>NC_069133.1:45398416-46069916 GCF_026914265.1 Mya arenaria | reverse complement strand
TACGATTTCAGGCTGAAAGGTGATGCTTCGATCACGGTCCCGACCATAAGTATGAAAATATAACCTCAGATAGAGTTAAGAAGGTAGTGAAGTTCGTCTTACACTTTATGTGCGGGGTATACAAGGTACCACTGTTGTGAAAAAAGTGAGCAAAAACCATCAATTAAGATAAATTGCTTCTTTACTTTTAAGAAAGAATTCCCTTTTTATTAGAACTGTTGTAAAGAGGGTTACATTTGTGGTTGGATGTAACAACGGTTCATACTCTTTAAGTTGATCTGTGATCAAGTTAAGTTTAATCATATATGATATGAATAAAGTCGCGTCTAGAACGATAGTGCGGTCTTCTTACGTTATTAAACTTATTGCCATTAGAGTGGTATTTAACTAGTGTATGATTGAATTATGTTGTTACTTATGTGTTTTCCCTACAGTAAAATCCGAATAAAAATTTGAAGATTGTCCAGACTCCAATAACATTTGATTAATGAAATACATGCAATACTGATTTTAAATTCGTTTTTAACTAGACCAAGACATTATATTACAAGTTTGCAATTGGTATTTTACACTGTCTGGTGCGCTTTAAAGATTCATTTGATTATAAAAAAATGCTTTTATAATACCGGGGTAAGAACTTACTTTTACTTTTCTTAAAGAACCTCTTTCCTTTCTAAATAAATGCATGAATAGAGAATTGACAATTAGAGTCAAAAGTCTTTGGTGTTTCATTCTACATCACTATAAATACATGTAGATGAAAGTATGTAGGATGTAGATTTGTACTGTGGATTTTTGAAACAATAACCATATAATATACATTCGTATACCTGGTACATAAAACATTTTCTCATTAAACCAACTAGTAATGTATTCAATGTCATGCCTGCAACCAGGAATCCATTGGAGATAGACACTAAACGACAGCAACAAACATGTTCACAAATTGTATGTTTATGTTAGAGTTCAATTTTGACAATCTTCTGAAAGGCGAGCGGGCATACTGCATGTAGATCGCTCTATCTTAAGTAGATCGCTGAATTGGACTCAAGCTTTAGTTATAACTGTTACTCCCAAAACTTATTCAAACTTAAATCATCCCAAATGCACGTTATGTAACTTCTGGAACCTTCAAGCTTCAATGTCATTGCCAATCACTCTAAATTCACAAATACAGTTCTTTTCCTACGATTTATTTGACAAACTTACATTTGTTTGGCTTACTGTTTCGTGGAAACCGTTTGAAATGTTATTCTTACGAACTGTTCAAATAGTAACCCATAATATGTATATATCTTTATATCTTAGTTCTCTCCTACTCGATTTTTATGACAACACATCATTTTCCTACTTTGTACATTTTGATTTGTACCTCTTTTTCTCGTCGTTACTGGAGTACTCATGCACGATATCACAGACTTGTTTGAGCGCCTTCTCGTGTAATACTATCACTTCCGTTTCCGGGTTAACGACAGGGACCGCCTCACTTCCGGCCGACAGGAGACTGTTCATGTAGGACGACCAGTTGATCTGTAACATCGTTGTGTTCGATGTATTCGGTTTGTCATAAAATGCTAAGTTATACTTAATCTTTTAGGCCCACTTGGGATAAAAGGGGAGTGCATATGTTTATTCATTGTGTTGTTTCTTGGGTAAAACCAGAACAGCGTCTATAGATAGTCATCTTTAAGTATAGCACTTTACACTTTAGGATTTCTTTTATGCATTTTACTGTTAACTTTAAATATGATTTGTATCCCACTGAATTACCTTCATGTATTGTTCAATGATTTAGAGATGACCCTAGAGATGCGATCTAAAAGTGTAAACATGAACCCCGTTTAATAACACAGGGTAAACGCCAAAGACATAGAACATAATTCAAAGTTATGGAATATGACAAATGTTCATTTTTGCCAATATTGTGAACAATATAAAGTTGTACTGATTGTTAATCAAATAAAACGTCTTATTCGGCTGGTTAATGAATAAAACAATAGTCATATAATTAAACTTAACCAATGGCATTGGTAACCAGGTTTCTCCTTCTATATGGAACATACAGTTGATTTTTAATACAACTAACAAGTTATATTTATTTAACATGTTGGGTCCTACATAAACAATATTTTAATGAACATTGATTGGAGGTCATTAAAACAATTACCTCCTGAAAAAAGCAATGCTTTATAAACAGCAACATATTATGAGGCTTTTACAAAGTTTTAACAGCGCGCAGAAAATCAATTGTTTTCAGCAATTTTATTTGTATGCATCAATTTGTAAAGCTTTTAATAAAGTGAAATTAGATTCCAAAGTAAATATTTATGAAACAGAATTGATCATTAATTATGTACTCACCATAGTGCATTTAGATTGCAGATCTTTTACAGCCATGGCGTTATATGCCTGTATCCGGTTGTGGATGTGTAGTTCTATATCATGAGCCTGTTAGAGGAAATTGCGGCGATAAAACGACCAGTAAACGGACAGACAAATGTTAGAAATGATTCATGATAAAATGAAAGCAGTGTTTTATTAGTTTGCTAATGACAAACTTTAATGTGTTTGTCTTCGAAACGAACACTGATGATTAACTGCGGACGGTGCGCATCATAAGTTCGGATTACAAATTAATAATTGGAATGAGATTTAAAATTTGCAGAAATGCAATGACTCAATCCAAATTTCGAAATTCTGAATTTAATTTATGATTCGCTTAGGAAACTTCAATTTGCCGCTTGTGTAACTTTGTGTAAACTCCCCTTTAAATTATGTACATTCGTTGGAGCAATTTGGATGTCACCCGTTCTAACATATCATAGTTTTCAATAATGTTAAATTCACGTCATAAAACACTAAGTTGAATTTTATTTCTTTTTATCTGGTGTTCAATAAATAAACTGTCAAGTGTTGTAAGTAATAGTAACCGGCCCCAATTTTCCGAAGTCCCTTATAAAAGGATTAAGCTAAGATTACTATTTTTGTTGGTATTATGTGTGTATTATTCAGAGCTTGGAGAGTTCAAAGAGTTTTAAAGGAACTTATATTTATTATAATCACGATTAACTATTTGATAACGTTAAAGCACGTTTGATAAATATAATAAGACATTTAAGTTTGTTTCGTTTCAGTGTGTCCGTTTGTGTTGTTTAGAAACAAGCCATATACCAGCGAGAGTTGTTTTTCCAGCTCTAGGATGTTATGTGCCTCCTTTTCGGCTTGCTCTTTGGTCTGGTCCCATAGCGCTTGAAGTAGACTTGTCGTCTCGCGCAGGTAATCTCGTACCAGCTTGAATAGAAACAACACAACATGACAATACGAGAAGAAAATGAAAAAAAAATGAACCGTGCTAGGTTCAGTTACGCTGTCTCAGAGTCTGCTTTCAACTTATTAACATCATGCGTTTGACTATTATATTTGTTGCATCAATACTTGCATATTCTTATCTACATAACTATTGTTGAGGTTTCAGAGCGTTTCGTTTATGTTTGCATATATTGGAGCACATGTCAGCATATTTCTAACACCTTTCGCATTCCGTTGTGGGTCTATTTAAAATTCAAAGCCGTGTGAGTCGAAGAAATGGCATGGTTTTTTTGAGACTCAATTTAAAGATCAAAGATTGAAACATTCAAAACAAAGTATCAAATTTCTGCGCTCAAATGCATGCAGCGCAAAAAAGTTCTCCTCGTAAATTAGGAAAAATTAGACCAATTGGAAAGTGCCAACTCAGTGCTATACGTTATATTTCTGTTTTGTTAGAACATGGCAGTGAATTAAAGCAGCGTTATACCATCTCAGACTCCCATTACTGATGTAGTCATTTTGATAAATTGACAGAATATATATGAGATTTATTTAGTGGTGGCTAACGACGAGGAATCTTTTACATTGCTTTTTACATACCTCGGTTACATTCTCCGTTGGATGTGGATGCGTATCCTTAATGTGTGGTTTCTTCGTTGTGGTAGGTTCAGGAGTGTCTGTCGCATCGATGTTGTGTTCAGTGTTTGTGGAGTCTGTCTTGTTGTCTGTCATTTCGATCTGAGTTTCATTTACTTGAGGTTTTGAAGTAGCGTCGTGGTCAGTGCCGTTGATACTGAAAACGATTTAAAGCACAATGCTCTTTTTCCAGTTTTTGTTTCGCAAGTACCTTTTGTACTTGTTATGATAATTATTAACGTAATAGTATAATATTATCATTGTTTTAAACATATCTGTTTATTATTCTTTAAACAAAGCTGTTCATGGGACTCTTTCATTTATTTATTACAGATAATAGAATACAAACTATATCAAACAACCGAGATATTTTCCACTCTGATACTTGTAATGTAAAATGACCCCTCGCAGTGTGGCCTACTTCCTTTTCCAAAAACCGAACTCAAAATCGTCACGTAAACCAACAACCGCAAATGACTATAATAATTCAAATACTGCCCATATTTTAAGAACCATTTAAAAGAAGAGCAGATACCAGACTTCATTTGTTATTGTAATTATATTCTAGAATATCCATAATTGCTCTCAAACGATTGTAATCTGAAATTGTATTATTGTCTTATTTTGCTGAAAAATATCAGTGGATAAATTGGTTTCTTGAGTTTTCTTAATGAAAGCGCCCAATGATATGTAAGAAGTTGCAAGTGGGGCGAATAAACATCTTCTTAAATGCGTCGATTGCAAATTTTTTCGCACTTTTATCCTTAGGGAGAATCTTAACAAATATTATAATAAAATATAACGTAATGTATTTTTTTCGTCAATCAGCTACACTTATAAATATGTAGATTAAGAAAAGAACGTCACACTCTGAGAACCATATGCACTATGGTCGTACTAGTAATCTGCATCCTTCACCTGGATGCAGACCGAAGTGGATGGTATGGTCTAACAGTATAAGACCACCAGATTCACTTGATTGTTTAGGTGGTACTTTTAGGAGGTGGCTGATACCTGTCTGTATTGTTTGAGCTGCGTTCATTGAGCGCCCTCTCGGCCTCCTGTTTGAAGATGTTGTACGGGAACGGTGAGTGACCAGCCTCGATCTGAAAAGTATATTGTTTTGATTTTTTTTGCAGAAATGAGAAATAATATTCCTCTAAATTTCAGTTTTATTAATGTAAGGCAAATTCGAGGTTCACTTGGGTGTGTCTGATATTGATATATCCATGATGAATTAAATGCTGAAATAGCTGTCTGAATATTGACTTTTCAGATATCATAATGATCTGCGACTTCATGTACCTTAATTATATTGACGTTCGGGTTTCTTTCATCTGGTCCAATCATGACTTGGAACAGCGGCCAGGTGTTTAGTTTATGTATGGAAAGAAGCGTTCCAGTCATGTCCCATTTCTGATGCGTAGTGCCTCCCCCGGGGAGCGCCCCTGCCCCGCCGCCACTAGTGACGTTGGTGAGTAGTGATCGAAATTCGCTGAGCGTTTCTGCACGCGACACTTGACTTTCGTCCATGCAACTTCGGTAAAAGTCACGCACCTTCTTCTGCGCGCCTCCATCCATTTTGTGTGTTTCTGCAAGTGATAAACGGGTACCCGTACATATTTAATAACGTCTTTTGTTTAAGCTTGAGACTTAGACTCAGCAATGGGATTTTTAAATCTTACAAAAATGCATAAACATTATCCGTGTTAACGAAGGGTGGTTGGTACGTCAAATTTAAGTAGTTGTATTTCAGATACACAGCTCTTTTCACCATCAATCGATTTCTTAGACATGTTTTACTAGAAAATCAAGATTGATATGTTTGAGTCTTGATACTCAAAATGAATGCGTCAAATATGAAAATATGGGCAAAGGGCAAATGAAACAAATAATAATGATGTGCAGCAAGAGAATTTCGAGGACCTTCAAAGCATCCATTTAACGCTTTATATTTTTGAACATGGTATGGTTCTTTAGTTGAAAGTAACAAGTAGCTTAAAAGCTTCATTATTGTATTCTCTAACCTTTCATCACAAACAATTACTTACCGATGAATGTTTTGAGCATGAACCAGTTTTGATACGCTAGTTCCTGGAAGCGGTCCCACATGGGGTACCCGGGTGGTATAGGCGTCTCCCGCAGCCAGCCACCACATGCGTACTGGTGGAAGTCCTCGCAGGGGTCGGCACTCGGGTCCATGGCAGAAAGGATGGAGCTAGCCGCAGATAGGCAGCCAGGGGACTCGCATTTCGGCGGTACTGGAAAAAGACCCATTTGTAAGAACTGTGTTCTTTAAGACGTACAAACTTATCTGGTTGGAGTATTCACAACGGTCCGTAATCAGGCCCAGGGCGGGAGGATAAAGTCAGCCGCTATCAAGCAACCCGGGGACTCATATTAAGGCGGTACTGGGGGAAATACTTCCTGATCTCTGAATATCTTGAAAGAAAGACGATTTAAATATGTCTGCAGTGAGCGTAAATATATAAAGAGCACTACGAATAAATTAATATTCAAGCATAGCAATACATTTTTGTTTTAATGTTTTTACATGCCCATTCCCGCGAACTTTCGAGAAAGGGATTCTTTTGCTTTCAAAATATAAGTAGCCCTCGTTTAATCGTTGTATACCTTTGACCTCATCCTTCCCATCCATGTGCGCAGCGAGCACAATAATTACGACAAAAGCAACGAGCGCCAGCACGATGAGGCCTTTCTCGGGGCCGGTCAGAGCGCGCCGCCTCTTACACGGAACACACGTGCAAAGAGGCCCGTCCTCGTATTCCAGCATATCATCCTCAGAGCCCCACCGATTGTCTGCGTACGGCGACTCCTGCATCTGAAAGGAAAATAATCAGAATAATTATTGTTATGTACATACGCGAGAATTCGGAAAGAAATCCAATATGTTAACAATATCATTCCAGCGCAAATACCTTTGGAACATATTTGGTTTGGTATAAATATAATGAAACCGTTGGTTAAAATATGATACACTATTACAGTGTAATGCACACGATCAATGAATGATCCTGGATTGAAAAGGTACAAAGTGTATCCATGTACATACACGTGTACTATTCTATTTTTACCAAACCTATTACAAATTATAGCCGTAAGGATTTTTCGCATTTTATTTACTCCAAAACTAATTTGCTTTTCCTTGAATTTCATCTCGACAGAACCGTCCAAAACCTATGATCAAGTATTTGAAGCACTAAAGGGAAGCGCATTCCTGGATCTACTAATACCCACACCGCCACCCAACTATCCAGACAAATATGGTTGACAATCAAGGAATTGTGCAGAACCTATTTATGTTATGTACATACTTACATCGACGGATACAGTATATGACTGCTTATGCACGTATTGTGTATTTTATTGTCAGCGAAACATGCTATTATCAGTATGTCTAGGTTTATTCTTGACCTTGAGAAAAAAATAAACCCCTTGATGCGACGCAGTTTAAGCAAACAGACGTATTATCGAAAACAACAATCACAAAGTCTCATACCAATACAGTAACAATAAAACCTAATACATATTTTTGCTAAATCAGTAGTACCCTGTTGAAATTTTACAATTGCATGTAAAACTAGGTCATTATGTATCAACCAAAGGCCTTTAAACAATTATCCTGAACTTTTACTATTGCGTGGTAAAGTGTGTGTACAGTATGAACTGCTGTTTTAGACGAGTGTACCCGTGATGCATTGATGCTATGCTGGTACATGAACGTTGCATTTGTTTGTTTGAAGATGATATATACTAAATATGTGTACTGTCAAAGAACCTTCTTCCTGAAAGGTATCGTATATATGCGTTTAACGGCCAAAATAGAAAAAAAATAATCAAGGACATGCACTTGATTTGTTAGTTCACATAACTTAGTTACCACCCCTCTTGAAGCGCCGGGAATGGTAGTGTAGGTAGAGTTCTTGAAATGTTTGATCAGCCCTCGTGCAGACTCGCTGTAGTCGCCATTTTTGTTGCCCTAGTGACGGATGGGGAAAAGCAATCACGTGCAAAGTGGGTAGAACAAGAATCAAGCAAAGAAAAAAGGAACAAACAAAAATAAATGTAAATGCCTTTGTGTGACCAAAGAAGAATAACATTACAAAACACGGTAAAGTGAAAATGAAACAAATTAAACTTAAAAAAGATTGTAAAAAATAACAACTCCACAAGTAAGACAACAGTTTCGGATGTTGAAAACATCAACCTTACATAATGCAACAGATGTATGTTCTTCATGACATTTGATGTTGAGAGGCCAATAATGTTGACCTTGGCAATGAATATTATCCTTGTTTAGGGTGTGGAAGTAAAATAAAACAAATGCTTTCAAAATACCTTTCCAAAGTCCATACTTATGTTATAAATGCAGTAAACTTAAATAATGAAATGCAATTATTATTTTTCAAAGAGAAAGTAGGCAATGGCCTTCGGAATGGAACTACGGTCAGAACAGAACCAGTATTCATTCACGGTAAGGCAATTTGAGGGTGTGGTTTGCTTGTGGTGTTCGCGTTTGTGTATGTGGTGTCAGATTGTTTTTGATGTTTGTGTATGTGGTGTCAGATTGTTTTTGGTGTTTGTGTATGTGGTGTCAGATTGTTTTTGATGTTTGTGTATGTGGTGTCAGATTGTTTTTGGTGTTTGTGTATGTGGTGTCAGATTGTTTTTGGTGTTTGTGTTTGTTGTGTTAATATGTTTGTGTCTCTCGTTTAAATGTATCCTTGCCTTGTGCCCCTAAACAGGGTTTATTTTGAATGTTCGACTTAAGTTCCTGTAGTTTTCACGGTAATATTGAATGCCGGTAAGTATTTTTTTTTATTTAAAAGGGATACCAATGATGATGCCTTATCCTTGTAAAGTTAAGGGTTTCACGTGGAAAGATTAACATATATTTGTTATTAACATAGTTCAAATAGTGGAACTTTAATGACATTCGTTTAAAAGCAACTACTCAAACCAAGGTTTTAGGGAGATAAATAAGGATACGCAACACTAACAAAATGATTATCAACGCAAGAAGCATACCGGTCCAGCATCTATGAAAGGAATTGTGAGGTAACGTTCAAAAGCGCAACCGCAGGTAAAAAATATATAGAAACATTTCTGTTCACATTCCCATGTCAGCAGCTGAAGACATTTGCGTGCGATAAAGCAAATATGATATGGTGGACGGATGTATTGATTGCAAAATATAACCATGCGTGTGCATTAAGATGAAGAAAAAATGCATTTTATTCCCATACGAGCATTGGTTTTAGGCTGAAAGAGTGCAATTCCGAAACAGCCGATTTTTATGATATCATTTTCAATTTTATCCACGTGAGGATTGGTGAGCTGATTAAATTATCCTTTATGTTTAAACTATACTTTAAAAAAAACTAGGTGACGCCCCAGCAGAGGCGAGTGAGTGAAATTATTTGTTCGTTCTAAAAGATGTTTAGTACTTCAAGTAGATCATTTTACAGTATCTATAGTCATTTTGCACTAAATGAAATTGATTGGGATTTTTTGTATTTAGAGAAATGTTAGCAAGTAACATCGTAAACGTGACATTTCCATTCAAGTCAACATATCTCATATATTTTTCGTTTTACCTCCTTTGAAGTATGCAAAGCAATTTATCAAAATAAAAAGTTAATACAAAATATAAATCACAGTATCTCTTAAAGGAACTTAAATCTCATATTTTAATCGCAAATCAATTTGTTCAATCATTTCAATTGACATTTAGAATTACAATGGTATCATGTCAGTCGTATCTATTTTGAAAAACATCAAATAACTTTGACGTCATCGATTTGCAACAACGAGATATTGTCATTTTGAAAAGTCACGAATTTCATCTTCGAAATTCGCATCATCACTAAAACTGGATGTCTGAACACTCATTTTCAATTTACCGACAAAAAGCATCTGCCGCTGTGTTGGCAGTTTTTTATGTGTCTCATCCGGACAATATGATTCTTAACATTAATGCCTGATTTTGTAAGAATCTCAGACACATGGTCAAACTAATGCGATTTAACAAAAACACTATTGTAACCAACCTCTTTGTTTTGAATTACTTTAAAGTGCGTGTATTTTATTTTAAACAGCTTCTTTCAACACAGTTATAGTTACCTCGCCAAATAACGGTATGTTTGATGTTGTTAAACATAGTGGCTTGTGATAATAGATCTAACATACCTTAAAGTACTTCCAAATATGGAACAGAAGAAAGAACTGACTTTCCTATAGCGGACGTGACCGTCAAAAATATCACATGACTATCATACAGAATAATGGCTGTTTGGAACACATGAAATCACAAGCATCGATGCATTTGAAAACTTTAGGTCAGCAATCTCAACTAGTTTCAAACGTTCATTGTAGTCAGTTTTATGAAAATGTCAGTTCAATATGTATTTTTTGTTTCACATGTTCCTTCTGTATAATTAGTATGTTCTCTTTAAAGCCAATCATGTAAAAATCACAAGGTTTTTTATCCCCGTTGTCCAGTAAGATGACTCATCAATCCACTAGGAAAATTTGATCTTCACTAAATATATCCTATTTACCCTTTCTTCCACAAACAAATGTCAATATACAAATCCCGTAAAATACACGATTTCATCTTCAGACGGATTCAGAATTATTTATTATTAAGGAAGCTTCTTTTATGACCAGGCACTCTAATAAAGCCTGTTTTACAACTGCTCAGTGTCAAAGAGCCGACATACATCATGTCTTACAATACCTCGGAAATACGAATAATACCAAAACATACAATACGCAAAGAAATTTCTTGAAAACAAATCTTATGACGCGAGTAGACAAAAGGGTATGAGAAAAGAAATTAATTGCCCGGAAGACACTTCATGTCTTTTTCAACTTTTATATTTGAAGCTTACTTTGGTTTGTACTGTTTACATGTTCATAGGTACATTTTAAACAAGTTGATAATGAAGGACCATACCAGTTCATACTAAAATTATGAATAAACACATGATTATTAAATTGATTATATTAGTACATCTGTTTTATTATGAGAAGGTGCTCTGTTATTAACGGTTTTAAGTTGTACACCAGTTGCATAAACATCTCTGTAAGTGTTATGTTGCTTGATGTGAGCACATGCATGGTTTTGTTTCGCTTTATTACCATCATTAACTTAATAAAAAAACAGGAGTATATGTTGATTTGACAAATTCTTCTATAATGTTTACGTTTAAACCCAATATCTATCAATGCTTATATGGTGATGCAAGTGTCCTCTGCCTGTTGTGTGTCTCTCCGTTCAGTGGTTATTAGGCCTAAACGTTTTATTATTATTATTATTTCTTGGTTAGCTCCTGTAGTTTAACATTATATGTTTGTCTTACTAGTTTCCTTGTTAAATCACAATGTTGAAGAAATGATTTCATGTCAGTTCCCAACAAGGTTAGGATGTATGCACATAGCGGAGCTCGATGACCAAATTAGCCAGAGTATCCCATATTATTGATCTTAATATACTGATTACTCCCCTTGCCAGTTGACAGCACAATCTGTCTCTTACAAGGGACTTATTCTTCCTATTGCTCCTAGAACATCTCGAAAACAAATGATCGCATTAAGCGCACTAGTCTGATGAATTAGCGCTTGTTCCATGCCGATTGGATGCTCCAACAATTATGTTATACTAGAAAATTGAAATAACGAGCTAGTTTTCCAAAATAATTTTTTGCATCCGTTCACGATTCTAGGGAACACTTATTTTGATAAATCAAATTGTGTTTAGTTTGTTCGCATGCCGTATAGGCTTTGTCTCATTAACAACACTGTTAATTATGTTTATTAAGTTTAGAATCAATTTGTTTGATTGCCTACCGATTAGGCTTTGCCTGATTTAAAATGATTGAACTTGTGTGTAGAATCAATACCAATTGTCATCAAGAATATACTGTTGAATGAATCTATGCATCTACTGACATGCTTCCATTTAAAAATGAAATATATATATATATAACGAGCCCGTTACACTGAGATCTACGTATAATTATTTACCTCACTCGCAGCCAATAAAAGTATCAGCTGCTGTTTCAGAATTTTGTCTTCACGAGCAAATATATTTACGTACGTACTAAACTGGGAAGTAAAACTGTTATAATTATATTTATACACTGCTGATAAGTACTATCTGTGGACATGCACAACTGGCTACAACATAAACCTGACGACAAATCATGGCATTGCAAAATTAGCACCTTCGGCGTACGCTTCTTATGGAACACCTTATGCCCTGTATACTACAAGAACATTGACACATACAACCAATTATTGAATCAGGAACGATTTTTCTCTAATAGTGTTTTTGATACTATTTAATTACATAAATCGGATTTGAGAGTACAAGTCTTGGAAAGTTAATTTATAAAAAAACAGTCATTTTTTTCTTGACAATTGTTGACATTTGTAGTAAAAGCATGTTTTTTTGTGCAATTTTATTTTTCGGAATGTTAATATTACTGCTGTCCAGTATCTGAATAAAGTCCAAACAATTGTACGTTTACATATTTTTTTTATGATTTTGGACATGGCAAATCCTTCTCGACGTATTGGATAAGAAGAATCCCGTATGCTACGTCTATCATTTTAGACTAGATTGTGACTATGTAAAACACGACATAAAATGGGGAAAAAGACGAGCATAATGGTAGGTTTATAACAAATACATTGCCGATGAAGAAGCATGGTAGCAAATACTGGGATTAATGTTCTTGGGCAAATATAGATGTAACGTTGGTAATACTTAAGGTATCTATACAGTATATTTCCGCGAATTTCCCGACACCCATCGTAGTATTGAGTTTTATCTAAATATGTAGGCGCTCAAGGTCCCTACCCCCGATTGTTAGTTCATCAAGGCATTGGCAATGATGTTAATTATGGTACCTGGATACCTCATACATGTTTTCAATCATTTGAAAAAGTATTGCTGACTGAGTCCTAACAAATACAATACACATCAGTTGTTGAGTTTGTTTTCCAAAGACATTACCATTTTTACTTTCTCTTTCATATTAAATGAAAAAAGTGTATTTAAGAGTTATGATAACGTTTTCATTGATTTGGACAATGGCAAACTGTTTTTGTTTTATAAAATATTGTTTTTACAATAAGCCGTCTCTTTTGTCATTTGCGTATATTTTAATAGCACTAGAAATTATCGAGTCTTCGAAGAAGGAAACAAGCAGATTTGGAAATCATAAGCGTAAATAACATATGATAAGGACCTAAAAACAATGCCTGGACATGACATACACGCAATAACTGTGATGTTCTCTTATGCTTAGGGAAAAAGGGAACGTAATGAGGTTGACACTTTTATTTTTATCATTTTATGCCCATTACAGTAGGCTTGTCTTGCACTGAATACAACTAAAATGTTTTGAGTCCGTTTGACTATATAAAACACAACATAAATTCGGGAAAAGACGAGCATAATGGTAGGTTTATAACAAATATATTGCCGATGAAAAGCTTTGTAGCAAATACTATGATACAGTGTATGTTTAAATGTTCTTAGGCAAATATAGATGTATCGTTGGTTACTATATCTATACAGTATATTTCCGCGAACTTCTCGGACACCCATCATAGTATTGTGTTTTATCTAAATATGTAGGGACTGAAGCACGCCCCCCCCCCCCCCCTCCATTGTCAGTTCGCCAAGACATTGGCAATGATGTTAATTATGGTACCTGAATACCTTATATAAGTTTGCAATCATTTGAAAAAGGTATTGCTGACTGAGTTCTAACATATTTGTGGGTCGGATACCTTAATTGGCATTGGTAGCACAAGTGCAGAAAGGAATCTGACATCTTATCAACTTCCATCTACGCCTTTTTGAAAATATTTACCTTTATGTTGGATCGTCCATTTTCATTAAGCGGCTCGTTTTCTTCTATGCACGTCGTCCTGAAGAGAAAATTAAGTTACCATTAAAATTCATAGATGACTGGTACCATTCGTATTCTCGCCCTGTACTTTATTCTGGTATTGTACCTGTAACCTTAACAACTACAATACACATCAGTTGAGTTTGTTTTTCAAAGACATCACCACTTTTATTTCATTTTTCACATCGAATGAAAATAAGTCTATTAAAGAAGTATTTCAATGTTAACGTTTTGATTGATTTGGACAACCATAGCAATGGCAATTTTTTTTTGTTTTATTAAATAATCTCTTTTCGACAACAAGCCGTCTCTTAACATCCGGGGTAATTACCGAGTCTCCAAAGAAGGAAACAAGCAGATTTGGAAAGCATTAGAGTAAATAACATATGATAAGGACCTAAAACAAGTAACTGGACTTGACAGCATACAAAAACTGTGATGTCCTCTTTTCCTTAGGGGAAAAAGGGAACATATTCAGGTTGACACTTTCATTTAAAACAATTCAAGCCCATATAAGAAGTCTTGCACTGAATACAATTAAAATGTTTTGCATAAAAGGTTCATCAACCCAAGGGTAGACCATATCTTTAAAATTCATCACTAAGTAAACTTCCATATACATGCAACACAACATCTGTCTTCAACTATGTTTGATTGAAATTGACATCAAAAGCAATGACAAGATATTTGGGTTTTATTTCATCAACTGGTTTCTCATAACAAGCTGTCTATTTTGTCATTCAGGGAAATTACTGAATCTCTTAAGACGGAAACAAGCAGATTTGGAGAACATTAGCGGACATAACATACAATTAGGACCTCCAACAAAGCAACTGGACATGACAGACATGTGATACTGAGGGGAAAAATGAAAAAAATGTTGAGGTTGACACTTTCGCTGTCAACATTGTATAATCATATAGGTAGGTTTGTTTTGCACCAAATACTACTTAAACGCTTTACATAAAACATAAGTTTATTCTAATTGTAGATCTTTTCTTTCAATTTCCTCACTGGGCAGACTTTAATATGCATGCATCATTTCACTTGTCCACATACATGTATGATTGATATTCATAGCATTGGCAACACTTGCGGGTTTAATTAACTAACAAAATTCTCAAAGCAAGTCTTCTGTTCCGTCCACGACGTATATTTCCAATATTCCGGGAAATTACCATGTCAACAAAGACGGAAACAAGCATGTGTTTTATAACATTAGCGGATATTGATACTTTCATTGTCAACCTATGCCTGTTAATTCCAGTACATTTGGCTGAAACAGTATACGAACCATGAAGTTTTTGTAATGCAAATTTTCAATTTGCCACTGCCTTATAGAGAAAATCCATCTATTCGCCGTAAACAGAGAACATTTAACAGACAAATTAATACATCTTTACTCCCACGTTTTTTTTCCGACAAATATAATTGTAATGAAATATCAGCTAACATTTCCATGATGATAATCTATCGACCAATACATCCTCTAAACTTCTGTTAAAAATAAAATGTATAATAAATACTATTAAAACAAACAGTCATATACGTTGACTGGTCGTTTTAAAGTCCTCCAAAAGAAAACACCAAAATCAAAATAGAAATTTCTGTAAATTTAAAATAAATTACCATAGACAATAATGATATCAGAACAAACTATTAAAACACCAACATGACAAGATTAGTGCGAAACCTTATCCCGAGCCAGCATTAATCACACTGGGAAAGTACAGTTTTATCCCCTGGTTATTTTTAAGAGTCTAAGATGCAATACCATGTCTGCAAACCATTGCATTTAGACAGTCATGTAACGTTATTTATAGTTAGACTACATACTTTGTCTTTTATTTTAGAGAATCGTATATTAGTATTAAAAATGACAGACTCATAAAAGATCAATTGTTCTTATTTTATCAAAACTAGTGAAAGAAGAACAAAGAGAAAACATTTATCTTGAAGCACGAATACACCAATAGTTTCAATCAAATACCAATCACTATATGAATAGCTAGGGACATGTCATGTAGCAGAGCAGACTTTTATTCACCTAGATCAATGCTTAGCCCCACCTGTTTTGTGGGCAACGGCAAGAGCCGGGAATTTCAGACAAACTGAAAATTTTCTTGTCTAAATCCTAATCCTAATTCAGCAGAATTTTTTTTTTACATTTGTTGACACTATTGTTTAATTTGACAAATACTCAAACTGTCATATTTTGAGCTATTATCAATATTGAAATAGTTCGTGACCAAGCTTTGCTGTTGGTTGCACGCATGTTCGACGTTTGACCTGATCAGCACGCAACATGTCTTGGCAAAGCTTTGACCTTAGGGTTAAGGTTTTAACAATAGTTAAGAATAACAATGCTAAGATGGTTTAACAGTGGTTATGTTGATAAGTTAGATGTAAAGTTCTGATTGGTAATACAAGTACACTACCAGTGGCGTCACGCGTATAACAAAAAACACACACATCCAAAACAGTGTATATTTTAAAGCATGATTTTTTGTAAACTTTCTTTACCATTGAATGAATACACACTAGAGCAAAACTGTTAATATGATCACAGGTGTGTCTGAATAAGTTTGTCCTATTTTTTGAGTAATTCTTTATATCTTAAATCTCACATTTATCTTTAATAGAAACTAACAAAATACCTGACACAATCCTGAGTGATTTTGAAGTCCTGTTGGTACAAACAATAACTACTTCAGTCATTTTAACAAAATGGTCATGTGTCCCATACGAAATCATAATTCACTTTGAACAGACTGACATAATGCCTTCTTCATGTTACCTTTATGTAAATCTACACAATCCTAAAGTTGAGTAAAAATGATGAACTTATGTAGCTTGTTCGTCTACAATAATCCTTCACGAATGTATTTTACAGAAAGATTACTGACCCTGTGTATAAAACTGCTTTTGTTCAAGGGCCTTTGATCACACAGAACAAGATGTTTGGTAATGTCCCAAACTGTTCCGTATAATCCAATAATGAAAGGCTCAAAAATGCATTTTGTGGAAGTTTGATCGTAGTTTTTTATTTGAGAACACTTCTGCTAAAGTGTTTGGTAAACTTTGTAACGCTCTAGAAAAGTTGAAGAACTCCGCTGAAGTATATTTGCCGTTTTTAACAGAATTTCCACATAACTAAAGTTGTTCATATTGAAGTATAAGCTGAAAGGCTCTTGCTTTTCTGACATAATTCCGTTCGTGAATTCAATCTCTCGAATCACTATTGGTGTTCAATAAAACATCTTTAGTCGTTCCTCAACTTCAGTATTTCAATTATCCTGTGGTTTAATAACTTGATAAATTTACTTGCCTTTTTTAAAATGTTAAAAACACTTTACTTATTTTTTGATGGCAATGAAAATTTAAAAAAATGACTTAAGTTACGAAATGTTTCAAGTTGGGCTTGAAAATTAAATACAGGCCCAGATGAACGAGTAGTTGTAAAAAAAATATGTGAAGGACACTGTCTTAAAAAAAGAAAATAGTAAAGCCTGTTTACGTTGAAACGCTTTTAATGCAAGTTATACGCTTATTATAGTATAAGTTTCGCTACTCTATAAAAAAGGATATACTCTGTCAAACAAGATGTATTGGATTTACATTAAACCCAGTCTCTACACAATTATACACATTGATAAGTGTACAGGTTAGAGCTGATATGGTAATAAATGACTGCCTCTATTTGTTCCATGTATCCTAATGGGTGGTGTTTCTCATCTTTTTCGAATGATAATAGATGTGGAGACATTATTTGGAAGCGGACAACATGGCCGATATATGTAACGGTAGGCATCGAAACATTCTGGTCTTTCGAAAATACCAACAATGCCTTTTACCCTATTCTAGGAGCATAGAAAAATACTATGAATTTCGGTTTCAAAGTTGGTTTTCAGAAAGTGATTTGGACGGTTAAATGTGTTTACCAGTCGGATTGAAATATCCGACCATTCAGCATGTCCGGTAGCAGTTAAAGATTCTTGACGCGTGACTGAGGGTTGGATTTTTCAGATTGATGGGTTTTCATTCTTTCATTCGTTAAATCTTTAAATTGCGTCCAAAATATAAGCAAAAATATGATCTAATTACATTTAACAACAAAACGAGTGCGTTATTTATTGACGTATTGATGTATATATTTTTTTATTTAATATTTACCTTGTTTAAAATGATTAATCTCATTCTGTAATTTGAATGAGTGGAAGATAAAAGCATTTTCAGCACGGTCATAGTCAGCGGAAATGCCCATTTGGTGTAATTCAAAACCCGTTTCGAATTAATAATGTCTAAAACGAATACAAGTAATTTCACCCTGTTTGTGTACATAAATTGCAGCTTTATTTTGTATGCATCAAAAATAAATTGTTTTTATTCACTCAATACAATCACAAATCAAACGGCAGATGCAGAAATCGTAAGTCTTTAACTTTCATTTTCAATTTGCCTTTGCCATTTGCGCGCTAATCGAGTGATTTAATCTTCTGCAGTGCTGAGAAATTGAACAAAGGCAATCCGTTATGAGCACTATCATGACAATATCAATACGTGCACCGACTTCCTTAAAAACTATTTGTCTAGAAAAGGTGATTATGTATGCTGGTAACAAGATAACTTGACAAGTTTTGTTACAAGGCATTGTTCTTATTGCCTTCACACAGTTCCTCTTAAATCTTTCGAAGCAAAATACAAAAACGCGCTCTGCCAAAATCACTGAGAAAACAATACCAATGCAAGAACTTGATTTTCTTCAAACAATGTTTGGGAAAATATAACGTCAAGAACAACATTATATTTTGCATGAACAATTTTCCAGAATAAATATTTATGAGGTACAACATAAAACGTTAGTAGGCATCACACTGTTTAGTCAATCGTGTAAATTATTAATTTCACTCTTTATAGCAAATTAGATTTACTTAAATGAATATGCTTCAACGATTTTTCCATGTCAGGCCATTGTGAAATAATGAATATTTTATTAAGAGTCTCGTTAAGGGAAATTCATTGCAATGTTTTGTTATGTTGCGGCTATATGCATATTAAAGTGTTTCAGGAGTTAACTCATGCACAGTATTTCGTCCATATTATTTATCTTCTGGCCCTTTAGGATCAGGCATTGGACATTGTGCCTGTATGTTAAGTTTATGACAATATGTGCAAAAAATAGTATTGTCCTTTAAGTTATGTGGTTCCAAACAGTGTTTGTAGTAAATTTAGTTTGTTTTGCGACCTAGTCTACGCATTGATTTTGTATTCTAAGTGATATTGGCAGTTTGCCTAATGTATTTTATACCAACTTAAAACAATAGGAAAGGTTTTTTAAAGTAATTATTTTCTATTAATTCGGTGATCTTGCATGTGTTATACGTGTAAATTGAGTGTATTTAACATTGCATTTATTTCAAAACAATCTTGGACGATATATTACGTTGAATTAAGTATCTGCATTTTGAGAATCAAATAGAAATACCTTAGTGAGTTTGGAGTCCTGTTGGTGCAAACAAAAGTCACATCCGGTATATCATCAAACACTTCATGTGTACCATATGACGTCATAACTCACGTGCAATATAGTTCCGTAACTACTACCATAATTAGTACCATGAATGTATCACAAATAGTTATTGAAATATTAAGAGTAGAAACGTTTTTAGCTGTCAAAGAACACACAATATAAAACAAAACTGCATTATAAGTTTCAGTATATCATCTGAACAAATGCAACTTAACCAAGGCTTTTAACAATATAAAAAGCGACGTTCACTAAGGTGCCAACCTCTTGCATGTTATCCAATAATGAAAATATTCTTGTTGTATTTGTTGGGAGTTGATCTTACCACTAGCCGGTGGTTTGCAATTTTAGAATATTATTGGTGAACAGCGTTACGTGGGAGAGGAGCAGACTTGCCATACTACAACAAACTGTATTGGACGTTTTCTGCAGTATGCTATAAGGCAGTAGGATTGAAAACCTTTAAAACCTTTAATTGCTTTTCAACGTTCAGTAAAATATATAATAACCCTATCAATAGCGAAAACAAATCTTAACATCTGTCTTATATTAGTTGCATATTCTCTCAAACGGTTATTAATGAAATTTTACTACCAAACAAACAAGAATAACTATTGAAGTAGATATTTGTCCCAAACAAAACAATGCAAATTACGTAGTTGTAAACCTAAACGGAATACAATAAAGCACGCCCAAATATGAAGAACACAGAGATTGCTTTTCTGTTATCATGATGTTGGTTGACTAGGAATCAATTGTTTGGCTTTCCAATATCGCCGTCAAAGAGATGGAGTGGTTCATCGTTTGGAAAGGGTAAAACTCGAGATAATGTTAATGTATATCACCAAATCAATCAATGGAGATGAAGAGACTTACACAATAAGCTCAGATGTCTCATACAAAATGTATGAATGTTTAAAATCGAAGGAAAAGTTATACTTTCAGTCTAACAAAAATATGTCGCTGCCAGTAAGTGATACTGCTTTTAACGAGTATACAAGGTCCAGTTAAATCCAGGTCTAAAGTACATTTTTTATTTAACTGACCATGGCCAAAATTGTGGTAATAGATAAATCGCTAAAGGAGTTTTAAATTACAACTTGTTGAGTAGTTATAATAGTTGTATTTTTTAAATAAAAGTGACCATGCATAATCATCGTTTTACAAATGAGATAATACTTGGTTTACCAAGACGTTAACTTTGTTGAACACATAAAAACATTTACACTTCGTCATCACATATCTTTTCTTAGTAATACTTTCTAAATGAATAATTTGTGTCATTCATGATTGGCTTATACGAGTTTTACAAACGAAATGCTAATTTCCCTCCTGTAATATTCAAGCCATTTGTTCGGCCGAATTTGTTTTAGATAATTTTCCCTAGACTGCCATTTGCGTGTCCCTTACGAGAGATAATATCACAGTGTAATTTTGAAATACGCACTGCTCAATTATACCACGCCTCCCATGTACACACATATGTCATTAAGGGCTCAATTTTATATGACTCGTGAATGATATAGATATAGATGTCGAGTGCACCTCCTCTGTTTTATTGTAGAACTCACTGCAATTTATGAACAAACGGACAGATGAATTAACAGACAGACAAGACGAATATAATAGCAAGATAACTCACAAACATTTGTAGGCTTGTTCCAAACACAAAATTCAGTCTTAGAAAACATGATGTGCATCGTAGATATAGCACTTTACTTTCCTGAAAGTCTGTACACGTACACAGACGCCTGATAATTACATGCAAATGAATGGTTATACCACTCTTGTCTATGGAACAACGTTTTTATTATACATCAGAAAATGACAAGTTGGAGCCAGAGGAGTTTCAGAACTTATCTCTATGGACTTTTTCCTGGCTTCGTACTACACAACTAATGATTTATTTTCTCCGGATTCTATCAATTTCTCATATTAAACTTTACGGCTTCCTCCAAAATAAAAGCACCAGTAGGGCCATCCTTTAAATATACAAAACGTCGTATGGGTTTTTGCCTACTTTCAACCGTCAGTTGTACGTTATGCCAAAGATCCCAAAGTAGTTAAAAGTTAGTTAACTTTGGATACCAAATGAGACAAAAAAATGTTAAAACTTCCCCATTAATTCTCCAAAAGGTACTAAGCTATAGTTACTCCAGGACACAAGGATTAAAAGCTTATGCTTGAGGTTAGTTTTCGCACAGAAAACTAAGACCATGAATGTATTTGTTCACACATCTTTTTATTGTTTACCCTGAAAAGATAGACAGAAAGAATATGTCCTGAATTATTCAAAAACTTCCCAATGGTCAAGCCCCGCCAACATCAATACAAATACAGAGCACATCATGAGCTGGAATGTTTTAAGCAACAGCACCGTTCTTAAATACATATCAATCAGATAACAGTTAATATTTGGTGTAATACACGAGATCACGTTTCTTTTACGGTATTCAAAACGGTATATAAAGGTTATAAAATATTGCTTGATCTAAATGCCGATTATTTGCATATTCTCCCCCCATCCGGGATGGGCGTTCCGAAACGTTAATCCAAACTGATGGTGAGAAAATGGTATTTAATATTAATTTCAACCGAACAGTTCAAATAAACAAGCTATCAATAAGCTTTCTTGTTATGGGTGATGTCCGTGTAAAATCGTTTAATGTTTAATTGCATCAAAATATGTGACATTGTTTATCTTAAACTAATTATACAACTAACATGCGATCGTGATAATACTTCCGTTGCCATTTTTTTTCGGGGAAAAGAGTTAATACACTAATAGTAGTCTATTGATTCTTTGGTAACAAACTCTTATAATAACTGTCGGTCCTTATTCGCACAAACGTCACGTTGCAATATAAACATGTCCAAATAGTTCCATATATGTAGTTTGGTCAATATTGTTATACTACGTTCGCATGTGGGCATAGCAGTTCCAGTATTTTAGAGCTCATTCTTTCTTTTTTCCTGAAAATGTTTGATTCATCATCATGTGTTTTGTATTTGGTGTTTGTGTCTCTAGTTTATTGTATTTTGACACTTGCCTTGTGTTTCTAAATTGGGTGTTTTTTTTTAATGTTCGACTACTGGGCCCTGTAGTTGTCATTGTATTTTTGATAACTAACGCTTTTAACAAAACCGTTCATATGAAATTAACATTCCTTTTATGTTGATTCAGAGCATCACGTGTTACATACTTGAACCATCCTTATACATTGAACCAACTGATATCAATAATTGCTGCTGCACTGTACGTCATTTGTTAAAACTTTGAAGTGATTTGTTTTGTACTGTTGACCGAAATAATTTCGTAATACAAACTTATATTGATATATGAAGCATACTGGTCAATTGTTACATTGGAAACACCAATACAGTTGAAGTACGTAGCGTCACATACCCTTCTATTTCTCTTAATTTGTGAAACATAAGAACAAACCATGCGTCAAATGAGCAAATGTTTGTTTTAAAATCATAGCACGGCAAATCTATATTTTTAGTTTGTTTTCCACTAAAGTATTGATGTTTTCATTAAAAGTCTAACAATCCAATCATGACATTGCAGAACGGCGTTTTTATTTACTTATAGGCAATGGATGTTTAAATTTTTATTATGCGATACATTATAACGCCTTTGAGGGCACCCATTTAATAATTGTTTGATTCAAATCAATAGCATGCTGCACAGGTAAATCAATTATTTCACGTTCATGAAAGCATACCAGCGCAAAACATAATGTTTTGTAAACATGCTGAAGTATTGCCTTACCACTAAGCCATCTTCAAACAAAGTATGTTCTTGTCTGATGGAACTATGGTAAAGGACGATAAACAAATACAAATAACATGAAATTGTCAGATCAGTACCGTAAGTGTCGAAAGAGTTTTGTGTAACTTCATAGGTAACCAGGTTCGCACAGTGGTAAGAGCACTCTCTTTTTACCAAAGCATTCTTAACAGGTTCGATTCCCGGACTGGGCGTATGTGAGTTCTGGTTTTTGATCACCGGTCAAGTGAATTTCCTCCATGTACTTCGGTTTCTCCTACAACACAAGACCACACTCTCTTGTTATATCGTACCAACGAGTGTGGCTACTTTACGTGTAACAGTTGTAATATATTGTTTCATATTCGTGTTTAAGCTTTGTCTTAATTCAGGTTTTATGTGTTTTTACAATAGCCTAGTATAGTATATAGTTCATTATATTGTATGATATATGCATACATGCGCTAATTTTGCCATTGACTATAAGATGGACGGATGGACAGATATACAAGACAATAACACAGCAAAGTTAAATGTTTTTAAATATACAATTAACATCGTAGATAAAGCAGATAGATACATGTCTTGAAATACACAGTTGCTTTAATCACATTCAAATTTATGCTGATACCATTTCTGATTATGGATCACCATTTAAATTAAATATAAATATCACGCAAACGCCAAAAGACTATCTATTTCAATCCCCGACTAAACATAAGAGGACCTTAGAATAAACCATAACCAACCACGACGGACTTTTTCTTGGCGTCTTACAACATGCATATTTGCATTTATTCAGTTACTATGATAATAAAAGCTGCTGTATTCTCCATATGACATTCAAATAATCGTTTTGTTATTGTTTGAATATTCCTGATTGGAAATAATCGTCGCATTCGAAATTCTTAATATTATTATAATCGAAAATACAGGGAAAAGCATAGTTGGCAGAACATGAACATCTATCATGTTTAAAGAAATAAGGAAAAGGCACCAGACACCTGGAACATACAAAACAACACAGTCATACAAGCTTAAACGTTCTTTAAAATATATTTGTTTTACACAAAAAGTGAAAAGGTTGCTCGGCAGTGTCTAAGGTCAATAATATTTGTCCCGGTTAGAACAATTTACGATGCATATTCTATTTTTCACTTAACAGGTATTTCAGTCAAAATCACTCGAATTCTGATGAATGCGAACAAGATTTGTTTGTCAATATTTGTTTTTCTTCGTACGTACATGAATGCCAAACCTTGCTTTAACCGAATTTTGTTTTAAAAAGTGATTTTTGCCGCTTTTCTTGATCTTAATCTGTTCATTGTACGGTTATAAATGATGACGGTCAGGGCATTGTGAATCATTTTAATATTGCGTACATGACTTAAATGATTTTCGTTCAGGGCAAGTTTCATCAAAACATCTCGTTCCATTATCTAACACGATTGATGTCTCCTTATTTCAAAGACAAGTGGGATAAAATATTCATCGTTTCTCAATGCTCTGACATGTAATAAACGTTGTAACGTATGCCTGTATAGGAACAAAGATATGTTCCGGAAAAATTAGATGTTTTATTTACATGGCTGAATTAACCGTGTTTAGATTTAAAAGGTTATCTCTCCTAGTAGTGGATAGAGGGATTGCTCACTACAAGACAGACGTGATTAAATTTCACCCGTCTGGAGGGTATAGCAAGATGTGTGTTTAATCGAAGATGTAGCTGAGATAAATAAAATAGTTCCAAGTGACGTTACTTGTAAAGTAGCAATAACCAACAAATTGCATATGATGTCATGGCTGCTTATTAGCCTCCTTACGGGAACATTTAAGATAAGTATACATGTCAGTACCAGTAACCTAAAGAACGTAACTTACACATCCATTTCAAATTTTAATCATAAGAAAATCGAATGGATTTATATATTGCAAGCCTTTTATTTTAAACAGCATTTATTGGAAGTGGAATCATCTAAGCTTTTGTCCACAGCTTAGATTCTTCAGAGGGAAAGTCATAATATCCTGCCATTTTCAACTGAGATGTTAGTCTAAATATCTATATACTGTGTCTGCAGAACGTGAGATAAATGACAATTAGTATAAAAACAAAAATAAAATCATTTTCTTGCTTGCTAAAGTCTTCCAAAAGAAACGAGAAACAAACAAGAACTTTATATTAAAATACATTCATATACCTTAGACAATCATGACTACAGACAACTATATTACCATACCAACATGACAGGATAAGTGCAAAACCATTTGCCGCCATTATTCACACAGTTTTATCCAAAGGCTATTTGTAAGAGTCTAAGATGCAATAAAATGTCTGCAAACCATTCTATTTGGACAAACATGTTATGGTATTTATTGTGAGACTGCACACTTCGTCATTCACTTCGTGAGAATCTTCTATTTTGAATAGCGGACAAATACAAAATGGAATATTCTTGCATTACGAAGAGTGAAGAAAAACATGGAAAAAACGATTGTTTTCAATATATGCACTCGTTCGATGTTCGAAATGTGTAGCGATTTGCATTGCATTGAAACATCCAAAACATATGTTTGGAAACAAGTTAATCTTAGACTTCACATGCCTTTCAAATCTTCAAAAAAGATACACAAACAGATATAATGCTAATAATTCTGCTCTTGTAATTTAATTAAAGCGCCTAATTTAAAAACAAGCCTTGACGGTAGTAAATAAAAACAGAGTATGAAGGAATGATGAACAACCTTAGTTAGTTTTATGTTCACATCTGGCATGGGAAGAAATAATTCGTTTTTAATTTAATTAGATTTCATAAATAAAAAAGCTGCAACTTTCAACCCAATTTTTATGGTGCATGCCCGTAACTGTACCGTAGAATTGGATACATTCGCATTGCCCTATTACTTTATGTAGTTTGAAATATATGGTGTCATCGAGATAATGGTAAAGAAATATTTTCGTGTATGTTTACGAACCAAGTATTAAACATCAGTATCGATTTCATTGAAACAAATTACTAACATCATAACGAAGAAGAAAACATGTCAACGCCTCCTAGTGCTTGAAGTGCGTGTCAAAAGATCACATTCCACTAACAGATAATTTGGCATACATCCGCAATACAAAATACATTCCCATGAGCTTACCTGAATTGTATACCGGATAAATCATTCATTATTTCTCACTACCCCGACATGGAAAAGTCGTTAAAGCATATTAATTTATGGAAATCATATTCGCTTATAGAAAGTGAGGTGCATAATTAATATGCTTGTCTAAACGTTGCGTTGCAATTAACATTATCATACTGTCTTTCTGGCATGCTAAATATCTGTTCTTAAATGTAAATCCTTTTCTTTTTAGGTCAACAACACATTGAATGCAACCTTAATACATCTAAATCGGTTTAACCCCCAGTGAGTTATTACTAACAGTACCAAAATGGTTACGGCAATATTAACCAATGGCAATATCATGATAGCTGTGTAAAGTGTGTTTTCTTGTTTAGTGTTCGTTTAATTTGAAATCTTGTGCCCTTAAACATTTTGGTTAAATGTCTAAGGACTACTTGCTTATTCCTCTACCTTATTTTTTTTCTTCTCTTTTTTTGTTTTTTATAATTTTAAATTTGCAAATAACTTGGACCAAACGATCTCTTATCTAGAATATTTTTTTAAATTAATGTTCTACAGTTGTTTTCAGTACATAAGGATGGCAAATTCCATAAATAACTAAAAAAAATGTTCAAGGGTAAGACAGTGTTATAAGAACTCATCCATCAGTCTGGCTATCTATTTAGACCAGTATGTGACTTGTAAACTTTTTAAGAACTGCATAATAAATCTCCTGAATGTTTTTGTTTCGTATAACGTCTGTTTATTCGCCCAAGGGGAAAAATGTAATTCATTCGAAAAAATCAAAAATAAAACAAACACAAATACCTTAGAAATATTGAAGCGGTGTTGGAGCATAAAAAAGTAGCTTCCTGAATATCATCAAACAGGTCATGTGTCCCATATGACGTTATAATTCACGTGCAACATTGTGCTATAATGATTTCCTTGATAATATCAAGTATATTGCTATGTGCTTCGCCAGTGGAAATTTTAATACAAAACGTAAAAACAAATCAGTTTTAATTTAACCTCCTTTCAATGAAGCCGTAGCACACTATATTACAAAACTGCATCATAAGTTCCACTCTTTATTCCAAGCACATACAGCCCGTAGAAGGGTTTTGACTGCCTTGCATGCGAGGTTAATCAAACATCCAACCTCTTGAATGCTACCAAATAATGAAAGTCTACAAAACTGTTGTTGAATGGGAGTTGATCGTACCCTTTTGCCGGTGGTTTGCAATTTGACACTTGCAAAATGATTTATTGCGAAACAGTTGTTGGGACACTAATAATACATAAAGTAATATATATTAACATAATATCAAGGTGTTTATTGACAAGGCTTGGAAAAACATATATTATTAAGAGAACATTTGAGCTCAAATGGAATCCTTTAATCGAACAAACATACATCACTTCCGTTATTGCAGGATAAGCAGATATTATATAGTTAATAGACTGAACATAACTATACTGCTAAACTTAGTCCGACTCTGGTTCTACCTCTTTATTTTTAGAATAGGCTCGAATGTTAAGCTCGTATGTTTCATTCATAATAGAAGAGTGCTGCATCAAATTATATATAAAATCGACTTGTTGTTTCCTGGCTATCTTCTGGCCAGTTTGCTCGTTTAAATGCTTAGGTTGGTTAATAGTAATTATTTGCTTAATATTGACCAATCAATTCTATATTGGCTAATTTTGATTGTACTTAGGAATTAACGAGTTCTATTTGATTAGCTGTTGGACTTTAAATCGTTAAAATTTAATTTAGTTTTCTCCTGTATCGTAAATCTACATTACTGGAATCGCAACCTCTAAACCGGTCTAAGAACGGGACTATAACTATTCATTTTCGAACTGAACATGTCAAACAATACCATACATAACCAGTGATCCTTGTTAAAGCATCTGCCTTTAACCATGTACATTGTTCATACAAATGTGCAAAGATATTGCCTCCTTGGGTGTTGATAATTGTATGTATTGTGAAATTCCTAAAAACAAGAATTGCTTTAAAAGGAAAAAGAGACACTGTTTGGTATTCTTACCGTTACTTCATTTGCGTTTGTATTTTATCATCATATTTGAAATATTTTTAATTTTAAATAACTTCCATTATATCATAGCGTTAATGCAATAATTTAAACGATAACAGTGACTTCCACAGAAAGCAATTTGTTTTTGTAAATTAAATACAATAAAGCAGAATCTGTTTAACAATGCAGACACTTTCATAACACTCATTTAAAATCTGAATCTCTTCAGCTACAAATACAGATTACAGATAAGGAAACAGACTATGACCTAAAAATCCAAATGTATCTCTACAAAATTGACTTTGCGAGAGAAAAACACAAAGTCAAATCCGTCAAAAAGACTGAAAATACTTGATGATGCATTTTCTTTCTTTCCCTCTGTCACAATTTTCATAAGAGAAGTTTGTTTCAGATATCAGTTCAGCCAAATGTTTCGAAGTGATACTGGTAACATCAACAAACAGATCTTACTAATAAGAACTATAATGGAAATAAGTGGAGGGCGGAAACACATTTCCATGAGCTAGAAGTTGTTCCATCGCAACCCAGATAACTGCAACAACAAAAAACAATTATTTCCATACGTCTCCCTTAAAAATATTTTTAATAAAATATTCATTATTTCTCAATGCTTTGACATGGAAAGCTGTTTAAGCATATTCATGAACAGAAATCTAATTTGATCGTAGAAAGCGAGATGCATTATTGAGACACGCTTAGCACAGCAGCACTGTAAAAGGAATGTGTAGTTATTTTCTGCATGAATTTAGCTCTGCACGCGAGCTGTCGAATGAATTTCATTTATTAGTTGGGCTTCTTCACATAAATGTTCGGCTCTCAGATGCGTCTTCACTATTAAGTATTCTTAGATAACAAAAAAACTATTTAACACCGAGTTTTTTACAAGTGGAATCATCAAAGCATTTGTCCACAGCTAAGGTTCTTAAGAGGAAAACTCATGCCTTCCTGTCAAGTTGAACAACGGTTTTAGTGTAAACATTGTTGAATAAGCTCCGCAGAAAGAGAGACAATTTATAAATATCATTAAAACAAGAACTTAATAGACGTTGATTTAAAGGAATCCGAAAGAAACAAAAAGGAAAAGTTCGTTCAATATAAAATTATGTTTCAAAACAACACCACCACCACACCATCAAGACAAGATAAGAGCTAAATGATTATCAAGAGCAACTAATCACAGTAAAAATATACAGTTTTATTCCCAGGTTATATGTTAAAGCCTGAGATTCAATAAATTGTCTGCCACTCATTCCATTCGGACTGACATGTAACGCCATTCATTGGTAAAGTGCATGCTTTGTCTTCCATTTCATGAGAAAATCGCATACTTATATTGGTTATGATAGCATCAAGTGTTGCTAAGTTACTTATTGTTTCATGGACTTTCACAGCGGTCATATACGGGTTTGATTGTTATTGCAAATATCAGTTGTTCGTTGAATGCACGCTCATTCAGCACGCAACCCCCCCCCCCCATGTGCAATACATGCGATCCTAGGGTTACTAGGTTACTAGGGTTACAACTATATGCCGATTGAAAATCATTGCTACTAGGGATTAACAGTGCTTCAATTGAAAAAAGCAGAGCCGACCATTAGTGTTTATTGAACAGATCTTAACAAACATTCCACAGCATAATTGTTGGTCATAAAAGCATCGTCTTAATGCTGATGGCGCCATACATGTGCAATATTGCTGATTTTGCGCCACAGTCTTTCCGAAATATGTTGTATAAATGTACTAAATTAAAGTAAAGTAATTATGTGTGTGACAAAAAAACAGTGAAGGCGAAACTGCGGAATTATTGGAAGATATAGTATCAAACTCTCATAACATGCAATTCAATACTTATGTGAAAAACTACAGAAACAAGCTCAGTAGCCAAAAGTTTAAACATAAACCCGGTTTAATGGCACTGGGTAAACGCCAAAGACATAGAACACAAAAACAAAAGATCACAAACAAGAAACATGGTCGAACAGCACAAAACTCCACAAACAGCACAGTGAATATATACTATTTAAAAAAAAAACTAGGTATGTTTATCAAGGATTGTTAGGTACCGTCTTGTAACGGTCAGTTAAATGCAAATTTACATCAAGACAAAAACAATATCTGCTGGCTTTAAAACATTTAAAACTTTACCATATACAGCAAAATTCAATATCCTGTCAATAAAGCATTATCAAATAGATATTTGAGCGTAAATCAATAGTCTAGGCTTAACTCAGTCAACATAATGATACACTTATTTTCAAAGGGAAGAAATAAAACGCAGTGGAAATAGCCATTCATTAGAATCCACCTTCAACCTAGTGTATGGATTTCAAACTATTTTTATCATTTATGTCAGCATTGAACTTTAAACACATAAATAGTCGAATTGAAGGAAATATTGTTATATAAAATATGGATCTGATTTCAAATGATCTCATTTTCGAGCCATATATCTGACAATATATCTTCAGTGAAAAGCACCCCGTACTGTCTGATAGTGTCTGATACAACCCAGAGCGATTTTGGATTTTGAAGCATTGTTGTTGTTTACAAAAGTCACCTCCGGCATCTCATCAAACGGTTGATGTGCCATATATGACGTCATAAATTGTGTTTGGCTTAGAGCTTTTCAAGCTTTATTCTGTAATTCGACGTTTTTCTTGGAATCTAATTTGGTAAATATGCTTCAAATTATAACTTGTTTGTCGGCAATAATCCTTTGTATACGGCGATTTAAGAACTCTGATTCAGTGTACTCTATAACATCATTTTTCATATTCTTACGTTGAATGAATTTGAACTCTCTGAAGACAATGTGTATTAATGTTCCAAACTCTCCTGTGTAATTCAATGATTAAAGACTCAAAGCTGTATTTCGCGAAGTTTGATCGTAGTTTGTTATCTGAGTACACATTTATTTTTGAAAGTATTTGTAAACTTTGTAATGCTGTAGAGAAGTTTAAAAACTAGGATGTACTGTATTGCCGTTGTCGACAGAACTTCTATAGTTCTGGAGGTGCTCATGTCGAAAAATCATAGCTTACAGGAAATTAATTTCTTAAAACGTTTATCTAATGTTTTGAGTTCTTGAATTCCGAACCCTTTTTGAGAAAAATGAACAACAACAACAACAAGATGCGATTGAAAAACCATGAAATCAATATATTTAAAAAGTTTTAGCCGTTTTTTTTAAGACAACGTATCCTTCTTTCAAAAAAATCGAAATGGCAAACACTGTCTGTGATTGAACAACCCCAACATATTAATATCGTAGCAATTGCCTAACCATTACCAAATTGTCAGCTTGTTTGGAGCCAATATTCTGCCATTCAAATATTGCCGTTAAATAGGATCGAGTAGTTCATTTTGAGAATGATTATAAGATCAGCGCCGTAGCCACACAGAGGCACACCGAGGCAGCTGCCTCGGTTAAAATGTGCAGAACAAAAATAAAAAAAATACATAAAAGGGCAATGAAAAATAATAAAATTTGCATCTGAATTCGAGACACCACTACAGTATAACAGAACTATGTACAATTAATTATGCAAAATGTTGTAGCAACAGACGCTGAGGCAAGTTGAGGCACCATCCTCGCTGTTAATGAGCTTTGTCGGGTCGGACTCTGTTCAATGTATAAAACTGTACGGCAATGATTTTTGCTCGCGCGCTATTGTTCAAACGATTCCGCATGAAATTTAGCCTACAATTGTAGACATTGCTACATATAGGGCAAGATTCGATTGTTTCTCGATCGCTTCTGGGTTTTTTGATGTACCTGGACACATTTCGAGTGGTATGCTCCTCTTCATTGCAAAGATTGACGGTCAATGTATGTTAGGGTTACAAAATCATTACATTACGACTTACACAAAGTGATACTTTTAAAGGTCTGACAACGATTCATTGTGGAGAACTGTATTTAACTAGTATAACTTATAAATAAAACGTCTTTATTATAAAAACTAGTCGTTGTGATGCAAAAATTAAAGTCGAAAGCAGAAAGCAGCGGTATTTATCATTTCATGTCGTAACTACTTTGCATGCTCCAATGTTTTAATCTATACTCTTTACAGGTGTTTGTCCGGATTTTACGATAATTTTGGTTTGACGTCGGAGACAGGTGTCGGATGAAGAGATATTCAACATTCTTAACTTAAATGTTAACAAACTCCAATGTCCAAGTATCCTGCAATTAAACAGAAAAAGTTCAACATTTCTTGGGAGACGCAGTTTAACTGGCTACGGTATTCCGGTAGTGAAGATGGTGCTTATTGTACACGTTGTTTTATGTTTGCACAAACAGATGTTAGACACACAGAATTTACTTGTACACCATTTAAACATTGGAAAAATTATGTTGGGGCTCAAGGGGTATCTTACCAAGTCACAACTGTTCTAAAACACATTGATGTGGTAACTGCTAATGTGATGTTTATAGACAGTTTGTACAGGAAAAACGGAATCAATAAATGTGTTGTTGAGCACAGCTTATTCCGATAAATTAATCGAAATCAGACATGTTCTTATGGCCATATTTAAAGTTATTATAAAACTTTCATCACGAGGAATTCCTCTTAGAGGGAGGTGGTTTAAAGATCAAAACCGCGAGGATAGCAATTTTAACTTCTTTATGGACTGGATAAGCAAATATGATGAAAAACTTTCCAACCAAATAAATATTGTATTGCCAGGGAAACCACGGATCGTTGGTAGACGAAACCACAGGACAAATTCCTGTAAAAAAAATCAGTGTTGGACCATTATAAGCATAATTACATCTTTCCATTTAATACCACGTAATTCAACACCTTACTTCTCGTTTTCCAGAACAATTGGATGACGTTTAATGTGTAAAACATGACCTCCTTACGTGTAGCATTGAAGACAAAAGCAAACAAACAATTTTAAACGATCGAACCTATGACATGCAAATTTGCAACCAAAATTATCAGATGGAGACACTCAAATGAAAACATTAAAAAAACCTGTGTCTCTAAAAGAAGGATTTGAAATGTGTGACGAAAACTATTTGCCCAACATCAATGCAATTTTTCAGTTAATTTTAATTTTACCTGTGGGTTCCTGTTTGAACGCAGTTTCAGTGCTTTAAGAAGACTCGAATCATGGACACGATCAACCATGATAGACACTCGACTCGATGGGTTGGCTTTAATGTTTATTCATAAAAAACATTCCAATAGACCGCACGGATATTTTGCGATTGTGGGATTCTCCCGGACATAGAAGAATTGTTTGCAAAGTGCCAATAATATTATTTGTTTTATGGCCGAAAGTGTCACCCAGGACCACGGGCCTATTAACCATAAGTCCGTGCCAGGACGCACTACTCAGCATACCTATCAAGACTGGCTACGGCACTTTCAATCATACAATATTCATACAATATAATGAACATTTTGGTAAAATAATTGACGGAAACTGAACAGAAAACATCCCAGAGCACACCACAGATGATCTAGGAACCCACACATTTTCGGAACAACCCCCATCCCCCGAATATTTTCTGCTTCGGTTAAAATATGCCTCTAGCTACGGCACTGAAGATGATATATTGTTAATACTGAGGTCTAAGACGTTAAAACATCTTATCCTCTGAATTTATGATGGCAATGAAAATTGAAGAAAACATTGATTTATGTAACGAAATGACGAACAATGGCTTTTAATGAGAAGCTGTGAATGAAAATATGAAGAAACTTATGAAAAACAAAACTGTCTTAAAAATAAGAACAAAGTTAAGCCTAATTTTTGTTGGAATACGAGCTTCGCCACTTTCAGGAACAAAAATATGTTCTGTCGAACAAGATTTATTGGATTTGCATAAATACCTCTAGACAATGACAATGGTGCGGGTCAGAGCAATAATGGTAATAAATGACTGCTTCTATTTGTGTGATGTATCGTAATGAGCGCTGTTTCTCAGCTTTTTCATATGCATAAAGATGTTGAGAGATGATTTGGAAGCGGAAAACATGGTCGATATATGTAAGGGGGTTGGATGTTTTGGACCTGAAACACATGATTGATCTTTATTTTATCATACCTCAAATAGTTAATTTGCGTATAAAAATGATATACATTTTTTACATTTCACAAAATAGTGCGTGCGTTGTTTATTGCCGGCATAGCTGCTAGAATTTTTAATTTAATATTGACATTGTTTAAAAAGATTTAATTAAGTCTGATATAATAAGGTGTATTAAAAAGTGTATTTAGTTGCGTTCTCATGATAAGAATTTCAAAATTAGGTGTTCATCAACTACATACTAACATAAGTAAGAAGTGGCGCATTGTTACTTGTCACTCTTCTGAATTTCGGGATGGCAGACAATTTTTCAGCAGTGCTATATTCACCTGAAATGCTAATCCGGTGTACTAAAAAACTTGTTTCGAAATAAGTATGGCAAAAACGTAACTAGTGATTCCAGCCTTTTTTAAAACACAACACACTTTGTTTTGCATGAATTAATGATAAGTTGTTTTAATTTAAATCTAATTCACCACTTTACCCAAACAGACAATCTTAAATCAAGTGGCAGATGCAAAAGTCAGCATAACCATTCATTCTGTCACTCCATTGTGTGCATATTGTGTAATTCTATTTCTTGCAGTGCTGACTTTTTCAATAAGCATTTTGATAACGCGAGAGGAAGTACAAAGGCAATCCGTTAGGAACATTAAAAGGACACTATTAATACGTGTAAAGGTTATAAAAATACTTAACATTCTAGACCCTGTTATTATAACTATGCTGGTACCAAGATAGGCTTAAATGTTCACATTGTTCTCGTTGCCTTCACACAGTTCCTTTTAACTGTTCCCCTGGAACCAAATTACAAACAAGGATTCTGCCAAAATCACTTGAATACAGTAACAATGCATGAAACAGGTCACAGGAACTAAATTGACTTGAAATAATGTCTGAAACCATCTAACAAAACATGATTAGGTTTCGCAAATGTTCTCATCTATGTTACTAAAATGAACAATGTCTAATGCCTTTCAAGTTCTAAATGCCCCCAAAGGACAAGAAAGGCAACCACGCTGTGGACGAAACATAGTGTATGAAAACCATGTCAAATATTAATCTATTACACCTGTAACAGTTGAGTACATGGTCGTAACACAAAATTGTTGCAGTGAATTTCACTGAACGAGATTTTGAATAAATATGCCCTCACATTGAAGAAAATCTTATTTGCTACCGAAAGTACAATGCATAATTAACATTATTTAATTAAAATTGCGTTGCATTCAGCTTCTTTGGAAAATATGTTGTACATGTTCAATATGTGTTCTGGAAAAAAACTCATTCGGTGTCTTTAAAAGGCATATATATCTTTTTATTTTATATGTAGTAATGTATGGTAAAACGTGTATTGATCGTGCCATCAATTCATTGTCCATTTATTCACTCGAATTTTAATATTGAAAACGTTAATAAAATATTAGGATACATCTTCCTTTCATGCAGTCATGAATGAAAAGGAGTTATGTCTTTAACGTTGTAAAGTACGAAATGAATAAAATAAAATGTTACAAACTTACATACAAACAATAGGAGAGGTTGCTAAAGTTATATTTGAGTTAAAAGAAAAATATTCATTTAAGTGTTTTGTGTCTGATCTATATCGTTCAAAACTATATTGGACGAAATGTTTCATTAGAATATGTATGGCTTTCTTTTAAAATAAATACAACTACCTTAGTGAGTTTGGAATCCTGTTAGTGCAAACAAACGTCACTTCTGTTATATCATAAAATTGGTCATGTGTCCCATATGACGTCATGATTCACATCATAGTTCTACCTTGAATATCACACACTACAACCTTGAATGCTTCGCTAATAATTATTGAAATACTAACAGTAGAAACGTATCATTCCAGTTGTAGAACAAAACTGCATCATAAGTTCCAGTACTTGTTTTGAACACATGGAATTTAACCAAGGTTTCGATAGCAAATTGAGCGGCGTTCGCTAAAGTGCCAACATATTGCATGTTATTCGATAATGAAATGCTGCAAAATGGTTGTATATTCTAGGAGTTGATCGTACCCATTAGCTGGTGGTTTGCAATTTGAGAACTCTTTTGGTGAATTGTGGTACGCAGGAGAGCATTTAAGAGCATAAACATTTGACCAAAACAAAAGCAGGACTATAAAAAAGGCCCAATTATTAATTCCACAGAGGTTGTTAAACTGTAATCAAGAGTACTGATGGTTAACCTGGTTTACATCGTTTGGCTTACCAATATGTTGCTGTCAATGAGATGAAGTGGTTCGTTTATGGGAATGATTAGAACATGATAATACATATCACCAAATTAATCAATGCAGATGAAGAGGCCTTCACACTACTGAATAATATCTGATGCAAAACGTGTGAATGTGATGATAAACAGTTTTACAAACAAATGTAACTGCTAATAAGATAAATGATGTTGCTTTTACTGAAATTGTTAGGTTTAATTGACCATGACTCAAATTTTGATAACTATACGTTCACTATTTATCGTTATATATCCTTTTAAAGTAATACTTTCTGAAGGAACATAATCTGTATACTTTGCTCATACGAGTATCACAAACACAATGCTACTCTCATGGTATAATACGATGATAAACGTGAAACAATGTGTTGCACCGATTAATCAATTCCAATACAAATGCCCTTAAGGAGAAATAAATAGCAAAGTGTAGTTTTTAAATATGTACTGCTCCATCATAATCACATACTCGAATATTGTATGATTTCATGTCGATGCTGAAAGGACTTCACATCTTATGTTATATAGGACACACAAATGCAATGATTGGACGAACGGAAGGTTTCTGAAAGTCGGCAAACGTACACAGACGCCTGATAATCATATGCAAATGAATGTTAATACCACTTCTGCCTCTGGATCAACGTTTACGTTAAATATCTGAAAATTTACAACTATGAGCGGGTTTTTTTTTCAGAACGGATCCCATATAACATTAAAAGGCTTCTCACAATGCACATATTGTAATTCTTTTTTCTATCAATTTATGGTATTGAAAGTTACAGTTTCCTCCAATATGTATTTTATCCGTTTGGCCATTCTTTAAAAATACTTGTATGCTATGAATCGTCGCCTGCGTAGGTCTTTACATACCCTTACCGTACAATTTGCAAAAAAGGGATACAATTCAATATGAAGACACAACTAAAATTTCACTATTAACTTTTTTAAAGAAGTAGAATTCCTCTGACTCTTAATACTTTTGTCCTGGATCAAGGTACAGGGGTGTAATGTGTCAAACTTGATTTATTTGATTTGCAGCAAACAGTTCCATACTGTCTCCAGACAATATTAATTGCCCATGTTAGAACAATCAGGACAATCAATGTCTGTTTCTATTTATATTCTAATATTTCTCGTTTCGCCTCGTATACAAAATGATTTAACTGTTTGAAGCAGATGTATCACCATAAATGTGCATAATATGTATCTAAAAGATAGTTAACATAAAAAAGACAAATACTTTCAAGATTCCAAATATTTCAGCTTGGTTTACACTTTATGCTCTGTGTCCATTATGTAGTTTGTAATCACACTAGAGATATGCTTATTTTTTACCGCCCGAGTTGTTTGTAATTTGTTTTGCCAAATATCCAACATAATTAATAGTCCGTTTAACTATAATGCACAACATACAGAATGATGTTGAAACACTACATTTGATTTTTCAACAGACATTTTTTATCCTCAACCTTTGATATTTTAAGTGAAACCACATGCTGTGATATCTAATACTACAAAACTTCGTTGAAACAGTCTATTTAATCCTTCAAAAGTTAAGTTCCTCCATTTTTGTTAAAAGAGCTTGCTTCAATTATTTTACATTTTCAAATCATTTGGAAGGAAAGATTAGCTAATACATGTCGCTTTTATTTTTAATAATGTTTTCTTTATTTGTTCCCAGTTCTAGTACAATGATGGTTTTTATTATGAAACTCTATGATCACACAGTTTTAAACCTTTTATTTTATAAGACAGACTGTGTGTGATGTACATAGTTTCAAACAATGACTGCATCGTATCTTTAAAAGGTTACTTGCATTGGGTGCTCTGAATTGTATTCCTCCGTCTGCAGATAGAGTTGGGATCTATAATCATAGAAGTACTTGGGGTTTACCTATAAGTTTATTATTATTTGTTTTATTGTTATGTTACCTCAAGTTAATGCATACTTTGATAAGATTTACCTTTTGCGTTTTATCTTTATTTAGGACTGTTGGGATTGTTTGTGCACGTAAAGTGTTTAAACCCACAGTAAATGTACATTTTACTGACCGTTCCAAGGCGGTACCTAACAATCCTTGATAAACATACCTAGTTTATATATATATATAGTATATATGCACTGTGCTGCTTGTGGACTTTTGTGCTGTTCTTTCATGTTTCTTGTTTGTGATTTTATGTTCTATGTCTTTGGCCAGTGCCATTAAACCGGATTTATGTTTAAACTTTTTGCTACTGAGCTAGTTTCTGTAGCTTTTTGCATAAATATTGCAATTGTTCACTTGCTTTGTGTTATTTTCATCAAAGAGCGTACGGAAATTGCAACATCAATTGAGAACATCATCGGTTTTGAAAATCTTCGAGAATTCTTTCCAGATATATGGATTTAAAGTTTATTTTAAGGTTAGTTTTTATTGATTCACCCATCTGATCGTTATTTACATAGAAACATATACGGGAAGAATATGTCGTGCAAAATTCAGTAATACCCGAATAGTCAAGATCCACCAACATTAATAATAACATAGGGGGAGTATAAGGCAACTGGTAAAAGAAAAATGACCCATAACTTAACAGACGATAACACAATTTGATATGTTGATATTCACATAACGATATTAATGTTTAAAAACTATGACTGCGTCATACGCACAACATTTGCTATTTTGCCTCCGGGATATGCTAACCGAAACTGACAATGTTTATTTATAATGGACAGTGCATATAAACAAGAGTATTTTTCATTGGGCTTGTCCCTGTATACTCCACTGCATTAGAAATATGTTACTTCAATACAAATGTGTTAAACTTTGCAAACAAATGTGAAACATTACTAAATCCAAGATTGATCTTTAACTAAATATTCAACTAGCTTTAGAGCTTATTATCCTTTCTTTGCGCTTTTCTGTTCGGGAAAGGAGGAAATATACTGATAGTAGTTTATTGATTTTTTGGTAACAACTGTCGGTCTTTATACCCACAAACGTCACGTTGAAATATAAACATGTCCATGTTTCAGATATATAGTTTGATCAATATAGGTAAATCATGTTGGCACGTCGGCAGCGCACTAGATTGGTTTCTGATTAAATCATTGGTTTGTTTGTGTCAATGTCAAGAAGGATTAGGTGCAAAAATGGAAATTGCAGTTATGTAGTATCTGCCTTGTCAAGTTGCGTTTTCTTTTTGCAACTTCTGACGAATTAGAACGACGGACTGGCTTTGACAACTGTGGCAAAAGACGTAAATAGCAGAAATCATTTCTGACATGCATGCTATTGTTTCCAAATCGCGATTTAAGCTTCCATATGAGAACTGAAGGGTCAGAGAAAATATTTTACTTCGTTTGGCATTAAAATGGTGCTACTGACACCAAATGTGCTGTAAGTTTAGAATAGAAATACCGGCGTCAGATATTTACACTTTTAAGTATAATGATATGTTGGGGTTCTTGAATTCTAAAGCCGTTGTTAAACAACTCAGATAACATTTCTTATGATCGAATTATTAAATATAAAACATTACAACAACACATTGATATATTTTATTTTGTCAATGACATTTTAGTGTCCAGCAAACCAAAATTTCGAACATAGCTTTAAAGAATTAACATGTCATTATCAAACCGTAATTGTCAGTTTAATTTTAATCCAATGTTTGCCTTTCCAATATCGCCGTTAACGAGATCAAGTGGTTTATTGTTTGGAATAAAATATGTCATCATTTCGGCTTTACCTCTTGCTCCGGGATACATACAAATCATGCTTCCTCTACTTTCAATTCAAACTTTTAATATTTTCGAATTAAAAGGGCTTTGAGCCATCCTGCTTATTTCACATTCCTTTGAGTGCGTTCATTGTCATGAGTTAGTGCTTGTGTTCACCGCAACATCTTAAACCATTTCCTAACTTAAGTATTGCACTTATCATGAGGTAAAATAGCTTGATAAGTTTTTGCTTCCGTTTACTTTATTAAAAAAACACATTTACATGTTTTAATCACTGTAAATTCAAAAGAATTTACTTTAGTTAAAATGACCTTAGGTATGTTTTTATGAGTGATGACCCAGATGAATAAGTAAAACCACAATTAGACACGTTAAAAACATTAGAAATAAAAAATCTTTAAAATAAGAGAATTTTAAAGCCAATTTTTTTTTAAGACCAATATCATGTAAGTTATACCTTGAATATAAGTATTGCCTTATTAAGGAAAAAAGGTTTTCATAATAAACGACAGTTTCTCTTGCGATTTATCCTCATGGGAGGTGTTTCTCATATGGGTCATATTCATATAGATGTGGAGAGAGCATTAAGTACGGTAAAACATGTTCGATATGTGTAGCGATTTACATTGCATTGAAAGATCCAAAATTAATTCTTTGGAAGCATCATAATATTTCGGAATTACCAACATCTGAGCATTTTATTAGAGCATAAAATTACGATGAACTTTGGTTTCAAAATTTTGTATTGCATGATTTATTGATGCACGTATTACCATCTTAAATGAAACGACAGATAAAGAACACAGCAAAACTCAAAACTTTTAATACTATTCTGTCACACAGAATGAGGATTTCAATCTCTTGTAAGTTCCAAACAGCATACAGATTCTACGATGGAAAGTATAAAACCAATTTGCCATCCGAGTATTAAAACGTGTGTTTGTAACAAGATCCTTTTTATAACCTTTGCACCATTTATCTCAGATCATACAAAGCGATATTTGACCTAATCACTTAAAATGTGTAACACTGCGTAAACCATTTCGCATGAATACAATATATTAGACAGTGTGTACGAAACAATAAAACTTGAAGGACAACATTAGCTTCATATGTTTTCATTGACTTCACAAAGTGTTTTCAAATCTTTCAAAAATATCACACTTAAACTGATGTTATGCCAAGAATGCTGCTCTCGCAGGTTCATTTAAAAGTCTCATTTAAAAACAAGCCTTGAAGGCGGTAAATAAAAACAGAGTATGTAGGAATTATGGACCACCTTTGTTAGTTTCATGTACACGTCTGGCACGGGAATAAAGAATCCGTTTTTAATTTTATTTAGAATTTATAGATAACAAGGTAATTGCAACTTTCTTCCCATTTTTGTGTGCATGGAAGCAATAGTATCGTTCATTCAATTGGATACACTGGCATTACACTATTTATTTATGTAGTTAATTATATGTCATGGAGATGGTTATCGTTAGGTATAAGAAGGTATAAGAATACATACATACATGTTTACAAACCAAGTTTTATTACAGTTTCAGTTTGTGACTGGTTATGGACATCAAAACGCGGAAAAAAACTCGACTCCTATTGCATGAAGTGCATGTCAAAAACTGATATTTTATTCTAGAAACAGAGTATTTCTCAATGCCCTGATATTCCCCAAACGATATTTTATCAAAATTATTTTAATTATTTGTTTTAAGGACCATTTTCTTCTCTTACATTTTTATTTTTGGTTATATTCGGTAATGCAAATGAAACGGGTTGAATTGATGCGTTTTGTTTTACCTTACTATCTGAGAGCTGTATGAATGATTGTAGCATAATGAGTTGTTGTTGCATAAACTACATTTCCGACATCAAAACGACAAAATATGGTAGAAACTATACTCGAATCCGCCGTTAAAATCATTTGAATGTACAGTTTTATACCAGGGGATGTTTTAAGGCTTGTACGAAGCAATAAAATGTTGGCAAAACATTCTAATCGAAGAACATTTTCAGTCTGTCTTGCATTTTGTATTTGTAAATTGCATGGTTTTTATCTTTCAAAGTACATTTGATGACACTGTTGAGTTTACAGAATATTGATAGAAATTCGGAGGTTTGAAATTCGTAAGATATTGTTATTGCTGTATCTGAAATTCACTTGAAAAAATGGAACTAAACGTAAAAAGTGCTCCTGACTAAACAAACGGGGCAGACATTGCAGTCCGGCATTTGTGATATGAAAAACACGCAGACCATTCCATGCATAAACATATCTTTTCTTGACATAAGCTCCATTTCGTTGGAAAATTCCATATATAATTGGCAGAGGTAGTTGTCAAGGACAAAATAATTATGTAAGATCACATAAGTCAGGTTGTTTCTGTGGACAAATGTGTGACTTGTGAATTTTTTCTGCATTATCAAAGCCTGAACAATTTTGTTTTCTGTATCGAATGTTTTTTTCCACTCCAGTTCAAGCCAGTAAGTAGGTCGAAAAATGCACTTGATTCGAACATAAAAAGAACTTAAACAATCTACAATACATTAGTTGGTTTGAAGTCCTATTGGAGCAAACAAAAGTTACTTTCGGTTTATCATCAAACGGGTCGTGTGTCAAATATGACGTCATAATTCACGTGCAACAAAGTGCGTTAATGATTTCCTAGATAAAAGCAAGTACCTTGAATGCTTCGCCAGAGGTAATTGTTATACAAAGAGTAAAAACAATTGAGTTTGTATCAAACATCTAGTTGTCAATCAAGCCGTAGCGCAATATGTTACACAACTAAATCAAACGTTCCATTCTTTATTTCGAGCACATGCAACCCGTACAAGGGTTTTGACTGCATTGAATGTGAGGTTCACCGAACATCCAACCTCTTGCATGTTATTAATGAGGAAAGACTTCAATACAACACAACAGGTGTATTTATGCGAAAAGCTACAAAAACAAACTCAGTAGCAAAAAGTTTAAACATAAACCCGGTAAACACCAGATGCATAAAACATAAAATCACAAACAAGAAACATGGAAGAACATTGTTTTTTGTTCTAGGAGATGATCGTAACCATTAGCTGGTGGTTTACAACGTTATTTGTAAAATGTGTTGCGTTGGTGAGCTGAATACTTGCCAAAATAAAACAAACGTATTCTATGAAGTATGTAGGCATGGAGGGATTCAAACCTTTATTGCCTTTGCAAAATTTAGAAAAGAAAACGAAACCCTTACAGTAAATAAAGGAATTTAATCAATTGTTTTAAGCTATGTGTAATTGTTATTTCACATAAATAATTAAAAAAAAACTACAGAGAAATTCAAACAGACGCTTTATGAGGCAATTCTAGTACTGAACTGACAAGATTTAATTTTATCACAATAAATATAACTAAATCCAAATTGAAGACCATATCGTCAACCTAGTGCAATAACTCAATAAATGCATATAGAAAAAAAAGCAGATATTGAGTACTCGCACTTAGGTGACGATATTTAACGCCCGACTATTACTACCGAAGAGATTGCTAAATTATCTTCTTGAAAAACTTTAATTAAGTAAACATTAAACATTAGGCAATTGACACATGTTTTCTTTATCTCGGAAATAAACTATTTATACCAAAGAGATTGCTTAACTATTATACTGAAAAACTTAAATTTCAGGTAACATTGAACATATGTTTTCTATATCTCGAGAAATAAGGTAGCCTCCAAAGACTAAACGAAGAACCAGATTGGGGGAACATTACTGGGAAAATAGCATATGATACGGGTCTCCAACAACGCAACTAGACATTTCGGACACCGGACAACTGGAATATCAACTATTGCTGACAGTAACATGCTGAGTTTGACAATGTCGACTTGATTTTGTCAATTCCAGTAAGTTTACCTGATTCACTATACAAACCACGAACTAATTATCATGCAAATGTTAAATTTGCCATACATGTGCTAGATTTCTATTAAACAATGAGACAAGGAAGAAACAAACTCAATTGATTTTATGGTACTCAAAATATGGTATCTTACGAAAATGTTTTAAAATGGAAACTTAATGAGACTTTACTATAGGCAGGAACTTCTCTTGAGTAAATGAACGATTTATTGGCTTCTATCATATTCAAATCACGACTTTTGACCAAACCATTATTCTACGTATGTATGGCAATGAAAAAAATCGAACGTAATAGCTTTTCGGGCATATTTATTTTGATATTCGCTCATATTGTCTTAAAGTATTGACCAGTTGTATGATGTTCAATTTGTTGATCATATAGTGTAAGTACACTAGTCAATTAAGGCCACGGTAAGAGCATAGTTTAGTCACATCAATATTGCATATCACGTACTATCCTTTATTAGTTTTCCTTCATGGAAGTTTGGTTAAAATATGATGTTTCATAAACGTACACGATTGATGTATCCTCATTTAAAAGACGAGTGTAATAAATCTCAATTCTTTCTCAATGCTCGGACATGTTATAACCATCGGAACATATGCCTGAATAAGAATCCAATCTGTTCAGGGGAAATGAGATGTGTTATTTATACGACTGATTTAACCTTGTTTATATTTAAACGGTTTTTCTTAGAGCATCGGTAATAGGAACTACTCACTACACACCAGCATTAATTAGGTTTCAACGCTCTGGGAATCGAGGATAAATGTGTGTCTTGAAGAGATGTAAACAAAATAGTTCGAAGTGGCGTTACTTGTAAACCAATACTCAACCAAATTAGATATAATTTAAAACACTTGCTTCACAGCTTCATGACATGAAATTTTTAAGACGGATAAAGGTTAATAAAAGTAAAATGCAGACATTCTTACAGGCATAAGCAGTGTTTTAACTATGGAGCATGCATAAACCCATTTTAATTATGTATGCTAAGACGCTCTTCGAACGGTTTGCAAGTTAGATTTCTTTTATCGGTTGAATGTAATTATTTGGACCAAGGAATTCACTAGTTTTATTCGATTGGCAGCTTGACTTGAATTCGCTAAAATAAATTAATTATTAATTAAGTTCTTTTGTCCGAGTGTAAGTCTACATTACTGATATTGCAACATCATAACGGATCTGAGAATAGAACCGTCATTATACATTTTTGAACTAATCATGCCAAACAATACCTTACATATATCCAATTTACATTGTTGAAGCGTCTGTCTCAAATACCCATGTTTGAATATACAGTCGAACCTCGCTATGTCGACGTCGGATAAGTCGACTTCCCGGTTATGTCGACTTTTTTTCCGGTCCCGAATTTATTCCTTCTTATTCTATATAAAATAAATATGTTTGTGTCGATTTTTTTTATCTCGACTTTTTCGCTATGTCGACCTCGTTTTTCAGTCCCAGTGGTCGAATTTCACACATTTCCTATGTTCTTTATGTCGAAGATGTAGATCGAGACGTAGGTGTGAAAATATTCATGCATGTCGCAAAATGCCAAGCGTGTCAATATAACAAACTGTCATAATGGGGGGAAACAAAAAATGTAATTGGTAAGTGCGAATAATTAAAGTTATTTGTTTATGTATTTAATTAAAGAGACATTTATTGCTCAAGCTCTTTGGTATTGTATAAAACATGAACATTTTATTGATTAGATATCATCGCGTGGCGGATCCGTGGTCTTGAGGTAACACGCTTGACTATCAATCCAGGGGTCGCAGGTTCGATCCCCCGTCGCATCACTAAAAAAACTATCGTCTTCCGGGAGGGACGTTAAATGGGGGTCCCGTGCGACAGTGCTATACACTGGTGCACGTTAAAGAACCAGGGTAGCTCTAACCAGGGTTACATTCTGTCTGTGCACTATGCTCCAAAAACCTAAAATGACTAACAATCTTAACGGAGCACTCGCCGAATGGGCAAGGCCCGAGTGCGAGTATAAATAAGCTTACACACCCAACCCGATTAGATATCAATCCCGAATGGGAACAGAAAGAATAACTTCAAAATGTCAAATGTTAGTTCCACTGCTCTGGTCAACCAATTCAGAGAAGGACCCGGTATAAAATCTTACTATGTACAAATGTATGCAATTGTGGTTTTATATGTGTTTTGAGTGATCCATAAACGCAAAAGAAATAAATTTGACACAAATAATTCTTTTTTTGTTTCACTTTATTTTTCAATAATAAGTTTGCTGTTTTCACGACGAAAATATTTAACAAGACCGTTCAATTGTGTATGTAAACATCGGACAATCCAACTCAAACGTGTTGGGATTGGTGATATTTTTTGTAATTCGGATGAGTCGACTAGGTCCCGAAAAAGTCGACATAACGAGGTTCGACTGTAGTATCCAAAAACGTAAATATTTTTCCTACATATGAATGTGTTAAATAGGTCTTTAAATAAAGTTTGCATCATTAAAGAAAAGAAACTGTTTTGTACTCTGTCTATGTCTTCTTCATTTCTTTTACGTTTGTATTTTTTATCGTCATGTTAAACTGTTTTAATTTGTACGTTACTTCCACTGTATCATAGCGGTAATGAACACGACGAATTTCCTCAGATCACAATTTCCTGTATATTAGGAACAATAAAGCAAAATCGTTGAATAACACTAACAGTTAAAACAGAATCAAAGATACAGAAACAGGTTATGACCAAAAATTCTCTTTTTAAACTGACATGTATCAGTTTATGATGCATATTCTTTATTTCCCTTTAAAGTAACATATGTTTAGATAGGGTTTAGGGTCGATAGTACGATGTAAGACATGTAGCACAGGTGTAAATAAGGTAAGACTTTTGCTCTAATTTTTAAAAAAACAATTGATTCCTTATAACAAATAGGTGATAAAAGTCGAAAATAATTTTGAAAACGTTCGTTCGTTTAAATACATTTACTTTAATATAACAATTTCAGCTTTACAAAGTTTGAGCAAAAGTCAAAGCTTTAAATATGACAATAATACAATACGTAGAGAGTTCGTTTGTACACAAAATAAATTATCGCGGCAGAATTGAGACGGAAGCTTTATCTCGCTTCTGAGTTCGTTGCGACTGACAACGTAATACCTCATACACCTATATTCCGTCTTGTGAGTCTTCACGGAATAGATAAAAAAAAACCTTGCATTAAACTAAACTTGCAAAAACATAATGGAAATTAGTGTGTGGTGGCAACAAACTTTCATCATCCAATAATGTTTAATTGCATGTCAAATACTTTACATCGGAAACAGTTGATCTCAAGCTTGATATCTGCTAAACACGTCATTTCCATGCGTCTTTCTTGAAGAGATTCTGAATAAAATATTCCTTATTCCTCAATGCATTGACATGGAAAGTTGCTTAGACATTGTCATGAATGGAAATCTAATTTGCTCATAGGAAGTGAGATGCATAAATTACATACGGTTGACTCAACAACACTGAATACGCATTTTATACTTGCGTTCCGCTTGCTTTAAAAGTACACCAGAACCTTCGAATGAATCACATTAATTTGTAAGACATTTTTGCAGATATATTTTGGGCTGTCAGTTTAACCTTTACTATAATGCCTGTGTCAACAAAAAGGACATAAGTAACACCGGGCAGTGAATAAATTGAATCATAAAATCATTTGTCGAAAACTAAGGCTCTTTATATTCAAGACTTACTGCAAAGTTCAACAAAGATTTCATTCTGCATAAGTTAATATTGTGATCGTAGGAAGAGAGTTTAACAAATATCATTGTAACAATGCCATGCACGTTTGACTTTGAGTACTGCGAAAGAAATGATAAACAACAAAGAGTTTCTGTCAAATAAATATAAAATGCTGATCCAATACAACACTATTAACATGACAGGAGAAGTGCAAAACAATATCTTGAGCAATCATTTGTTACACTTACAATGTACAGTTTTATCTCCTGGTTATTTGTTCGAGTCATATATGCAATAAATTGTCTGCAACCATTCCATATGAACGTTTCGGAGAACATCAAGAATGGCATATTTAAAAACAAGGAGATCGCATCAAATATTTTATACAAACTGATATGAATTAACATCTTCTTAATGAGAAACACAAAACAAAATAGACAGAAAACATACGCATCGGAAAAGCATTGACCCAATAGACCACAACACACTCAAGGTTACAGGAAACTCGTGTTTCGCTAGCATGGCGGTTATCCCATCATTTATCGGTAAAGCTGTTTTGATGAGTGTTTGGCCTGTCTGTTGTGAATGTGTTGTTAATGGGTTTGTGTCTTTAAATAATTGTCTTTTGGGCACTTGCCTTGTTCTCCTTAACATCGTGTATTTTTTATTGTTCGAAAACCGAGCTTATCTCTGTAATCTTCATTGCATTATTAATAACTGTTTTCGTTTAACGCATTAAAGAGGTAAGCGAAAAAGGTGTTCACTGGGATTGCTAAGGAGGTGGAGAAGATAAACTTATTAATGAATATTCAACCTAACTTTAGTCCAAACGAGTTGTTTTGTTGTTTGGAGTCATTTCGCTTGCTGTGATTTATTTTCTGTCCTTGTAGCTAGCCTCGTAATTGTGCATGTTGACTGTTAAAGTTGTCATATGTTGTTTTGACCTTGTTTATGCAAATGTTTAATGTTCCGTGCATGCGTACTTAATCAGCATGCAACCGTTTACGTTCAATACATATGACCTAATGTTTATACCTAATAACAACTGCTACAACATTATACAGACTGTAAATCATTGCTACGAGGGATTAACAGTGGTGCATTTCAGAGGCAGGCTAGATCATTAGTGTTAATTGGACAGGTCTAAATCAGAATCCATCAGCAGGACTATTTGTCATAAAGGATCGTCTGCACACTGCTGGTGCCTGCTTCTGTTTCAGATAAACATCAGTCATATTTTCAAACAAATATATATGTCATAATTATGACGCAGGTTGTATACAGTCATTTCAAAATATGTTTAATATATAACGTTTAATTAGAACAATCCAACTGATTAAACGTTGAAATACTGAAAAGTGAAACTGATTTCGATTGACCGCATTTTAACTTTATATATGACAATTGATATTTCTATGGAACAAACATTCTGCACAGTCTGACAGACTATGACACAAACCTGTTTGATTTTGGAGTCGTGTTGGTTAAAACAAAAGTCACTTCCGGTATCTCATTAAACGGATCATGCGCCCGATATGATGTCGTAAGGTATGTTGAACATAGCTCCATTTAGGCTTTTTTTAACCTATTCTTCAATTTTGATAAAAATGCGTCCAACTATTAAATTGTATATCGACAATAATACTTTGTGATTGTCTTTCTTAGGTAAGGAGTTCAAAATTCTGCAACTTTCAAAAAAACAAAACAAAAACACATGCTGATTTATTTGTTCAAGCGCCTTTGATCACATAGAAAACGATTTTTAATTATATTCCAAACTGTTTCGTTTAATCCAATAATAAAAGACTGTATACTGTCTTTTGTGAATGCTTGAAAGGAGATCGTAGTTGGACAACACTCGAAGTGTTTGGTAAAATTTGTTACTCATTTTAAAGTTAAGGCAATTTCGTTGTACGGCATGGCCCGCAATCGACAGAACTTCAATATAACTGAAATTGTCAATATTGAAGAATCATGTGATACTGGATATTAATGATTTAATTATAATGAGCATTTAAATTTACGTAATGTTTTATGTTCGTTCTGGAATTCAAAAGCCGCTAGAAACAGCAGCAACAACAAAAAAGAAGTAATTCTGACCAATGCTCCAACAAAACGCATGGAATCAATATATTACATTTTCAGCCGCTTTGTACAACATTGTTTCCTGTACCACGAAATGGCAAATACTGTTAGCGAGCCTAAAATAACCCAACATATTTATCCCATAGTGTTTGCCTGACCAGTATCAAAATGGTCAGTTAATTTGGCACCAATTGCTATAATTTCAAGTATTCTGTTAAAGAGATTTAGTTGTTCATTTCAATTCAATTGGGGGGTAATCAAGTAATCACTGTGCATTTTCCAATTGCTCAAGGAAAAATAGAAAATATTTTTTTTTCTAGTCCCTATGTAACCTTTCAACGTACTCTAATAAAAAAGCTGAAAGCTTTCCCTTTCCTAACTTCATTATTTCACTGATCCTTTAATGAACAAACTTGATCATTTATAAAATACTTTGTTTTCGTTCACTTTATTTCTATGTTAAAACAACTTATTCACCAAATGTATGATAGCAATGAAAAATGAAAAAATAAATTGACTTCTCTCATGAAATGACTTTTAGTTTTAATGATTTCCGTCCGTGATGTTTTGGGTAAAGCATAGAAGCTTTTCAGAAATATCTGATTGAAACTTAAGAGTATGTCTTTGGCGTTTGCCCATTGCCACTGAACCGGGTTTATGTTTAAACTTTTTGCTACTAAGCATGTTTCTGTAGCTTTTTGCATAAATATTAAGAGGAATAAAACTGTCTTTCAATCAAAAAAAATAGTTTAGCCAGATGATGTTAAAAGCCTTTTAATGCAAGACATACATTAAATATAATACAACTCCCGCCACTTTCAGGAACAAGGTTATATCATCGAACAAGATTTATTGGATTTGCATGAAAACCCTTCTGTCTCCAGACAATGATAATGGTACGGGTCAGAGCAATTATGGTAATAAATGACTGCTTCTATTAGTGCGATGTATCCTAATGGGCGCAGGTTTTCAGCTTTTTTCATATGCATATAGATGTTGAGAGATGATTGGCAGCGGACAACATGATTGGTATATTTCGTTAGCTTTAAAACATTCCAAACTAGTTATTGCAAACGACCTAATCATTTGGAATTTACAACATTGCTTCTGACATTGGAGAACAGACAATGCTGTAAACTTAAGTACCAAAGCTCATTATATGAAATTGATTTGAATATGATGTATATTATATGTGTTCCCGGTACGGAAAAAAACATACCGAGGACACGTGAGGGAGCAGGTAAAGAAACTTGCCGATTTCCTCTAATCAACCATCTTTTAGGATAAATGTTTCTCATTTTGTTATTTTCATTTGTGTAAAACAGCATGTATTCAGTTCAGCTCTCATGATTGAATGTTAAAACAATGTTTTTGTTGAATTCTTGCTTTGGGGGTGCAAGTCAGATTTTCAAACACGACTATATTCACTTACGTTTCCGGTGTGCAAGTAGCTCGCTATGCAATGATTATTTCAATTTCGTATAAATGTGAATGCATCTATTTTATTATATACACACGTTTGTATTGCGTGAATCAAAGATAACTGTATAATTCACTCAATACAATCTTAAATCAAATGACAGATGCAGAAAGCAACAAGCTCTTGATGTTCTATTTTATTATGTCACTTCATTGCGCGCTTATCGAGTAATTCAAACTCTTGCAGAGCTGACTGTTCCAATTAGCATTCGGATAATTGCAAGGCATATACTTCAGCATGGTTTATTTGCATATAATGTTCTCTCAGTGTGTCATTTTGTATTTGCCGTCAAACTTGAAACGTTTCCTTTCCGATCGTCTGTTATGTCTTAAAGGTGATGCCAAAGATCTCATATTTACTAATTGTGCGTTGAAATTTGACACCAGATATTACAATTATAGTGGAACACTAAATATTGGCAGTAAGGAATGCTTATCTATTGCCTTTGCTCAATCATTTTCCATCGAGAACAACATTGGACTTAAAATATGTGAGAACTCATTCAAGAACAGATGGATTGAAAGGTTTTGTTTGAGGTTAGTTTTTTTTGGTAAAAAAACAACAACATCTGTTCACTGTTTATCCTGCGAAATGTATGAGACGTATATGTCCTGTATTAGTCAAGAATTTCCCAATGGTCAAGACCTGCCAACATCAATACCAGTACAGAGCATAACATTGTTACTGATAATAACTGTAAATTTTTGTCCGCACAAAATAAACATGTCGAAATTGATCCAGATATGAAGGTTTGTCGATTAAGATATAGCATATTGACATATGGGCAAAGCAATTTCATTGTGTAGAGTTAATTCTGACTGATTATCCTTTAACATGTTTGTTTCATAAATATTTCTTTGATGTCTTTGTGTATGTGATGTTTATACGTTTGAATCTCTAGTACAGTGTTGTTTAGGCCCTTACCTTGTCTTTACCTTGTCCCTCAAGTTGTCACTGTATTTGTACACATTTAAAAATAATTTATATGAACCTGATATTGCGTTAATTGTTGTTTCAGAGCATCTCGCGTAAGTTATTTGAACAATCCCAACTGATATCGTGAATTGCTGCTCCACTATTACGTTTTTTAAAATTCTGACATAAATTTGTAATGGGCACCGAAATGGATTGCATGAGCGAGCACGTATAATTAATAACGGATTCATAATGAAAATTGATTTCCTAATATGAATCATACTGATCATTTGTTCCATTGGAAAACGAAGAGTTGAAGTAAGTGGCGTCAATTACCTTTCAATTCCGCTTTGTTTGTCCAACCGCAAAACAAAACATGCGTTGAAAAAGCAAATGTTTGTTATAAAATCATAGCACGGCAAATCCATCATTCTAATTTATTTTCCTCTGATGTAGTTGTTTTTATTAAAAGCATGCAATTCAATTAGACATTTATGAAATTGCAGAAATCGCGTATTAATTTACTGCAATAAAATGACTGTTTAAATGTTCAATTTGCGACACACGATAGTGACGCCTTTGAGCGCTAGAACTCGATAATTGCTAAAACAAATCAATACCTTTCTGCAAAGGTAAAACAATTAATCTTCTCTCTTAAAGGAATAAAAAAACGCAAAGCTTTGTAAACAGAACTGAAAATAAATTAATATGTTCGCGTTACCAAAAACCCGCGTCGATAACTAGTTAAATCCGGAATCAAGTTGTGTTATACTCTGAGGGAACTATGGTAAAGGACAACAAACAGATATAAATAACAGGTAATTGCAAGAACAACAACGTTTGTGTAGGAAGAGCTTTGAGTTTTGCGTATCTTCATAGGTTCTCTGGTTCGCGAAAAACATTGCGCACTCGCTTCTCACCAAAGCGTATGGAGAGGTTCAATTCCCGGCATAGGCGCATGCGAGTTTAATTTGTTATTACCAAGCCGGCCAAGTCGGTTTTCCTCGGGTACTCCAGATTCTTGAAATAAACAACACCACATCTTCGTGTAACATCGTACGAACTAACGTTGCTAATATAGTTGTAATAACTTGTCTCACTATCGTTATGAAATCAATACGTTTAAGCTAGTTTTATCGTTATAAAATAAATAAGTTTAATTACAACATTCAACATAAATGAAATAATAATCAACATGTTTTATGTTTTTACCGTTTTAATATATCGTTCATGAAATTGTAGTATATAAGCATAAATGCTTCTAAGGTTTGTTGTAGACGATAGGACGAACGGATGGACAGACAGACAGAGTAATAGTTTTAAATTTACGATTAATATTTTTGAAATCCGAAAGAGTTGTTATCACTTGGTCACATATGCTGGTATCATTTCTGTGTATGCATCAAATATTTCAATAAGGATCAGAACAATAACAAGCAAGGGCCAAGATACTTTGAAAACCGTTCCTGACCAAGCACCAGTGGTATTTTCATTTGACCTCTCAAAAAAAGAGACTTTGTACTGGTTTCCCTACCAGTCTTACAACACGCATAATGATATTCATTTTCGAACACTTTAATATTGACAGTCATGTGCTTCTCCATATGACATACATATAACTGTTACGCTATTCTTTGAATATTCGTCATTGAAATTATTTATCACAAGGGTAACTATTTTTAATGATATAACCACAGGACAACCCCAGTAGGCAAAACATTAACAAACACCTTGTTTAAAGAAACATGGACAAGGCATACTAGATACCAGAGACCAGCAGCATACAAAAAAACACCGTCATACTTTCTGAGGCTTTTTAAGAGTACTCTACTTCTCACTCGTCTCGACATTTATCAAAAATTGCAACATAATAAATAGCGATATTAATCGGTGCCGGCATCAACTTGTAGACAATGACAAATAAATAACTTTTTAACAAAGACATAAAGAAAAAATATATTTCACAATTCCATTTTGCAAGTTAGGAGACACAGATTGCTTTAAGACGGACTCATTTGACAAATATAATGTTCGACAGGTCGAACAAGTATTAAGGTAGATATGTGTTAAATAAAATATATTTTATTAGCACAAAAAGTCAAAAGGTTGCTTAGCAGTGTCTTAAGTCAAAAATATTTTCCTCGGTTAGATCAAACCTGCAGACATTTGAACCCTTGGCAGTAACAGTGAGGAGATTGTCAACTTTTTTCCGTTTGAACCATCCTTATTGCTATTAATATTTTTTTCATCAGCAATATCAATCATTTGTAAAATGTAATGCGATAAAAAAAGTTTTACCACGCATCAAAATGTATTGCATTAACGAATGGGTCTTTATGCATTTGCAATTTATCTGATCTGCTAAAATAAATCATACCGATCAATTGTTCAGGTTGTAACACATGAGCTGAGGTACGTAGCTTCAAATACTCTTCAATTTCGCTTTATTTGTGCAACAGCAAAACAAAAGCTAGGTAGAGTTTTCGAATTGGTGTAATCAAATCATAGCACGGCTAATTCGTAATCCGTAACAAAAGAATATTAATTGGACATTCGTGGAATTGCAGAAATCGCGAATTAATTTAGTGCTGTATAATGAATGTTTAAATTCAATTAGCGATGCATAGTCGCGCCCTTAAAAGCTATAACTCGATCATTGTTTGTCACAAATCAATAGCTTGCTGCAGGAGTGAAAACATTTATCCGCTTTTATAAAAGCGCAGAATATCATATTACAATAACATTTTTAAAACTGTATATGTAGCTTTCATTACTTTTCATCAGATCAGCTGGATGTTTGAATCATTGTGCAATTTTATTCAAAATATATTATTGTCCGAAAATATCACAATCAACACATAACAGCTAATTGCAATAAAAGCATAACTATGATAATTCAAGGACAAGTGCTGACAAGAGTTTGGTGCATAATTCAAAGGATAAGCTGATTTTAGTTAATAACTAATGTGTTCAAGCAATGCCACTCTAAAACAGCTAACAAAAAACCAAGTCCAAATATATACAGCGTTTTAAGCTGACAAGGTTCTAAAAGCTTAAAGTTTGATCAGAACTATAGCAATTATGCACACTTTTGTTTGGTGTTTTAGGTTTTGTTTTCATTCATATAAAGATATACATATATATATTTACTAGAAAAACAAGTTTGTTAACACACGTCTTGATTCTACAGTATGTTAATCACACAATATTACTATTTCTACTGACTGTCCATTACTTGAACAATGACTGTCCATTGACAAAATTTCGGACAGTTCATACTTTAAATAATGGACAAATAGTAGAAATAAAGTACGGAACGCAGTCCAATAACCCATATAGAATGAATAAAGAACAATGGATGACGTCATAAACATGTTTTAAGCTATGATAATTTGATCAAATGTGAAGCATATTTTGTAGAATTTATGCATGGCTGTTTGACACATCCTGGAATAATAGCTATCTCGAAAGACGCACCGAATTCTGAGACGCTGTCTATTTACAACTTGGATGAAATGGAAAATGGTGAGCTCCTCGAACTGCACTCAGGTAATCCATTAAAGCATATCAGATTTAAGAGCATTCATGGGATGGACACAAATGCATTGTATCCACTGTTAGAAAGTGATAATGACTCCATAGCCTTGATCTGATAGGGAGCAAAAAAATCAAAAGGAAACTTTGAGGATTTGCAGGAAGGCGTGCAAGAAAACCACCCCAATTGAATCATCACTTGATTATAGAAAAAAGAAAGTTTAAGAAATCTGTTAAATAAATGTTGCCGTTTACTTTACACACGGAATCCACTGCCTACCGTAAAAAATATATTGTTTTATTTTTTCAAGCGTGTCTGTTTTTGTTTTGTTCCTTTTCGATGAAAAATGCCGAGGTATTACATGTGTGCGGAATTTTAACTTAGATCGTAAAACGTTCAAGATATTAACATGAATCTTAGTATTCACGTTGCCAGCGACAGTACGCACATTTGTAGCAACGTCCATCAAGCTGACTTAAATAATCATTTCGGATTTCGATCATGAGTTATATTAACTGAAGTAGTCTTCACCATCTAGCTAAAACAGGTAAGTTTAAATAAATTGTCAAAACACGTTACATTTTAAGTATTTTATTCCAAAAATAGTCTCACCACTAGGTAAGACTAATTCTACAAAAAGACATAACATCTGTTTGTTTCATTCAAGCATAGTGTTAAACCGTAAATAACCATGAGTACCATTCATTCTCGTACATAGCAAAACACATAAGATCATTGAGCATGTTATGTATTTATTGTTAATTTGAAAAGCAATTTAAAATGCATACGACCAGCTTAACATTATAAAGCGAATGTGACAAACAAACAAATAAGTAAGAAATACAAAACATTTGATAAAACACTTTAACAAATAGCTTCTGATATTCATCAATCGGGCCCATATTTGCTAACATATTGAGTCTGAAATTGAGACTATGACTCAGTAAAGTGATGTCTAAAATGTTACAAAGTTTCCTTAATATAACTAATTTTGATACCAATTATTGTAAAATATGTTACTTTAAAATCATGCAGCAATTTTAACCATTGCTGCTTTTATGTTATAAAAGTAAATATGGACCCTGATGAACGAAGTGTATTAAGACTTTGTGACGCCAGAGATATTTAACATAATCACATAATAGGTATCCCATTTTCATCTTCAATTTATTTATCTTGATATGCATAGAAGACTTTCGCCATTATAAAAACAAAATACTATTAAACTCACATATGTACTTAAAAAGGGCGCGCATCATATACTATTTTATATGACAAGTATAGCTATAAGGGTGTGAACATTTACGTTGCTCTATTCAATGTTTAACAGACATACATTCACCGGTAAGGCACCTAAACCACACATCTTGAATATATTTTAGTGTCAAAGAGAAATGCCTTTAAATGGACATAATGGATATAATTTAACAAGCTTATACATAGCTTTGATTATTTGAACTGTTAGCGTGTATAAACAATATGATCAAAGATGTCCTCAACATTTTGTATGGAAAACAACTTCCAAGCTAAATAGCAGTTATCTGAAATTGATCAGAGCAAGCAAAATGATTGTGTAACAGAATAAAGAAATAAGTGCAATTCAACTGTCTGTTTAAGTGTACATTTAAACAAAATCTGTCCACTAGAATAAAATATACCTATGACTGTTTCATCTGATATGTTCAAAGCCAACATCAGAAACAAATGTAAACATTCCACACACTTTCAAGCAGCCATTAATGAAAGTAGTATCTCCTTCAGGAAGACGCCGTAACAATAAGGCGCCGTTTACCATTTGATATTTAATGTGAGATCTATCTGCCCTGCCGACGCAGCCCGCAAACAATTTGGATTTAGTTCACCTACATCGTCACATTCTAGTACCCAAAACACTTATTCGACCATCATAATCATAAGCAGAATGTATTTTGATGGTGCCTTGTAGATTTGCATTGCATGGTTCATGAATGTACATACAAGTCTAGTCGGTACTTCACCAAACTCTGCATTTGATAGGCGGGTTGTACTTTGCAACGTATGAGCACTTGAACACATCAGGAAATGCAAGTGAATTGGATAAGGCACCCTCGATTCTGAAAATAAAACATTTCGTTGTCACTATGTTCTTAAAACCAGTATTTTTTAGTTTGATCCGAGTAACAATCAGCGAGGACATAATGTACAGGAAATATAATAAACACATAACTAATTATCTGAAAGATAAAAATCCTTTCATCTCGGACCTTTTTTGTGCATCCTTACGCATTATTCCCATAGAGACTCAAAGATTCTTTATACATGTTCTGCACAGCTGCTATAATCTACGCGTTTTTGAACCACTCACCTTAACATGCTCTATAAAGTTGCAATACTCTAAATTGCGTATTCGAACCATTCGCTTTGCTATAAATGTTATGTACAGCTGTTATAACAAAACGTTTTTGCACCACTCACTCACCTTAACATGATCTATTAAGCTGCAATACACTAAAATGCGTATTCTAACCACTCGCTATGCTATACATGTTCTGTACAGCTGTTATAAACTACGCGTTTTGCAACACTCACCTTCACAAGCTCTATGAAGCTGCAATACTCTAAAATGCGTATTCTAACCACTCACTGTGCTAAAAATGGTCTGTACAGCTGTTATAAACTACGCGTTTTGCAACACTCACCTTCACAAGCTCTATGAAGCTGCAATACTCTAAAATGCGTATTCTAACCACTCACTGTGCTAAAAATGTTCTGTACAGCTGTTATAAACTACGCGTTTTGGCACCACTCACCTTAACATGCTCTATAAAGCTGCAATACACTAAACTGCGTATTCTAACCACTCGCTCTGCTATAAATGTTCTGTACAACTATCATAAACTACGCGTTTTGGCACCACCCACTTATCTTTCATGCTCAATAAAGCTGCAATACACTAAAATACATATTCTTACCACTCGCTATTCTATACATGTTCTGTATAGCTGCCATACATAACGAGTCTTCTCACCACCTGTTCAACTTAATATGTTCTGTACAGATGCGACACATATTCCTTAAACTAGCCCACTTTTTCATGATCTAAACATTTGAGATACACAACAAATATAACCATCTCTCGCTCCATTTTGAATGCTCTAAACAGTTGCGATATACTACAAGCATTTGCATCTCTCGCACAACGATTACTTTTCTGTACAGCTGCGAAATACTTCACATATTCTCACAACTCGCTTACTTATATGCGTTTTGTACGACTGCGAAATACTTCACATATTCTCACAACTCGCTCACTTATACGTGTTTTGTACGACTGCAATATACTACACAAATTATCACTACTAGCTCACATATATATGGTCTATACAGACGCAATACACCACATGTATTATCGCCACCCGCTCACCTATAAGGACCAGGACTGTGTGCGTCTCTCATGAGGAAGTCCGTAACTCCAGACATAGACCACTTTGAGCAGTACAGTTGGGCGTATGAGACGAAGAACAACTGTCTGGCGTCAAGGTCCAGTCCTGCAATTGTCTCCTCCTCACCGTGCTCCTGCATCCATAACTCGTACGCCTGTTGGGTCGATTTAATCATCGATTAGAAAATGTATTTCTTATTTCAATTAAACAACGAAATTGAGCTTAAGTTTCATGCTATTGCTCTTACATGGTTCATCGATCTAAGCAACATAAACTTACTATATGAGCAGCTCGTAAACCACCATTATCTGCTATATTTTCTTCCAACGTTTGAGCTCCGTGTATCTGCAAAAAAGAAGAATGCATAGTAATACAAAGTCTATCTGTACGTAAAAAGGCTTCGGGGGAGCGTTTATTGTACGGCTGGGAAAAACCTATTGCACCGAGTTCACAAATTACATCACTCTTGGGAGATTTAGTAGTTCTATAGCGCAATGGGTCTTTAGTCGTGTTGGATGATTGGCATTACTCCTGCCTTTAATCAGGATATTGGTTACATGTTACGTGTTTTTTGTTTTGGTGGACTCGATTTCGTATACATGAGCGAAGCGAGAGATGGAGGAATACAGTTCTCAGGAAATACTAATTTTGATGCAACGTTTACATTTCTACAATATTTACACAAGAGCACTCCTCACCGTCATGTTTCCTATCTTAAAGTGGTCATACTGATCCTTCATACAGTGGGTAGTCTCGTTGAACATCCCGGCAGTCACGGGATCCCACCAGTCCCGTAAACGACCTTGACCGTCGTACTGCCGACCTATGACAAAGGAGGTAAATTAAATGTGACATGACGTCTTCGTATGTGAACACTGCTTAAGAATTAATCAAGATTAGAGCAGAAAAAAATGAACATATATATGACTAGAAATCTAATACTAGTAGAACGTCCATCCTCGTGCTTTAAAAGAGTGTATGAAATGTCCACAAATACTTCATTATGCTTCAAAACAGGCGATACCTCGAGGACGTTCGGAACCAAACGGAAATTTTGAGTTCTCCAATGTTTCAAATAACCTCGAGTTTTGATTGCATTACCCCTGTGTTAGTTATACCGTGTTAAACAAATGACACATACCTTGAATATCAAATGCATGTGTTATTTCGTGACCTATTATTGATCCAATCGCACCAAAGTTTAATGCGCTGAAACGTAAAGCGGAATTATTGAGATCAACTGTTTTACATAAATGTACATAAACTATCTTTAAAGCCGATATTTTTTCAATTTCCAATAATCTAAAAAAAATAAAACTAATCTAACGAATAAGAAATTGATAAAGAAAATAATTGCTTATTTATTTTCACATTTTTATATAATTTTAAATAAATATGAATTTAATGTTTAAAAAATACTAAAGAGTAACAATTAAGTGAGATTAAAATGTACCTGGGCCCCTCGTGGCTATATATGGGAAGGTGGAAAAGTGCAATGGGAAAGATGATATCGTTCCTGACAGGACTGTAGTCCGACTCTACTGTCATTGGCGGGTTGATCCAGCTGTAAAACAAGGAATAGTTAATTTCTTACAAGTGTCAAATAGATGAGGTCCATAATTCACAAATGCTAAAAAAGACTGCATCTGAACTCTGGATTTAAATAAATTTCACGGTCTTGTAGCGACTGGCCAAAATCTATTTTGATGTAGAGAAAAGTTAACTTTTTAAAACAAAATGCCATAACCTCGGCATTAAATCGAAATTGCTAAGGATAGTTCCATTCTAAACACGGAGCTACTCACCTATTAAGTCTGTCAAACGGTTTACTCAGAGAATTCACCATGTTGGTAATAGTAATCCTTCTCCAGTTGAGCAAATTGTTGAACCAGTTATCGCCAATAGTAAACTGAAACGATACGTTTGTATAAATACGCTGTAGGGTTAACGTCACTTGAAAAAGAAGGGACAATAATGCTCGTGAGAATACCATTAAATAAGAAAGCATCAATTGATTATGAATAAAGAATTACTAATGATAGAATCATTATAGTGATACTAAGATTGATCCTACAAATGCAGTGTAATTCGAGTAATCACATGACTAATGTTGACTGAAACAAACTGCTAACGCTCCATCTATTATTAAATTAATAAAATATAAGTAGTATTCCAATTAAGGCAACAACCATTGCTCAATATTAAATGAATGAAGCATTCACTGGATATCCCAGTAAGTTTCGAACGGATTCTGTAATGTTGGCATACACAATATGAACTCTAGGAGGCTAAATAGTGTTTTTATTGTACAGCCAAATAATCAATTCCACCTATACTTTGAGCTCAAAATTTCGAATATGATGGCAAGTATCACTTTTCCTTCTCGACAGATGTTCTAAACACTCTAGATCAACACAATGAATCCCCTTACGTATTATTCACTGAGTCGAATGCTTCTTATACATTAAATAAATGTTTAATCTGATACGTTCAAAAGCAGAAATTAGCAAGTGAATAAAAGTGTATTTTTTGATTGAATGCTGTTAGTTAACGATTTAAGAAGTACGCTAGATAAGCTTAGTCTTTCTGACCGTGATAAACTGTGATGTCAAAAAGTAAATACTTGTTAAAGATCAGTTATCTGATTTGTTTATAAACTAAATTGACATAATATATTGAAACGATGAGGGGTTTTTAAGCCGAAATAATCCGTGGCAAGAGGAGTTTCTCTTAGTTTATATTTAGAAGATTATACTGCCCAAAATAAGAGAACAGCGTGATACCTCTTAAAGAACTACCTACATTGGTGTAGAACTCGGAAAGGAAAGTGTTGTTGAGGATGAAAGACGGGTAGCTCACTTTCTCAATCATCTCGTCAAGCTGGAATTCAAGGGATTAGGTTAGGCATCATGTTCAAATTGTTCAAAAGATATTTTGCTATAGGAATAGTTTTGTTTATCGCAATTAATCTGAAGAAGCTTTACGTGTTAAGAGCATATATGTTGCGTAAATTCTATACAATACGAATTGCCACAATGCACATCATTGTTTAGCTGAAATCAAGGATAGATTGTAAGTCAAACTGACCATTGGATTTATAGTAAAGTATAGAGGAACTACTTTTTTTAAAGGCACATGTAACATATCCTCGTTTTCAAAATAAATATGAATATATCTAATTATTATTATTATTATTATTATTATTATTATTATTATTATTATTATTATAATTATATTATAAATATTATGTTTCATTTTTAACCAAAATGATAAAGACATAGTAAGCTGCTATCTACCTTTTTCTCGGCATTTCCCCTTGTCTTTGCGTCCATCCAGATCTTTCTCAGAAGGTATTCCTTGAAGGCCCTCTTCACATAGGTTACCAGGGTTGTAATCTACAAGTATTTGGTACTTTATCATTAACTATAATTACATAATAGTAAATGTTGGAATGTTTTACAACATAGTCATGCAACAACCTGGCCAAAAAGCCGCTCTAAAAGCCAGAACTTAAAAACATATATTTTAACAAAAATAGTCGCAAGCAATTAATTGAACATAATAATCCAACATATATGTGCACATATATAATGCAAGAAACTCAAAAAAGGACATGCAGAACGAACCAAATCTACTTAAAGCAAAACATATCAGTGCCAGACGACCAAAATGCAAACCCTAAAATGAATATCGGCAACATTAAACCAACTTAAGCACGTTCCAGCTAATAATATTAAACAGAAACAAAGTTCACCTTTTGACATTTTAGTAATGTTTGTTAATTACTCTAAGTAAGTTTATTGATTTCATTGTTTAAAAATCAAACAAAATTCGTGAGGATCTTTTGCCTCCTAAACAATAAAATACATCAATCGGTCTCTGTTTTTAAGACATTTGTTACATTTACCTCTAGTTTTTTTAACTGTATTCCTAACAATGTACTTAAATAAGATCCAAGGTAAATAAATCGGGATACATGGATGGATGACATAATCTGGATACAGAGGGGTTCTTGTATTGAACCACAACTACAAACCTTTTTTATGCGTTCATCACCCTTTGAAAGGCAATCAGATAATTATAAACGTTGGCTTTAAAACAATGTTACAACAATGCGATGTAAATTGTTTAATACAACAGTTATATATGCATTTGGTACAGTATGTAATTAGTTGTTATACGGTAAGGTTACATTAACTAACAAAATGTGAACAAGATAGCGAAAGAAAATAAAACATAATTAAACTTGTAAGGCATGGTTTCTTTTGCATTACATCTCCGAATCTCATATATAAATAAAGAGAAATTAAAGTGCAATTCAATAAAAGTGAGTCAAGGTATAAAAAACGAAAGTTAAAAGTGTAGTTAAGCACAAACTTTTCTGCAATCAACTTGTTCTTCTTGCATGAAACAGAATAGGTAATATGAAATCTTTTTTCGCATGTATAAGTAATGAGTGTGAATATGACGGTGTACCTGAGCAAGAGACGCGTCGATTGTCGTCGCGTTAACATATACGGCAGCGGTGGCGAGTCCTAACGCCTTGTTGGTGTAAAAGATACAGCGACGCCAATGCTCACCTTCAGCCTCCATTTCTGTAAAACAAATTTCACACGTCAACATAGTAGTCATAAGTAGTACGTCAGCGAGTGAGGCGTGAGTAGTTTACTGTTTAGTCGCATTCAATTATATGGCGAGGATAAAATGATGGCCGACCAAATCTCTGTCAGAAAGAACAAGGAAATGATGTATGCCTTAATACATCAGATCGGTGATGTTAAAGCCCTTTCATATGTGTTGTCTGCAAACTGCTATATTAGGTTAACTTCCCACCAACGTCCAACTATGAATCATAACACATCATCTTCAACACTTAAAGAAGGATTCGAGATAAGTTATTACCTTCGTCGTGGTTTACATCGGGTTGGAATGTTGTGAGGTCAAAGAAGGGCTTCATGGACCTTGCTAGGCCCAGTAAAACATACCTCTCTAGTATGCTGCAAAGGTAAAATTGAGATTATGAGAGAATATGCTACGATTTCAGGCTTAAAGGTGATGCTTCGATCACGGACCCGACCTTAAGTGTGAGAAAATAACCTCAGATAAATCCTTAAGTTAAAAAGGTAGTGAAGTTTGTCTTACACTTTATGTGTTGGTAAGTAAAATCAGGATTCAATGTAAAACTGTGCTGAAAAAAGAAGGCCAAATCGATCAAGTAAGATAAATTGCTCTTCTGTACTATTAAGGAAGAATTCCCTTTTTATTAGAACTGTTGTATAGAGGGGTACGTTTGTGGTTGTATGTTACAACGGTTCATACTCTTTTAGTTGATCTGTGATCAAGTTAAGTTTAATCAAGTTTAAACTTTAAAAACAATATCTATACATATACGATACGAATTTTGTCGCGTCTAGAACGATAGTGTGGTCTTCTTACGTTATTAAACTTATTGCATTTTGAAGTGGTATTTAACAAGATTGAGCTATGTTGTACTTCTGTGTTTTTCCCTACAGTAAAATCCGATTAAAAATTGAAGATTGTCCAGACTCCAATAACATTTGATTAATGAAATACATGCAAATCTCATTTTAGATCCGTTTTTTAACTCGACCAAGACATTCGATTACAAGTTTTATTATTTAACACTGTCTGGTACCCTTTAAAAGTTCATTTGATTATAAAAAAATGCTTTTATATTACCGGGGTAAGAACTTGCTTTAACTTTCCTTAAAGAACCTCTTTTTAAATAAGTTCATGAATAGAGAGATAGAAAGATTGATGCTGAATTGACAATTAGAGTAAAAAATATTTGGTGTTTAATTCTACATCACAATAACTTCATGTAGATGACAGTATATAGCATGTAAAATTTGTACTGAGTATTCCTGAAACGGTAACCATATAGCATACATTCGTATACACGGAACATAATACATTTTCTCACTAATATTTATGCAAAAAGCTACAGAAACATGCTCAGTAGTAAAATGTTTAAACATAAACCCGGTTTAGTGACAATGGGCAAACGCCAAAGACATAGAACACAAAATCACAAACAAGAAACATAGAGCAGCACAAAACTCTACAAACAGCACAGTGCATAAGTACTATATATATATAAAAGTAAAAGTAAACCAACTAGTAATGTATTCAATGTCATGCCTGCAACCACAAATCCATCAGAGATAGACACTAAACAACAAAACAAAGATGTTCACAAATTATATGTTTATGTTAGAGTTCAATTTGGGCAATCTACTGAAAGCCGAGCGGGCATACCACAGGTGTGTAGATCGCTGAATCGGACTCCAACTTAAGTTATAACTATTACTCCCAAAACTTATTCGTAATCATCACAAATGCACGTAATGTAACTTCTGGAACCTTCAAGCTTCAATGCCGTTGCCAATCAGTCTCAATTCACAAAAAAACATTTCATTTACTATGAATCATTTGTCATACTAAAATTCGTTTGGCTTACTGTTTTGCGAAAAGCGTTTAAAATTTAATGCTTACTAACTATTCAAATAATAACCTAATATGTATACATCTTAAAACCTTAGCTCTCCCTTAGTCAATTTTTATAAGTACACATCATTTCCCTATTTTATACATTTCGATTGTACCTCTTTTTCTCGTCGTTGCTGGTGTACTCGTGCACGATATCACAGACTTGTTCGAGCGCCTTCTCGTGTAGGACTATCACTTCCGTTTCCGAGTGAACGACAGGAACCACCTCACTTCCGGCCGACAGGAGGCTGTTCATGTAGGACGACCAGTTGATCTGTAACAATGTTGTTGGTTTGTCATAAAATGTTAATTTATACTTAATTTTGTAGGCCCAATTGGGATAAAAGAGGAGAGCATATGTTATTTCAATGTGTTTTGTCTTGGATAAAACCAGAACAGCGTCTATAGATAGCCATCATAAAGTATAGCACTTTACACTTGAGGATTTCTTTTATGAATTTAACTGTTAACTTTAAATATGATTTGTATCCCACTGAATTACCTCCATTAATTGTGTAATGATTTAGAGATGACCCTAGAGATGCGATCTAAAAGTGTAATCATAAACCCCGTTTAATGTCACAGGGTAAACGCAAAAGACAAAGAACACAATTCATAGTTATGGAATATGACAAATGTTCATTTTTGGCAATATTGTGAACAATAAAAAGCTGTACTGATAGTTAATATGATAAAATGTTTTATTCGGCTGGTTAATGAATATAACAATGGTAGCAATAACAACGTAAAAAATTAATTTAATGCAGTATATTAAAGTGATATATCATTCTAAAGGTTACGTCATTACAAACTCAAATATGCACATTTTTTCAAAATCCATCAATTTTTGACAGAATTATGGCCCTTTTAATTTTACATTTTTATCAATTTTTCTGCCAAATAAGGTCAAATTCAAAACTTCGGAATTTAAATGAAATAAATAATGTCAAACAACACATTTTGTTTATTTTCTATAAATTTAATACACATTCCTAAATATCAGAACCTAAACAAAGTTTTAAGCAAATTATTCTACTTTAAAAAAATGATGAAAAAACGTCCATTTTTAAGAAATTTTAAAATTCCTTTATATTTTGAAGAATGAGCTTGAAAAAGGTAAAAGACAAAGAACATTTACATTCTTCCATTCACTGCTTGACTGTTGCATTTTTACAATTAATAGTATTATAAATAGGAAGATTAAAGCCAAACAAAAAATTAGTTGCCATGGTAACCTTTCAATAAAAATACAAAAAATGCTTTAAACATCGCTTTTTGTTAAAAAGGAGAATTATGTACATCTTGCCATGATTTGCCTGACAGTTGTAATAAAGGTGAACTTTAACCCATCTAGCAATTCTGAATATTTCAATATAAGTATGAGATTGTCAGCAATTTTCAAGGTTAAATTATAAATATAATTGTATACAAAGTATGACCAAATGATTAACAAATAACAGAAATATTTCATTGACTGAAGCGGACATGCTAAAAAGTATCACATTGAAAATACAAAGGTTTTTAGACAACAATTACAGTTTCTTAAGAAAACTAGACTCTATAGTTACCATGGCGACTGTTTAAAGTGACACTCTTATTCAGTATCAATGCATACACATGTATAACAAACATATACTTTGACTGTTAACCCTTTAACAACTTACTTAATAATTCATTTTTGGAAAATATGAAGTATTGATAAAAATAAAGTAACCGTGTATTTAAGCTGAAAAAGCAAAGATATTAAATGATTGGTGAATGCATAAAGATTTACTGTGATCTACTATGATCTCAAATGGTAGAAATACTGTCTTTTATGCACATTTCCTTCAAGTAGAAGTAGGCATCCTTCATTAGAACCATTGTTTTCAACATTTATTCATCCTTTTTGGAATAATAAAACAAAAGTATTAATTGTGGTAAATCTTATGTGGGAGTAAGAGTGCATCTTTAAAAGAACCGACTTTTTTTTTAAATTGACATGGAAACTATGAACACGAATAATACCAGATAATGTTTAGAAACAAACATCAGGACAATATTTCTGTTTCAAACCAAATTTAAAATACTTTAATTATTGGAATCAAAATGTGCATAGATTTGGAATCATAATGTCCATGCATGTATTTGTAACCATTCTTGACAAGTTTTAAACATAAAAAGAAAACATTTTATATGGAAACATTTTCACTCTATAATCACTCAAAAAATGAAGGAACTGTTCATGCTGTACAGGGGAAGTGCAGATACTTCTTATTGCAAGAAAATTAATCCTCTTTGTACTACACTGTAATCTTGGATATTGCAGGAATTGAGAGAGAATCTGTGAGACACTTCATGGTATGACTGTTGCATGATAGAACCACTGTCAAATACTGAAAAATACTGTCAAATTACACCATGCTGTTTTTTTCTCAGAAATCATCATGAGCCTGAAAATATAACAAAGGAATGTGTTGATTTCAATTAATACACATGTTCACAAAAGAAAGTACATGCATTCAGTTTATATGGCAACATACATATACAGATGTATACATACAGTGTAAAAAGGTTTAATCACATTTAATTAAGAGAATACATTATATTACCAGATATTGTCTTAATATTGTCTTAATAAAGTTGACATACATTATTTTTGTACATAACAAATTACCTTTTCTCTATAATAATTTATTTTTCGTTTCAAAATTATTCCTCAAAAAAGTCAACATTATATTTTTAATAGAGCAAATAAATACAATTTGACAAAAAAGTACATACAATTAGGTTACTGAATCTGCATCAGTCAGGTGAGAGTGAAACTGAAAGTAAACAGAAACATAGATAATTATGTATTATTCAGAGAGGGACAACTATGTATATATATATATATATATATATATATATATATATATATATATATATATATATATATATATATATATATATATATATATATATGTAATGAGGTTTGATGTCTATACACAGTTTGGTATTTACCAGAATCAATTTAAGAATTAATTCAACTTTACAGCTCAAAAAAATGTCAAAAGCATTTATTTTACAAATAATAAAATATGTCATCATACAAAATGTCAAAGTTTATAAAGAGTTCTCAATAACTTCAGGTATGATTTCAAAGAAAATTAAGCAAATGGCATGTTTATGAGATATTCTGTGGTAAATATGCATCATAGTTCTAAGTTACCTCAGTTCTGCAATCCTTCCCATCATTCTGACTGGCTGAATTTGAGTGGTATGAATGTATTCTATGGCTTTATTTCTCACTGAAAGGAAGAAAAGATTGAATAAAAAAGGGAAAAAAGACTAATAAATGACAAAACTGAATACTCAAAATATTTAGTCAAAAAGGAAGAACAGCCATTTATGGAATTTGAAGTTTAAAATAATTTCAAATGAATAATGAAAACATTGAGTTGAAAATTAATGACAGCAATTGAAATCCTATCATAACAGGAATTCCAATAAATCTGAAGACAAATAATGTTTGAAAAGTTGAATAATGTTTACAGAGAGTGATTTTATAATCCAAGTAACTATACAGAACATAAAAATGTTTCCTAAAATTTACACATTAAAACATTGATATGTTGAAATTTGAAACTTTCCAATTATTCTTTAAGTATTAGTTACTTGGTGATAATGTATGATCTATAAACAATTAAAATTGGTAGGCATCCAATTAACTGTTTAGAAGATTAAAAAAATGCTTACTTTCTTAGTTTCAATTGTGAAATGCCTATATAAGCCAGCCTGCATTTTTCTTATTAACCAATAAAACACTAAATGGAAACTTGGCGTTGTAATTTGATTAATTGGGTTTTGGTTGTCGAGCTCTTTTAAGTTATTTAATATGAATTTGTCGGTCAATGCCCGTTGCAGAAACATGCGCATAAACAATAACAAACTTCAGCTTGACAGATTCTTAATTAATAATATAGAATGGCTTAATAAAGAATAACTGCCAATTCTCCAATAGTTTATTTACATTCTTTAAAACCGATAGTGACCAGATCCTTAAAGAACCCGGTCTGTTTATTTCATTAAAACCAATCACAATATTGCAAATGTCTTATTTATTCAAATTATAAAACATTTGACCAATGTTCATGCAAAAGAATTGGCAACCCCTTATAAATAGCATTCTAAATATAATAAAACAATGATATGCATAAACCTACCTCAATGTTTACTCAAAATAAATTACTATTTACAGAGGTTGGCATTTAAAAAGTAAACAAAAATCACTTCCTGGTTAATTCGGATACTCTCGGCTTTTAAGGTTGCATGCCTTATGAGTCATCAAATTGTTCTTGTTTTTGGCCACTCTCAGAAACGATGTGTTTATTAATAGCCCTTGCGGAAAAATGCGACAGATTACTGAATCAAATGGATAGTATCACTGTGTAGATAAATGAATGAATTTTCAGATTCGATGATGCATTGTTGTTCTCTTTCGATTTGGACCTGTAATTCAGCATGTTTTATCCCTTGTTTCAGTTTTTGTCAAAATAAAAGCAGAAAAACTACATAATAATTCATTAAAGTTATACTCACCGATGCAGGAGACGTCAATGTATCCTTGTAAAGTCATTGACAATCAAAACAATTCTTAAAATATCCGAAATCGAAAGTATAAAATGACAGTCAAAACGTCCCAAGACTGGCAGAAAAACGACATATTACAAAAAATGCTTGTGAAACTTTTTGCTCGTTTTATTTTGTTTCACATAATTAGATAAAACCCGTACTACAGTTGATAGATAATTTATTCATGATTATTTTGGTACCATTTTCGGCAGTAAGTATAAATGTTTGCAGGAGTAATATCCATTGGAGTGAGGAGTGGTATTAGCATTGTGCAGAATAGGGAAGTGTAAAAAACGACGTTACGTTGTTATTGCTAACAATGGTCCTATAATTAAACTTAACCAATGGCTATGGTGACCAGGTTTCTCCTTCTATATGCAACATTTACAACAGTTGGTTTTTAATACAACGAACAAGTTATATTTATTTAACATGTTGGGTCCTACATAAACAATATTTTAAGAACATTGATTGGAGGTCATTAAAACATTACCTCGTAAAAAACCAATGCTTTATAAACAGCAACATATTATGAGGCTTTTACAAAGTAATAACAGCGCGCAGAAAATTGTTTTCAGCAATTTATTTGTATGCATCAATTTGTAAAGCTTTTAATAAAGTGAAATTAGATTCCAAAGCAAATATTTATAAAAACAGAATTGATCATTTATTATGTACTCACCATAGTGCATTTAGATTGCAGATCGTTTACAGCCATGGCGTTATATGCCTGTGTCAGGTTGTGGATATGTAGTTCTATATCATGAGCCTGTTAGAGGAAATTGAGGCGATAAAACGACCAGTAAACGGACAGACAAATGCTAGAAATGATTCATGATAAAATGAAAGCAGTGTTTTATTTGTTTGCTAATGACAATCTTTAATGTGTTTGTCTTCGAAACGAACACTGATGATTAATTGCAGACGGTGCGCATCATAAGTTCTGATAACAAATTAATGATTGGAATGAGATTTAAATTTTGCAGAATTGCAATGACTCAATTCAAATTTCGCAATTCTGAATTCAGTTAATGATTCGCTTAGGAAACTTCACATTGCCGCTTGTGTAACTTTATGTAAACTCCCCTTTCAAATTAAGTGCATTCGTTGGAGCAATTTGGATGTCACCCGTTCTAACATATCATAGTTTTCAATAATGTTAAATTCACGTCATAAAACACTCAGTTGAATTTTATTTATTTTTATCTGGTGTTCAATAAATAAATTGTCAAGTGTTGGAAGTAATTGGAACTGGCCCCCATTTCTCGAAGTCCTTTATTAAAAGATTAAGCTAAGAACGCGCTAGTTTTGTTGGTATTATGTGTGTATTATTCACTGCTTGAAAAGTTCTGAGAGTTTTAAAGGAACTAATATTTATTATAATTACGATTAACTATTTAATTACGTTTAAGCACTTTTGAAGAATGAAATAAGATATCTAAGTTTATTTCGTTTCAGTGTATGCGTTTTTGTTGTTTAGAAATTGCGGACAAGCCATATACCAGCGAGAGTTGTTTTTCCAGCTCTAGGATATTCTGTGCCTCCTTTTCAGCTTGTTCCTTGGTCTGGTCCCAGAGCGCCTGGAGCAATTCTGTCGTCTCGCGTAGGTAGTCTCTTACCAGCTGCAATAAAATCAACACAACATGACAATACGAGAAAAAAAATGAAAAGGTTGACCGGGCTTGGTTGAGTAACGTTGTCGTAGAGTCTGCATTCAACTTAATGAAAACATGCGTTTGTTTCTAATTTTGTTGCATCAATACGCTATATTCTTATCCACATACTTCTTGTAAAGGTTTCAGAGCGTTTCGTTTATGTTTGCAGAAATAAAAGCACATGTCAGCGTATTTCTAACACCTTTCGTATTTTGTTGTGGGTTAATTACAGATTCAGAGACGTGGTGTCTTCACTAATCCCTTACGAGTTCAAAGAAATGGCATGTATTCTTTTGGACTCATTTTTAAAGATCAAAGATCGAAACATTAAAATAAAGATTCAAAGTTCTACGTTCAAATGCTTGCACCGCAAAACAGTTCTACTCGTAAATGAGGGCAAATAAGACCAATTCGGAAGTGCCTACTCCGTGTTACACGTTATATTTTTTCTGTTGTTAGCACATGGCAGTGAATTAAAGCATCGTTATGTCATCTCAGACTTTTGACTACTTTTCATCTATATAAGTGAAGCTGATTAGTTTGTGATTTAAAACAAAACGTGCTGGATCGATCTACTTGATCAACTGTTTTTGTTTCCATTTAAACAGCATTGTTTTGACTCCTACAACTGATGGGTCATTTCATCGCAAGTAATTTGGTTACGTTCAACCAGGTTTATATTTCGCTAAAACATTATCGTTTTACTGTTTTTTTTGCATTGTTTACTGATAAGTACACACAAGGAACTTTCTTCCCATTTATGCTTTTTAGATACCTCGGTTACATTCTCCGTTGGATGTGGATGCGTATCCTTAATGTGTGGTTTCTTCGTTGTTGTAGGTTCAGGAGTTTCTGTCGCATCGATGTTGTGTTCAGTGTTTGTGGAGTCTGTCTTGTTGTCTGTCATTTCGATCCGGGTTTCATTTACTTGAGGTTGTGATGTAGCGTCGGGGTCAGTGCCGTTGATACTGAAAAGGTTCAACACCGTTAATTTTGAACTGCTCACATAAAGGCAATAACGCGATGTCGAACGATTTAAAGCACAATACTCTTTTTCCATTTGTTTGTTTCGCAAGTACTTAAAATACTTGTAATGATATTTATTAACGTAATAATATAATATTATCATTGTTTTAAACATATCTGTTTATGATTCTTTAAACAAAGCTGTTCGTGGGACTTTTTCATTATTTTTTACGATTTATATAATACAATTCTTTGAAATATTTCTAACGACCGATACATTTTCCTCTCTGATACTGATATTTTCCTCTCTGGTACTGTAAAGAGATCCCTCGCAGTGTGACCTACATACTTTTCCAAAACCGAACTCAAATTCACCACTTAAACCAACAACCGCAAATGACCTATAATTATTCAAATACTGCCCATATTTTAAGAACCATTTAAAAGACAAGCAGATACCAGACTTCATTTGTTATTGTAATTATATTCTAGAATATCCTGAAATGCCACTCAAACGATCATAATCTAAAATTGTATTTCAGGTGACTTCTTAATTTGTTTGAAATATATCAGTGGAGAAATTGGTTTTTTGAGTTTTCTCAATGAAACGCCCAATGATTTGTAAAAAGTTGCAAGTAGGACAAATAAACATCCTCTTAAATGCTTCGATTGCAAATTTCTTTGAACTTTTATTGTCAGGGAAAATCTTAACACATGTCTTAAGAAATATTATAATAAGATCCAACGTTATGCATACTTTTCGTTAATCAACCACACTCATAAATATGTAGATTAAGGAAAGAACGTAACACTCTGATAACCATATGCACTATGGTCGTACTAATACTCCGCATCCTTCACCTGGATTCAGACCGAAGTGGATGGTATGGTCCAACAGTATAAGACCACCAGATACACTTGATTTTTAAGTGGTACTTGTACGAGGTGGCTGATACCTGTCTGTGTTGTTTGAGCTGCGTTCATTGAGCGCCCTCTCGGCCTCCTGTTTGAATATATTGTACGGGAACGGCGAGTGACCAGCCTCGATCTGAAAGTATTGGTTGGATAACTTCAAAAGAATTTCTTTGCAGAAATGAGAAATAGTATTCCTCTAAATTTCAGTTTAATTAATGTGAGGCAAATTCGATCGAGGTATACTAGGGTGTGTCTGATATTGATATATCCGTGACGATTTAAATGCTGAAATGGCTGTCTGAATATTGCCTTTTCAGATATAATAATGATCTACGACTTGAGGTACCTTAATGATATTGACGTTCGGGTTTCTTTCATCCGGTCCAATCATAAGTTGGAATAGCGGCCAGGTGTTTAGTTTATGTATGGACAGTAGCGTTCCAGTCATGTCCCATTTCTGATGCGTAGTGCCTGCTCTGGGGAGCGCCCCTGCCCCGCCGCCACTAGTGACGTTGGTGAGCAGTGATCGAAATTCGCTGAGCATTTCTGCACGCGACACTTGACTTTCGTCCATGCAACTTCGGTAAAAGTCACGCACCTTCTTCTGCGCGCCTCCATCCATTTTGTGTGTTTCTGCAAGTGATAAACGGGTACCAATACATATTTAAAAACGTCTTTTGTTTAAGCTTGAGACTTAGACTCAGCAATGGGATTTTTAAATCTTACAAAAATGCATTAACATCATCCGTGTTAACGAAGGGTGATTGGTATATTAAAATTAAGTAGTTGTATATAAGATGCACAGCTCTTACACCATCAATTGACATGTTTTCCTAGAAAATCAAGATTGATAGGTTTGAGTCTTGATTCTCAAAATGAATGCGTCAGTGACATATGGGCCATGGAAAAATGAAACTAATCATAATGATGTGCAGCAAGGGAATGACAAGGACCTTCAATGCATTCATTTATCGCTTCATTTTTTTGAACATGGTATGGTTCTTTAGTTGAAAGTAAAAAGTTGCTTTAAAGCTTAATTATTGTATTCTCTAATCTCTCTAAACAAATAGTTACTTACCGATGAATGTTTTGAGCATGAACCAGTTTTTATACGCTATTTCCTGGAAGCGGTCCCACATGGGGTACCCGGGTGGTATGGGCGTCTCCCGCAGCCAACCACCACATGCGTACTGGTGGAAGTCCTCGCAGGGGTCGGCACTCGGGTCCATGGCAGACAGGATGGAGCTAGCCGCAGACAGGCAGCCAGGGGACTCGCATTTCGGCGGTACTGGAAAAGACCCTTTTGTAAGAACTGTGTTTTTTAAGTCGTACAAAGTTATCTGGTTGGAGTATTCAAAAGCGTCCGCAATCGGGCCCAGAGCGGAATGATAAAGTCAGCCGCTAGCAAGCAACCCGGGGACTCATATAAAGGCGGTACTGGGGGAAATAGTTCCTGATATCTGAATATCTTGAAAGAAAGACAATTTTAATATGTCTATCAGTGAGTATAAATATTTGAAGAACACTACGAATAAAGTCAATATTCAAGCATAGCAATAAATTTATGTTTTTAAATGCCCATTCCCTCGAACTTTCGAGAAAGGGATCCTTTTGCTTTCAAAATATAAGAAGTCCTTATTTAATCGTTGTATACCTTTGACCTCATCTTTCCAACCCATGTGCGCAGCGAGCACAATAATTACGACAAAAGCAACGAGCGCCAGCACGATGAGGCCCTTCTCGGGTCCCGTCAGAGCGCGCCGCCTCTTACACGGACCACAAGTGCAAAGAGGCCCGTCCTCGTACTCAAGCATATCATCCTCAGAGCCCCACCGATTGTCTGCGTACGGCGACTCCTGCATCTGAAAGGAAAAGGCTCAGAATGTTGATTGTTATGTACATATGCCAGAATCCGGAAAGAAATTCTATATGCTAACAATATCATTCCAGCACAAATACCTTTGGAACATATTTGGGTTTGGTATAAATATAATGAAACCGTTGGTTAAAAGATGATATACTACAGTATAATGCACACGATCAATGAATGATCCTGGATTGAAAATGTACAAAGAAGAAAATACAGTATTACATGTACGTACACGTGTACTATTCTATTAACACCAAACTAATTTGCTTATCCTTGAATTTCATCTTGACTCTATTCCGTCCAGCACCTATGATCAAGTATTTTAAGCGCTATAGGGAAGCGCATTCCTGGATCTACCAATACCCACACCGCCACCCAACTATCTAGACAAATATAGTTGACAATCAAGGAATTGTGCAGAACTTATTTATGTTATATACATACTTACATCAACGGATACAGTATAAGACTGCTTATGCACGTATTGTGCATTTTATTGTTAGCGAAACATGCTACTGTCAGTATGTCTAGGTTTTGTCTTGACTTTGAAAAGATAAAACCCTTGATGCGATGCAGTTTAGGCAAACATACGTAATATCGAAAACAACAAACTCAAAGCATCAAACCAATACAGTTCCAATTAACCCTAAACCGTTAATAAGTTGTAACCTGTTTTAATTTTAAAATTGCATGGAAAAATAGGTCATGTTGTATCATCCAAAACCCTTTGAACAGTTATACTCAACTTTTAATAGTGTGTGATAAACCGTGTTTACGGTGTGAGTTGCTGTTTTAGACGAGTGTACCCGTGGTGTATGATGCTATGCTGGTACATGGACGTTGCATGTATTTCTTTAAATATGAAATATACTGAATATATGAACAGTTAGAGAACCTTCCTTCTGAAAGGTATCGTATATATGCTTTTAACGGCCATAACAGAAAATAAAAATCAAGGACATGCAATTATTGCCAACTTGTGTTAGTTCATGCACTAGTTTTTGTTAGATCTCATAACTTAAGTACCTCCCCTCTTGAAGCGCCGGGAATGGTATTGTAGGTCGAGTTCTTGAAATGTTTGATCAGCATACGTGCCGACTCGCTGTAGTCGCCATTTTTGTTGCCATTGTGACGGGTGTGGAAAAGCAATCATGTGCAAAGTGGGTAGAAACCAACATGCAAAGAAATGGAACAAATAAAAATACGAACTTGAAACGAACATATAAATACAAGTAAATGCCTTTGAGCTACCAAAGAAGAATAACATTATAAAACACGGAAAAGTGAAAATGAAACAAATCAAACCTTAAAAAAAGAATGTAGACAAATAAACTCCGCAAGTAAGATAACAGCTTAAGATGTTGAATACATCAATCTTACATGATGCAATAGATGTATGTTCATCAGGACATTTGATGATGAGAGGCCAATGATGTTAACAATGGCAATGTATATTTTGCTTGTTCAGGATGTGGAAGTAAAACCAAAAACTATTTTTAGACTTTTCAAAAGTCCACATGCTATATATAGTAACCGGTCCAACATCTATGAAAGGAATTGTGAGATAACGTTCAAAACCGCAACCGTAGGTAAAAAAAAATTGTCCACATTCCCACGTCAGCAGCTGAAGACATTTGCATGCAATAAAGCAAAGATAGTATGGTGAACGGATGTATTCAAGGTAAAATATAACCATGCGTGAGCATTAAGATGTAGAAGAAATGCATTTTATTCTCAAGCGAACATTAATTTTAGGCTGAAAGTGTGCAATACCAAAACAGCCGATTTTTTCAGTTTAAACCACATTAAGATTGGTGAGCTGATTAAATTCTCCTATATATTTAAACAATACTTTAAAAAAAACTTCAAGAAGATCATTTTACAGGTTCTATAGTCATTTTGCACTAAACGAAATTGATTGTGCTTTTTTCGTATGTAGAGAAATGTTAGCATCGTCATCGTCAAAGTGGCATTTCCATTCAAGTCAACTTATCTCAATATATTTTTCGCTTTAACTCCTATGAAGTATGTGAAGCAATTTATTAAAATAAAGAGTTAATACAAAATATAAATCATTGTACCTTTTAAAGGTACTTAAATCTCATGTTTAAATCGCAAATCAATTTGTTCAATCATTTTAATTGACATTTTAGAATTACAATGGTATCATGTCAGTCGTATCTATTTTGAAAAACATTAAACAACTTTGACATCATCGATTTGCAACAACGAGATATTGTCATTTTGAAATTTCGCAAAAGTCACAAATTTCCACATTTATCAAATCAGAATCCCATTAAGAATACTCCGCATCTCCGTTATTCGCATCATCATGTTAAAACTGGATGTCAGAACACTCATTTTCTACTTTACCGACAAAAAGCATCTGCCGCTGTGTTGGCAGTTTTTTATGTGTCTCATTTGGACAATATGAATCTTAACAGTAATTCCTGATTCTGTAAGACTCTCAGACACATGGTCAAATTAATGCGGTTTTATAATAACACCAACCTCTTTCTTTTGAAATGCTTTAAAGTGCGTGTATATAATTTTATACAGCATTTTTCAACACAGTAATAGTAACCTCGCCAAATAACGGTATGTTCAATGTTGTTAAACAGAGTGGTTTGTGATAATAGATCTTACATACCTTAAAGTACTTCCAAATATGGAACAGAAGAAAGAACGGACTTTCCTGGAGCGGACGTGACCGTAAATAAAGCTCACATGACCATTATGCAGAATAATGGCTGTTTGGAACACATGGAATCACAAGCATCGATGCATTTGAAAACTGTATTTCAGAAATCTCAACCAGTTTCAAACGTTCATTGTAGTCAGTTTTATGAAACTGTCAGTTCAATATGTATTTGGTGTTTCACATGTTCCTTCTGTAAAATTAGTATGTTCTCTTTAAAGCCAATCATGTAAAAATCACAAGGTTTTTTATCCGCGTTGTCCACTACGATGGCTCAACAATCCAATAGGAAAATTTGATCTTCAATGAATATATCCTATTAACACTTTCTTCCACGAACAAATGTCGATATACAAAGTCCCGTAAAATACACGGTTTCATCTTCAGATGAATTCAGAATATAGTCAATAAGAAACAATTATGTATTCCAAAGGAAGCTTCTTTTATGACCAGGCACTCGAATCAAGCCTGTTTTACAACTGGCCAGTGTCAAAGAGCCGACATACATCATGTCTTACAATACCTCGGAGATACGAATAACAGTTAAAATAAACAATGCGCAAAGAAATATCTGGAAAACAAAGCTTATGACGCAAGTAGAAAAAATACGGAAAAGGAACTTCACTGCCCGGAAGACATTTAATGTATTTTTCAACTTTGGTATATTTGTAGTTTGATTATTATTGTAAACATGTAAGTGTTAATGGTCTGATGACCTGGTGTGTTCTGCTTGGTTGCTCTTTTGTTGTGGTATTAAGGTTTTTGGCGTATTGAAATAAAACAGAGGTACATTTTAAATCAGTTGATAATAAAGGAACATACCATTTCAGATAAAAAAAGGTGATTTTTGAATTGGGTAAATAATACACCTGCTTTTTTAAGAAGGTGCTCTGTTATTAACGGTTTTCAGTTGAATACCAGTGCATATACATCCCTGTATGTATTCTGTTGCTTGGTGTGTGCACATGCATGGATTTGTTTCACTTTATAAGGATCATATACTTGATTAACAATTTCAGGAGTGTGTGTTGTTTCAATTTTTTCTTCGATGTAAACTTTCAAACCCAATTTTTATAAATACTTTCATTTAATTATTGAGTACTTGGTTTATTTAACATTTTATTTTTTCATACTAATTTACTCTAAAATCCAAGGTTGAAGAAATGATTTTATGTCAGTTCCCAACAAGGTTAGGATGTATGCACACAGCGGAGCTCGATGACCAAATATTAGAGCCAGGGTATCCCACATTATTGATCTTAATACAATTATTACTCTTCTTGCCAGTTGACAGCACAATCTGTTTCTAACAACTGACTTATTCTTCTTATTGTTCCTAGAACATCTCGAAAACAAATGATCGCATTAAGCGCACTAGTCTGATGAAATGAGAAATTTAACATTTGTTCCAAGCCGATCGGTAGCTCTGACAATTATGTCATCCTATAAAACTGAGGTGACGAGCTAGTTTTCCAAAACTATGTTTATGCATCCGAGAGAATACGTTCACGTTCAATGACTTCTTTTGATAAATCAAATTTTGTTTAGTTTGTTTGTGTATTGTATAGGCTTTACCTGATTAATTAACAACAATGTTAATAATGTTTATCTTTTGTAAACATAAGTTTAGAATCACTTTGTTTGATCGCCTACCGTATGGGAGCAGACTGATTTACAATGTTATATGCTGGTGAAGTTTGTTATTATTGAACTTGTGTTTAGAATCAATTTAATATGTCATCTAGTACATATGGATGTTGAATGAATCCATAATTCTACTGGCATGCTTCCATTTTAAATGTATCAGCCAAAGATAATAAAATATAATGTATTTTACAAGCGCGTAACATTAAGATCTACGTGTAATTCCTTATACTATACACTCTGGACCTGTGAAAGTATCAGCTGCTATTTTAGAATTTTGACTTCACGAGCAAACACATTTACGTTCTAAACTGGGAAGTAAAACAGCCATATTTCTATTAATAAAGCTGATGTGATAAGTACAATTTGTAGACATGCATAACTGGCTGCAACAGAACATTGACGGCAAACCATGGCAATATTTGCACCTTGGTCGTACGCTTTTAATGAAACCCATAATGCCTTGTATACTACAAGAACATTACCACAAACAACCAACGATTTAATCAGGGATCAATTTAGTACATTGTTCCCTATTCGCGTGGTTGAGACAATTTAATTTCACAAATCTGATTGAAAAGTCTTGCAAAGTTAATTAATAAAAACTGTCATTTTTCTCTTAACAATTATTGACATTTGTAGAGAAAGCGAGTTCTTTTTGTGCAATTTCACATGGAACATAATACTTATTCGAAATGTAAATATCACTGCTATTCAGCATTTGAATAAAATTTTGTTGACAGGATTTGACACTTGAAACTGTTTCGTAACAATTTATTTTATATATTTACAATGAACAAGGTTTGTAGCAAATACTTGGATACAGTGTCTGTTTTAATGTTGTGAAACGTGGACCTTTTTAGAGGAATCGTTTTTTGTGCAAATCAAATATACAATACAGATTGTCAGTTCATCAAGGTTTGGTAATAATGCTTAATTTTGAGACCTGGTGACCTCATATTTGTGGTTCGGATACCCTAACTTGCATTGGTAGCACAAGTGCAGAAGGGAATCTAACATCTAAACAACTTCCTTCTACGCCTTTATTTGTAAATATTTACCTTTATGTTGGCTCGTCCATTTTCATTTAACGGCTCGCTTTCTTCTATGCACGTCGCTCTGAAGAGAGAATTATGTTATCATTAAAATGTATACTTGACTGGTATAACATTACCATTCTTAGTCTCGCCCTGTATTTTATAAAATATATTCTGGTATTGTATCAGTAACCTTAACATCTGCAATACACATCAGTTGAGTTTGTTTTCCAAAAAACATCATCATTTTTACTTTCTCTTTCATTTAAAATGAAAATAAGTGTATTTTAAGAATTATGAAAATGTTTTGATTAATTTGGGCTATGACAAACTGTTTTTGTTTTATTGAATACCTTTTGACAACAGGCCGTATCTTTTGTCAATGGCGTATATTTCAATATCCCGGGAAATTACCGAGTCTCCAAAGACAAAACAAGCAGATTTGGAGAACATTAGAGTAAATAACATAAGATAAGGACCTTAAACAAGTGACTAGACATGGCAGACACGCAAGAACTGTGATGTTCTCTTGTGCTTAGGGGAAAACGGAGCCTATTGTGATTGACGCTTTCATTTCAAACATTTTATGTCCATTAAAGTAGACTTCTTTTGCACTGAATAAATCTAAAATGTTTTGCACGAGAGGTTCAGTAACCCAAGGATAGTCCATTCTACCAATTTCATTACTTAGTAAACTTCCATTTAATGCAAAATATCATCTGTCTACAACCATGTATGAGTTAAATTGACATCCGAAGCAATGACAACATATTTGGAGTTTATTCGATCAACTGTCTACCAAAACCAACCGTCTATTTTGTCATTCAGGGAAATAACTGAATCTCTTAAGAATTAAACGAGCCGATTTGGAGAACATTAGCTGACATTACATGCAATTCGGACCTTCAACAAAGCACCTTGACATGACAGACACGCGAGATATGTGATGCTAAGCAAAAGGGAACATATCGAGTTTGACACTTTCGCTGTCAACTTTGTTTCATCATATAAGTAATAACTATTCTTATTGTATTTTTTCTTTTTCTTTCATGCTCATCACTGGGCAGACTTTAATATACATGCAACGCATCACTTGTCAACATACATATTTTATTGATATTCACAGCATTGGCAACACTTGCGGGTTTATTTCAATAACAAAATTCTCAAAACAAGCCTTCTGTTCTGCCATCGACGTATGTTTTCATTATTCCGGGAAATTGCCATGTCTACATAGACAGAAACAAGCAGATTTTTTTTTATAAAATTAGCGGATATTGATACTTTCATTGTCAGCTTTTGCCTGTTAATTCCAGTACAGCTGTTACAGTATACAAAGCATGAAGTTTTTTCTAATGCAAATGTTCAATTTGCCTCTGTCTTAAAGAGAAAATCAATTTATTCGCCGGAAACATTGAAAATTTAACAGACAAATTAATACATCTTTACTCCCACGTTTTCTTTCCGTCATTTTTTAATGTAAGATCAGTAAACATTTCCGTGATGATAATATATCGACTAATGCATCCTCTAGACTTCCGTTAAAATTGGAAAAGAGCAGATGTATGTTAAATACTATTAAAACCAACGGTCATATACGTTGACTGTTCGTCTTAAAGTCCTCCAAAAAGAAGAATTTAAAATTTAACAAGAACTTTCTGTAAATATAAAATCAATTACCTTAAACACTTATGATATCAAACAAAACTATTACAACACCAACATGACAAGATAAGTACGAAATCTTATCTCGAGCCACCATTTATCACAACGGAAAAGTACCGTTTTATTTCCTGGTTATTTGTAGGAGTCTAACATGCTATGAAATGTCTGCAAACCTTTCCATTTAAACAGACATGTAACGTTATTTAATGCTAGACTACATACTCTTTCTTTTATTTCATGAGAATCGTATATTAGTATTAAAACAACAAACTCATAAAAGATAAAGATTAATGTTCTTATTTTATCAAGACAAGTGAAAGAAGAACAGAGAGAAAACAAAACGGTTGAAGCACGAGTGTCAATCAAATATCAATCTCTGTATGAATAACTAGGGACATGTCAAGTAGCAGAGCAGACTTTTATTCACCTAGATTAATGCTTAGCTCCACCTGTTTTGTGGGCAAGGGCAAGAGCCGAGAATTTTAGACAAACTGTACAATGTATTGTCTAAAGCCTAATCCGAATTCAGCAGATATTTTTTTCATAAGTTTTGGTTTCAATAGACTTAAACGGTCACATTTTGAGCTTTTATCAATATTGCAATAGTTTGTGACCAAGCTTTGCTGTTGGTTGCACGTATGTTCGACGTTTGACCTGAACAGCACGCAACATGTCTTGGCAATGCATGTGACCTTAGGGTTAAGGTTTTTAACAACAGTTAAGAAAAACAATGCTGGTGGTTTAACAGTGGTTATATTGATAAGTAAGATGTAAAGTCCTGATTGGTAATACTTGTACACTACCACTGTAGTCGTGCGTATAACAAAAAATACACACAAAACTCAAAAACAGTGAATAGACCTTATTTTACCATTGAATGAATACTCACTAGAGCAAAATGTTAATATGATCACAGTTGTATCTGAATAATGTTTTCCTAATTGTTTTGAGTAGTTTTGTTATATCTTCAATCTCACATTTAACTTTAATAGATAAAAAACAATGAGATTATCTGAAACAATCCTGAGTGATTTTGAAGTCTAGTTGGTTCAAAATATCACTACAACATGGTCCCGTATCCCATACGAAAATCATACTACAAGTTGAACAGACTTACATATGCCTTCTAAATGTTACCTTTATGTAAATCTACATAATCCTCCAGTTGAGTAAAATTGATTAACTTATGTAGCTTGTTCGTCGACAATAATCCTTCGCGTATACCTTTTACAGAAATAGTACAGACCCTGTGCATAAAAATGCGACATTGTTTCCAAAACAAACCCTCTATTTTTGTTCAAGGGCCTTTGATCACACAGAACAAGATGTTTGATAATGTTCCAAACTCCGTATAATCCAATAATGAAAGGCTCAAAAATATATTTTGTGGAAATTTGACCGTAGTTCTTAATTTGAGAACACTTCTGCTAAAGTGTTTGGTAAACTTTGTAACGCTCTAGTAAAGATGAATAAGTCCGTTGAACCATGCTGTTTTTAACAGAACTTCCACATAACTGAAGTTGTTCATATTGAAGAATAAGCTGAAAGCCTCCTGCTTTTCTGACATGATTTCGTTCGTGCATTCAATCTCTCGAATCACTATTGGTGTTCAACCTTGAGTCGTTTCTCAACTTCCGTATTTCATTTATCATGTGGTTTAATAACTTGAAAAGTTGTTTTGCCTTTTTTTAAATGCTAAAACCACTTCACTTAAATTTTGATGTCAATGTAAATTAAAGGAAACTGACGTAAGCTACGAAATATTTTAAGCTGTGTTATAAAATTAAATACAGGCCCAGATGAACGAGTATTTGTAAAATAATATATGAAGGACACTGCCTTAAAGAAAAAGAAAATAATCATTCCTCTTTGCGTTGAAAACCGGTTATGCAAGCTATACGCTTATTATAGTATAAGTTTCGCCATGCTAAGGAAAAGGGATATAGTCTGTCAAACAAGATTTATTAGATTTGCATGAAACCCGTGCTGTCCCTACGATAATGGTACGAGTCAGAGCAAAAATGGGAATGAATGACTGCTTCTAATAATTCCATGTGGGTGGTGTTTCTCATCTTTTTTTAAATAATAGTAGATGTGGAGACATTTTTTGGAAGCGGACAACATGGTCGATATATGTAACGATAGGCATCAAATCATTCTCTTACCCCCTTCTATGAGCATAGATAAATGCTGAGTTTAGGTTTCAAAGCTGGTGTTCAGAACGTGATTTGGACGGTTATATGTGTTTACCAGTCGGATTGAAATATCCGACCATTCGGCACGTCCGGAAGTCGGTTAAGATTTTTGAAGCGTGATTGGGGGTTGGATTTTTCGGATTGATGATGATGACAAATGATGTATTTTTGTTCTTTCAGTCGTTAATTCTTTAAATTCAGTAAAAAGGATATGCAAAACTATGATCTAATTACATTTCACCACAAAGCGAGTGCGTTATTTATTGACGTATTGATGTATTTAAATCTCAATTTAATATTTTCCTTGTTTAAAATTATTCATCTCATTCTGTAATTTGAATGAGTGGAAGATAAAAATTCAGTTGCACCCTCGTGATTGAAATTTCAAATTTTAGTTTTCTTTGACAACATAATATCAAAAATAAGCAGTGGCACATTTTTGCGCGTGATACGTATGTGTTTGCGGGTGCCAGACATTTATTTTCAGCACAGTCATAGTCAGCGGAAATGCCCATTTGGTGTAATACAAAACCCGTTTCGAATTGATAATGTCCAAAACGTATACAAGTGATTCCACACTGTTTGTGTACACAAATTGCAGCTTTGTATTGTATGCATCAATGATAAATTGTTTTTATTCACTCAATACAGTCACAAATTAAACGGCATATGCAGAAATCGCAAGTCCTTAACTTTCAATTTCAATCTGCCATATGCCATTTGCGCGCTTATCGAGTGATTTAATCTTCTGCAATGCTAAGTGTTTCAATCTGCATTCGGATAATGCGAGAAATTGAACAAAGGCAAACCGTTATGAGCACTAACATGTCAATATCAATACGTGAACTGACTTCCTTAAATTATCCTATTCTAGAAAAGGCGATTATGTACGCTGGTAACAAGATAACTTTATAATTCGCATTGTTCTTATTGCCTTCACAGTTCACACAGTTCCTCTTAAATCTTTCGAAGCAAAATACAAACATGTGCTCAGCCAAAATCACATAAAAAAACAATACCAATGCAAGAACTTGATTTACTTTAAACACTGTTTGGAAAAATATAACGTAAAGAACAAAATAAGATTTTGCATAAACTATTTTCCATAATGAATATTTACAGGTACAGCATAAAACGAGAATAGGCTTATTGCATCACACTGTTTAGTCAATCATGTAAATTATTCATCTCACTTTCTATGGCAAATTAGATTTACTTTAATGTATATGCTTTAACGGGTTTTCCATGTCAGGGCATTGTGAAATAATGAATATTTTATTAAGAGTCTCGTTAAGCGTAGTTCATTGCAAAGTTTTGTTATGTTGTGGTTATATGCTAATTAAAGAGTTTCAGGATATGACAGGTTAATTCATGCACCGTATTTCGTCTATTTTATTTATCTTCTGGCACTTTAGGATCAGGATCAGCCTATAGGTGAAGTTAATGAGAGCATATGCAAAATATTTTGTGTCCTTTAAGTTAGTGTTCCAAACAGTGATTGTAGTAAATTTAGTTTTTGCGACCTTGTCCCGCATTGATATTATATTCTGAGTGATTTTGGCAGTTTGCGTATGTATTTTATAAACCAACTAAACAACAATAGGAAAATGTGTTTTCATTAAATTAATTGATTTGGATTAATTCGGTGATCTTGCATGTGTAATGTGAGAGTATTTAACATTTAATTTAGTTCAAAATAATCTTGGACGATACATTACATTGAATTATGTTTTGGCATCTTGAGAATCAAATAAAAATACCTTAGTGAGTTTGGAGTCCTGTTGTTGCAAACAAAAGTCACATCCGGTATATCATCAAACGCTTCATGTGTACCATATGACGTCATAACTCACGTTGAACATAGTTCCATAATTATTACCATAATTAGTACATTGAATGCATCGTAAATAGTTATTCAAATATTAAGAGTAGAAACGTTTTGTCAATGAACACACAATATAGAACTAAACTGCATCATAAGTTCCAGTATATCCTCTGAACATAGGCAACTTAAAACCAAGGCTTTTTAACAATATTAAGAGACGTTCACTAAACTGCCAATCTCTTGCATGTTATCCAATAATGAAAGTATTATTGTTGTATTTGTTGGGAAGTGATCGTACCCATTAGCCGGTGGTTTGCAATTTGAGAATACTATTGGTAATCTGCGTTACGTGGAAGAGGAGCAGACTTGCCATACTACAACAAACGGTATTGGACGTTTTCTGCAGTATGCTATAAGGCAGCCGGAATGAAATCCTATAATTCCTTTTCAACGTTCAGTAAAATATAAGTTACCCGATCAAAAGCGTAAGCAAATCTTAACATCTGTCTTATATTCGTTAGAAATGTATTAATTCACATATAACACGAAACAAACTTTAGGCATATTCTTTCAAACGGTTATCAATAAAATTTTGCTACCAAACGAACAAGAAGAACAATTGAAATAGATATTTGACCCAAACAAAACAATGCAAATTACGTTATTGTGTATCTTATCGGAATACCATATAGCACGCCCAAACATGAAGAACACTGAGGCTGCTTTACTGTTATCATGATGTTGGTTGACTAGGAATCAATTGTTTGGCTTTCTAATATCACCGTCAAAGAGATGGAGTGGTTCATCTTTGAGAAAGGGTAAAACTCGAGATAAAGTTAATATATATCACCAAATTAATCAATAGAGATGAAGAGGCTTACACAATAAGGTTATATGTCTCATACGAAATGTACAATTGTTTCAAAACGAAGGTAAAAATTATATTTACAGTCGAAAAAAATATGATGCTGCCAGTAAGTGACACTGCTTTATCGAATATACAAGGTCCAGTTCTAAAGTATTATTTAATTCATCTAATCATGGCCAAAATTGTGGTAATAGATGAATCGCTAAAAGAGTTTTAAATTACAACTTGTTTAGTTTTTATTATAGTTGAATATTTTATAAATGAATATAATTGGTTCTCCAAGACGTTAACTTTGTTGAACACATAGAATAAACATTTACACTTCATCGTCCATGTATATCCTACCTTAGTAATACTTTCTAAATGAATAATTTGTGTCATTCATAATTGGCTTATACGAGTTTTACAAACGAAATGCTAATTTCCCTGGTGTAATATTCAAGCCATTTGTTCGGCAAAAATTGTTGTAGATAATATTCTCTAGACTGCCATTTGCGTGTCCCTAACGAGAGATAATATCACAGTGTAGTTTTGAAATACGTACTGCCCAATCATACCACGCCTCCCATGTACACATATGTCATTTAGGGCTCCATTCTATATGACTCCTGAATGATAAAGATGTAGATGTCGATTGCACCTCCTCTGTTTTATTGTAGAACTCACTGCAATTGATGAACAAACGGACAGATGAATTAACAGAAAGACAAGATGAATAGTATAGCAAGATAACTCACAAACATTTGTAGGCTTGTTCCAATACAAAATTCAGTCTTAGGAAACATGATGTTCATCGTGGATATAGCACTTACTTTACTTTCCTGAAAGTCTGTAAACGTACACAGACGCCTGATAATTCATGCAAATGAATGGTTATACCACTCTTGTCTATGGATCAACGTTTTTATTATAGATCAGAAAATGACAAGTTGGAGCCAGAGGGGTTTTCAGAACTGATCTCTATGGACCATTTTCCTGGCTTCGTACTACACAAGTAATGATTTATTTTCTCCGAATTCTATCAATTTCTCATATTAAACGTTACGGCTTCCTCCAAAATAAAAGCATCATTAGGGCCATCCTTTGAATATACTTGTAATCAATAAAAAGTCGTATGCGATTTACCCTACTTTCAACCGTCCGTTGTACGTTATGGGTTATGCCAAAGATCCCAAAGTAATTAAAAGTTGGTTTACTTTGGATTCCAAATTCTTCAAAATAATGTTAAAACTTCCCAGTTAATCCTCCAAAAGGTACTAAGTTATAGTTACTCCAGGGCACAAGGATTAAAAGCTTATGGTTAAGGTTAGTTTTCGCACAGACAACTAGGACCATGAATGTATTTATTCACACATCTTTTTATTGCTTACCCTGAAACGATATACAAGAAGAATATGCACTGCATTACTCAGTAATTTCCCAATGGTCAAGACCCGCCAACATCAATACAAATACAGAGCAAAACAGAGCTATTTGCTGGAATGTTTTAAGATTCTTAAATACATAGCAATCAGTAAACAGTTAATATTTGGTGTAATACGAGATAACGTTCCTTTTATAATATACAAAACGGTATATAAAGGTTTATAAAATATTGCTGGATCTAAATGCCGAATATTTGCATACCCTCCCCCCATCCGGGATGCGCGTTCCGAGACGTTAATCCAAACTGATAGTGAGAAAACGGTATCTAATATTAATTTCAACCGGACAATTAAAACGAACAAGGTATCAATAATCTTTCTGGCTACGAGTGCTGTCCGTGTATTATCCATTGCATTGGAAAAGTTTAATTGAATCAACATATGTGACATTGTTTATTGAAAACTAATAATACAACTAACATAAGATCTTGATAATAATACTTTCTTTGCCATTTCTTGTCGTTGAAAAAAGTTAATACACTAATAGTAGTCTATTGATTCTTTTGTTACAAAATCTGACAATAGTTAATGGTCCTAAATATTCGCACCAACGTCATGTTGCAATATAAACGTGACCTAATAGTTCCATATATGTAGTTTGATCATTATTGTTATACTACGTTCGCTTGTGGGCATAGCAGTTCCGGTATTTTAGAGCGCATTCTTTCTGTTTTTCCATGTTTGATTCATCATCATGTCTTTGACGTCTTTTTGTATTTGGTGTTTGTGTCTCTAGTTTATTGTCTTTTGGGTACTTGCCTTGTATCTGAATTGGGTTTATGTTTTGATATTCTACTACTAGGCCCTGTTGTTGTCATTGTATTTTTGATAACTTACGATTTTATCAAAACCGTTTATATGTAATTAGAATTGCTTTTATGAAGATTCAGAGCATCACGTGTTACATACTTGAACCGTTCAGTCAAGTGATATCAATAATTGCTGGTACACTTTACATCATTTGTTAAAATGTTCATGTGAAATCATAGTTAATAATTTCGTAATACACACTTATATCCATATATGAAGCATACTGGTTAATAGATACTTTGGTTACATCAATACAGTTAGCGTCAAACACCTTTCAGTTTCTCTTTATTTGTAAAACATAAGAACAAAACATGCGTCGAATCAGCAAATGTTTGTTTTAAAATAATAGCACGGCACATCTATATTTTTAGTTTGCTTTCCACTGATTTATTTATGTTTTCATTAAAGACATACGATTCAATCGTGACATTGCAGAAACGAAGTTTTTGTACACTTCAAGGTAATGAATGTTTAAATTTTCATTACGCGACTCATAACAACGCCTTAGAGAGCATGCACTCAACAATTGTTTGAATCAAATCAATAGCTTGCGACAGACGTAAAACGATTATTCAACGTTCATGAAAGCATACAAGCGTAAAATATAATGTTTTGTACAGAGTACTAAAAATGTATTTATAGTTTGGCATCAACTCTTACCAATGTTGCGTCAATCATATAATAGTCTGATAAAGACACACATATGCAAATAATGGGCAATTATATACGTATGAATGTGTCTGGGGCTGTCGCGGGCTTTAAGACGATCGGATCGACAATAAGTCCAATAAAATAATATAGCATATAAGTTACAAGTTTTTAAATATTCGATTAATATCGTAGATAAAACAGATAGATACATTTCTAGAAGTCCGAAGTTGCTTTAATCACATGCATATTTATGCTGATACCATTTCTGAGTATGGATCTTTTTTTTAATTAAGGATCAGAAAATAAGAAGCGGACGCCAAGAGGCTGTCGAATTCGATCAAAAGATGGCCATGAGGGGATCGTTCTCAGTAGCTATCAAAAAAGCACACCGAACAAGTTTCTAACAAGGAAACTAACTCAAAGGGGAGTTCTACCAGCTTTCCGCACAATCGATCTAAAATAAATTAGTAGAAGCCATAGCCAACTCTGACGGACTTTCCCATGGCGTCTTACAACATGCATCTTTTATTTTATCAGTTACTATGACAATTAAAGCCACGATATGTTCTATATGACATTCAGATAACCTTTGTGCTACTGTGTGAATATTCTCATTTGAAATTAATCGTCGCAATCGTAATGATAAATACTAGTATCATCAAAAGAGAAAACCAGCATGGACAACCTAAAAATGGTTTAAAATCACAAGGACAAGCCACCAGAGACCTGCAACATACAAAAACACAGTGATACAAACTAAAACGTTTTTAAAATACATCTGATTTACTCAAAAAGTAAATAGGTTGCTCGGTAGTGTCAATAAAAGTTGTCCCGGTAAGAAAAATTAACGATAAATATTATATATTTTAATAAATATAAGAAATTTAGTCAAAATAACATGAAAACTGTTGAATGCAAACAACATGTTTTGTCCCTGGCATTTTTACGTATGTACGAAAAAGCCAAAACGCGATCACGGTCAGTGAATCCTTAACCATTTCAATATATTATATGACGTACAAGAATTGTGTTCGTTCGCGACAAGTTTCATCATTTATCTCGTTTCTTTAACGGACGCAAATGATGTCTCCTTATTTCGAAGACGATTGTGGCAAATTCTCTCATCGTTTTCCAATGCTCTGACGTGTAATAACGGTTGGAACATATGCCCGTAAAGATATCCAATCTGTTCCGAAGAAGTAAGATTTTTCATTTACATTGCTGAATTAACCTTCTTTAAATTTGAAAGTTAGATGGGTGTCTAATCGAAGATTAAGCCGAGATAAAGATTCGTTCCAAGTGACGTTGCTTGTAAAGTAACAATAACCAACAAATTGCATATAATGCCATGGCTACTTATAGGCCTTCTGGTGGGATCATTTAAGATAAGTGTATATGTCGGCACCAGTTTCCTTATGAACGTATGAGCTCGCAAACATCCATTTCAATTTTGTATGCTAAGAAATTCGAATGAATCTATATATTGCAACCCTTTTGTAACTTCTTCCGATTAAGAACGACGTACAGGCTTTGACATTTGTTACAAGAAATGTAAATGGCAGAAACCATTTCTGACATGCATGCTATTGTTTCGCAATCCTGATGTAAGCTTCCATATGCGAGTCTGGAAAAATGACACATTTAAGATTTTACTTTGATCGGCATAAAAATGGTGCTACTGCCACCAAAGATGTTGTTCATTTCGAGTCAGAAAGCTGTGTTATCTTTCTGTCTTTAAGTGTGTGTTTACATCAGCTGAATGTCAATATCTTTATGAAATCATTGGCATATATGCTATAAATCGTTATAATTAAATTTGGTTTTTTTTACCACAACATAACTGGAAATTCTACTTCTAAGCTGGTAAGACAATTGGTCCATAAACATCCACTTTCAAATTGGAAATGTCAAACGGTACCATACGTTATTCAATTAGCACTATTGAAGCCTCTGTTGCGATGATATTTGTTTCAATCTGGTTTTCCGAGTGTTATTTAAGGCACCCAGAAATATATTTTTTCATTTGTTTATAACTTATACGTAATATAATTTTAATTTGTAGGGTTAAAAAAAAACGAAGTTGTATTTTCAATGTATCTTTCAATATCTATACAGGTGCTATCAAACGATAAAACAGCAGCTAAGAGTCATGAGTTTTTCGTTTTATCAATTTTACACAAATTGTAAATTGCCTGCTTTATATGTATCTAATACTGCCTGCTCAATCTGTATCTAAAACTGCCTGCTCAATATGTATCTAATATTGCCTGCTCAATATGTATCTAATATTGCCTGCTAAATATGTATCTAATATTGCCTGCTCAATATGTATCTAATATTGCCCGCTCAATATGTATCTAATATTGCCTGCTAAATATGTATCTAATATTGCCCGCTCAATATGTATCTAATATTGCCTGCTAAATATGTATCTTATTTTGCCTGCTCAATATATATCTAATATTGCCTGCTAAATATGTATCTTATTTTGCCTGCTAAATATGTATCTAATATTGCCTGCTAAATATGTATCTAATATTGCCTGCTCAATATGTATCTAATATTGCCTGCTCAATATGTATCTAATATTGCCTCCTAAATATGTATCTAATATTGCCTGCTCAATATGTATCTAATATTGCCTGCTCAATATGTATCTAATACTAACTATTAACCAAGCATATCATTATCATGTGCCATTTAGCCAAAAAGTTATATGTGGACATGTAATCGACGTAAAACATATAGACCCAAGATTGGAAATGAAAACAATGCTTTATAAAAACACAGCCTTCGGGAATAAAAGCTAGAAAACTTTAAAAACTTAAGTGTCGCCTTGTGTTTAGATGTACAGATTTCCGAAAAGCAATTTCGTCACAGTTTGAATACATGTACTTACGTTCACGCCAAACTTTGTTGGCGAAATCGCAGAATGAAATATAAGTTTTTCTCTTTACATAATTCTTCGGTGTTTAATACATTTATAAAGTTATTCATTGATAACATTTTAATCAACAGAAAAATGTCATGTGCAATTATTGACAACAAAACATTTGACTTAAGCTAGATTACAATAAAGCAAAACACGTCATTTCCATACGTCTTTGTTGAAGATATTCTGAGTAAAGCATTCATTATTTCCCAAGGCCCTGACATGTAAAGGATTTTAAACGGAACTCGAATTGCTCCTAGAAAGTGAGGTGTATACTTTACATTCGAACAAGTGGAATCATCTAAGCATTTGTCAACAGCTAAGACGTTTCCGAGAAAAAGTAATGATGTCTTGCCAAGTTCAACCGAGATGTTAGTTCAAATATTTAAATATTTTGTTTGCAAAACGTGAGATAAATAACAATTAATATTAAGACAAAAAAGTAATCTACTAGTCGGCTAAAGTCTTCAACTTAGACATGAACTCTATATCAATATAAAATCGTATACCGTAGACAATCATGACCACAAATTACCACGTCAATATGACAAGGTAAGTGCGAAACCATATCGAGAGCCACCATCAATCACACAACTTTATCAATAAGTTCTTTGTAAGAGTCTACGATGCAATAAAATGTCTGACAACCGTTCAATTTGGACAGACATGTAACGGTATTTATTGTAAGCCTGCACGCTTCACCTTTCATATCATGAGAAATGTTTATTTTAAATGGTGGATAACTACAGAATTAAATATTCTTACGAAGAGTGATGAACAAAATGGATATCATCGAGTAATTATCAATACATGCACTCGATTTATGTTCACATTTCTTAGATAACTTAGAACAAGATTTTTTAATAATGTTCCAAACTCTTCTCTATAATCTAATAATGAAAACCTCATAATAAAACAATGATAGACTCAAAAGAGTTTTTTGGTAAAGGTTTGATCGAAGTTCGTATTTATTGGTGAACGTTGTGGCGCTGTAGAAAAGTTGAAGAAATTCAGTTGCCCTGTATTGACCTTTAACAACAGAGCTTATATAGAACTGACGTTGTTCATATTGAATAATCATGTGTTTCAGGATACACACTCTTCAAGAAATCGTGAAATGTTTTATTTTCTGAAATTCTTAAGATTTTATTAAACAAGAAACACCTCATCAAACAAAGTTGTTGAAAACAAGCAAATCTGAAAAAAAAAATTCGTTAGTTTAAACAAGATATTTTTACTTTTTATTCAATTTTGGAAAACAATGTTTGAGCATAAGTCATGGATTTACTGTGACAAAAGTATATGCACGTAGGCAATAGATGAATGCAAAAACGATGTTATCGCGACAGAAATGAGACGGACGCTATAAAGCTTATACTTTACCTCGCCTATGCACCCGTACCTCTTACCCCCATCTTCCTTTTAATACTTCATAACGGATGAGAAAAAAATGCAATTAATAACTCTTACAATTAAAAGTTGTAATGAAAATTAGTGAAGGGCGGCATATGAAAAAAATATAATAATCCATTGCATGTCATATTACAAAGAAACAGTTTGCCTCAAAGAAAACTGCAACCGCAAAAAGAATCATTTTCAAACGTCACCGTTGAGGAGATTCTAGATAAAACAATCATTAATTCCCAATGCCTTGTCATGGAAAGTTGTTTGAGCATATTCATGAACATGAATATTATTTGATCATAAAAAGGGAGATGCATAATTAAGTATTGCTTGACAAAACACCACTGTAAAAGGAATGTGTAGTTAATTCTGCCTGCATTTAGGTTTGTTCGCGAGCTGAATCTCATTTTTTAGTTGTCAATGGGCTTCTTCGCATGAATATTCGGCTCTTGGATGCGTCTTCACTATTAAGCCTTCCTAGATAAAAAAATGAAACTAATTAGCACATACCCTTTAACAAGAGGACGCATCAAATCATTTGTCCACAGCTAAGGCTCTTAAGAAGACAAGTCATGATTTCCTGACAAGTTCAACACCAATTCTAGTGTAAACATGGTCATATAAGGTCCGTAGAAAGAGAGACGAGCGATAAACATCATTAAAACAAGAACGTAATAGACGTTGCTTTAAAGGAATCTAAAAGAAACGAAAATCAAAAAAAGAAGTTATTTCAATATAAAATCCGGATTTAATATAACACAATCACCACATTAAAAAGACAAGATAAGAGCTATATGATAGCCAGAGCAATTAATCACATTAAATAGTTTTATTCCCAGGTTATTTGTAAGAGCCTGCGATGCGATAAATTGTCTGCCAATCATTTCATTTGGACTGAGATGTAACGGTATTTATTGTTGAACTGCATGCTTTGCCGTCCATTTCATGAGAAAATCGCATACTCCAAATATTGAAGATAGCATCAAGTGTTGCTAAGGTACTTATTATTTCGAGGAATTTCAAAAATGGTTTGATCGTTATTGCAAACCTTAGTTGTTCGTTAAATGCACGCTCATTCAGCACTCAACCCTTATGTACAGTACATGCAACAATATTTATATACCTTATTACAAGGGTTACAACAATATGCTGATTGAAAATCATTGCTACTTGGCATTAACAGTGGTTCAATTGAAAAGAAGGGTCAATCATAAGTGTGAATAGGTCTAAACATACATTTTTCAGCAGGATTGTTTGTCATAAAAGGATCGTTTGTACGCTTATGGTGCCTGCTGCTGCATCAGACTTTCTTGAATAATATTTTCAAAGACATTCATCTGTAATAATGCCGATTGTTCACCACAGTAATTCCGAAATATGTTGTACTTACGTTTTACAATACTTTTGTGGGCGACGAAGAGACGAAGCGAAACTTTGGTTTCTTTGGAAGAGAGAGAAGCAAACATTATGTATACTTCTAAGCAACCACAAAAACAAAATCTGCTGTCCATAACACATTTTAAACTTTACCATATGCATTAAATTAAATATCATGTCAATGAAGCAAATATATATCTGAGCGTAAATCAAAAGTCAAGGTTTAACGCGACAACATAATGATTCAATTATTTTAAAAGAAAATAAATGAAACTCAAGGAAAATAATATCCATTCATTCGAAGAAACGTTCAAACTTGCATATGGAAATAATCATTTGTATCATTTACACATTTTTAGTGTGATGGACGTTTGTAATTTGAGTCCACAAGTATTAGAAAATTTTGTAACGCTGTTAAAAATTGTAGTAATTAGGCTGTACTGTGTTGCCGTTGTCAATAGAACTTCCATAGAACTAGAGTTCTTTTGTTGAACAATTATAGGTTACAGGATACTAATTCCTTAAAATGTTAATGTTATATTGTGTGTTCTTGAATTCCAAACGTGTTTAGAAAAAAACAAACAACAAAAAAAAACATTCTATTGTAAACGCATGAAATCAATATTTTTAAAATTTCAGACGATTGTTCATAGTCAACGTATCGTCCTAAAAACCAAAATTGCAAACACTGTCTGCAATGAAACTACTCCAACATATTAAAACGTAGCATTTGCCTAAACATTATTTATTTGTCAGTTGGTTAGGAGCCATTTTCCCAATATCCCCTTTAAAAAAAGATCGAGTAGTTCATTCTGAGGATAATCTTAGTACGTTATATATTTATCACTGAGGACTTTGTTCTTGCTCTGGGAATCAAACAAACTGACCTTTCTTCAGTCCCTATTTAAACGAAAAAATCCTGAATATCTTCTAATGGATAAGGTTAAAAGCTGTCCTGATTTTTTGACATGATGTTTTTTGTGTTTTCAAGCTAGTGACTGATACATACTTAGTCGTTTCCTAACATCAGTAGTTTAATGACCCTGTGATATACTAACTTTTCACTGAATTTTCAGTAATCTCGTTGACTTTTTTGAAATGTTAAAACCACTTATCCACTCAATATATGATGGCAATGACAATCGAAGAAAAATTGACTTCTGTAACGAAATTATAAGATAAAAACCGGCCCAATTGAAAGAAAAGCTGTAAATTAAAATGTGAAGGAAACTTATGAGAAACAAAACTGTCTTAAAAATAAGAACAAAGTTAAGTCTGTTTTGTTGGAATACAAGCTTCGCCACGTTCAGGAACTAAAATATGTTCTGTCGAACAAGATTTATTGGATTTGCATAAATACATCTAGACAATGACAATGGTGCGGGTCAAAGCAATTTTGGTAATAAATGACTGATTTATTTATGCAGCGTATCATAATGAGCGCAGTTTCTCAGTTTTTTTCATATACATAAAGATGTTGAGAGATGATTTGCAAGCGGACAACATGGTCGATATATGTAAGGGGAAAGATATTTTGGATCGGAAACACATGATTGATTTTTATGTGTTCATACCTTATATAGTTAATTTGCGTATAAAATTGATTTACATTTTTAACATTTACAAAAAAGTGCGTGCGTTGTTTATTGCCGGCAAAGTTGCTAGAATTTTTAATTTAATGTTGACAGTGTTTAAAAAGATTTAATTAATTCTGATATAATAATTTGTATAAAGAGTGTATTTAGTTGCGTTCTCATGATTATAATTTCAAATTAAGTGTTAATCAGCCACATAATAACAGAAGTAAGAAGTGGCGCATTGTTGCGTGTCACTCTTCTGGATATCGGGATGGTAGACAATCTTTCAGCACTGCTGTATTCACCTGAAATGCTAATCCGGTGTGCTAGAAAACTTGTTTCGAAATGAGTATGACAAAAACTAACTAGTGATTCCAGCTTGGTATTGAACACAACACATTTTGTTTTGCATGAATTAATGATAAATTGTTTTAGTTCAAATCTGATACACAAATTCACCAAAAAAACAACAATCTAAACTCAAGTAGCAGATGCAGAAGTCAGCATAGCCCTTTACTTTCAATTTCATTCTGTCACTCCATTTATAATATTCGCATATCGATTTAATCTCTTGCAGCGCTGACTTTTTCAATAAGCATTCGGATAATGCGAGAGGAAGTACAAAGTCAATCAGTTATGAACATTAAAAGGACACTATTAATACGTGTAAAGGTTATAAAAAAATACTTAACATTCTAGACCCTGTTATTATAACTATGCTGGTACCAAGATAGGCTTAAATGTTCACATTTTTTCTCATTACTTTCACAGAGTTTCCCTTTAACTGTTCATCTAGAACCAAATTACAAACAAGGATTCTGCCAAAATCACTTGAATACAATGACAATGCATGAAACAGGTCGAAGGAACTAAACTTACTTGAAATAATGTCTGAAACCATATAACTTAAAACAAGATTAGGTTTCGCAAATGTTTTCATCTATGTTACTAAAATGTACAATGTCCAATGCCTTTAAAGTTCTAAATGCCCCCAAAGGACAAGAAAGGTAACCACGCTGTGAACGAAACGTGGTTTATAAAAGCCATGTCAAATAATAATATGTTACCTCTGTAACAGTTGAGTATATGGTCGTAACTCAAAATCGTTGGAGTGAATTTCACTGAACGGGATTTTGAATAAATATGCGCTGACATTAAAGAAAATATTATTTGCTACTGAAAGTACCATGCATCATTTACATGAATTAATTAACATTGCGTTGCAATCAGCTTCTTTGGGAAACATGTTGTACATGTTCAATATGTGTTATGGAAAAAAATCATTCGGTGTCTTTAAAAGGCCTATAAACCTTTTCAGTTTATATGTAGTAATATATTGTAAAACTTGCACTGGTCGTGCCGAAAATTCATTGTACATTCATTCACTCGAATTATAATATTGAAAACGTTAATACAATATTAGGATACATCTTCCTTTCATGCAGTCATGAATGAAAATGAGTAATGTCTAAAACGTTGTAAAGTACGAAATAAATAAAATAAAATGTTACAAACTTACATACAAACAATAGGAGAGGCTGCTAAAGTTATATTTAAATGAAAAAAAAAATATTCATTTAAAGATGCACTCTTACTCACAATTAAGATTTACCACAATAAATAGTATTGTTTAATATTCCAAGAAGGATGAATAAATGTCGAAAACAATGGTTCTTATGAGGGATACCGAGTTTAATTTGAAAGAAATGAACATAACACACAACATTTCTACCTTATGAAACTATAGTAGACCACAGTAAATCTTTTAGCATTCACCATTCAATTAATAGTTTTGCACATTCTGGTATTGAATTCACGGATCCAATCTTGTTATCAGTAATTAATACTTTCCATAAATGCATTATTTAGTAAGTAGTTAAAGGTTTATCAGTCAAAATTGATGTTTGTTATGCATGTGTATGTATTGGTTTTGAATAAGAGTGTCACTTTAAGTGTTTCGTGTCTGATCTATATCGTTCAAAGCTACCTTGGACAATATGTTTTATTAGAAAATGTTTGGCCTTTTTAAAAAAAAATACAACTACCTTAGTGGTGAGTCCTGTTAGTACAAACAAAAGTCACTTATAGTTTATAATAAAATTGGTCATGTGTCCTATATGACGTCATGATTCACGTGCATCATAATTCTACCTTGATTATCACACACTACCACCTTGAATGCTTCGCTTATAATTATTGAAATACTAACAGTAGAAACGTATCATTCTAGTTGTAGAACAAAACTGCATCATAAGTTCCAGTACTTCTTCTGAACACATGAAATCTAACCAAGGTTTTTGATAACATATTGAGCGGCGTTCGCTAAAGTGCCAACGTTTTGCATGTTATTCGATAATGAAATTCTGCGAAATGGTTGTATATTTTAGTATAGGAGTTGATCGTACCCATTAGCTGGTTGTATGCAATGAGTTTATTATGGCTTTTCTATATGACGTATGTCAAATACATAAACTATACATTCACTATTTATCGTTATATATTCTTTCAAAGTTACACTTTCTGAAGGAACATAATCTGTATAATTTTCTCATACGAGTATCACAAACACAATGCTACTCTCCCGGTATAATACGATGATAAACGTGAAACAATTTGTTGCACCGATTAATCAATTCCAATACGAATGCCCTTAAGGAGAAATAAATAGCACAGTATAGTTTTCAAATATGTACTGCTCCATCAGAATCACATACTCAAATATTATTTGGTTTCATGTCGACACACAAATGCAATGTTTGGACGAACGGAAGGTTTCTGAAAGTCTGCATACATACACAAACTCCTGATAATTATATGCAAATGAATGTTAATACCACTTCTGCCTATGGATCAACGTTTACGTTATAGATGTGATCACATGGCTTCAAGATGAAAAGTTAAACTAAAAGTCATACGAATTTACGAATTAAAAGCAGTGGAGGATTTAGAATTAGACATTAGAGAGGGCCTACATAAGGGGCGTACCCACTCCCCCCCCCCCCCGGATCCGCTAGTTAAAAACAATTGGTAGAGATAAAATAAAGAAAAGACTTAACATTAAAGTGGACAAAACACATCGTTGGCATACAAGCAGTTGTGATATTGATTCATGAAAGGCATAGCTTGCACATGTTCAAGGATTGCGGTCTGTCGACCTATGCAAATGCCAGAGTGACAGCGGTTACGTTACACCAACATTCATGTACACAGTCAACAATTTATCAAATACTTGTGTATATGTACGTTTTGTTTTCTTTCGACCTTGCGTCTCTAAGTGTTACTTTGAACTTTAAGAAAGAGAAACACGTTAGTGTTAATTTGAACTTTAAGAAAGAGGAACACGTAAGTGTTACTTTGAACTTTAAATTAGAGTCGCGAGTCTTGCATACAGCATATCGCTTTAAATGTACCGAACACATGTGATAAATGGTTTTAAAATCACTCCCTGCATGACAAAGTTACGACCCGGACGCGAACGACTGAACTGTAATACAGTCTGTATATGAATCATTTCATCATGAGTAACCTGTAAGTGTTCCGTCGACCTTAGAGGTAGGGACGCGAGTCTTTCATGCGGCACGTCATCTTTATGTTATACCCCTATTTAACTAAGGATAGTTTTTTCCAATCGGCCAGATCTGTACAAGATTAACCCCGATGATTTATTTTTTTGATCGGCCAGATTGTCGTCCTGAAACGCCTCCAATCGTCCCCAATTTTTAAGCCGATTGAGTCCCGACCAATGAACCACGGCGAGGAACGATTCACAGACGTGCGATCGACACGTTTTAGGGGCGGAAGTATGCGCAAGTACCCGCAGGTACAAGACAAAGGCCCGGTAGAGTCCTGTATCTCGTGCGCAAGTGAGCGATCTTCGCGCGTTGTATGGCCGATATTATTTTTTTAATATAAAGATTTTATAGTTCTCTGGCATTGGTTTTAATTTGTACATTTATTATTATTTATAATTAGTTTGAGAAAATATATGCGTTGCTGTTGTATTAAGTAACAATTAATTATTTGTGACATTTAAAAGGATTTCTATGTGTTATGACCCTCGGAAGAGAGCGGCAGAGGCTAAACAAAAGCTCCAGAAGGCTCCAGAGGGTTCAAGAGGGCGGGCGAGACAAGGGGACCTTCAGAGGACCCTCGGACGACCAAGGCGACCACGGGCCGACGGTTTTGATAGGCTACTGTTTTTACCCCGAAGGTATAGGCTAGTGCACGTTAGTGCACGCAGATTCCCGACTTATTTTGCAAAAATAGGGCCGACCGACTAAAAAAAGGGATCCGGTACTCTCGGGACAAAAAAATCCTTAGTGAAATGGCCCTATAACGAAAACGTGTGCTAAATAATTTCGAAATCCCTCCATGCGTGTCAAAATAACAGTCCCGTAACCGAAATGACGCACGGACGGGCGTTGCGATTTCAATATGCACACCTTCGTGGCTTAAAGTAAAGACGACCTTACCACACGGAAATATAATAGCATAAATAATGTTGTCTTATAGGACAATATTTTCAAGACGTTCGAAGTTAACACAGTGTTCATCTTAATAACTTAATTTGAAATTTAATTCTGACACCGGATAGATTTTTCCGATACCATGTGATTTAAAAAAAATATAAAAATACATCATTGTTAAAAAAAAAGATTTTTTTTAAATGATAATAAGTTGATTTCATGAATGTCAGGTGTTGTAATGAAGAATGGGGTTATTTAAAATGAACGTGTCTATATGTGTGTACTCGTAAACATGTAATTTGTTTAATTTTTAACACACGAAAGTAATATGATATTATGTGTACAAGTTGGTATCTCACCAGTTTGACAGTCTACATATGAATTATATCATACAAAGTATTGCAACTTACCATACATTGCTGCAACTAATTCACTTTATATCCACGGTTGGAATGACATTCACAAATGTATAATATTTTTCATTCATAGAAAGTTGGTTGTAGTACCAAATAGCACGTGGGTGTCAAGTCATTGAGTACATACAAAAACACGAGTTAGCTCATGATATTCACGACTGAATAAATACTACTCCATCTAACTTCTGTTAAACAAACACTCGGACTTGAATACTTGTTTAAATTTTTGTTCTATCAAATTGTTAAAAACAAAATGTTTTATATAAGCATTCTAGATTTACCTTCAATAGCAAAATAATTCACTATTACTGACTTACAATCATTTATCTTTTTGTTCACATTTTATGTTTATGCTTTTCGCTAAATTTTACCTGTGTGCTCGTAAACTGAATGCATGAAAAGTTGTTGTTGTTGTTGTTGGGTACAATGTATAGAATAAGATAAGATTCATTAAAATACACTATATATATATATATATATATATATATATATATATATATATATCTAATTTGTATCTGTATTTCATTTAGCACATTGCAGGTTCTTCGTACCTTTTTTTATAATGAATTTGAATATGAGAAAATACATATTGCGCCAATCCCACTTTCCAATGGTAAAAAGCCTGTCACACTAGGGCCGAGTCCAAATGGCGCTGCAGAAAAATCAAGAACGCAGATCTGCGCGCAGTGAAATCGGCTCGGCAACGCAGTGGCATCGCCAGTGAACGCGGTGGGATGCACAGAAAGAAAAAAGGTGCCGTCGCTCGGCGTACTCGAGCGCAGTTAGGTCTCCTACAATGCCATAGGAGGGCCGCTGGTGCGCTCAGAGGTAGCGAACGTAATGGTTGTCGGTGGCGCTTGCCCGGCGATCGTTCAGCGTTCTTTGCGATGCCACGGTGTCCCCATCGTGCGTATACGGGGCTTGAACAACGCTAACAACGAGTTTCATTTTTCTTACTGCGCTTTAACAACGATTGTACGGAGTCACTACGTCGTTCATTGCGCTCCAAATGCGTTTCTACCGCCTCAGTCGGCAGTCCACCATGAATGATGTGCAACAGCATGCAGGGCCACTGCTTGCCTGTATGTCGGACAAGCAGATCCAGGATGGTTCAGACGCTTTGCGTCACATTCTGGAACAACGACGGAGGAGAGTCCCTTTGGGTTTGATCATGGACGTAGGTAGGCAGTTGCAGCATGGTCTCAAACTGTTCGAGAGCAAATGGAGGTATGGAGAACAGATGGGGTTATCGTTTTAGTATGCATTGCAAAATAACACGCCGACAGCGCAGTGTGAGCGCCATGAAAGCGCAATGCATATGCAATGCGCGCTCATTGACAACTACACGCCTTGGAAGAGCCATGAGACCGCAGACACTCGCCAACTAGATCTTCGTAGGAACGCACTATAACGCTATGGAGCTCCGTAGAAACACAGTAGAACGCCATAGAACTACGTAGGAACGCAGTAGAACGTCATGGAACTCCGTAGGAACGCAATAGAACGTCATGTAACTACGTAGGAACGCAGTAGAACGCCATAGAACTACGTAGGAACGCAGTAGAACGTCATGGAACTCCGTAGGAACGCAGTAGAACGCCATGGAGCTCCGTAGGAACGCAGTAGAACGCCAAGGAGCTCCGTAGGAACGCAGTAGAACGCCATGGAACTCCGTAAGAACGCAGTATAACGCCATGGAACTCCGTAGGAACGCAGTATAACGCCATGGAGCTCCGTAGGAACGTAGTAGAACGCCATGGAACTCCGTAGGAACGCAGTAAAACGGCATGGAACTCCGTAGGAACGCAATATAACGCCATGAAGCTCCGTAGAAACGCCAAGTGCGCCGTGAGAACGCCGTGACATCACCATATTCATGAAAAATATCATTTTTTTCAGCACTCTGGGAAATTTAACATCGCCGTGCAATGGCAGTGGCAAGGCGGCTAGGTGTGACCATCCTCGGCACTCCAGTGTATCATAACCTATGTGATACCCCTGGGCAAATCAGCTGTAAAAATCTCGTACTCATGAATAATATATAAGGTGAACAAAAAAGGTCAGAAAATGCCTATGAATATTCAAGGTTTACGTAGTTTCCCTAGCCAATTTACCAAGGGTATCATATAGGTTATGATACGCTTGGGTGCCGAGGATGGGTGTGACATGGCATTTATAAGAAACCCATCCATATGGATTTTTTTTTCATTCATGCGGGTGAGGTTATAGAAATTTAAACTTTGGATATGTGAATATGACTCCCTCGAATTTCACTTAAATAGGAAGGTAAATATATGTATTTAAATGTTCACTAGGGTGGGGGCGTCCAATTCTCCCCAACAGACCAATAACACGGTCACTTTTTATGCCCCCGAAGGTGGGCATATTAAAATCGCACTGTCCGTCCGTCCGTCCGTCCGTCCGTCCGTGTGTCCGGCTCAATATCTCGTGTCCGGGCTGTAACTTTCCCTTGTATGGACAGATTTTAAAATAACTTGCCACATGTGTTCCACATACCAAGACGACGTGTCGCGTGCAAGACCCGTGCCCCTACCTCAAAGGTCAAGGTCACACTTAGGTCTTTATTCACAATGGAGTGCAGCATATAGGACATAGAGTATAAGTTGTCGTGTCCAGGCTGTAACATTCCCTTGTATGGACAGATTTTAAAATAACTTGCCACATGTGTTCCACATCCCAAGACGACGTGTCGCGTGCAAGACCCGTGTCCCTACCTCAAAGGTCAAGGTCACACTTAGTCTTTATTCACAATGGAGTGCTGCATATAGGACATAGAGTATAGGTTGTCGTGTCCGGGCTGTAACATTCCCTTGTATGGACAGATTTTAAAATAACTTGCCACATGCGTTCCACATCCGAAGACGACGTGTCGCGTGCAAGACCCGTGTCCCTACCTCAAAGGTCAAGGTCACACTTAGTCTTTATTCACAATGGAGTGCTGCATATAGGACATAGAATATAGGTTGTCGTGTCCGGGCTGTAACATTCCCTTGTATGGACAGATTTTAAAATAACTTGCCACATGTGTTCCACATACCAAGACGACGTGTCGCGTGCACGACCGGTGTCCCTACCTCTAAGGTCAAGGTCACACTTGGGTGTTTATTCACAGTGGAGTGCTGCAAATAAGGACATAGAGTATAGGTTGTCGTGTCCGGGCTGTCACTTTCCCTTGTATGGACAGATTTTAAAATAACTTGCCACATGTGTTTGACATACCAAGACGACGTGTCGCGTGCAAGAACCGCGTCCCTACCTCTAAGGTCAAGGTCACACTTAGTGTTTATTCACAACGGAGTGCTGCATATAAGGACATAGATTATAAGTTGTTTTGTCCGGGCTGTAACTTTCCCTTATATGGACAGATTTTAAAATAACTTGCCACATGTGTTCTACATACCAAGACGACGTGTCGCGTGCAAGACCCGTGTCCCTACCTCAAAGGTCAAGGTCACACTTAGGTGTTTATTCACAACGGAGTGCTACATATAAGGACATAGAGTATAAGTTGTCGTGTCCGGGCTGTAACTTTTCCTTGTATGGACAGATTTGAAAATAACTTGCCACATGTGTTCCACATACCAAGACGATGTGTCGCATGACAGACCCGTGTCCCTATCTCTAAGGTCAGGGTCACACTTGGGTGTTTATTCACAATGGAATGTTGCATATATAAGGACATAACAGTGTCGGTTGTCAAGTATGGGTGGTATTTTTATGTTTAGAGGCAATTTAAAATAACTTGCCATATGTATTTGACATGTTAAGGCAAGATCAACTTTTCATGTACTGACCTTGTTCATAGGTCAATGTCACAATCGGGGGCATTCGTCACATACTGTGACAGCTCTTGTTGTAAATATAGATGCACCCAAGTCGGCATATCATTTCAGCTAGTGTGGTACTTTATATTGTGTAACTGCAGTCACAAACCTCAAATACATATATAAGTTCTACTGGTTGTCTAGATGCATATGACAAGTGCAATGAGTAATGACATCTATGATAATAAAAAAAGTTTTCGGTTGTATGTTACAAATTGACATTTGATATAATTAACTCGAAATTAATTTAATTCCTTGGACAAACGATGTTAATTGCAAATAAGACTAGATCTAATTCGAAATACATTTTGAAACAATGTTACAAAATGCACTGTCATGCATTCACAAATACCATACATTAACGTTAAGAATATAATTTATAACAATATGTACATGTACGTAGCAAATGCGAATAAATCTGCACTATTCACATGATAACCAGTGGTGCGCGAATTGTTAGTGTGAAATGTGTTGATAAGAACGATTCGATCGAAATGACCACAGGACAGCTGAGGTGGAGTTTGCTATAAAATGGTATTGGGGTTTATATAATATACATATACACGACAACTTCACCCCACAAGGACAGCACAAAGTCTACTTTCAAGCACCATAACAAGAATAACAGGTATAAAGATTCTTTTGAATTCAAACAATACCTTCTAGCCCGTGGACATGTTGACATAAGTTTGAGTGAACTGGGAGATATTTCCTCAACCTTGCCAACACATTGATCAGTTTTCATTCTGGCGGCCACCGTGCAACATTTCCAGGTTGCAGGTAAGTTGCGTACCTTACTCGCTTGTTTGTTATTCAATTTAATACTGATACTTTATCTAAATATTCGGGTTATACAGAAATGTTTCTATTCATTTTATGATTTTTCTTGCTATAATTGTCGGTAAACAAAGCGTTCCGAAAATAAAATAAACTGTCAAAGGCAGTGTGGCATCTTTATTGTAATAAATATATTCAAAACATATTTCTTCAGTTCGATTATCGAAAGAATAATCAATTTGTTTATTTGATGGCAAAATATTATGCTATGTGATAATCTACACAAATTATATTGAAATAGATTTACACTAATTGGTTCAATGTTTTAGCTTCTTTTGTACAAGAAGTTACCCCTTATGCAACCGGAAGTGATGCCCCTTGCCAACCTGATGTGAAGTTCCATCAACGCAATCTCCCCCAGACCCATTGGCACATACCTTCAGCAAGCTCCATCTTAGCGCCAGCTGACCTTGATAACAAAAGCAGTTAAAGATGAGTTTCATTTTTCTCACCTGTATGTAACTGAATCAGTTTAAAGTCGACACAACTATTTTACGTTTTCAGTTATGGATGCAATATCTTCGTGTTTACATATGATAGGACTTATGGGCTATTGACTATACTTCTGTATAGGTGCAAATCACGAGGTTTATATGTATTTATTTCACGGGCCAGCGACTGCTATCAAATACAAAATATTTATTGTGAGGACCCCAAAACTTAGGGATGGACCCAGCGGGTGTTTCTAATATTGATTTATGGACCCACTCATGGTAACTCTTATCTGTATTTCAGGGGCCACCCTCATGTGTTAAATACGTATCTTAGCATAAGACCAGTCCCGAATTGACGTGTTATTTAGTTGGTTTCTTTCTATTACATAGTATCAGCTTTATATTAAAATAGAAGTACATGCTTAAATTTCATGTTTTAGTTTCTTGTGCTCCCTCATGCAACCGGAAGTGATGTCCCTTGCCACCTGAAGTGCTGTTCCATCGACAGGACCTCTCCTCGGACAGTCTTCAAGCCATCGTACGTTTAAAGCAACATTAAGAAAGGATAAGTTCCATGTGCTCACTTATGTTTTAGAAATCGTTTGTAACCAAAAAGTCAAATTTTCAGAAATGCTTCAAGTTAAACAGTTGACGGTTAAGGGACATTTAATGAAAGCCAAAATAACAAACATCCTAGCCCAAAACGATTGTTACCAATTTATTAGTATGAATATCATGTTCTAAACATTCATCTTTTTTATCAGTTCAATTATCAAGGAAAAAGCAAACACTTAAATTTGCTTTGGCAGGGTCATTTAAAAACAAAACAATTTCATCAATCTCAAAAGATTTAGTAAAGGTGTAATCGTTAGTGTTTCAATTCGCTATCTTTATTCGTTAATCAAAAAATATAACCCTATTATTTTTTATTCTTAATACAGGAATATCGAAAAAAGGCATTTCTGTTGGTTTTAGAAATCTAAAATGCTAAATGGTGCCAGCATCTTTCCCAAGATTTCTTTAACCGAACTTGGGTAGCAGAAAGACTTTATTTCGTTTTCGTGTATGTTTATATTTATACTGAGGTATAGCACAAAACAGTAGGAGGCATCATTTGTGTGAGGTTATGTTCTTGTCTAAAATGGGAGTTATTTCATGCTTAACAGTGGGACGGTGTATTAAATATGAGTGAAAAGACATATAAGAAATTATTTCAAAAATTTAAAAACATTAAAATAGAATAAAATGTTGGTTCGATAGTTTAGCGTCCACTCCACCAGACGAGACTCCTCATGCACAGGGAGTGATGTCCTCTGTCACCTAGGGTGATGCCTCATCGACAGAATCTCGTCTAGGAACAGTAGCAAAAGATAAGTATTGTGCTCATTTATGTTTTAAGAAGTTGTTTGAAGCCATAAAGTCTGTTTCGCATTTAAGATTAGGCGAAAGTAAAACAATTAAAGTCACGAAAATATAAGGATCATTTGAAGAAAAAAGTAATTACAGACAAGTAGGCCTAAAAATCGTTTTCATTTTATATGCAAGTCTGTATATAATTTTATTAACATTCAACTCTGTTTATCAGTTCATATATCAAAGAAATCACGCACACTTGAATTTTCTTACGGTAGAAGTTATTTATTAAAATGAAATATATCACCAGTTTCATAAAATTGATGTCTAGTTGTTTACGTTTAAATTCTCGATGGGGGGAGGGGGTCATCTAAAAGTATAACCTAATTAATATTTTTCGAAATACACGAAAATCGGAATAATGCATTTCTGTTGGTTTTAGAAATCTTACAGTGAAAATGCTAAAAGGTGCCAGCATCTTTCCCAAGATTTCTTTAACCGAACATGGGTAGCAGAAAGACTTTATTCGTTTTCGTGTATGCTTATATTGATACTGAGGGATAGCACATAACAGTAGGAGGCTTCATTAGATTATGTTATTATCAGAAATGGGGTTAATTGCATACTTAACAGTAGTACAATGTATGAAGTTTGAGTGAAAAGCCATGTAAGAAATTATTTGAAGAATTTAAAAATATTTGTTTAATGATCATTTTTTGTAATGTGAATGGTCTTCATTTCGATGGACCAACTTACGGTTGGTTAATCTCATCTTCTTAAGGGGTCAACCTCATGTTGAGTACGTATTTATTCAAATGACCAATCCCGAAATACCATGGTATTTAGTGTGTTTTTTTTATTTTTTATATTGTCATATATATATATATTGAAACAGAATAACATGAATAGATTTGATAGTTTAGCAACCACTGTACCAGAAAAGACTCCCCATCCCACCGGAAGTGATGTCCCTTGCCACCTGAAGTGAAGTTCCATCGACAGGACTTCTTTTCGGACAGATTTCGTCCCCAGCTGACTTGGGTAACAAAAGCAGTAAAAGATAAGTTTCTTTATTTTACACTTGCCTTCCTAACTATGTCACGTTTCCAGTTAAAGATGCAGTATCTTTGTGTTCACCTATTGAAGGAACAAGGGGCATTGTCCATATTTCTAATTAAGTGCAAGTCACGAGGTATTAATGCATTTGTTTCACGGGCCAGCGTCTGATATCAAGTACAAAATATTTATTATGAGGACCCCAAAACTTATGGATGGACCCAGCGGGTGTTTCCAATATTAATTTATTTGCCCACTCACGGTTACTCTTATCTGTATTTCAGGGGCCACCCTCATGTGTTAAATACGTATCTTATCATACAACCAGTCCCGAATTGACGTGTTATTTAGTTGGTTTCTTTCTATTATATAATATCTGCTGTATATTGAAAAAGAATTACATGATTTGATTTCATGTTTTAGTTTCTTGTGTCCCCTCATGCAACCGGAAGTGATGTCCCTTTCCACCTGAAGTGATGTTCCATCGACAAGACCTCTTCTCGGACAGTCTTCGCCCCAGCTGACTTGGGTAACAAGAACAGTAAAAGATAAGTTGTTTTTTTCGCACTTCCATGCACTTCTATTTCGTTTGAAGCCTTCTAAACTATGTCACGTTTCCAGTTATGGATGCAGTATCTTCGTGTTCACCTATTGAAGGAACAATGGACAATGTATTTATTTCACGGGCCAGCGTCTGATATCAAGTACAAAATATTTATTATGAGGACCCTAAAACTTATGGATGGTTCCAGCGGGTGTTTCCAATATTAGTTTATTGATTTACCAACGGTTACTCTTATCTGTATTTCAGGGGCCACCCTCATGTGTTAAATACGTATCTTATCATAAGACCAGTCCCGAATTGACTTGTTATTTAGTTTGTTTCCTTCTATTACATATTATCAGCTTTATATTGAAACATAATTACATGATTTGGTTCATTTCGATGGACCAACTAACGGTTGGTTTATCTCATCTTCTTAATGGGCCAACCTCATGTGTCGAATACGAATTTATTCACATCACATGATATTAAGTGGATTTTTTTTATTTTTTATATTATCATATTTATATTGAAACAGAATAACATGAATTGATTTGATAGTTTAGAGTCCACTGTACCAGAAAAGACTCCTCATGCAACCGGAAGTGATGTCCCCTGTCACCTAGAGTGATGACTCATCGACAGAATCTCGTCTTGGAACAGTTGCAAAAGATAAGTTTCATTGTGCTCACATATGTTTTATAAAGTCGTTTGAAGCCATAAAGTCTGTTTCGCATTAAGATTAGGCGAAAGTAAAACAATTAAAGTCACGCAAATGCAAGAATCATTTAAAGAAAAAAGTAATAACAGACAAGTAGGCTCTAAAGACGTTTTCATTTTTATAAGTTGGTCTGTATATAATTTTCTTAAAATTCATCTCTGTTTATCAGTTCATATATCAAGGAAAACACACAAACTTAAATTTTCTTACGGTAGAAGTTATTTTTTAAAAATAAATTTATCACCACTTCATAAAATTGGAAGTGTAGTTGTTTATGTTTAAATTCTCGATGGGGGGAGGGGGTCATCTAAAAGTTTAACCTGATTAATCTTTTTCGAAATACACGAAAATACACGAAAATCGGAAAAATGCATTTCTGTTGGTTTTAGAAATCTTACAGTGAAAATGCTAAAAGGTGCCAGCATCTTTCCCAAGATTTCTTTAACCGAACATGGGTAGCAGAAAGACTTTATTCGTTTTCGTGTATGCTTATATTGATACTGAGGGATAGCACATAACAGTAGGAGGCTTCATTAGGTTATGTTATTATCTAAAATAGGGTTAATTGCATACTTAACAGTAGTACAATGTATAAAGTTTGAGTGAAAAGCCATGTAAGAAATTATTTGAAGAATTTAAAAATATTTGTTTAATGATCATTTTTGTAATGTGAATGGTCTTCATTTCGATGGACCAACTTACGGTTGGTTAATCTCATCTTCTTAAGGGGTCAACCTCATGTTGAGTACGTATTTATTCAAATGACCAATCTTTTTTTTATTTTTTATATTGTCATTTATATATATATTGAAACAGAATAACATGAATAGATTTGATAGTTTAGCAACCACTGTACCAGAAAAGACTCCCCATCCCACCGGAAGTGATGTCCCTTGCCATCAGAAGTGAAGTTCCATCGACAGGACTTCTTCTCGGACAGGTTTCGTCCCCAGCTGACTTGGGTAACAAAAGCAGTAAAAGATAAGTTTCTTTATTTTACACTTGCCTTCCTAACTATGTCACGTTTCCAGTTAAAGATGCAGTATCTTTGTGTTCACCTATTGAAGGAACAAGAGGCATTGTCCATATTTCTAATTAAGTGCAAGTCACGAGGTATTTATGCATTTGTTTCACGGGCCAGCGTCTGATGTCAAGTACAAAATATCTATTATGAGGACCCCAAAACTTATGGATGGACCCAGCGGGTGTTTCCAATATTAATTTATTTGCCCACTCACGGTTACTCTTATCTGTATTTCAGGGGCCACCCTCATGTGTTAAATACGTATCTTATCATACAACCAGTCCCGAATTGACGTGTTATTTAGTTGGTTTCTTTCTATTATATAATATCTGCTGTTTATTGAAAAAGAATTACATGATTTGATTTCATGTTTTAGTTTCTTGTGTCCCCTCATGCAACCGGAAGTGATGTCCCTTTCCACCTGAAGTGATGTTCCATCGACAAGACCTCTTCTCGGACAGTCTTCGCCCCAGCTGACTTGGGTAACAAGAACAGTAAAAGATAAGTTGTTTTTTTCGCACTTCCTTGCACTTCTATTTCGTTTGAAGCCTTCTAAACTATGTCACGTTTCCAGTTATGGATGCAGTATCTCCGTGTTCACCTATTGAAGGAACAATGGACAATGTATTTATTTCACGGGCCAGCGTCTGATATCAAGTACAAAATATTTATTATGAGGACCCTAAAACTTATGGATGGATCCAGCGGGTGTTTCCAATATTAGTTTATTGATTTACCAACGGTTACTCTTATCTGTATTTCAGGGGCCACCCTCATGTGTTAAATACGTATCTTATCATAAGACCAGTCCCGAATTGACTTGTTATTTAGTTTGTTTCCTTCTATTACATATTATCAGCTTTATATTGAAACATAATTACATGATTTGGTTCATTTCGATGGACCAACTAACGGTTGGTTTATCTCATCTTCTTAATGGGCCAACCTCATGTGTCGAATACGAATTTATTCACATCACATGATATTAAGTGGATTTTTTTAATATTTTATATTATCATATTTATATTGAAACAGAAAAACATGAATTGATTTGATAGTTTAGAGTCCACTGTACCAGAAAAGACTCCTCATGCAACCGGAAGTGATGTCCCCTGTCACCTAGAGTGATGCCTCATCGACAGAATCTCGTCTTGGAACAGTTGCCAAAGATAAGTTTCATTGTGCTCACATATGTTTTATAAAGTCGTTTGAAGCCATAAAGGTTGTTTCGCATTTAAGATTAGGCGAAAGTAAAACAATTAAAGTCACGCAAATGCAAGAATCATTTAAAGAAAAAAATAATAACAGACAAGTAGGCTCTAAAGACGTTTTAATTTTTATAAGTTGGTCTGTATATAATTTTCTTAAAATTCATCTCTGTTTATCAGTTCATATATCAAGGAAAACACACACACTTAAATTTTCTTACGGTAGAAGTTATTTATTAAAAATAAATATATCACCACTTTATAAAATTGAAGTGTAGTTGTTTATGTTTAAATTCTCGATGGGGGGAGGGGGTCATCTAAAAGTTTAACCTAATTAATATTTTTCGAAATACACGAAAATACACGAAAATCGGAAAAATGCATTTCTGTTGGTTTTAGAAATCTTAAAGTGAAAATGCTAAAAGGTGCCAGCATCTTTCCCAAGATTTCTTTAACCGAACATGGGTAGCAGAAACACTTTATTCGTTTTCGTGTATGTTTATATTTATACTGAGGGATAGCACATAACAGTAGGAGGCTTCATTAGGTTATGTTATTATCTAAAATGGGGTTAACTGCATACTTAACAGTAGTACAATGTATAAAGTTTGAGTGAAAAGCCATGTAAGAAATTATTTGAAGAATTTAAATATATTTGTTTAATGATTATTTTTTGTAATGTGAATGGTCTTCATTTCGATGGACCAACTTACGGTTGGTTAATCTCATCTTCTTAAGGGGTCAACCTCATGTTGAGTACGTATTTATTCACATGACCAATCCCGAAATACCATGGTATTTAGTGTGTGTTTTTTATTTTTTATATTGTCATATATATATATATATATATATATATATTGAAACAGAATAACATGAATAGATTTGATAGTTTAGCAACCACTGTACCAGAAAAGACTCCCCATCCCACCGGAAGTGATGTCCCTTGCCACCTGAAGTGAAGTTCCATCGACAGGACTTCTTCTCGGACAGATTTCGTCCCCAGCTGACTTGGGTAACAAAAGCAGTAAAAGATAAGTTTCTTTTTTTTTACACTTGCCTTCCTAACTATGTCACGTTTCCAGTTAAAGATGCAGTATCTTTGTGTTCACCTATTGAAGGAACAAGGGGCATTTTCCATATTTCTAATTAAGTGCAAGTCACGAGGTATTAATGCATTTGTTTCACGGGCCAGCGTCTGATATCAAGTACAAAATATTTATTATGAGGACCCCAAAACTTATGGATGGACCCAGCGGGTGTTTCCAATATCAATTTATTTGCCCACTCACGGTTACTCTTATCTGTATTTCAGGGGCCACCCTCATGTGTTAAATACGTATCTTATCATACAACCAGTCCCGAATTGACGTGTTATTTAGTTGGTTTCTTTCTATCATATAATATCTGCTGTATATTGAAAAAGAATTACATGATTTGATTTCATGTTTTAGTTTCTTGTGTCCCCTCATGCAACCGGAAGTGATGTCCCTTTCCACCTGAAGTGATGTTCCATCGACAGGACCTCTTCTCGGACAGTCTTCGCCCCAGCTGACTTGGGTAACAAGAACAGTAAAAGATAAGTTGTTTTTTTCGCACTTCCATGCACTTCTATTTCGTTTGAAGCCTTCTAAACTATGTCACGTTTCCAGTTATGGATGCAGTATCTTCGTGTTCACCTATTGAAGGAAGAAGAGACATTGTCCTTATTTCTATTTATGTGCAACTCACGAGGTATCTATGTATTTATTTCACGGGCCAGCGTCTGATATCAAGTACATAATATTTATTATGAGGACCCCAAAACTTAGGGATGGATCCAGCGGGTGTTTCCAATATTAGTTTATTGAGCTACCAACGGTTACTCTTATCTGTATTTCAGGGGCTACCCTCATGTGTTAAATTCGTATCTTATCATAAGACCAGTCCCGAATTGACGTGTTATTTAGTTTGTTTCCTTCTATTACATATTATCAGCTTTATATTGAAACATAATTACTTGATTTGGTTCATTTCGATGGACCAACTAACGGTTGGTTTATCTCATATTCTTAATGGGCCAACCATTATGTGTCGAATACGAATTTATTCACATCACATGATATTAAGTGGATTTTTTATTTTTTATATTATCATATTTATATTGAAACAGAATAACCTGAATTGATTTGATAGTTTAGAGTCCACTGTACCAGAAAAGACTCCTCATGCAAACGGAAGTGATGTCTCCTGTCACCCAGAGTGATGCCTCATCGACAGAATCTCGTCTTGGAACAGTAGCAAAAGATAAGTTTCATTGTGCTCACTTATGTTTTAAGAAATTGTTTGAAGCCATAAAGGTTGTTTCGCAATTAAGATTAGGCGAAAGTAAAACAATTAAAGTCACGCAAATGCAAGAATCATTTACAGAAAAAAGTAATAACAGACAAGAAGGCTCTAAAGTCGTTTTTTTTTATAAGTTGGTCTGTATATAATTTTCTTAAAATTCATCTCTGTTTATCAGTTCATATATCAAGGAAAACACGCAAACTTAAATTTTCTTACGGCAGAAGTTATATATTAAAAATAAATATATCACCAGTTTCATAAATTTAAAGTGTAGTTGTTTATGTTTAAATTCTCGATGGGAGCGGGGAGGGAGGGGGTCATCTAAAAGTTTAACCTGATTAATATTTTTCGAAATACACGAAAATCGGAAAAATGCATTTCTGTTGGTTTTAGAAATCTTACAGTGAAAATGCTAAAAGGTGCCAGCATCTTTCCCAAGATTTCTTAAACCGAACATGGGTAGCAGAAACGCTTTATTCGTTTTCGTGTATGTTTATATTTATACTAATGTATTGCATATAACAGTAGGATCCTTTATTTGTGTGAGGTTATGTTATTATCTGAAATGGGGTTTATTTCACTCTCAACAGTAGGACTGTGCATCAAATTTGAGTAAAAGCCATATAAGAAATTATTTCAAGAATTTAAAAATAATTGTTAAATGATGATTTTTGATCATGTTTGATTTTCTTTTCTATGGACCAAATCACGGTTGGTTACTCTCATCTTAAGAAGCCAACCTCATGTGTCAAATAAGAATTTATTCATATGACCAATCTCAAAATAAAAAAAATATTAGTTGATTTCTTTTTAGACAAATTATCATATGTATATTGAAACAGAATAACATGAATTAATTTGATAGTTTAGCGTCCACTCTACCAGAACAGAAATCTCTTTCAACCGGAAGTGATGTCCCCTGTCACCTAGAGTAATGCCGCATCGACAGAATCCCGTCTCGGAGCAGTAGCAAAAGATAAGTTTCATTGTGCTTACTTATGTTTTATGAAGTTGTTTGAAGCCATCAAGTCTGTTTCGCATTTAAGATTAGGCGAAAGTAAAACAATTAAAGTCACGCAAATGCAGGGATCATTTAAAGAAAAAAGTAATAACAAAAAAGTAGGCTCAAAAATCGTTTTCATTTTTATAAGTAAGTCTGTATATAATTTCCTTAAAATTCATCTCTGTTTATCAGTTCATATATCAAGGAAAACACGCACACTTAAAAAAAATACGATAGAAGTTATTTATTAAAAAGAAATATATCTCCAGTCTCATAAAATTGAAGTGTAGTTATATATGTTTTAATCGTGGATGGTGGGGAGGGGATGATCTAAGAGTATAAAATAATATTTTCCAAAATACACGAAAATCGGAAAAATGCATTTCTGTTGGTTTTAGAAATCTTACAGTGAAAATTCTTAAAGGTACCAGCATCTTTCCCAAGATTTCTTTAACCGAAAGGGTAGCAGAAACGCTTTGTTCGTTTTCGTGTATGTTTATATTTAAACTAATGTATTGCATACAACAGTAGGAGGCTTCATTTGTTTGAGGTTATGTTATTATCTGAAATGGGGTTTATTTCATACTCAACAGTAGGACTGTGCATCAAATTTGAGTGAAAAGCCATAAAAGAAATTATTTCAAGAAGTTAAAAATAATTGTTAAATTATGTTTTTTATAATGTTTGAATGATTTTCTTTTCAATCGACCAACTCACGGTTGGTAACTCATTTTTAAGAGGCCAACCTCATGTGTCAAATAAGAATTTATTCATATGACCAATCTCGAAATAACGTGGTATTTAGTTGGTTTCTTTATTATAAATTATCTGCTTTATATTGCAACAGAATAACATAAATTGGCTCGATAGCTAGTTAAGCATCCACCGTCCCAGAGGAGACTCCTCATGTAGCCGGAAGTGATGTCCCTTGCCGCCTAGAGTGATGCTTCGTCGACAGAATCTCGTCTCGGAACAGTAGCAAAAGTTAGTTTTATTATGCTCACTTAAATTCTAGAAGTTTTTTTGAAGCCATACAGTATGTTTCGCATTTAAGATTTGGCGGAAGTTAAACAATTAAAAGTTAAGCAAATACAAGGAAATTTAATAATAGAAAAAAGTAATAACAAACAGTAGGGTCAAAGCGATTGTTTTCATTTATATATGCAAGTCTGTATATAATTTTCTTAACATTCTTCACTGATTATGAGTTCATATATGAAGGAAAACACGCGCACTTCAATAAGCTCAGAGTAGAAGTAAGTTAGTAAAAAAAACAATAGCACCAGTTTCATAAAATTGAAGTGTTATTACTTATGTTTTAATTTTGTTTATTTTCTTTCATCAGAAAGTATAAATTAGTTAGTTTTTTCGAAATACACGAAAATCGAACAATGTATTTCTGTTGGTTTTAGAAATTTTATAGTGAAAATGCTCAAAGGTGCCAGCATCTTTCCCAAGATTTCTTTAACTAAACTCGTGTAGCAGAAACATTTTATTTCTTTTTCGTGTATGTCCATATTTATTGCACATAATGGTGCGGGTTTGGGTGAGATTGTTTTTATTTAAATTGGGTTCAATTTTACTTAAAGACGGTCTATTAAATATGAAGTAAATATCAATCTTTTTCTTTCAAAAAATTAAAAATAATTGTTTTATTATGCTTGAATTGGTATTATTTTCTTCCTATATGTATGAGTTAAACAATTGTTTACTATGGAATATGATATAAGCTCTTTTTTAAAATAAATATTCATAAAACAGTTTGATGTTTCAGTATCCACTGTACCGAAAGTGTCCATCTCCGCAACCGGAAGTGACGCCCCTTTTGACAAAACCTTCTCTTGACCTTTTGACGCACCAAAAGGGGGTTTGGTGATATTAATTTATAATGCAACTCAATGGGTACCAACGTGTGTGTTCCCCGGGCAAGAGTCTTATATTAAATACAACTATTTATTATGAAATTCTCAAAACTTTCGGATGGCCAGAACGGGTAATATTGAAATCAATATGTGGGACCATATTTTTCACTTTGTTATCTAATATATATACAATATGTGCTGAACTGAAATAAAAGGGCTCGTAATTTCAGTGTCAGCGCTACCGGAAATGTCCCTCCACCAAACCGGAAGAAATGCCTCTTGCCACAAATGCTCAATCAGTGAACGGCCATGGTATGAATTTAACTGCTTATTTGGATTTGTATAGCAATGCCACCTCAAGAAATATAATAAAATTGTAATTTGAGTTGATAATTAAAAATTTAAGGATGTAAGCTATTATGGTTGGTTTGATTATGTTTTTGTTATCTTGAAGGAGACTAGCTGGTTGTTGTATTTTCAGTTTACTTATGGTAGCAGAAATATGATAATAAACATGTGTGATAGTCTTATTATACTTTTTGCAGATAATTCCCGACTGCGTCTCCAAATCATGATCCCCTCCTTGTTCCCGAGCGTTTCTGGAAGAAGTCCCCCTTGTCGCATGAAATGATGCTCATTCAGTGAACGGCCATGGTATGAATTAAACTGCCTTTTTCGTTTTATTAACGGTGACCCAACAAAAATGAAAAAAAATGACGATTAAGATTGTGATGAATATATAAGCTGGTGTGATTGGTTATGATTTTGTTTTTGTTATTACGAATTTACTAAAATTAGTAAACATATGATCTGTTTATTTTAATATGAGAAAAAGTCGTAGCATTTGTTTTTTTTACAGAAGATGCCAAACAGCCGCGTCTCCAGCCCCCTTCCTCCCTCCTGGCCCGCCCCCGGCCCCCTCCCGGCCCTAGCGTTTCTGAAGGTCTCAATGATGTCTCAATGGTTCTATGGCAGAATTTGATTAGTTTGGTGAGCGTTGTGTATAAACCTCGGATAATGACATTGTACCAGAAATTAAGATTTGATGTGACAATGACGTAGGGGCTGGTTGTGTTGTAGTTGTTGGTGGTGGTTGCGTTGTTGCTACGATTGTTCTTGCCTTTGATGCTGCTGCTGTTTGGAGTGGTGTTGGTGATGATGATGATGATGATGATGATGATGTTTGTGTTGATGATAATTGTGTTCATACTTTTTTTCAGGGAAGAGTGTTTACTGCGTCTCCAAACCACGACCCCCTCCTTGTTCCCGAGCGTTATTGGAAGAAGTGCCCATTGTCACATGAATCGCTGCTCAGTGAACGGCCATTGTATGAATTAAACTGCTTTCGTTTGAGTAAGGGCGACCAAACAAAAAATGAAAAAAAATAATTGACGATTAAAATTGTAATGAAGACATAAGCTGGTGTCATAGGTTATGATTTTGTTTTTGTTATTTTAAATTTACTAAAATTAGTAAAAATATGACATGTTTAACTTAATATGAGCAATAGTAGTATTTATTTTGCAGAAGATGCCAAACAGCCGCGTCTCCAGCCCCCTTCCTCCCACCTGGCCCCCTTCCCGGCCCCCTCCCGGCCCCCGAGCGTTTCTGGAGGTCTCAATGATGTCTCAATGGTTCTATGGCAGGATTTGATTAGTTAGGTGAGCGTTGTGTATAAACCTCGGATAATGACATTGTACCAGAATTAAGATTTGATGTGACAATGACGTAGGGGCTGGTTGTGTTGTAGTTGTTGGTGGCGGTTGCGTTGTTGCTGTGGTTGTTGTTCTTGCTGTTGATGCTGCTGCTGCTGTTTTGAGTGGTGGTGGTGATGATGATGATGATGATGATGATGATGGATTGTGTTCATACTTTATTTTTTTCAGGGAAGAAGGATGTCATCAAAACGTTTTAACCTTTCTACGAAGAAAATAACGATAGAATTTACTCATGGACAACTCGATATCTCGCGTATACATTAATCATGTAAATTGAACTGTATTCTATACATCGTTGTTAGGGAGCTTACGGGTGATGAGGCCCGACATCTAGTGGTACGAGACAAATCCTGTAATTCTGGATGACAAACGGGTGGAGGTTTCTGAGTTTTCCCAAAAAGAGAGGGTTTTATCTCAGTTGTTCCTCGGCCAGTCGACCACGTCTGTAAGCTCATGTTGCAAATTCATACTGTTTATGCTTATCAGTTTCACCCAAGTGCGTCTCTATGAAATTCCAAAGCAATAAGTTTGAAATGGTACGGAAGAGAAATGGATCAGATGTGAAGAAATTATGTTTGTATTTTACTGACATGTCTTTGGCTATATGAAGATGCATTTGTGTCAAAATGATCTAGACAATGAATGTTTATAACTATAGTATGTCTTTTTACAGTATAAATTTGCATTTGTGTTAAATAGTTCTAAACGATTTTTTTAACAATATAAAACTGCATTTGTGTCAAATTATTCTAGACAATAGAATATTATAACTATATAAGGTATTTTAACAGTTTAAAGCTGTACCTGTGTCAAAATGCTCTGAACGATTTGTTATGTCTTTATTTTAATAATATAAAACTGCAATTGTGTCAAAATATTCTAGACAATGTATTATTATTACTGTATTATGTCCTAAAGCGACTGTACACCAGATTGGCAACCAACAATTTTTTTTTGTAACGAATCTCAGGACAATTATTTGATAAAATCTTTCACTCTTTGATATCATAATTGTGATACTTCATTTAGTAAGTTTCAATGCATTGTACTCATCGACGACAAGTTTGTTAGTTTCGACAATTTTCTATATTATTTTCTCGGTTTCATCATACGGATTACAGCCCCTTTAACGATATAAATATGCATTTGTGTCAAAATGTTCGTCAGTTTATTATTTTTACTATATTATGTTTTTGAATAATATGAATATACATTTGTGTCAAAATCTTATGGATGATTTAATATTATAACTATAGTATGTCTTTTAACAGTATGAATATGCGTTTGTGCCAAAATGTTCTTGACAATGTAATATTTTACCTATATTTTTGAAAAATGTTATTTACATTGAACTTGTTTATGAAATGGTCAATAATGAGAAATAAAATAATAGAAACAAAATTTATCATTGCTCTATAGTCTGTTTTAACAAATGTTACCATGCCAAATAAAGGTAATTGTTGTTGTTGTTGTTGTTGCTTAATAATAGTAATAATTGACAAGACAGGTAGCTAATTTGCAAAATGCGACAGTGTATTTAACACTTGACTTCATTATTTTCACAAAATCAGAATAACGATATCACTTTATAAATGGACCTTTAAACACTTAGTTGACTGCGGTAGTTTCATTCATCGCAACGGGTTGATTCTGTGTCTGACAATTTAAATTGGAATTCTTTGTAAAACATTTTCAAAAAAGACAAAAGAAACCAGCAAAACAAAAGCACAATTTAAGCAATAAGTTTAAATCATTTCCGTTGGATGTGTTTGTTCACTCCTGATGTTGCCGACCACTACCTGAATTTAATTTTTAAATTATCATTGGCTCTTAAGGCCACAGCAAATTAATATTTTGTTCCTTATACCGAGTACGGATTTTAACACCACCCTCAAACCAATGTTCACGTTGGAGCTATTGTCGGTCATAGATTATGATACGACCTGTATTGCCTATCACAATTATCCATACAACCGTAAAGTGGCTTGACTACAGTAAATAGTTCGTTCAAGGTGATTCGATATGGCAGCCACCATACTAAAACATTTTTGCAAAGCACTTGATACGATTCGAGCACATGCTATTAAAACGACAACTCGTTTTGTCTCCTGGTAGTTTAAAGGTTTTTGAAATCTTGAAACAATAACCTGGTACAATTTTGCTGGCTTTTATATCTAAAATTTGTGATTCATGAAATGTGTTTCATTAAATTTTGAAGTTCCAAGGATAAAATATATATTATTTATCTGCAATCATCTATCATAAACAATACTGTACGGCGCAGAAGTTTCTCATCAGTCTCTCATGAAAAAAGTTTTTCTTAACAGTCTATATTTTTGGAATGTTATTTGCATTGAACTTGTTAATTTAATGATCAATAATGAAACATAAAATTATATAAAAAGTGTTTCACTGCTAAATAATTACTATTATTGACAAGAAAGACAGCTAATTCAAAAATGCTATATCACTTTTAAAATGGACATAGCGAGAACATAGATTATTTATGGTGTCGGTCATCAGACGTTGTCTTTATATGTATATTATCTTTTAGATATTGGCACTTAATCAGAACGACCCTAATGTTACACAATAATTAAAGACAGCATTTAACTGTATATGGACAATAGGCAGACTTAACACCTACAGCAAGTTGAAAGTAGGGATTAATACCTGAAACCATATATCTGCATAATTTCATGTACGAAGTACATTGCGACTCTGTAGTAATTTCTTTGGTGGTTAAATAGCAAGGCGAAAAAAGATAACACGGTGGCGTTGTTAAATGCGGAGGCATCAATTATATCTAAGGATTCTATAAAAGCAAGTATTTAAGACGCAAACATTCACTCTCACATAAAATATGTAATATAATGTCACTAGTGTTGAACTGACATAGCTGACATGTAACAGTTCTGTAAAGTTTCTGTATGCTAGGGCGGAAGGGAATATCCGCCAGGACATTCATACTGCTAAATGACATTGTGATGTTATTAACTTGCATATGCGTTCTGCAATATGGCAACTGCATTTTAGTTTCTTACATTTGATGTACAAGCAATTCATCGTTCTTGCTTCTTATTGTTAAGGAAACAATCCTTTCATGAATAGCATTCATTCTTGCATATGATTGACAAGTGCTTTCTACCTTTTTGTATGCTACTGCAATATTTACATGTCTATTTATACTATTCATAACTGCATTCTATGTTTTCCTTCGCGCCTACTGAATGTAACGAGCAATTAACTACCTTGTGGATCTTTCGTATTTCTTAAATTGATTGTTACTGCCTTTTGGAATTAACATTATTCATATTTGCAGCCACTTGGTTCTTTTTTATAGAACAGTTTCCCTGCAAAAATAATAAACCAACACACACGACAGTAATAAATATGTAAATTCGCAGTACAACGAAAATTTAATTCTGGTAAGTGCATTATAACATTACAGGGAACCAATAAAAATGTCAAATTCTAGCGCAAATTACTATATACGGGAGACAACTCTCGACAGCAAATTCAGGTGTTCGGCAGTTTCCGTGGGTTAAACGGTGAGAGAGTCCAAAATTACCCGTCTACATCCGTACTTTTTTTTTTCGTTGGAAATGATAGATGCGGGAAGTTTGTCTTCAAATGAGTTATTATCAACAAACGAATAGATCGTTCGATTGAAATTACAGAGCATACACCACTGACTGACTAATGTACAGGGATATATCCTGTAGGCAAAGGTAATTTTACAAGCTTTAAAAGCCTTTTCGATGCATATTTCTTATTGACATTTGCTGTTTGCACACGGAACACATAATAGAAAATAAAAAAAATGATAGAAATCAATGTGTGACGTTTTATGAGTAGAACTACTCGTACTATAATCATCTCATATGCTGTTTGGTCAACTGGTTCTTGAAAGTTGGCGGATATGTGTGTTGATTATGCACCAGTCAATTGTAACCACGCCCCCCACAGGTCCGGGGAATAGCGGGGACTTTGACTTTCGGTCCAGCCAAGCTCGGGCAAAGTCCTCACCCTGCATAAACAAACTGGTCGTGAAACCCTGTTTAAAACCTATTAGTTTATAAATAATTATATACAGACAAAGTAAATTATATCATTTGTTTCATAAATGTGTGTGTTTTTTAAATGTTGTAAACGCCGTAGCTTCATACCTGTAAAATTACTGTTTAATGGTAGTCTGTTTGATCATTTAATTGTATATGGGCAACATTTGATGTAACATCAAAAAAGTCATTGTGAATATGAAAAGTTTTCAAATGAGTACATTTATATTGCAGGCTGTCAGATTGAAACGTCTCTCCTCTGACAGAAGGAAGTCAATGAATCCCCAGGATTTTTCCTCAGGAAAATCTCTTCAACCGGCTGTTGACATTTTGAATGCACTTTGGATGGAATTACCTTAGCTTGGCTTGCAGAGAATCTGTTATGTAAAAAAACTGGGCTGCTTTGTGTTTTTGATTTATTGACGGTAAATGTATTTTATATGTAAAAAACAATGGGCATATGCACTAGCATATGTTTGCAAACAGACACATTTTATTTTTGTAAATAACTTGAAAATACATTTTGTAGGTTGACCTCAGACCATGAAAGATTAATGGTAGGTTTTCTTTGACCAGAACATGACCAGTATTGTTTTTGAAGCTTGTTGGTCAAAGGTGATGGTCATGGCAAACAGTGGTCATTCTGCACAATGACTCTTTAATTCTTTTACCTTATACCATTGATATTTAGTGATTGATATATCAGTCCAACACATATGTAACAGGGTCCTGCTGAAATTCAGCGAGAACTTATAAGCATTGCAAATCATTATTTTGCATATAACTGTAAATACATTTACACTTTGTGCCAGAAACATGACCATCACAAATTAGGGTCATTGTTGATCTTATCTTGTTTCATTATTTTGCATGTTTTGTCTCAAAAGCATCCTTCATTTAAGAATAAACAATAGAACAGATCTCAATTGTGTGAAAAACTGCTGAAAATTTTAATTTAATGGTATCATCGTATCGTCGGGATCATTTCAAACGCTCATAACGGTAGTCGAATAAGTCGAAACGACCTGTGTATGGCGAACTTTTGGCGATAGTGTGTATATTTTAAATCGGATTTCTGCTTCAATTTGGAATAACTGGTAAGATTGTTGTGTCATTTCGATGTAAAAATGATTAATCTTTGCGCAGAACGCAGTGATACGCTTAGTATTCGTATATTTACTATAAAATTCATATCCGAATTGGACGTGTACCGTTTTCATCACGAATTGTTATTTGAAGAGTTTCTTCTCTTGTCAATTATATTACCCTAGTGGATTTTTAGATTTTTTAAAAAGTTGAAAAATCGTCGACAAATCATGTTTAATAGTTGAATTGTGTTCCATGACGTGTTAAGCAGCCCATAAAATGTTGTATTTTCTTTATTTTCAGGGTCAAGACTGATATTACCCAACTGAGGCCACAGGAAACTATTAAAAGTAAGCCAGGGGCAGCTGTTGGGATCTGCATCATACATTCAAGTATCTGTGCCTAGGACAAGCAAAAATGGCTGCAACATAACATTGACTAAAAATCATGACATTGAAAAATAAGCTATCTTGGACGTTCGCATCTTATCAAACACCTAATGCTCCGTATATAACATGAACATGGACACAAACCCACGATTAAATCAGAAACCAACCTTGTACATTCTCCCCTAATCGCTGATTTGAGACAATAAATTCTCACAAAGATGATTCCAGAGTGCCAGCCTTGGAAAGATTATTTGCAAAAAGGAGTTTGCTCTCATTACTCGGATACAGTGTCTGATAAAAATAACTAGACTTTATTGACATTTGTAGGAAAACCGTGTTCATTTCTGTTGAAATTTACGAAGAAAATAAAACAAATTGTAAATGGAAATATCATTGGGATATTGTATCGAATTGAAGTTTTCTTGACAGGAATTGACATTTGTAAAGGACTCGTGTTAATTTATTTTACAATCGTGACCATGTAAAACTAAAACACGACATAAAATGATAACACGACAAGCAAAATATTCTATAAAGCGTATTTCGATAAAAAGGCTATGAGACAAATACTTACAAAAATGTACGTTTAATGACGTGGACATTTTAAGATTTATAATTTTATTATTGGTAAAAAAAGTAGATGCAATGCATATTATCAGGTGACCCAATACATTTTTGTAATCATTTGAAAAATATATTGCTTACTGTGATCTTACATGTACAAAGTATGGCCGGAAATACGCCATACATAAGATTGTTGAAGTCTTTTCTCATTATTTCAACTTGTAGGCGGACATAAAATATCATATTTTGCAATCAAATGGCCAAAAAATCGTGTTCATTATAATAATGTTAATACCAATTTTTTGTTACCTTTTTTGACAAACTTTTTCATGGATAGCACAATAATACAGGGTCATCCGGCTACCACAATTCTTATATTTGAGCATTTTGAGGTTGAAACTTTTTATGTACATTAAAGTAGATTTGTCTTGCAATGATAACAACTAAAAAGCTTTACATACATATGTCGTCAATTGAGAAGGTAGATCATTTCATTCAAATTCATTACTCATTTGACTTTAATATGCATGCAACTCTTTAATTGATATGGACATCCATAACAATGGCTACATATTTGGATTTTAATTCAATAAATGTCCTTCTCACAGAAAGCCTTCTGATTTTTTCGTTGGTGCATATATTTTCAATTACCCTGGAAATTACCAAGTCTCCAAAGACGGACACGGGCATATTTGGAGAACATGAGGGAAATAACATATAATGAGGACTTCCTACAACGCGACTTAAGCCTTGCAGACACGAAATAACTGTGATGTTCATTTTAGCTGAATGCAAAAAAGATCATGTTGAGATGAACACTTTCAAAGTATTTTTTATGTTAACTTTAAGTTCAGATCATTACTTTCAAATGCATCACTGATTTGACTTAAATATACATGTTATATATCAGCAGCACTGAAAATATTTTCAATGGAACGGATATTCATAACATAATTAACATACGATTTGGACCACCAAAACCGAAAATAACAGGGCTGACATGCGATAACTGTAGTGTCATCTTATTTTACTGGGCGGGGTGGGAACATGCTAAGATTGACACTTTGACACTGGCATTGCCAACTTTTGTCTGCTGATTTTGTTTTGTCTACTGAATATAAACCAATATGTATTTCGAATGCAAAGTCCGAAGTGCCACTGCCTTAAAGAGGAAATTAATTTGTTCCTCTTCCGAAGGGAGAGAACATTTAACAGACAAAGTAATATACACCTTTTATCGCAAGATTTAATTCATTTGTTAATTGTTTGCTATAAAAGAGTACGTCGACTTTAAAAGCGATTTGATAATGAGAGTCTTCTGCGAGAAATTCTTCAATAAACAAAAAAAAAGGTTTCTGTTCAATGCAAACAACATTTTTTGTACATTTTTTCATCTTTTGTACGGAAATGGCACTACTGGCTGACTAATGTACAGGGATATATCCTGTAGGCAAAGGTAATTTTACAAGCTTTAAAAGCCTTTTCGATGCATATTTCTTATTGACATTTGCTGTTTGCACACGGAACACATAATAGAAAATAAAAAAAATGATAGAAATCAATGTGTGACGTTTTATGAGTAGAACTGCTCGTACCATAATCATCTCATATGCTGTTTGGTCAACTGGTTCTTGAAAGTTGGCGGATATGTGTGTTGATTATGCACCAGTCAATTGTAACCACGCCCCCCACAGGTCCGGGGAATAGCGGGGACTTTGACTTTCGGTCCAGCCAAGCTCGGGCAAAGTCCTCACCCTGCAGAAACAAACTGGTCGTGAAACCAACGCCAAATGCCCCAGCACCCAAGGGACTCTAGGTAAGGCCCATTACCCGCTATATTTGGCCGTAAGACAAAAACACCGCAGTCAACCGGCACTGCGGGGCCATCTGGAAGGTAAAAACACGGCCTATTTCCCCGGCTATCCCCGGTATACCCACGGGCCTGGGTGGGGGGCGTGGTTACAATTGACTGGTACATTATTATGTAGTGTTAAATTATATACCCATGTACATGTTAAATAAACAATGCATCTCATACTTTTAATTATAATTGAATTTGCTATTAGGAGCTGGTCGTGGACCTTTGCCGTCCTTCATCCAGATCCTTCCACAGCGATGGCAGATATATTGCTGCTTGGATCAACACTTGACCTAGCCGTTGAGTCCAGAATCACAGTAGCAGCCATGACAACATCAACGGAATGACATCTACCTATGGATGCATACATTTTGCACCTCTTCCTTGTGTAAGAATAAACTTTCCAAGACCTCAGCATCAACATTTCTGTATTTAAAACTAACAATAATAACCTGTTTAAAACCTATTAGTTTATAAATAATTATATACAGACAAAGTAAATTATATCATTTGTTTCATAAATGTGTGTATTTTTTAAATGTTGTAAACGCCATAGCTTTATACCTGTAAAATTACTGTTTAATGATAGTCTGTTTGATCATTTAATTGTACATGGGCAACATTTGATGTAACATCAAAAAAGTCATTGTGAATATGAAAAGTTTTCAAATGAGTACATTTATATTGCAGGCTGTCAGATTGAAACGTCTCTTCTCTGACAGAAGGAAGTCAATGAATCCCCGGGATTTTTCCTCAGGAAAATCTCTTCAACCGGCTGTTGACATTTTGAATGCACTTTGGATGGAATTACCTTAGCTTGGCTTGCAGAGAATCTGTTATGTAAAAAAACTGGGCTGCTTTGTGTTTTTGATTTATTGACCGTAAATGTATTTTATATGTAAAAAACAATGGGCATATGCACTAGCATATGTTTGCAAACAGACACATTTTATTTTTGTAAGTAACTTGAAAATACATTTTGTAGGTTGACCTCAGACCACGAAAGATTAATGGTAGGTTTTCTTTGACCAGAACATGACCAGTATTGTTTGTGAAGCTTGTTGGTCAAAGGTGATGGTCATGACAAACAGTGGTCATTCTGCATAATGACTCTTTAATTCTTTGACCTTATACCATTGATATTTAGTGATTGATATATCAGTCCAACACATATGTAACAGGGTCCTGCTGAAATTCAGCAAGAACTTATAAGCATTGCAAATCATTATTTTGCATATAACTGTAAATACATTTACACTTTGTGTCAGAAACATGACCATAACAAATTATTGTTGATCTTATCTTGTTTCATTATTTTGCATGTTTTGTCTCAAAAGCATCCTTCATTTAAGAATAAACAATAGAACAGATCTCAATTGTGTGAACAACTGCTGAAAATTTTAATTTAATGGTATCATCGTATCGTCGGGATCATTTCAAACGCTCATAACGGTAGTCGAATAAGTCGAAACGACCTGTGTATGGCGAACTTTTGGCGATAGTGTGTATATTTTAAATCGGATTTCTGCTTCAATTTGGAATAACTGGTAAGATTGTTGTGTCATTTCGATGTAAAAATGATTAATCTTTGCGCATACCGCAGTGATACGCTTAGTATTCGTATATTTACTATAAAATTCATATCCGAATTGGACGTGTACCGTTTTCATCACGAATTGTTATTTGAAGAGTTTCTTCTCTTGTCAATTATATTACCCTAGTGGATTTTTAGATTTTTTAATGAAATAACGTCGACAAATCATGTTTAATAGTTGAATTGTGTTCCATGACGTGTTAAGCAGCCCATAAAATGTTGTATTTTCTTTATTTTCAGGGTCAAGACTGATATTACCCAACTGAGGCCACAGGAAACTATTAAAAGTAAGCCAGGGGCAGCTGTTGGGATCTGCATCATACATTCAAGTATCTGTGCCTAGGACAAGCAAAAATGGCTGCAACATAACATTGACTAAAAATCATGACATTGAAAAATAAGCTATCTTGGACGTTCGAATCTTATCAAACACCTAATGCTCCGTATATAACATGAACATGGACACAAACCCACGATTAAATCAGAAACCAACCTTGTACATTCTCACCTAATCGCTGATTTGAGACAATAAATTCTCACAAAGATGATTCCAGAGTGCCAGCCTTGGAAAGATTATTTGCAAAAAGGAGTTTGCTCTCATTACTCGGATACAGTGTCTGATAAAAATAACTAGACTTTATTGACATTTGTAGGAAAACCGTGTTCATTTCTGTTGAAATTTACGAAGAAAATAAAACAAATTGTAAATGGAAATATCATTGGGATATTGTATCGAATTGAAGTTTTCTTGACAGGAATTGACATTTGTAAAGGACTCGTGTTAATTTATTTTACAATCGTGACCATGTAAAACTAAAACACGACATAAAATGATAACACGACAAGCAAAATATTCTATAAAGCGTATTTCGATAAAAAGGCTATGAGACAAATACTTACAAAAATGTACGTTTAAAGAAGTGGACATTTTAAGATTTATAATTTTATTATTGGTAAAAAAAGTAGATGCAATGCATATTATCAGGTGACCCAATACATTTTTGTAATCATTTGAAAAATATATTGCTTACTGTGATCTTACATGTACAAAGTATGGCCGGAAATACGCCATACATAAGATTGTTGAAGTCTTTTCTCATTATTTCAACTTGTAGGCGGACATAAAATATCATATTTTGCAATCAAATGGCCAAAAAATCGTGTTCATTATAATAATGTTAATACCAATTTTTTGTTACCTTTTTTGACAAACTTTTTCATGGATAGCACAATAATACAGGGTCATCCCGGCTACCACAATTCTTATATTTGAGCATTTTGAGGTTGAAACTTTTTATGTACATTAAAGTAGATTTGTCTTGCAATGATAACAACTAAAAAGCTTTACATACATATGTCGTCAATTGAGAAGGTAGATCATTTCATTCAAATTCATTACTGATTTGACTTTAATATGCATGCAACTCTTTAATTGATATGGACATCCATAACAATGGCTACATATTTGGATTTTAATTCAATAAATGTCCTTCTCACAGAAAGCCTTCTGTTTTTTTCGTTGGTGCATATTTTTTCAATTACCCTGGAAATTACCAAGTCTCCAAAGACGGAAACGGGCATATTTGGAGAACATCAGGGCAATAACATATAATTAGGACTTCCTACAACGCGACTTAAGCATTGCAGACACGAAATAACTGTGATGTTCATTTTAGCTGAATGCAAAAAAAGATCATGTTGAGATGAACACTTTCAAAGTATTTTTTATGTTAACTTCAAGTTCAGATCATTACTTTCAAATGCATCACTGATTTGACTTAAATATACATGTTATATATCAGCAGCACTGAAAATATTTTCAATGGAACGGATATTCATAACATAATGAACATACGATTTGGACCACCAAAACCGAAAATAACAGGGCTGACATGCGATAACTGTAATGTCATCTTATTTTACTGGGCGGGGTGGGAACATGCTAAGATTGACACTTTGACACTGGCATTGCCAACTTTTGTCTGCTGATTTTGTTTTGTCTACTGAATATAAACCAATATGTATTTCGAATGCAAAGTTCGAAGTGCCACTGCCTTAAAGAGGAAATTAATTTGTTCCTCTACCGAAGGGAGAGAACATTTAACAGACAAAGTAATATACACCTTTTATCGCAAGATTTAATTTATTTGTTAATTGTTTGCTATAAAAGAGTACGTCGACTTTAAAAGCGATTTGATAATGAGAGTCTTCTGCGAGAAATTCTTCAATAAACAAAAAAAAAGGTTTCTGTTCAATGCAAACAACATTTTTTGTACATTTTTTCATCTTTTGTACGGAAATGGCAAAAGAAATGATTGGCTAGTTTTGCCTTTACCGAGGAATATATTTTAGCACTTGCTTATTTTGTCTTAGAAAGTGAATTATTTGAAATAATCATATCAATATTATATGTAACGTACATGCCTTGAATAATTTTCACTAATTACCATCAAATTACATATTATGGCGTGCTTTTTAACCTCCTGACAGGGACATATAAGATTGGTATACAGGTCAGCATCAATAGCCTAATGAACATAAAAGCATGCACACATCCATTTCAATTGTGTATGCCAAGAAATGCTAATGGGTTAAGATACTGCAGCCTTTATGCAACTTCTGATGAATTAGAACGACAGTCTGGCTTTCACAACTGTGGCAAAAGTCGTAACTGGCAGAAACCATTTCTGACATGCATGTTATTGTTTTAAGCTTCCATATGCGAACTAAAGGGTCAGAGAAAATATCTTACTTTGTTTGACATGAACATATGCTCGATATGTGTAGCGATTAACGTTGCATTAAAAGATCCAAAATTATTTCTTTGGAAACATCTCAATGTTTCGGAATTACCAACATCTGTGCAATTTATAGGAGCATAAAATTACTATGAACTATGGTTTCAAAATTTGGTACTGCATGAATTAATGATTCACTTATTGCAATCTTAAATGAACCGACAGATACAGAACTCTGCAAATCCCAAAACTGTTAATAGTATTCTGTCACACAGAATGAGTATTTCAATCTTTTGTCAGTTCCAAACAGCATACAGTGTCTACGAGGGAAAGTACAAAACCAATGTGTTATCCGAGTATTAAAACGTGTGTTTGTAACAAGATTTTTTTTATAGCCTTCGCAATATTTCTCACAGACCATACAAAGCGATATTTGTCAAAATCACTTAAATATAGTAACAATGCGTAAACCATTTCGCATGAATAAAATATATTAGACAGTGTGAATGAAAAATAAAACTTTAAGGACAACATTAGCTTCATATGTTCTCATTGACTCCACAAAGTGTTTTTCAAATCTTCAAAAACCTAGACAAATGTTATGCCAAGAATGCTGCTCTCGCAGGTTAATTAAAAAGTCTCTTTTTTAAAAACAAGCCTTGAAGGCGGTAATTAAAAATAGAGTATGTAGGAATTATGAACCACCTTCGTTAGTTTTATGTACACGTCTGGCACGGGAATAAAGAATCCGTTTTTAATTTGATTAGAATTTATAGATAACAAAGTAGTTGCAACTTTCTACCCATTTTTGGGTGCATGCACGCAACAGTATCGTATATTCCATTGGATACACTCGCGTTGCGCTATTTTCTTATGTAGGTAATTATATGAAGTGACGGTAATATTACGGTAATATAATTTTTTCATAGGAAGAGAGATGCATAATTCAGCTTGTCTCAACGCTGTGTTGCATTTATCATTTACATACGGTTTTACTGGCATGCTAAACTTTGGTCTGGAAGTTGCTGTTTTTTCAGGTAAACAACCATTCTAAGACGTGATCCATACCAGTATAGACCTCAAGTGAGCTCTTACGTAGTTTTCACTAACCGTACAAAGCTGCTTACCCCAATATTAAACCTCTGAGGATCGTTGGTTGTTTGTTGCCTTGTCGCATTATTTCTCGTTTTAATTTTTTGTTTGAATTTTATTCATGCGCCTTTAAAAATATATTGGTTAAATTCCTGATGCCACTGGGCTTGTTCATTTATAGATTCCACTGTTGTTGTTTTTAAAAAAGAATTGTATTTTATATTTTCAAATTTGCAAATAATTGTTTTATTCACCCAAAATATAACTTATCCAAATTAATTCAATTATATGTTTGAAGGACCATTTTATTTATTTATTTGTTTATATTCAGGAATGCAAAAGAAACGGGTTGAATTGTTTGCTTTTCTTTTTACCTAACTATCTGAGAGTTGAATGAAGCAAAAGTAAAAGTAAAAGTGCAAAATGATTGTAGCATATTGAGTTATGAATTCATAAACTACATTTCCTACATCAGAACGACAGAATAGGATCGAAATTATACTCGAATCCACCGCCAAAAACACTTAAATGTACAGTTTTATAAGGAGGATGTTTTAAGACCCGTACGAAGCAATAAAATGTCGGAAAAACATTTTAAGTCTGTCTTACATTTTGTAATTGTAAATTGCATGTTTTATATCTTTCAACGTACATTTGATGACACAGTTGAGTTTACAGAATGTTCATAGAAATTCGGAGGTTTGACATTCGTAAGATATTTCTATTGCTGTATCAGAAATTTACTTAAAATAAACTGGAACTTAATGTCGAACCTGCTTCTGACTAAACCTACCGCAGACAATACAGTCCGGCATTTGTGATATAAATAACACGCAGACCGTTCGATGTATAAACATATCTTTCCCTGACATAAGCCCCATTCCACTACAACAATATGGCAAATTACATAAATAATTGACAGAGGTAGTTGTCAAGGATAAACCTATTATGTAAAAACACATTAGTCAGGTTCTGTGGACAAATGTGTGACTTGTTAATTCTTTTTGCATAATAAAAAAGCCTGAAACATTTTGTTTGCTGTAACGGATGTTTTTTCCCGCTCCAGTCCCAGTCAGTTAGTAGGTCGAAAAATGTACTTGGTTCGAACGAATAAAAAACAAAAATAAACAAGAATACAGTAGTGAGTTTCGAGTCCCAAGGAGCAAATAACAGTTACTATCGGTATATAATCAAACGAGTCCTGTTTCTAATATGACACCATAATTCACGTGAAACATATTGATATGATGACTTCCTTGATGAAAGCAAGTACATTGAATGCTTCACCAGGGGTAATTGCTATACAAGGACTAAAAACCAATCAGTTTGTATTTACCATCTCTTGTCAATCATGCCGTAATATAGAATGTAACAAATCTACATCATAAATTCCACTCTAACGACTTTGTTCCGAGCACATGCAACTCGTAGAAGTGTTTTGACTGGTTGAACAAATATCTAACCTCCCTCATGTTATTCAATAATGAAAGTCTTCAAAACTGTTTTTCCTGGGAGATGATCGTACCCATAATACCTTAAGCCGGTGGTTTGTATTTGAAGAACGCTATTGATGAACTATATTGCGTTGGAGAGCCGAAGACTTGCCAAAATAAAACAATCGTATAGAACGTTTTCTTCAGTATAAAGGCATGCAGTAGGATTTAAACCTTTATTAACTTTCCAAAATTCAGTAAACTAAACAAAACCCTTAAAGAAGATAATGGATTATTTTTCAATTGGTTCATGTTTTTTAAACTATGTGTAATTGCTATTTAACAAAAGCAATGAACCAAACTATAAAAAGGCATTCAAACAAAGGCTTTAAGACGAAACACTAGTACCGAACTGACTGAATTAATTGCTGATATAATAAAGCAAAATAACTCGAAACAAATTGAAGCCCATATTGAAGCCCATTCCTCAACAATTGAAAAACCGTTTTCTTAAAACATCTTTTATTTCAGTAAACTTTAATCATTTTGCCATTGGCATATGTTTTTAATATCTCGGGAAATTAGGAATTCACCAAGACGAAACGAGATATCTGATTGGGGGAACATTTGAGGGAAAATAGCATATGATACCGACCTCCAACAACGCATCTGGACATTTCTGACACCGGATAACTGTGCGTACCACTTTCGCCGAGGGGGTGACAGGAATATGCCAATGTCAACTTGGTTTTGTCAACTCCAGTATGTTTAGCTGATACACTATACAAACCACGAACTTATTATTATGCAAATGTTCAACTTGACACTGCCAAAAGGAGGAAATGTATTAATTCGTCGTAGGGAGAGTACATTTAACGGACAAATTCATACATCTTCACTTGCATGATTCCATGCATACAGATATTATTTTAATGTCGGTTGGGCAAACCTTTTCATGATGATAACCTATCGACTGATACATCTGCTATATTTCTATTAAACAATCAGACAAGGAGGAAACAAACGCATTTGGTTTCATGGTTCTCAGAATATGATGTCTTACGATAATGTTTGGAAATGGAAGACTCAATGAGGCTTTCCTCTACACAGATATTTCTCGTGAGCTAATTAGCGAGTATTTGTCTTTTGCTATATTCAAATCACAACTTTTGTCCAAAACATTATTCTATGTATGAACGGCAACGAACAATCGAATGTGATAGCTTTTCCAGCACATTTATTTTGATAGTTGCTTTTTTGTCTTAAAAATTGACCAGTTGTATGATATTCAGCTCTTGTCGATCGTTTAGTGTAAGTATACTACTCAATTCAGGCCACGGTAGGAGCACAGTTTAGTCACATCAATATTGCATATCACGTACTATCCTAAATTAGTTTTTCCCCATAGAAGTTTGGTAAAATATGTTGTTTCATAAACGTACCAGATTGATGTATCCTCATTTCAAAGACGAGTGTAATAAATCTCAATTCTTTCTCATTGCTCGGACATGTCATAGCTGTCGGAACATATGCCTGTACAATAATCCAATCTGTTTCGATGACATGAGATGTGTTATTCAAACGGCTGATTTAAGCTTGGTAATATGGTAAACGGTTTCTCTCACAGCATCGGATATAGGCATTACTCATTACTAAACAGCAATAAATAATTTGTAACCCTCTGGGAACCAAAGATAACTGTGTGTCTTGAAGAAGATGTGAACAAAATCGTTCGAACTTGTAAAACAATAATCAATCAAATTACATATAATTCCAAAGGCTTGCTTCAAAGCTTCCTGACATGAACATGTCAGGTTAATAGTAGTAAAATGTAGACATTCTAACAGACATACCTAGTATTTTAACTATAGAGCATGCAAAAACCCATTTTAATTATGTATGCTAAGAACGGTATGCAAGTTTATTTTGTTTTATCGGTTGATAGTTATTATTGGGACCAAGTAATAATCCATTTTATTCGATTTGCAGCTTGACTTAATTCGTTAAAATAAATTAAGTTTTTTTTTATTATAAGTCTTTTTTTACTGGAATCGCAACATCAAAATGGGTCTGAGAATTTAACCGTCAATATACATTTTCGAACTTATCATGTCAAACAATACCACACATATATCAAGTTTACAGTGTTGAAGCGTCTGCCTAAAATACGCATGTTTGAATATAGTATAAAAAAACGAACTCTTATCATACCTAATTTTATGTTTTGTGTATTTTTTATCGTCATATTTAAAATGTTTTAATTTGTACCACTGAATCATAAGTGGTAATGAAATGTTGCACAGTGACTGAAGAATTGACTGTTTCAAATAAGCACAGCGATTGTGCGATAGAAAAATTAGGCAAACTAGTCAAAGCAACTTAATGTATAAAAGTACTTGATGATGCATATTCTTTATTTCCCTTTAAAGTAACAATAAATAACATTTATGGCAGATAGTACGATGTAAGACACGTAACATCTTAGGCACAGATGTAAATAAGGAAAACTTTTGCTCTAGTTGTTAAAGAACAATTGATTCCTTATAACAAATCGGTGATAAAAGCTTAGATAATATTGAAAACGTTCGTTGGTTTAAAATCCATTTATTTTGATAAAACATTTTCAGCTTAACAAAGTTTGAGCAAAAGTCAAAGCTTTGAATGTGACAATATTGGCAAAAAGTAGACAGTTTGTTTATGCACGAAAAAAACTTATCGCGGCAGAATTGAGACGGAAGCTTTATCTCGCTTCTGAGTTGCGACTGACAACGTAATACGTCATACATCTACATCGTCTTGTGAGTCTTCACGGAATAGATGACAAACTTGCATTAAATAAATCTTGCAAAAACATAATGGAAATTAGTGTGGGTTGGCAACACACTTTCATGATCAAATAATGTTTCATTGCATGTCAAATACTTTACATCGGAAACAGTTGGATATCTTCAACGCTAAACGCGTCATTGCCATGCGACGTTCTTGAAGAGTTTCTGAATAAAATATTCATTGTTCCTCAATGCCCTGACATGGAAAGTTGCTTAAACATTGTCATGAACGGAAACCTAATTTTCTCATAGTATGTGGGATGCATGAATAACATACGGTTGACTCAACACCACTGAATAAGGATTTTATATGTGTTTTCTGCTTGCTTTAAAAGTACACCAGAACTTTTGAATGAATTACATTAATTTGTAAAACATTTTAGCACATAGATATTGGGCTGTCAGTTTTACATTTACTATAAAGCCTGCCTTAACAATAAGGACATATATAATATCGGGCAGTGATTAAATTCAATCATAAAGACATATGTCTTAAACTAAGGCTCTTTATATTCAAGACTTACTACAAAGTTCAACAAAGATGTCATTCTGAATTAGTTAATGGTATGATTCTAGGAAGAGAGTTTAACAAACATCATTGTAACAATGCCATGCACGTTCGACTTTGAGTACTGCGACAGAAATGATAAACAACAAGGAGTTTCTGTCAATATAAAATTCTGATCCAAATCAACACTATTACAATGACAGGAGAAGTGCAAAACAATATCTAGAGCAACCATTTATCACACTTACAATAAACAGTTTTACCCCCTGGTTATTTGTAATAGTCATAGATGCAATAAATTTTCTGCAACCATTCCATTTGAATATTTCGGAGAACATCAAGAATGGCATATCTAGAATGATGGATATCGCATCAAATGTTTTATACAAACTGATATAAACTAAAATATACTAAATAAGAGGCAAGCAACGTTATAAAACAAAAATGACAGTCAAAATATGCATCGAAAAAACATTGACACAATAGACCCCAGTGCACTCAAGGTGTCAGTGAACTTGTGTTTCACTGACCGTTGCAAGGCGGTAATCCCATCCTTTATCGGTAAAGCTGTTTTGATGAGTGTTTGGCCTGTCTGTTTTGTCTGTAATTGTGAATGTGGTGTTTATAGGTTTGTGTCTTTAAATAATTGTATTTTGGGCACTTGCCTTGTACTCCTGAACAGGGTTTATTTTTGAATTTTCGTCTACCGAGGTAGTCTCTGTAATCTTCATTGTATTATCGAAAACTGTTTTCGGTAAACGCCTTAAAAAGGTAAGCGAAACAGGTGTTCACAGGGGTTGCTAAGGAGGTGGAGCAGATAAACTAGTTCATGAATATTCAACCTAAATGTTGTCCAAACGAGTTGTTGCATTGTTTGGAGTCACTTTCGCTCTCTGTGATTTATCACTTGAAGCTAGCTTCCGTATTGTTTATATTGACTGTAAAAATGGTCATATGTTGTTTTGATCGTTTATGCAAATGTTTGATGTTCCTTGCATGCGCATTCAATCAGCACGCAACGGTTTTCGTTCAATACATGTGACCTTATTTTTATACCTAATTAGTAGTGCTACAACATTATAAAAATTGAAAATCATTGCTATGAGTGATAAACCGTGGTGCATTGGAGAGGCAGGCTAGATCATTAGTGTTAATTGGACAGGTCTAAATCAGCATCCATCAACAGATATATTTGTCATAAGGGATCGTCTGCAGACTGCTGGAGCCTGCTTATGTTTCAGGTATACATAAGTCATATTTTCAAACAAATACATATGTCAAAATAACGATGCAGGTTGTATACAGTTATTCCAAAATATGTAACATAGACAATCCAACTGATTAAACGTTGAAACACTGAAAAGTGAAACTGATTTCGATTATCCGCATTTTAACTTTATATGTGGCAATTGATATTTATATGGAACAAACAATCTGCACAGTCTGACAGACTTAGACACAAACCTGTGTAAAATTTTGGGTCGTTTTGCTTAAAACAAAAAGCTTTTTTTAACAAATTCTTCAATTTTGATAAAAATGCTTCCAGCTATTTAACTTTTGTCGAAAATAATCCTTTGATTTTCTCTTTCTATGATAAGGAGTTCACGATACAGCAACTTTAAAAAAAACAACATGCTGACTTATTTCTTCAAGGGCCTTTGATCACATGTAACGCGATGTTTAATTATATTCCAAACACTTCCGTATAATCCATTAATGAAGGACTGTATACTGGGGATAAAAGGAACATGCTTCTTATTCTAATGCAATTTTTGCCACTGCCAAAAGGAGGAAATACAAAAATTCGACGGAGGGAGAGAACACATAACAGACAAATTCATACATCTTAACTTATATGATCCAATGCATACAGATAGTATGCTAATGTTGGTTCTGTTAACCTTTGATGATGATAAGCTACCGACTTATATATCTGCTAGATTTCTATTAAACAATCAGACACGGAGAAAACAAACTCGATCGGTTTCATGATTCTCAAAATATGACATCTTACGATAATGTTTAAAAATGGAAGACTTTATGAGATATTACTATACACAGATACTTCTCTTGAGTTAATGAGCGATGTATTGGATTCTATTATATTCAAAATCATAATTTTTGTCCAGAACATTATTTTTATTATGTACGTCAATGAAAACAATCGAATGTGATAACTTGTCAAGCAAACCTTTTTTGATATTCGATCGTTTTGTCTAAAAAATTGACCAGTTGTATAATATTCAGCTTTTGTTGATTCTATAGTGTAAGTACACTAGTCAATTCGGGCCACGATACGGGCATAGTTTAGTCATGTCAATATTGCATATCACGTACTATCCTAAATAAGAATAGTAGTTCGGTCAACAGATGTTGTTTCATAAACGTACACGATTGATGTATCCTCATTTCAAAGACGAGTGAAATCAATCGCAATTCCTTCTCAATGCTCGGACATGTTAAACCGTCGGAAAATATGCCTGTATAAGAATCCAATCTGTTCGGGGGAAATGAGATGTGTTATTTATACGGCTGATTTAACCTTGTTTCATTTAAATGGTTTCTCTTCAAGCATCGGATATAGGGATTACTCACTACAAAACAGCAATGATTAAATTTCAACCCTCTGGGAATCGAAGATAAATACGTGTCTTGAAGAAGATGTTTACAAAATAGTTCGAAGTGGCGTTACTTGTAAAACAATAATGATCCAAATAACATATAATTTCAAACTCTTCCTTAAAGCTTCCTGACATGAACATGCAATAACAGATAATGATAAATAGTAGTAAAATACAGACATCCTAACAGACATACGAAATGCTTTATCTATATATCACGCACATCCATTGCAATACTGTATGCTTTTATCGTTTGATAGTAATTTTGTGACCAAGGAATTTAACAGTTTTATTAAATTGGCTGCTATACTTGAATTCACTTAAATTAAATTAAGTTTTTTTATTAGATTGTAAGTCAACATTACTGGAATCGCAACATCCAAACTGGTCTGAGAATAGGATAATAAACATCCATTTTCGAACTAATCATGTCAAACAATACCATACATATATCCAGTTAACGTTGTTAAAGCGTCTGCCTCAAATACTCATGTTCCAATATAGTATCCAAAAACGTAAATAGTTTTCCCAACAGGTTTTGGTAAGTGTTTGTGTTGTATAATTTATCAATTAGATTTGCCTCAAAAAGGAAAAGAAAATGTTTGTACTCTTAACATATCTACATGTACGCTTGTAGTTCATTACCATATTTGCCATATATTATTTTGTAAATAACTGCCATGGTATTAAAGCGGTAAAGAAACCGATAACAGTGACATTTCTTAGAACGCAATTTCCCTGTAAATTAAGAAAAGTAAAGCACAATTTCTTTTAGTGTTTAATTGCTCTCGATGAAATTCTGAATCTCTCTCGTTTAAACAAATATCACAGATAAAGAATTAGGCTATGACCTTCAAATTTCAAACTAGCATGTACTACTGAAGAACTGACTATTTCAAATGGGCATAGTAACTGTGCCAGAGAAAACGCAAAGGCACATTTGTCAAAACACATTTGTGTATGAATGTACTTTATGGTGCATATTCTTTCTTTTCCTCTGTTAAAATTTTCAGTAACACAAATGTTTAGAGATACTTGTTCTCTAGTTGGTTAATGAAAATTGATTCCGTAGCACAAATTTGTGATGAAAGCTAAAATATGTTGAAAACGTTCGTTGGTGTAAATTATACTTATTTTAATATTATAATTTCAATTTCAAATTTACAAGGTATGAGTCTGGGATTAACTAGACTAACGCTAAATGCACAAAACAAAATCATCGCGAGAGAATTGAGACGGAAGCTTTATCTTGCTTCTGAGTTCGTTGCGATTGACAACGTTAAACATCATACAACCACGTTCTTTCTAGTGATTCATAACAGAATAGATAACAAACCTGCTTTAAACAACTTTTACAAAAATATAATCGAAATTAGTGGTTGATGGGAACACTATTTCATAAGCCGAATATTGTTTCATCGCATGTCCTATAATTTACATCAGAAACAGTTGATCTTAAGCTAGATATCTGCAACGCTAAAAACGTCATTTCCATATGTCTTCTTTGGGGAGATTCTGAATAAAATATTCAATACTTCTCAATGCCTTGACATGCAAAACTGTTGCGGCATATTCATAAATGGAAATCTAATTTGCCCATATGAAGTGAGATAAATAACATACGGTTGACACAACACCACTGAACAAGGATTCTATACTTGTGTTTGCTTGCTTCTAAAAGTACAACAGAACCTTCGAATGAATTACATTCATTTGTAAGACATTTGTTCACATACATATTCGGCTGTCAGTTTTACCTTTACTATAATAAGTTCAACAACGAATTCTGAATTACTCAACATTTTGATCCTAAGTGAGTTTAACAAATATCAATATAACAAATACTTCATACACGTTTGACTTTGAGTTCTACGAATGAAACGATAAACAACAAAGAGTTTCTGTCGATATGCAATTTTAATCCAATACAACACTATTATCATGAGAGGAGAAGTGCAAAACGATATCCAAAGCAACCATTTATCACACTTTCAATGTACAGTTTTATCCTCTTATCCTGGTTATTTGTAAGGATTTCAGATTCAATAGGTTGGCTGCAACTATTCCATTTGAACATTTCGGAGAACGTTGGGAATGGCATATTTAAAACGAAGAAGATCGCATCAAATGTTTTATACAAACTGATATAAACTAAAATATACTAAATGACAGAGAAACAATATTATAAAACAAAATCGACAGTCAAAAGATGCATCGAAATAACATTGACACAATAGACCCCAATACACTCAAGGTAACAGTGAATTCGTGTTTTGCTGACCATTGCAAGGCGGTTATTCCGTCAGTTATCGGTAAAGCTGTTTAAAATTTTGATGAGTGTTTGGCCTGTCTGTTGAGTCTGTAATTGTGTATGTGGTGTTTATAGGTTTGTGTCTTTAAATAATTGTATTTTTGGCACTTGCCTTGTACTCCTTAACAGGGTTTATTTTTGAATTTTCGTCTACCGAGCTAGACTCTGTAATCTTCATTGTACTATTGATAACCGTTTTCGGTAAACGCCTTAAAAAGGTAAGCGGAACAGGTGTTCACAGGGATTGCTAAGGAGGTGGAGCAGATAAACTAGTTCATTAATATTCAACCTAACTGTTGTCCAAACGAGTTGTTGCGTTGTTTGGAGTCACTTTCGCTTGTTAATATTTATTTTCATCCCTTGAAGCTAGCTTCCGTGTTGTTTATATTGACTGTTAAAATGGTCATATGTTGTTTTGAGCGTTTATGCAAATGTTTAAATGTTTGATGTTCCTTGCATGCGCACTCAATCAGCACGCAACCTTTTTCGTTCAATACATGTGACCTTATTTTTATACCTAATTAGTAGTGCTACAACATTATAAAAACATTGCTACGAATGATAAACAGTGGTGCATTTGAGAGGCAGGCTAGATCATTAGTGTCAATTGGACAGGTCTAAATCAGCATCCACCAACAGATATATTTGTCATAAAGGATCGTCTGCAGACTGCTGGAGCCTGCTTCTGTTTCAGGTATACATAAGTCATATTTTCAAACAAATACATATGTCAATATAACTATGCAGGTTGTATACAGTCATTCCAAAATACGTAACATAGACAATCCAACTGATTAAACGTTGAAACACTGAAAAGTGAAACTGATTTCGATTAACCGCATTTTAACTTTATATCTGAAAAATGATATTTATGTGGAACAAACAATCTGCACAGTCTGACAGACTAAGACTCAAACCTGTGTGATTTTTGGGGTCCTTTTGCTTAAAACAAATATCACTTTCGGTAACTTATTAAACGGATCATGCGTCAAATATGATGTCATAAGGTATGTTGAACATAGCTCCATTAAGACTTTTTTAACCTATTCTTCAATTTTGATCAAACTGCTTCCAGCTATTAAATTTTTGTCGACAATAATCCTTTGTGTTTGTCTTTCTTGGATAAGGAGTTCACAGAACTGCAACTTTAAAAAAAAATAAAAAAAATGCTGACTTATTTGTTCAAGTGCCTTTGATTACACAAAACACGATGTTTAATTATATTCCAAACTCTTCCGTATAATCCAATAATGAAGGACAGTATACTGTATTTTGTGAATGTTTGAAAGGATTTCGTAGTTGGACAACACTTATTGTCGAAGTTTTAGGCAAAATTTGCTACTAATTTAAAACGCTGAGGCAATATCGTTGTACGGCATGGCCCGCAATCGACAGAACATCAATAGATCCATAATTGTTAATATTGAAAAATCTTGTGATACAGGATATTAATGAATTACTTTTAATGAATGAACATTTAAATGATTTACGTAATGTTTCATGTACTGCAGTTCCAAATCCGTTTGGACAGCAGCAGCAACAACAAAGAAGTAATTCTGAAGAATGCTCCAATTTTAAGCATGGAATTAATATATTAAATTTTCAGCCATTTTGTCAAGGACAACATAAATTTCTGAAACACAAAACGGCAAATATATTTATCCCATAGTGTCTGGTACCATTTTTTTGCCTTTCCAGTATCCCTGTTAACGAGATTAAGTTGTTCATTTTGGGGAAGTAATCAAGTAATCACTGTGTATTTTCCAATTGCTTAAAGAAAGATAGAAAATAAAAGATTTTCTCTAGCCCTATGTTATCTTTCAATGTGTCCTAATAAGCTTTTCTTTTCCTTACTTCAGTATTTCACTGGTCCTTTATCATTTTTAAAAGACTTTGTTTTCGTCCACTTTATTTCCATTTTAATAACTACGTATTCACCAAACATATGATGGCAATGAAAAATGAAGAAATAAACTGACTTCTGTTACGAAATGACTTTTAGTTTTAATGATTTCCGTCCCAGATGTTTTGGGTAAAGCAGAGTAGCTTTTCAGAAATATCTGAATGAAACTTAAGAGGAATAAAACTGTCTTTCAATCGAAAATATAGTTTAGCCAGATGATGTTGAAACCCTTTTAATGCAAGGTATACATTAAATATAATATAACTATCGCCGCTTTCAGGAACTAGGATATATTCTGTTGAACAAGATTTATTGGATTTGCATGAAAACACCACTGTCTCCAGACAATGATAATGGTACGGGTCAGAGCAATTATGGTAATAAATGACTGCTTCTATTAGTGCGATGTACTCTAATGGGCGCTGTTTCTCAGCTGTTTTCATATGCATATAGATGTTGAGAGATTATTTGGAAGCGGACAACATGGTTGGTATATATCGTTAGCCTTGAAAGATTCCAAGGCAGTTATTTTTTGTTGTTTTGCAAACGACCTAATCATTTGGAATTTACAACATTGCTTCTGACATAGGAGCACAGACAATACTGTGAACTTAAGTATTAAAGCGAATGATATGAAATTGATTTGGATGTGATGTATACCATATGTGTTCCCAGTACGTGAAAAATTCCGACCGAGAACACGTGAGGAAGAAGGTCAAGAGGCTTGCTGGAATCCTCTTAACAGCACTCTTTTAGGATAAATGTTTCTCATTTTGTTCTTTAATTTGTGTAAAACAACATGTACTCAGTTGCGCTCCCATGATTAAAGGATACAATTATGTTTTTTATTAATTTCTGGCTTTCGGGGTGCCAGTTAGAATTTCAAACACTTATTCACTTCATATTCACTTGCGTTTCCGGTGTGCAAATAGCCCCGCTTTGCAATGATTATTTCAATTTCGTTTAAATGTGACTGTAACTATTTTATTATGATTTACACGTTTGTTTTGCATGAATCAAAGATTAACTATATATAATTCACTCAATACAATTTTAAACACGATGACAGATGCAAAAATCAACAAAGCTCTTGATTTTCAATTTTATTCTGACATTTCATTGCGCGCTTATCGTATAATTGCAAGACATATACTTCAGCATGGTTTATTTGCATCTAACGTTCCATCATATAATGTTTCAGATCGTCTGTTATGTCTTTAAGGTGATGCCAAAGATCTCATATTTACTAATGGTCCGTTGAACTTTGACACCAGATATTACAATTATAGTGGAAAACTCAATATTGGCAGTAAGGAATGCTTATCTATTGCCTATGCTCAACTATTTGTAATTGAGTACAACATTGGTTTTAAAATATTTGAGAACCCATTCAAGAACACATGGATTAAAAGCTTTTGTTTGAGATTATTTATTTTTTTCGGAACCCCCCCCCCCCCCCAATCTATTCACTGGTTATCCTGTGAAATGTACGAGACAAATATATCCTGTATTATTCAAGAATTTCCCAATGGTCAAGACCCGCCAACATCATATTTAGAGCACAGCATAATGCTGAGACGGATGGTTGTAAGCAACCGGTATCAAAAATATTATCAATCAATTAACAATAAACCGTTCACTGTTTGGTGTAATACGAGAAATGAGTTCTTAAGAGGTAACCCATTATATATTGAGAAAACGGTTTTTAAGGTTAATAAAATATTGATTCATTTATTGCCAAACATTTTTCCCTTTGGTACACCCCACCCCCTTCCCCAAGAAGTTCCGAGAAACGATACCCCAAACTGATAGTGACAAAGCGGTATATAATACTGTCCCTGTATTATCAATTGTATTGATAAAGTGTTACATTAAAAATATTGATTGTTCATTTACTAAATATACCACTCGCTCACATGATTGAGAGCTTGATAATCCTTTCTTTGTCTATTTTTTTTTACGAGAAAAGAGGTAATACACTGATAGAATGCTATTGAACCTTTGGTTACAAAGTCTGATGATAACTGTCAATTTTCGTCCGCACAAAATAGACATGTTGAAATAGATCCATATATGAAGGTTTGTCAATTTAGATATAGCATATTTGCATGTGGGCAAAGCAATATCATTGTGAAGAGCTAATTCTGACTGATTATTCTTGTTTGATTCATAATTATTTCTTTGTGTATTTGATGTGTATACATTAGTGTCTCTAGTATATTTGTTGTTTAGGCCTTTGCTTTGTCTTGGCCTTGTCGCTAAAGTTGTCAATGTATTTTTTTTGTACACATTTAAAACAATTTATATGAACCTGATATTTCTTTAATTGTTGAAAGAGTATCTCGTGTAAGTTATTTGAACAATCCCAACTGATATCGATAATTGCTGCTCCACTATTACGTTTTTTAAAATTCTGACATAATTTTGTAATGGGCACCGAAATGGATGGCATGAGCGAGAACGTATAATTAATAACGGATTCAAAATGAAAATTGATTTCCTAATATGAATCATACTGATCATTTGTTCCATTGGAAAACGAAGAGTTGAAGTAAGCGGCGTCAATTACCTTTCAATTCCGCTTTGTTTGTGCAACTGTAAAACAAAACATGCGTCGAAAAATCAAATATTGTTTTTAAAAAATCATAGCATGGAAAATCCATACTTATAATTTGCTTTCCACTGATGTAGTTGTGTTTATTAAAAGCAAGCAATTCAATTAGTCATTTATGGAATTGCAGAAATCGCTAATTAATTAACTGCAATAAAATGACTGTTTTAAAGTTCAATTTGCGACACACAATAATGACGCCTTTGAGCGCTAGCACATTGTTACGCCTTTGAGAGCTAGAACTTTATAATTGTGTGAAACAAATCAATAGCTTTCTGCAAAGGTAAAACAATTAATCTACTGCCTTAAAGGAATAAAAAACGCATCATATAAAGCTTTGTAAACAGAACTGAAAATAAATTAATAGTTTCGCGTTACCAGGAACCCGCGTCGCTAATGTGTTAAATTCGGGATCAAATTGTGTTCTACTTTGAGGGAACTGTGGTAAATGACAACAAGCATATCTGTCAAAGTGATGTGTAGGAAGAGCTTTGAGTTTTGCGTAACTTCATAGGTACTCCGGTTCGCGTAATGATTCGCGCACTCGTTTCTCACCAAAGCGTCCCGGAGAGGTTGAATTCCCGGCCTATCCGCATGTTAGTATAGTTTGTTAAAACCAAGCCGGCCAAGTGGGTTTCCCTCGGGTATTCCAAATTCTACAATAAAACAACACCGCATTTTCGCGTAACATCGTACGAACGAGCGTTGCTAATATAGTTGTAATAACTATTTACATTATCATTATATGTATATCATTATATTCCATATGACTATCTTAATTCAAACTTGGATCCTGGTGGTTATATTGCTGATAGACCTTTGATTAGGATAAACGAAGATAAAACATTTAACGGCCAGGGATTAAAGGTAATTGATCTATGTAAGGCTACTTGCTTAAGGATATGTAACGATCGTCTTGATCAAAGCGGTAAATTTACGTACTTGAGTGAAATTGGCAGTAATACAATAGACTATTTATTATCGAAGGAGGCAGATTTTAATTGTATTACGGTCTTTAAAGTGATGGACTTTAACGGTTACTCTGATCACGCACCGTTACATGTTGTACTCCATAGTGATCGAATAGTAAGTAGGTCAGCGTGTCAATGATGAAGATGAGCATACATATATCAGATGGAATGATGAACTTAAAACGAAATTTAGACGTGGTTTAATTTCCCAACTACCGAAACTAAATGAAATATCATTGAACATTAACACAATGGATAAAACCAATGTAAATGGTGTCGCAATGCCATTATTCACAAAGATACGACATAAAACTGGTAAACCTAATCATGCTTCGTTTGACCCTATTAAACGTGCAGCCTGGTTTGATAAAGAGTGCTATGAAAAGAAAAGGGTCTATATGGAAGCCGTTAAACGGTTTAATGCCTTAAAAAGTGATGAAAACCGTCAACTTTTATTTGAAGCCAAACGGGCATATAAACTATTGACTATGAATAAAAAGAGGTCGCACACGATAACTAAAATGAAAGACATTGAATGGCTAAAGAAGAAAAGACCGAAGGACTTCTGGAAATATTTTTCAAAGCGTAAGGCAAAGCGCGCGAATAATATACAAGTTTTCAAGAGTATTTCCAAAAGCTGTAGGACGATTTAAATGGATTCTCCAATCCTGAGGCTGAACAATTCTCGGAACAGCCATCAAATCCTAACGATCCTATATATGAGGAGGTTGACAATGACATTACTCCAGCGGAAGTGACAAAAGCGATAAAATCATTAAAACGAGCGAAAGCGGGATCTCAAGACGGACTTATCAATGATTTTTTTTTGAAGCCGGAGATATAGTGCTTGGCCATTTAACCGATTTATTTAGCCTTATATTAAATAGTGGATATTTTCCAGACAGTTGGCTGGAATCTATCATAGTACCCGTGTACAAGAAAGGCGACGAGGAAACTTTAGAGGGATTACCCTTATGAGTTCAATGGCAAAACTCTTTACTAGCATTATTAACACTCGACTTATGACTTTTCCTGGTAAACATTTTTACAATAAGAGGAACTGAACTTTCAGTAAAGCTTGAAACAATACTGTAAATGTTTGCAATATTACATTAGAGCCTACAAAACTAAATTTCTAATCAATGGAATAAAGTATGTATAAAAAACAATACCAAAATACTATATCATTCAGTTTCAAAAAATAAAACACATTTGAATAAAGGTCTTCATGTAAAACATCACACTTTTTTGGGTGCACAGGAGACAAATTTAGCAACATAATAATATTGTTACACAACTTTTTTGCTGATTGAGCCATCCATTTGAAACTCAACAATTTTCTTAACAAGATTGATAGGCCCATAATGTGCCTGAAAACACTTCCCAAAAGTGAAAGGAATAAAAGTTAGGAGAGATAAAAGAAAAAGCCTCATTATTTTGAAAAGCACCCTTATTGTGACTATATAAACTTGTGTGGAATTAATAAAGAACCAACTTTTAACATCTAAATTGGACTGGAGTTGTTAATCAAATTCAAAGATTAAACGTGATCTGAATTTAAACGGTGACTCGCAGTTGTGCCAGCTAATTCCCTAAATTAATGGCAAACTGCACGTGCCCCTTAGACTGTGTGGCTCGGGCTCGGTGACCACCCTACTATACCGGAGTGTATATACTGGCCTGTTCCCGACGCTGCACGACTTAACCGGGATGCGTGGTCCCACATAACCTCATGCTTTCCACACATCAATTTGTATTTAGTGTTTGTGGTCAAGTCAGTAACAGTCACAACAACTAGAGTTCAGAAATAAGTACGATCACCGGCTATGTTCTGATTGGATGAACTTTACATTTGCAATAACGATTAATATTCAAACTATATTGCTAAAATTAGCCACATTGATTATCATATACATATTTTTAGATGCATTTCGAATGCACCAATACATAAAAAGGTGTTATACATCAATAGACAAACAACGTTTGTTTACATTTTATTTCTACAGATATAGATCTACAACAGAGTCTAAATGTATTTAATCAAATTGAAATAAACACAGGATGTTTAAAAGGGGGTTCAAAATAGTGTCATCATTATCCAGCTGTTGTTAACTGAATTCCATATAACTATTTGCCTTCAGCAAGAAACATGTTCAATTTAGAGATGCAAATTAATATGCTATGACATTGTTATGTACAATTCCATCCATTGATTATATCTTACAGATGAAGCAATCAAACTAACATAAACATCAATCATGTTCAATTTCTTTTAGCACTTTTTATAGTTTTCTTCAAAATCCTTCACTTTGTAATGACACAATAGTTTTTGTATACAATATATATATAATTCCTCAATTTTCCTCATTTGTGTTGATCCTCAGAAAGTTGCGTGATTTCCGACATATGTGAAGCAGCTTTGGCTCTGTATCTGGTAGTAAACACCAACTCATAAGGTATTCAGGATGCTGAAGTAATAAAATATTGAATTCAGTATTCAATTTCATTTGTATTATAGAGAAAAACTTTAGGTCTCCGATTTACAAACAAACTGTGTTTTTCTTAACATAGCAGTTATGTTGAATTTGGGGGCTAGGTATTGTGACCCCATACACTTTTGATCTAATTTGGAAGGGTTTTGTGATTATTTTAACAAATTAATTTGTATCAAAGTAATATTGAGCCATAAAAGATCATTCTTTTGTACATAGGATGGATACCGTGAATGTACTACTGAAATCTATTAATTCAAAATATCACATAAACTATGAATAAAAGCACAAAGAGAATAACATGCAAGTAATGTTAATAGTACTTAGTGGGTTTGAAACCCGGCATGAGCAAACTGCCGATTTATTTGTTGTGTTTTTTTTTCAACCAACTATTTAACGTTAATTGATATGGTTGATTATGTGTATAAAATGTGCCCCAATCAACATAAAAAAATAAACAATCTTTACCTTTTTTCGATTGTTGAACTATCACAGGCTTTGTCGTGCTTGTGTTCCAGCGGTCGTGGATTTGAGCCTCACACTGGGGGCACTTTTCCACCTAGGTTTACTTAAATGGTGGCAGAGGTAAATGGCAGGAAGGCCTTCATTTGCCTTAAAAGTTAATGGATGATTATGATGATGGTCGGGTGTAGTAGTGTGTGTGGGTTGGGTCCAGCCGCCCAGCTAGCTCAGTTGGTTGGAGAGATTTTGTATTGTTCCGGCAGTCATGGCTTCCAGCTTTATACTGCATGTACTGGGAGCACAACTACGGAGGCCACAGGGTTAAATACACAACAGGGAAGTAGGTGGTACATCACTCCTGTAAATGAGCATGAATTGTTGGTATGAATAAGTTCACACAAAATGAACAATTAAGTTATGCATCAAGATGAAATATTGAAATTCAGTGGAAAAATATTTATTGAACAAACGTTAAAAAAACCTTCAGCAGTGTTGACATTCGTTAAACTGTGTTAAATAATGACCCCATGGAATTCGATACATTTTAATTTTATTGACTCAACCTAGGTGACCTAGAAAAAAATGATAACATCATAATGATTAACACATACCGACAATGACTTTCCCTCATGGCGTATTTTCTAGCGATGTGTTGCGAGCTGACAGAACGCTAAATTTTGGCAACAGTGTTTATCACCGATTGAACGACCTTGACCGACTGTACCATCTGTAAATAGAATCTTTCAAACGAAAATCATTACAGAATTAAGTTGGCGAAATAAAAATGCCATAAATTGCCTTACGATGATGAATTTTCAAAGAAAAGAGGTTATATCGATCGTCTGCGGTGAGTTTTCAATATAATGCCGCCATATTTAAGAAATTTTCTTACAGTCTAAGGTACCTACAGTGATTCCTCAATATTTAAGGGGAAAATTGGCAGTTTCAAGGCAAACTAAGAAAATTTCTTACATTAGATGCTTTTTGAATAAGACATAAGAAAAAACGTTAAAACTTAGGAAAAAAATGCTTATTTAAGAAATTTTATTACAAACTTAGAAATATTTTCAACTAAGAAGTATATTGAATACGGCCCCTGATACACATGAAAAACTACCTGATAGCTTATTCGGTTTTAGAAAGGGTTACTTAACAGTGGACGCAATATTCAGTTTAAATTGCATGATTGAGCATATGCTAAACAACGGCAAACGCTTGTATATAGCCATGGTCGTCATGAAACGATTTTTTGACTTTATTAACCACTCTGCGTTATGGTATAAGCTATATAGACTCGGTGTTTCTGGGAAAATGCTTCGTATAGTACGGTCTATGTATGACAAAGTGCGGTGCAAAGTCAAACATTGTGAAAAGATGTCCGATTTTATTGAAGTAGTAGTCGGTTTGAAGCAGGGGGATGTGTGTTCTCCGAATTTTTACTCATTATTCGTAGAGGATATGGAACTTTATATTAAAACACTTCGTACAAGTGGAATTTTATTCAAGGAATTGACTTTACCTCTGCTTATGTATGAAGATGATATGGCTTTGATAGCCGAATCTCCGGAAGATCTACAGGAAAGCTTGAATGCGCTTAAAACTATTGCAATAAATGGGGATTACAAGTCAATACTGACAAAACAAAGGTCATCGTTTTTAAAAAGAGAGTTCGTTTGAGACAAGATGAAAAATGGACATATGACAATGTAAACTTAGATACAGTAAATGAATTCAATTATCTAGGAATGGTGTTCAGCTCGAGTGGATCGTTCGGTTTAAATCAGAATATGCTAACGGGAAAAGGCCTTAAGGCTATGAACACGCTTATGTCAAATTTAAAATCATTTAACTTTACACCCAAAACATGTTGTCAACTTTTTGATGCATTTGTTAGCTCAATATTGAATTATTCATGTGAAGTTTGGGGTTATGTGAAGTCTCAGGAACTAGAGAGGCTGCATTTAAGATTTTGTAAACGACTACTAAACGTTAAACTTTCCACAAGTAACTGTAGCGTTTACGGAGAACTGTGTCGATACCCATTGCATATAAATCGATATATACGGCTAATTAAATACTGGCTTAAGGTTTTCAATACAGACAATTGTATTTTTAAATCATTGTACGATCTATCATATATCGACTTTGTTAATGGAAAACATAATTGGTGTAGCAATATTAAGAGTATTCTCGACAAATTTGGTTTCACTTATGTATGGAGTAATCCAGACATTGTTATTACTACGCAGTTTATACCTATGTTTAAGCAGACAATTATAGACAATTACATGCAAGAATGGCGAGAGAGTCTACAAAATAATGATGTGTTGACAGTGTACAAACATTTAAAACATGACCTTGAATACGAACAATATCTGGACATTGTTACAAACAAATCACTGCGTAGCACTTTAACGAGTATGCGTGTATCTGGTCACAAATTACGTGTGGAAACTGGACGATATGGACCGCAACGTGTCAATAGAGAAGATAGACAATGTGTATAATGTGTTAATGCTTTAAGAGACATTGAAGATGAGTTTCATTTTATTTTAAAATGTTATTGTTACAAAGACATTAGGAAACGTTATATAAGCAAGTATTACACTAGAAACCCGAGTATGTGGAAATTGATTGAGTTGTTTTCATTAAATAAAATATCGGTGTTAAATCGATTGTGTACATATATAAGCAAAGCTAATGAAATAAGAAATTCGCTTATAAATACTATCCTTTAATTACACTCGTTTGTATTAATATGTTTTGTTTCTGTATTATTTGTATTTATTTACCAACCTTTTGTGTTATAATTATTTGCATGGATGAGAAACAATATGTTTAAATCCCAATAAATCATCTTTCTGTTCTGTTCTATAAAATAAATACGTTTAAGCTAGTTTTTATCGTTATAAAATAAATAAGTTTAAAAGAGTTTTGTTACAACATTCAACATATATGAAATATTTATCAAAATGTTTTATGTGTTTTTACCGTTTTAATATATAGTTAATGAAATTGTAATATATAATCATAAATGCTTCCAGTGTTGTTGTGGACGGTAGGACGAACGGATGGACAGACGGAGGGAGTAGATAATATAGCAAAGTTTAATATTTTTAAATTTACGATATATATTTTTGAAATCCGAAAGTGTTATTATCGAATGGTCATGTATTCTGATATCCTTTCTGCGTATGCAACAAAGTTTTCAATAAGGATTAGAACAGTAACACGCAAGAGCCAAGCTACTTAATCGGGGCCGGCATCAACTTGTAGACAATGACAAATACATAACTTTTTAACAAACACATATAGAAAAACTCTATTTTACAATTGCATTTTGCAAGTTAGGAGACACAGATTGCTTTAAGACGGATTCATTCGACAAATATAATGTTCGACAGGTCGATATAGATCTGTGTTAAATAAATATATTTTATAAGCACAAAAAGTCAAAAAGTTGCCTAGCAGTGTCTTAAGTCAATAATATTTCCTCGGTAAGATGAAACTTGCAGACATGTGAACCCTTGGCAGTAACAGTGAAGAGATTGTGAACTAATTTTCCGTTTTAATTATCCTTACTGCGATTAATACTTTTTCATCAGTAATATCAATCATTTGTAAAATATCATGAAAAAAAGGTTTTACCACGCATCAAAATGTATTGCATTACCTAATGGGTCTTTATGCATTCGCAATAAGATATGCATATATAATTTACAAGAAAAACAAGTCTGTTAACACACGTCTTGATTTTACAGTATGCTAATCACACAATATTACTATTTCTACTTACTGTCCATTACTTGAATAATGACTGTCCATTGACAAAATTTCGAACAGTCCATATTTCAAATAATGGAGAGATAGTAGAAATAAAGTACGGAACGCAGTCCGATAACCCATATAAAGTGAATAAAAAAAACAATGGATGAAGTCATAAACATGTTTGAAGCTATGATAATTTTATCAAATGTGAAGCATATTGTGGAGAATTTAAGCATGGCTGTTTGACACAGACTGGACTATAAGCTATCTCGATAGACGCACCGAATTACAACTTCGATGAAATGGAAAATGATTAATTCCTCTCGAACTGCACTCAGGTAATTCATTAAAGCTTATCAGAGTTAAGAGCATTCATGGGATGGACACAAATGCATTGTATCCAGTGTTAGAAAGTGATAATGACTCCATAGCCTTGATCTGACAGGGAGCACACAAAAACCAAAAGGAAATTTTGAGGATTTGCAGGAAGACGTACAAGAAAACCACTCCAATTTAATAATCACTTGATTATAGCAAAAAGAAAGTTTAAGAAAGCTGTTAAATAAATGTTGTCGTTTACGTTACACATGGAAGCTAGTGCCGACCGTAAAAACGATATTGTTTTATTTGTTTAAACGTGTCTGTTTTTGTTTTGTTCCTTTTCGATGAAAAATGCCGAGGTATTACAGGTGTACGGAACTTTAACTTAGATCGTAAAACGTTCAAGATATTAACATGAATCTTAGTATTCACGTTGCCAGCGACAGTTCGCACATTTGTAGCAATGTCCATCAAGCTGGCTTAAATAATCATTTCGGATTTCGACCATGAGTTATATTAGCCATTTAGCTAAAACATATAAGTTTAAATAAATTGTCTAAACACGTTACATTTTAAGCATTTCATTAAAAAATAGTCTCACCACTAAGTAAGAATAATTCTACATAAAGACATAACATTTGTTTGGTTTCATTCAAGCATAGTGTTAAACCGTATATAACCATGTGTACCATTCATTCTCGTACATAGCAAAACACATAAGATCATTGAGCATGTTGTGTATTTATTGTGAATTTAAAAAGCAATTTAAACTACATGCGACCAGCTTAACATTATAAAGCGAATTTGACAAACAATGAAATAAGTTAGAAATACAAAACATTTGATTAAACACTTTAACAAATAGTTTCTGACATTCATCCACCGGGCCCATATTTGCTAACATATTGAGCCTGAAATTGAGACTAAGACTCAGTAATGTGATGTTTAAAATATTACAAAGTTTCCTTCATATAACTAATATTGATACCAATTATTGTAAAATATGTTATTTTAAAAGCATGCATCAATTTTACCATTGCTGCTATTATGTTATAAAAGTGAATATGGGCCGTACTGAATGGAGAGTTTTAAGACTTTGTGACGCCAAATGAATTTAACACAATCATACAATAGGTATCCCATTTTGATCTTCAAATTCTTTGATCTTGATATGCATAGAAAAAACAATACATTATAAAAATTACATATATACATAATAAAGGGTGCACATCATATACTATTTTATATGACAAGTATACATATAATAGTCAGAACATTTACGCTCCCCATCTTTATATCAACCACCGCATTGTCATATATAACTTGGAGAAAAACAACAAGAGACACACGGACGAAAAGACGAACTGACTACAATTTCATTAATTGCTCTATTCAATGTTTAACAGACAGACATTCATCGGTAAGGCACCTAAACTACACATCTGGAATATATTTCAATGTCAGAGAGAAATGCCTTTAAATGGACTTTTATAATTTAACAAGCGCATAATTTACTTTGATTATTTGAACTGTTAGCGTGTATAAACAATATGATCAAAGAATGTCATGAACATTTTGTGTGAAAAACAACTTCCAAGCTAAATAGCAGCTGTGTATCTGAAATAAGTCAAAGCAAGCACAATGATTGTGTAACAGAATAAAGAAATATGTGCAATTCAACTGTCTGTTTAATTGTAACTTTAAACAAAATCTGTCCACTAGAATAAAATATACCTATGACTGTTGTTTTATCTGATATGCTCAAAGCCAACATCAGAAACAAATGTTAACATTCCACACACTTCCGCAGCCATTAAATAAAAGAAGCATCTGCTCCAGGAAGACGCCGTAACAATAAGGCGCCGTATACCATTCAATATTTAATATGAGATCTATCTGCCCTGCCGACGCAGTCCGCAAACAATTTGGATTTAGTTCACTTTCAAATTCACACAACACAACACTTGATAAGCATCTCATTCGACCATCATAATCATAATCAGAATGTATTTTGATGGTGCCTTGTAGGTTTGCATTGCATGGTTCATGAATGTACATACAATTCTAGTCGGTACTTCACCAAACTCTGCATTTGGTAGGCGGGTTGTACTTCGCTACGTAAGAGCACTTGAACACATCAGGGAATGCAAGTGAATTGGATAAGGCACCCTCGATTCTGTAAATAAAACATTTTATTGTCACCATATTTTAAAAACAAGGATGTTTGTAGTCTGATCCGAGTAAATATTGAGAACAATCAGAGAGGACATAATATACAGGAAACATAATAAACACATAACTAATAATCTGCAGAATAGAAATACACTTATATCGGACCTTTTAATTATGCATCCTTACACATTATCCCTTGGAGATTCATAGATTATTTATACATGTTCTGCACGCCTATTATACACGACATGTATTCTCAACACCTGCTGTTCTAACAAGTTATGTACAGCTGCTATAATGAACGCGTTTTGGAACCATTCACTCTCTTTAACATGCTCTATAAATCTGCAATAAACTAAACTACGTACTTTAACCACTCGTTATTCCATACATGTAATGTACAGCAGCTATACTTTACGTTCTTCAACCGACTGCTCAACTATATATGTTCTGTACAGATGCGATACTCTACCATTAATCTCACCTCACGCTCAACTGTGAATGTTTTGTACAAACGCATTACACTGCAAGTTTTTTCACCACTTGCTCACCTTCACATGCTCTGTACAGCTGCGAAACACTACACGTATTCTTAACACACGCTTACCTATTGATGCTTTGTACAGCTGCGATAAATACACTTATTTAAACAACTAGCTTTACATGTTCAGTTCAGATACACTACACGTATTTCCAAACCTAGCCCACTTTGTCATGATCTGAACAGGTGCAATACACAACAAATATTAACAGTCACTCAACGATAACTGCTCTGAACGTCTGCGATATACTACAAGCATATATACCTTTCACTCAACAATGAATGATCTGTACAGCTGCGATATACTACACATGTTCTCACTACGTGCTCACCTATATATGGTATATACAGCTATACTGAATGTTTTATCGCTCACCTATAAGGACCAGGACTGTGTGCGTCCCTCATGAGGAAGTCCGTTACTCCAGACATTGTCCACTTTGAGCAGTACAGTTGGGCGTAGGAGACGAAGAACAACTGTCTGGCGTCAAGGTCCAGTCCTGCAACCGGCTCCTCCTCACCGTGCTCCTTCATCCATAACTCGTACGCCTGTTCGGTCGATTAAATCATCGATTAAAAATGTATTTCTTATTTCAATTGAACAACGAAATTAAGCTCAAGTTTCTTGCTATTGCTCTTACATGGTAAATCGATCTCAGCAACATAAACTTACTATATGAGCAGCTCGTAAACCACCATTATCTGCTATATTTTCTTCCAACGTTTGAGCTCCGTGTATCTGCAAAAAAAGGAAATATGCATAGTAAGACAAAGTCAATCTGTACGTAAAAAGTATTCGGGGGGAGCGTTTATTCTACGTCTGAGAAACATATATTGCACCGAGTTCTCGAATTACATCACTCTTGGGAGATCGAGTAGTTATATAGCGCAATGGGTCTTGTTTAATGTTGGTGTTGGATGACTGGCATTACTCCTGCCATTGATCAGGATATAAGTTGCATTTCAGGCTAAATGACGTGTCCATGTTGATTCCACTGTTTTATATATACAAATAACCATGAGTATGAATTGAAAACCAGACCTGTTTTCTGTTAGAAAAATGTACGTGTACATAAATGAAGCGAAAGATGGAGCAATACAATTGTCATGGAACGTTTACATTTCTACTATATTTATAGAGCACTTCTCACCGTCATGTTTCCTATCTTAAAGTGGTCATACTGGTCCTTCATACAGTGGGTAGTCTCGTTGAACATCTCGGCCGTCACAGGATCCCACCAGTCTCGCAAACGACCTTGACCGTCGTACTGCCGTCCTGGGACAAATGAGTTCACATTAATGAGTTTATATCTTCGTTTATGAACAGTGCTCTAGAATTAATTAATATTAAAGCAGAAAATAAAACTTAACATATATTTGACTAGAAATCTAATCAATGCTCGTGCTTTAATAGAGTGTATAAAATATCCACAACTATTTTATTATTACACAAAACAGGCAATATTTCGAGGACGTTCGGAACCAAACGGAGATTTAGAGTACTCCAATGTTTAAAACAACCTCGAGTTATGATTGCAATACCCCTGTGTTAGTAATACCGTGCTAAACAAATGACACATACCTTGAATATCAAATGCATGTGTTATTTCGTGACCTATTATTGATCCAATCGCACCAAAGTTCAATGCGCTGAAACGTACATCGGAATAATTGAGATCAACTGTTTTTACATAATATATCTTTGAAGCTATATTTTTTCAATTTACAATTGTTTTCAAAAATTTAAACTTATCTATTCAATAGGAAATTGATAAAAAAAAAATTGATTATTTAGTTTCACATTTTTGTTTAAAAAATACTAAAGAGTAACAATTAAGTGAGATTAAAATGTACCTGGGCCCCTCATGACTATATATGGGAAGGTGGAAAAGTGCAATGGGAAATATTATATCGTTCCTGACAGGACTGTAGTCCGACTCTACTGTCACTGGCGGGTTAATCCAGCTGTAATACAAGATAGAGTAAATTTACCGAAGTACCGAATATATCAGGAACATATTTCACAAATGCATTAAGATGTCTGAACTTTGGATCTTGCAGCGTCTGGCAAAACTCTATTTTGATGCAAAGATAAGAAAATGTAAATTTTTGAAAATAAAATGCCACGGTACTACTCACCTATTAAGTCTGTCGAACGGTTTACTCAGAGAATTAACCATGTTCGTAATAGTAAACCTTCTCCATTTGAGCAAATTGTTGAACCAGTTATTGCCAATAGTAAACTGAAAAGATAATTTTGTAAATATACGTTGTAGGGTTAACGTCACTTGAAAAAGGGACAATAATTCATCATGAGAATACGATTTAATAAGAAAGCATCAATTGACTATGAATAAAGAATAACTAATGATATAATTATTATACTAAAATCGATCCTACGAATGTAGTGTAATTCGAGTATTCATGACAAATGTTTTCTGAAACAAACTTCTAACGTTCCATCTAATATTAAATTAAAATATAATTACTATTCCAATTAAGGCAACAACCATTGCTCAATATTAAATGAATGAAATATTCACTGGATATCTCAGAAAGTTTCGAACGGATTCTGTAATGTTGGCATACACAATTTGAACTTTGGGAGGCTAAATATTGATTTTATTGTACACCCAAATAATCAATTCCACCTTAACTTTGACATCAAAATTTCGAATATGATGGCAAGTATCACCTTTTTTCCACAGATGTTCAAAACATTCTAAATCAACAAAATTACCCCCCTTACGTATTATTCACTGAGTCAAATGTTTCTTAATCTGATACGTTCAAAAGCAGAAATTAGCAAATGAATAAAGTTTATGTTTTGATTGAATGCTGTTCAGACTTTCAAATGCTCCTATACCAGCTCGTTTAATCACTCTATTCTTGTAAACTATTGTGAATCAATTTTGCATGATTTCCCTATTAGCAAACTTATCTTTTTTTCAGTTTAACGCATGCAATACAGAATAAGGTATAACAAAGTTAACGATTTAAGAAGTACGCAAGATAAGCTAAGTCTTCCTGACCGCGATAAGTGTGATGTCGAAAAGTAAATACTTGTTAATGATCAGATATCTGTTATGGTTAGAAACTATATTGCCATAATATATTAAAAAGATGAGGTCATTTTAAACCGAAAATAATCCGTGGCGCTATGAGTTTCTCTTAGTATATATTTAGAAAATTATACTGTCCAAAAGAGGAGAACAGCGTGACACCTCTTAAAGAACTACTTACATTGGTGTAGAACTCGGAAAGGAAAGTGTTGTTGAGAATGAAAGACGGGTAGCTCACTTTCTCAATCATCTCGTCCAGCTGGAATTCAAGTGGTTAGGTTAGGTTAGGCATTATGTGTTCAAAAGATATTTTGTTATAGAAATAGCTTTGTTAACCGTAATTAACCTGAAGAAGCTTTACGTGTAAAGAGCGTATATGTTGCGTATATTATAAAGAATACGAATTGCTAAAATGCACATCATTTTGTTTAGCTGAAATCAAGGATAGATTGTTAGTCAAACTGTATTTTGGAGTTATAGTAAAGAGGAAAAAAAAATTCAAGGCAAATGTAAAATATTATCGTTTTCAAAAATAATTATTATTGTTGTTGTTATTATTATTATTATTATTATTATTATTATTATTATTATTATTATTAGATTATAAATATTATGTTTCATTTTTTAACCAAAATGATAAAGACATAGTAAGCTGCTATCTACCTTTTTCTCGGCATTTTCCCTTGTCTTTGTGTCCATCCATATCTTTCTCAGGAGGTATTCCTTGAAGGCCCTCTTCACATACGTTACCAGGGTTGTTATCTACAAGTATTTGTTACTATATCATTAACTTAAATTACATAATAGTAAATGTTGGAATGTTTTACAGCAAATTCATGCAACAACCTGGCCAAAAAGCCGCTCTAAAAGCCAAAACTCAAAAGCATATATTTTTAACAAAAATAGTTGCAAGCAATTAATTGAACATAATAATTGAACAATTAACCTTCGAAATAAACACGGAACATTTTGTACTGTTAGGTCCCATACTGTTGTAGTTATTAACATAGAATCGAACCTAAATATGTGCACATATATAATGCAAGCAACCCAAAAAAGGACATGCACGACGAACCAAATCTACTTAAAGCAAAACATATCAGTGCTAGACGACCAAAATGCAAACCCTAAATTGAATATCGATAAAATTAAACCAACTTAAGCAAGTTCAAGTTAATATTTTTAAAAAGAAAAAAGTTCACATTTTGACATTTTAGTAAAGTTTGTTAATTATCATAAGTAATTTTATCGTTTTCATTGTTTGAAAATCAAGCAAAATTCGTGAAGCTCTTTTGCCTCCTAAACAACAAAGTACTACAATTGGTCTCTATTTTTAAGAATAATTACATTTACCTCTAGTTTTTTAACTGTTATCCTAACAATGCTCTTAAATAAGATCCAAGGTAAATAAATCGGGATACATGGATGGATGACATAATCTGGATACAGAGGGGTTCTTGTATTGAACCACAATTACAAACCTTTTTTATGCGTTCATCACCCTTTGGAAGGCAATCAGATCATTATAAAGGTTGGCATTAAAACAATGTTACAACAATGCGATGTAAACTGTTTAATACAACAGCTATATATGCATTGGTACAGTATGTAATTAGTTGTTTTACGGTAAGGTTACATTAACTAACAAAATGTGAACTAGTAAGCGAAAGGAAAAAAACAACATAATACAACTTGTAAGGCATGGTTTCTATTGCATTACATTTCCGAATCTCATATATAAATGGAAATAAATTAAAATGCAATTCAATTAAAGTGAGTCAATGTATAAAAAGCGAAAGTTAAAAGTGTAGTTAAGCACACACTTTTCTGCAATCAACTTGTTCTCCTTGCGTGAAACAGAATAGGTAATATGAAATAGTTTATTCGCAAGTATAAGGAATGAGTGTAAATATGAGGGTGTACCTGAGCAAGAGACGCGTCGATTGTCGTCGCGTTAACATATACGGCAGCGGTAGCGAGTCCTAAGGCCTTGTTGGTGTAAAAGGTACAGCGACGCCAATGCTCACCTTCAGCCTCCATTTCTGTAAAACAAAATTCACACGTCAACATAGTAGTCATAAGTAGTACGTCAGCGAGTGAGCCGTGAGTAGTTTACTGTTTAGTCGCATTCAATTATATAGCGGTAATGAGTAGTTTTGACGCGAGAATAAAATGACCATATCTTTGCCAGAAAGAAGCAGGAAATGATGTATGTCGATATACATCAGTTCAGATTGGTGATGTCAAAGCTCTTTCATATTTGTTGTCTACAAACTGCTATATAAGGTTTAATTTCCATCAAAGTGCAACAATGAATCATATCATATTATCTTCAACACACAAGTAGGATTCGAGATAAGTTATTACCTTCGTCGTGGTTGACATCGGGTTGAAATGTTGTGAGGTCAAAGAAGGGCTTCATGGACCTTGCTAGGCCCAGTAAAACATACCTCTCTAGTATGCTGCAAAGGTAAAATTGAGATTTTGAGAGAATATGCTACGATTTCAGGCTTAAAGGTGATGCTTCGATCACGGACCCGACTTTTAGTATGAAAACATAACCTCAGATAAAGTTAAGAAGGTAGTGAAGTTCGTCTTACACTTTATCTGCGGGGTATACAAGGTACCACTGTTGTGAAAAAAGTGAGCCAAATCCATCAAGTAAGATAAATTGCTTCTTTTCTTTTAAGAAAGAATTCCCTTTTTATTAAAACTGTTGTATAGAGGGGTACATTTGTGGTTGGATGTAACAACGGTTCATACTCTTTAAGTTGACCTGTAATCAAGTTAAGTTTAATCAAGTTTAAACTTTAAAAACAATGTCCGAATAAAAATTTGAAGATTGTCCAGACTCCAATAACATTTGATTAATGAAATACATGCAAATCTCATTTTAAATTCGTTTTTTAACTAGACCAAGATATTATATTACAAGTTTGCAATTGGTATTTAACACTGTCTGGTGCCCTTTAAAGATTCATTTGATTATAGAAAAATGCTTTTATAAAACCGGGGTAAGAACTTACTTTTACTTTCCTTAAAGAACCTCTTTCTAAATAAATGCATGAATAGAGAGATCAAAATACTGATGCTGAATTGACAATTAGAGTCAAAAGTCATTGGTGTTTCATTCTACATCACTATAAATACATGTAGATGACAGTATGTAGGATGTAAATTTGTACTGTGGATTTTTCAAACGGTAACCATATAATATACATTCGTATACCTGGTACATAAAGCATTTTCTCATTAAACCAACTAGTAATGTATTCAATGTCATGCCGGCAACCAGGAATCCATTGGAGATAGACACTTAACGCCAGCAACAAACATGTTCACAAATTGTATGTTTATGTTAGAGTTCAATTTTGTTAATCTACTGAAAGGCGAGCGGGCATACTGCATGTAGATCGCTCTATCTTAAGTAGATCGCTGAATTGGACTCCAACTTTAGTTATGACTGTTACTTCCAAATTTATTTCAAACTTAAATCATCCCAAATGCACGTTATGTAACTTCTGGAACCTTCAAGATTCAATGCCGTTGCCAAACACTCTAAATTCACAAATACATTACATTAACTATGAATCATTTGTCATACTAAAATTCGTTTGGCTTACTGTTTTGTGAAAAGCGTTTTAAATTTAATGCTTACGAACTATTCAAATAGTAACCTATAATATGTATATATCTTTATATCTTAATTCTCTCCTACTCAGTTTTTTTAAGAACACATCATTTCCCTACTTTATACATTTTGATTTGTACCTCTTTTTCTCGTCGTTGCTTGAGTACTCATGCACAATATCACAGACTTGTTCGAGCGCCTTCTCGTGTAGGACTATCACTTCCGTTTCCGGGTTAACGACAGGGACCGCCTCACTTCCGGCCGACAGGAGGCTGTTTATGTAGGACGACCAGTTGATCTGTAACAATGATGTGTTCAATGTATTCGGTTTATCATAAAATGTTAAGTTATACTTAATCTTGTAGGCCCACTTGGGATAAAAGGGGAGTGCATATGTTCATTCATTGTGTTGTTTCTTGGGTAAAACCAGAACAGCGTCTATAGATAGACATCTTAAAGAATAGCACTTTACACTTTAGGATTTCTTTTATGCATTTTACTGTTAACTTTAAATATGATTTGTATCCCACTGAATTACCTTCATGTATTATTCAATGATTTAGAGATGACCCTAGAAATGCGATCTAAAAGTGTAAACATAAACCCCGTTTAATAACACAGGGTAAACGCCAAAGACATAAAACACAATTCATAGTTATGGAATATGACAAATGTTCATTTTTGGCAATATTGTGAACAATAAAAAGTTGTGCTGATAGTTAATCATATAAAAGGTCTAATTCGGCTGGTTAATGAATAAAACAATAGTCCTATAATTAAACTTAACCCAAGGCATTGGTGACCAGGTTTCTCCTATATGGAACATTAACAACAGTTGATTTTTAACACAACTAACAAGTTATATTTATTTAACATGTTGCCTCCTACATAAACAATATTTTATTGAACATTGATTGGAGGTCATTAAAACAATTACCTCGTGAAAAGGCAATGCTTTATAAACAGCAACATATTATGAGGCTTTTACAAAGTTATAACAGCGCGCAGAAAATCAATTGTTTTCAGCAATTTATTTGCATGCATCAATTTGTAAAGCTTTTAATAAAGTGAAATTAGATTCCAAAGTAAATATTTATGAAACAAAATTGATCATTAATTAAGTACTCACCATAGTGCATTTAGATTGCAGATCTTTCACAGCCATGGCGTTATATGCCTGTGTCCGGTTGTGGATGTGTAGTTCTATATCATGAGCCTGTTAAAGGAAATTGCGGCAATAAAACGACCAGTAAACGGACAGACAAATGTTAGAAATGATTCATGATAAAATGAAAGCAGTGTTTTATTAGTTTGCTAATGACAAATTTTAATGTGTTTGTCTTCGAAAGGAACACTGATGATTAATTGCGGACGGTGCGCATCATTAGTTATGATTACAAATTAATGATTGGAATGAAATTTAAATTTTGCAGAAATGCAGTGACTCGATTCAAATTTCGTAATTCTGAATTCAGTTAATTATTCGCTTAGGAAACTTCACATTGCCGATTGTGTAACTTTGTGTAAACTCCCCTTTCAAATCATGTGCACTCGTTACGATGTCACCCGTTCTAACATATCATTGTTTTCAATAATGCTAAAATCCCGTCATATAAAACACCGAGTTGAATTTTGACTCTTTTTAACTGGTGTTCAATATATATATATATTGTCAAGTGTTGGAAGTAATGGAAACTGGCTCCCATTTCTCGAAGTCCTTTATTAAAAGATTAAGCTAAGAGCATGCTATTTTTTTTGGTATTATGTGTGTATTATTCACTGCTTAAAGAATTCTGAGAGTTTAAAGGAACTAGTATTTATTATAATCTCGATTAACTATTTAATAACGTTTAAGCACTTTTGATGAATGAAATAAGTTATTTAAATTTGTTTGTTTCAGTGTATGCGTTTTTGTTGTTTAGAAATTGCGGACAAGCCATATACCAGCGAGAGTTGTTTTTCAAGCTCTAGGATGTTCTGTGCCTCCTTTTCAGCTTGCTCCTTAGTCTGATCCCAGAGCGCCTGGAGCAATTCTGTCGTCTCGCGTAGGTAGTCTCTTACCAGCTGGAATCAAAACAACACAACATGACAATACGAGAAAAAAATGAAAAGGTTGACTGGGCTTGGTTGAGTAACGTTGTCTTAGAGTCTGCATTCAACTTATTGAAAACAAACGTTTGGTTCTAATTTTTGTTGCATCAATACGCTATATTCTTATCTACATACCTCTTGTAAAGGTTTCAGGGCGTTTCGTTTATGTTGCAGAAATAAAAGCACATGTCAGCGTATTTCTAACACCTTTTGTATTTTGTTGTGGGTCTATTTCAGATTCAGAGACGTGTAAGTCTTCACTAATTCCGTACGAGTTCAAAGAGATGTCATGTATTCTTTTGGACTAATTTTTAAAGATCAAAGATTGAAACATTGAAACAAAGATTCAAAGTTCTTGCACCGCAAAATAGTTCTACTCGTAAATGAGGGCAAATTAGACCAATTCGGAAGTGTCTACTCAGTGTAATACGTTATATTTCTTCTTTTGTTAGCACATAGCAGGGAATTAAAACATCGTTATACCATCTCAGACTCCTACAACTAATGTGGTCATTTTGATAAATTGACAGAATATATATGAGATTTATTTAGTGGGGGCTAACGACAAGGAATCGTTTACATTGCTTTTTACATACCTCGGTTACATTCTCCGTTGGATGTGGATGCGTATCCTTAATGTGTGCTTTCTTCGTTGTGGTAGGTTCAGGAGTGTCTGTGGTATCGATGTTGTATTCAGGGTTTGTGGAGTCTGTCTTGTTGTCAGTCATTTCGATCTTGGTTCCATTTACTTGAGGTTGTGATGTAGCGTCGGGATCAGTGCCGTTGACACTGAAAAGGTTCTACACCGTTGATATTGATGTTCTTGTAATGATAATTATTAACGTACTAATATAATATTATCATTGTTTTAAACATATATGTTTATGTTCTTTAAACAAAGCTGTTCATGGGACTCTTTCATTCATTTCTTAAGTAAATAAATTACAAACTTTCAAAATAAATCAAACGACCGATATATTTTCCTCTTTGATACTTGTAATGTATAGAGTTCCCTCGCAGTGTGACCTACATACTTTTCCAAAAACCAAACTCATAATCACGAGGTAAACCAACAACCGCAAATGACCTATAATTATTCAAATATTGCCCATATTTTAAGAACCATTTAAAAGACAAGCAGATACCAGACCTCATTTGTTACTGTAATTATATTCTAGAATATCCATAATTGCACTCAACCGGTTGTAATCTGAAATTGTATTTCTGGTGACTTCTTAATTTGCTTAAAAACTATCAGTGGATAAATTAGTTTCTTGAGTTTTCTTAATGAAAGCGCCCAATGATTTGTAAGAAGTTGCAAGTTGGACGAATAAACATCTCCTTAAATGCTTCAAATGCAAATTTCTTTGCACTTTTATTGTCAGGGAGAATCTTTACAAATAGCTTAATAAATATCAAAATACAATCTAACGTTATGCATACTTTTCGTTAATCAACTACACTCATAAATATGTTGATTAAGAAAAGAACGTCACACTCTGAGAACCATGTGCACTATGATCGTACTAGTACTCTGCATTCTTCGCCTGGATGCAGACCGAAGTGGATGGTATGGTCTGAAAGTATAAGACTTCCACATTCACTTGATTGTTTAAGTGGTACTTTTAGGAGGTGCCTGATACCTGTCTGTGTTGTTTGAGCTGCGTTCATTGAGCGCCCTCTCGGCCTCCTGTTTGAAGATGTTGTACGGGAACGGCGAGTGACCAGCCTCAATCTGAAAGTATATTGGTTGGATTACTTCCAAAGAATTTCTTTGCAGAAATGAGAAATAGTATTCCTCTAAATTTCAGTTTAATATAGTGAGGCAAATTCGAGCGAGGTATTAAAGTGTGTGTCTGATATTGATATATCCGTGACGAATTAAATGCTGAAATGGCTGTCTGAATATTGACATTTTAGATATAATTAAGATCTGCGACTCGATGTACCTTAATGATATTGACGTTCGGGTTTCTTTCATCCGGTCCAATCATAACTTGGAATAGCGGCCAGGTGTTTAGTTTATGTATGGACAGTAGCGTTCCAGTCATGTCCCATTTCTGATGCGTAGTGCCTGCTCCAGGGAGCGCCCCTGCCCCGCCGCCACTAGTGACGTTGGTGAGCAGTGATCGAAATTCGCTGAGCGTTTCTGCACGCGACACTTGACTTTCTGCCATGCAACTTCTGTAAAAGTCACGCACCTTCTTCTGCGCACCTCCATCCATTTTGTGTGTTTCTGCAAGTGATAAACGGGTAATCTAACAAAAATGCATCAACATCATCCGTGCTAACGAAGGATAATTGGTATATTAAAATTAAGTAGTTGTTTATAAGATGTACAGCTCTTTCACCATCAATTGACATGTTTTCCTAGAAAATCAAGATTGATAGGTTTGAGTCTTGATTCTCAAAATGAATGCGTCAGTGAAATATGGACCATGGAAAAATGAAACTAATCATAATGATGTGCAGCAAGAGAATCACAAGGACCTTTAAGGCATTCATTTATCGCTTCATATTTTTGAGCATTGTATGGTTCTTTAGTTGAAGGTAACAAGTAGCTTTAAAGCTTAATTATTGCATTCTCTAATCTCTTAAACAAATAATTACTTACCGATGAATGTTTTGAGCATGAACCAGTTTTTATACGCTAGTTCCTGGAAGCGGTCCCACATGGGGTACCCGGGTGGAATGGGCGTCTCCCGCAGCCAACCACCACATGCGTACTGGTGGAAATCCTCGCAGGGGTCGGCACTCGGGTCCATGGCAGAAAGGATGGAACTAGCCGCAGACAGGCAGCCAGGGGACTCGCATTTCGGCGGTACTGGAAAAGAAGTCGTACAAAGTTATCTGGTTGGAGTATTCACAAGGGTCCGCAATCGAGCCCAGGGCGGAATGATAGTCAGCCGCTAGCAAGCAACCCGGGTACTCATATTAAGGCGGTACTGGGGGAAATAGTTCCTGATATCTGAATATCTTGAAAGAAAAACAATTTTAATATGTCTTACAGTGATCGTAAATATTTGAAGAACACTAAGAATAAAGTCAATATTCAAGCATAGCAATAAAATGTTTTTAAATACCATTCCCTCGAACTTTCGAGAAAGGGATCCTTTTGCTTTCAAAATATAAGAAGTCCTTATTTAATCGTTGTATACCTTTGACCTCATCCTTCCCACCCATGTGCGCAGCGAGCACAATAATTACGACAAAAGCAACGAGCGCCAGCACGATGAGGCCCTTCTCGGGGCCCGTCAGAGCGCGCCGCCTTTTACACGGACCACAAGTGCAAAGAGGCCCGTCCTCGTACTCCAGCATATCATCCTCAGAGCCCCACCGATTGTCTGCGTACGGCGACTCCTGCATCTGAAAGGAAAAGGCTCAGAATGTTTATTGTTATGTACATAATCCAGAATCCGGAAAGAAATTCTATATGCTAACAATATCCTTCCAGCACAAATACCTTTGGAACATATTTGGGTTTGGTATAAATATAATGAAACCGTTGGTTAAAAGATGATATTCTATTACAGAATAATGCACACGATCAATGAATGATCCTGGATTGAAAATGTACAAAGAAGAAAATACAGTATTTGCATGTACGAACACGTGTACTATTTTATTAACACCAAACATATTACAAAGTTTAACCGTAAGGATTGTTTGCATTTTATTTACTCCAAAACTAATTTGCTTATCCTTGAATTTCATCTTGACTCTATTCCGTCCAGCACCTATGATCAAGTATTTTAAGCGCTATAGGGAAGCGCATTCCTGGATCTACCAATACCCACACCGCCACCGAACTATCTAGACAAATATAGTTGACAATCAAGGAATTGTGCAGAACTTATTTATGTTATATGCATACTTACATCAACGGATACAGTATAAAACTGCTTATGCACGTATTGTGTATTTTATTGTTAGCGAAACATGCTTTTGTCAGTATGTCTAGGTTTTTTCTTGACCTTGAAAAGATAAAACAATTGATGCGATGCAATTTAGGCAAACATACGTAATATCGAACACAACAAACACAAAGCATCATACCAATGCAGTTCCAATTAACCCTAATACATTAATCTGTTGTACCCTGTTTTAATTTTAAAATTACATTGAAAAATAGGTCATGTTGTATCATCCAAAACGCTTTGAACAGTTAAACTCAACTTTTAATAGTGTGTGATAAACTGTGTTTACGGTGTAAGCTGCAGTTTTAGACGAGTGTACCCGCGGTGAATGGTGCTATTCTGGTACATGGACGTTGCATTTGTTTGTTTGAATATGAAATGTACAGTCAGATAACCTTCTTTCTGAAAGTTATCGTATATATCCTTTTAACGACCAAAACAGAGAAAAGAGATCAAGGACATGCATTTAATGCCAAGATGTGTTAGTTCATACACTAGTTTTTGTTAGTTCTCATAACTTAAGTACCTCCCCTCTTGAAGCGCCGGAAATGGTATTGTAGGTCGAGTTCTTGAAATGTTTGATCAGCCCTCGTGCCGACTCGCTGTAGTCGCTATTTTTGTTGCCCTAGTGACGGTGTGGAAAAGCAATCACGTGCAAAGTGGGTAAAACAAGAAACAAACATGCAAAGAAATGGAACCAATGCAAATACGAACTTTAAACGAACAAATAAATAAAAGTGAATGCCTTTGTGCGACCAAATAAGAATAAGATTACAAAACATGGAAAAGTGAAAATGAAACAACTTAAAAAAGGGTGTAAACAAATAAACTCCGCACGTAAGACAACAGCTTAAGATGTTGAATACATCAATCTTACATAATGCAATAGATGTATGTTCATCATGACATTTGATGATGAGAGGCCAATGATGTTGACAATGGCAATACATATTTTGATTGTTTAGGATGTGGAAGTAAAACCAAAATATATTTTTAGACTTTTCAAAAGTCCATATGCTATAAACAGTAACCGGTCCAGAATCTATGAAAGAAATTGTGAGGTAACGTTCAAAACCGCAACCGTAGGTAAAAAAATAAAGAAACATTTTTGTTCACATTCAAACGTTAGCAGCTGAAGACATTTGCGTGCGATAAAGCAAAGATAATATGTTGAACGGATGTATTGAAGGTAAAATATAACCATGCATGTGCATTATGATGTAGAAAAAAATGCATTTTATTCCAAGGCGAGCATTAATTTTAGCCTGAAAGTGTGCAATACCGAAACAGCCGATTTTTTTTTTTTCAGTTTTATCCACGTTTAGATTGGTAAGCTGATTAAATTCTCCTATATATTTAAACAATACTTTAAAAAAAACTTCAAGTAGATCATTTTACAGTATCTATAGTCATTTTGCACTAAATGAAATTGATTGGGGGGGGGGGGGGGGGGTTGTATGAAGAGAAATGTTAGCATCGTCAAAGTGACATTTCCATTCAAGTCAACTTATCTCAATATATTTTTCGCTTTAACTCCTAAGTATGTGAAGCAATTTATAGAGAGTTAATACAAAATATTAATCATTGTTCATCTTAAAGGTACTTAAATCTCATGTTTAAATCGCAAATCAATTTGTTCAATCATTTTAATTGACATTTTAGAATAACAATGGTATCATGTCAGTCGTATCTATTTTGAAAAACATCAAATAACTTTGACATCATCGATTTGCAACAACGAGATTTTGTCATTTTGAAATTTCGCAAAAGTCACGAATTTCCACATTTATCAAATCTGAATCCCATTAAGAATACACCGCATCTCCGTTATTCACATCATCATGTTAAAACTGGATGTCAGAACACTTATTTTCTAATTTACCGACGAAAATCATCTGCCGCTGTGTTGGCAGTTTTTTTATGTGTCACATCTGGTCTATATGATCCTTAACTTTAATGCCTGATTTTGTAAGATTCTCGGACACATGATCAAACTAATGAGGTTTAAAATAACGGTATGTTCATTGTTGTTAAACATAGTGGATTGTGATAAAAGATCTTACATACCCTCAAGTATTTCCTAATGTGGAACAGAAGAAAGAACGGTATTTCCTGGAGCAGACTTGACCGTAAAAATATCACATGACCATCATACAGAATAATGGCTTTTTGGTACACATGAAATCACTTCCAGAAATGCATGTGAAAACTGTATTTCAGCAATCTCAACTAGTTTCAAACGTTTATTGTGGTCACTTTTATGAAACTGTCAGTTCAATATGTATTTGGTGTTTCACATGTTCCTTCTGTAAAATTAGTATGTTCTCTTTAAAGCCAATCATGTAAACATCACAAGGTTTTTTATCACCGATGTCCAGTTAAGTTGACTCAACAATCCACTAGGAAAATTTAATCTTCACTGAATATATCCTATTTACACTTTCTTCCACGAACAAATGTCAATATACAAAGTCCCGTAAAATACATGGTTTCATCTTCAAACGCATTCAGAATATAGTCAATAAGAAACAATAATGTATTCCAAAGGAAGCCTCTTTTATGACCAGGCACTCGAATCAAGCCTGTTTTACAACTGACCAGTGTCAAAGAGCCGACATACATCATGTCTTACAATACCTCGGAGATACGAATAATACCAAAACATACAATGCGCAGAGAAATTTCTGGAAAACAAACTTATGACGCGAGTAGAAAAAGGGTAAGGGAAAGGAACTCCACTCCCCCGAAGACATTTCATGCCTTTTTTCAATTTTTGTATATTTTTAGTTTTTTGTTTTTTTATCGTAGAAATGAAATTGTTAATGGTGTCCTGTTTGAGTTCTGTTCGGTTGCTCTTTTGTTGTGGTATTAAAGTTTTCGGAGTCTTTGAATCAAACATAGGTATATTTTAAATAAGTTGATAATGAAGGATCATACCATTTCTTATAAAAAGAACTGAATAAACATATGATTATTAAATTGAGTATATTTATAAGAAGGTGGTCTGTTATTAACGGTTTTCAGTTGAATACCAGTTGCATATACATACCTCTATGTATTTTGCTGCTTGGTGGGTCCACATGCATGGTTTTGTTTCACTTTATTAAGATCATATACTTGATAAACAAATTCAGGAGGATGTGTTGATTTGATGATTTAAAATGAACTTTTAGAACCAATATTTATCAATGCTTATATTGTGATGCAAATGTCGACTGCCTGTTGTGTGTCACTCCGTTCTGTGGCTGTTAGGCCTAAACTTTTTTATTTAATTTTGTCATTAATTGTTCGGCCTTTGTAATTTAACATTATGTTTTGGTCTTACTTATTTGCTCTAAAACATCACAAGGTTTAAGAAATGTGTGTATGTCTCCCAACACGGTCAGGATGTATGCACACAGCGGAGCTCGATGTCCAAATTAGCCAGAGTGTCCCACATTATTGATCTTAATAAACTGATTACTCCCCTTGCCAGTTGACAGCACAATCTGTCTCTAACAAGTGACTTTTTTCTGATTGCTCCTAGATCATCCCGAAAACAAATGATCGCATTAAGCGCACTAGTCTGATGAAATGAGATATTTAACGCTTGTTCCAAGCCGATTGGATGCTCTGACAATTAATTTATCCTAGAAAATTGCGTGCTAAACTTCCAAAACTATGTTTTTGTATCCGAGAGAATACCTTCACGTTTCTAGGAAAGACTTATTTTGATAAATCAAAGTGTGTTTAGTTTGTTCGCATACCGTATAGGCTTTACCTGATTAACAACACTGATAATCATGTTTATTACTTGTAAACATAAGTTTAGTATCAATTTATGTGGTCGCCTATCGTATAGGATAAGACTGATTTTTAATGTTATATGTTGGTTAAGTTTGTTAATATTGAACTAGTGTTTAGATTCCATTTAATATGTCATCCAGTATAAACTTATGTTGAATGAATCTATGAATCTACTGGCATGCTTACATCTAAATGTATCAGCCAAAGATATTAAAATATAATGTTTTTTACAAGCGCGTCACTTTAAGATCTACATGAAATTTTTAACTCACTCTGGACAAGTACAATTACCAGCTGCTGTAAGAATTTTGTCTTCATGGACAAATATTTTAACTACTAAACTTGGGAGTAAAACTGCCTTATTTCTATTTATTTGGCTGCTGTTTAGTACCATGTGTGGACATGCAAAAGAGGCTGCAACAATACATTGATAACAAAGTATGACATTAGCACCTTGATTGTACGCATCTAATGAAACAGCTTATGCCCTGTATATTAAAAGAACATTAACACCAACAACCGATGATTGAAACAGGAACCAATTTAGTACATTGTCTCCTAATCGCGTTTTTGAGACACTTTAATTATTTCACAAATCTGATTAAAGAGTGATAGTCTTGGAAAGTTAATTTATAAAAATCTTTTTGTGCAATTTTACGTGGAGCATAATACTGATTCGGAATGTAAATATTACTGCTGTTCAGTCTCTGAATAAAGTCTTGTTGACAGGATTTGACATTAACAGACGTTTCGTGTTAATTTATTTTAGGATGATGACTATGTAAAACACGGCATAGAATGGGAAAAAAGATGAGCATACAACACATATATTGACGATGAAGAAGCTTTATAGCAAATACTGAGAAACAGTGTCTGTTTAAATGTTCGTTGAAAGACGTGGAGATATTAAGAGGAACCGTTTATTTTTGTGCAAATGTAGATGTAGACGCTGGTAATACTTAAGGTATCCGATGTACCATTAAGTTTCTCAGTTTATCAAGTCATTTACAATAATGCTTAATTATGATACCTGGTGGTCATATACAATTTTAAAATCATTTCAAAACGTATTGCTGACAGATACATTAACTGGCATTGGTAGAACAAGTGCAAAAGGCAATCTAACATCTAAACAACTCACATATATGCCTTAATTCGTACATATTTACCTTTATGTTGGCACGTCCATTTTCATTAAGTGGCTCGCTTTCTTCTATGCACGTCGTCCTGAAGAGAGAATTATGTTACCATTAAAATTCATAGCTGACTGGTATATCATTATCATTCCTATTCTCGCCCTATACTTTATAAAAGATATGATAATGTACCAGTAACTTTAACAGCTACAATACACACCCATTGAGTTTGTTTTTCTAAGACATCACCATTTTTACTTTCTCTTTTATATCAAATGAAAATAAGTGTATAACAGAAGTATTTAAATGTTAACGTTTAGAATGATTTAGACATTCATAGCAATGGCAAAATGTATTGGTTTTAATAATAACCATATTTTGACAACACGCCGTCTCATTTGCTGTTGGCGTATAATTCAATATCCCGGGAAATTACCGAGTCTCCAAAGACGGAAACAAGCAGATTTGGAGAACATTAGCGTAAATAACATATGATAAGGACCTAAAACAAGTAACTAGACATGTCAGACACGCCAGAACTGTGATGCTCTCTGATGCTTAGGGGAACACGTAGCATACTGAAATTGACACATTCATTTTATGTCCATTTAAGTAGACTTGCATTGCACTGTATATAACTTACGTGTTTTGCATAACAAGTTCATTAACCCAAGGGTAGACCATTTATTTAAAATCCATCACTAAGTAAACTTCAATGTGCATGCAACAAATCATCTGTCTACAACCATGTTTGATTGAAATTGACATCCAAAGCAATGGCAACATATTTGGGTTTTATTTTATTTTAAAATCAACTGTCTTCTCATAACAAGATGTCTATTTTGTCATTCAGAGAAATTACTGCATCTCTAAAGATTTGGAGAATATTAGCGGATATAACATACAATTAGGTCCTTCAATAAGGCACCTGGACATGACAGACACGCGAGATATGTGATGCTGAGGGGAAAAAATAAACATGTTGAGGTTGACACATTCGCTGTTAACTTTGTATGACTATTTAAGTAGATTTGTCTAGCACCAAATACAACTACAAAGCTTTGCATAAAAAGCTCGATTATTCTAATTGTAGATAATTTCTTTCAAGTTCCTCACTGGGCAGACTTTAATATACATGCAACACATCACTTGTCTACATTCATATTTGATTGATATTCACAGAATTGGCAACACTTGCAGGTTTAATTCAATAACAACATTCTCAAAACAAGCCTTATGTTCTGTCATCGACGTATGTTTTCAATACTCCGGGAAATTACCATGTCACCGTAGACGGCAACAAGCTGTTTTTTAAAACATTAGCGGATATTGATACTTTCATTTTCAGCTTTTGCCTGTTAATTCCAGTACATTTGGGCTGATACATTATACAAACCATGAAGTTTTTCTAATGCAAATGTTCAATTTGCCTCTATCTTAAAGAGAAAATCCATTTATTCGCCGGAAACAGTGAACATTTAACAGACAAATTAATACATCTTTACTCCCACGTTTGTTTTCCGATATTTTGTAAGATCATTTAACATTTCCATGATGATAATCTTTCGACTAATGCATCCTATAGACTTCTGTTAAAAAATCGAAAAAGAGCAGATGTATGTTAAATACTATGAAAACAAACTATCATATACGTAGACGGGTCTTCTTAAAGTCTTCTAAAAAGAAAAAAAAATCTAATTCAAACAAGAACTTTCTGTAAAAATTAAATCCATCAGTATAGACAATTATGATATCAGACAAAACTATTACAACACCAACATGACAAGATACGTGCGAAATCTTATCTCGAGTCACCATTAATCACACCGGAAAAGTACAGTTTTATCCCCTGGTTATTTGTAGGAGTCTAACATACAATAACATGTCTGCAAACCTTTCCATTTAAACAGACATGTTATTTAATGCTAGACTACATACTTTGTCTTTTATTTCATGATAATTTTAGTATTAAAAATGACAAACGCATAAAAGATAAAATGTTCTTATTTTATCAAAACTAGTGAAATAAGAACAAAGCAAAAACAAAAAGCTTGAAGCACGAGTACAGCAATAATGTCAATCAAATATCAATCACTGTATGAATAAACTAAGGACATGTCAAGAAGCAGGGCAGACTTACTCACCTAGATCAATGCTTAGCTCCACCTGTCTTGTGGGCAACGGCAAAAGTCGGGAATTTTAGACGAACTGAACATTTTGTTGTCTTAATCCTAATCGTAATTCAGCTGCAATTGTTTTTTTTTCATATGTTGATACCATAGTTTAAGTTTCCATAGACTTAAACGGTCACATTTTGAGCTTTCATCAAAATTGCAATAGTTCGTGACCAAGCTTTGCTGTTGGTTGCACGCATGTTCGACGTTTGACCTGAACAGCACGCAACATGTCTTGACAATGCATGTGACTTTAGGGTTAAGGTTTTAACAATAGGTTAGAATAACAAAGCTAAGATGGTTAACTAGTGGTTATGTTGATAAGAAATATGTAAAGTATTGATTGGTAATACTAGTACACTACCACTGGCGTCGTGTGTACAACAAAAAACACTCAACTCCAAAACAGTGTATATTTTAAAGCATGATTTTTTTTTGAAAAAATACTTTACCATTGAATGAATACGCACTAGAGCAAAACATTAATTTGATCACAGTTTAACTTTCAATTTCAATATGCCATTTAATTGCGCGCTTATCGAGGGATTTAATCTCCTGCAGCGTTGACTGTTCCAATCAGAATTCGGATAATGCGACAAAATGAACAAAGGCAATCCGTTTTGAGCCCTAACATGACAATATCAATACGTGCATCGAGTTCTAAAAAGTTTAAATTTCTAGAAAAGGTGATTTTATATGCTGTATGACTTTAAAAAGCTCGCATAGTTCGCATTGCCTTCACACAGTTCCTTTTAAAACTTTCGAAGAAAATACGAACACGCACTCTGTCAAAATCACTTAATTTACAATACCAATGCAAGAACCTAATTTACTTCAAACAATGTTTGGAAAAATATAACTTCAAGAACAACATTAGATTTTGCATAAACTATTTTCCATAATGAATATTTAACAGGTACAACATAAAACGTTAATAGGCGTATTGCATCCCACTGTTTAGTCAATCATGTAAATTATTCATTTCACTTTCTATAGCAAATTAGATTTACTTTAATGAATATGCTTTAACGGTTTTTTCCATGTCAGGGCATTGTGAAATAATGAATATTTTATTAAGAGTCTCGTTAAGGGAAGTTCATTGCATGTTTTGTTTATATTGCGGTTATATGCTAATTAAAGTGTTTCAGGAGTTGACAGGTTAATTCATGCACCATAGTTCCATTATCTTCCGGCCCTTTAGGATCAGGCATTGGACATTGTGCCTGTATGTTAAGTTAATGACAACATGTGCAAAAAATATTATTGTCCTTTAGGTTATGTGGTTCCAAACAGTGTTTGTAGTAAACGTTAGTAAGTAATAGTAAGTTTTTTTGCGACCTAGTCTACGCATTGATTTTGTATTCTAAGTGTTATTGGCAGTTTGCTTATGTATTTTATTAACCAACTAAAACAATAGGAAAGGTTTTTTTATAATTTTTTATTAATTAATTTTGATTAATTCGGTGATCTCGCATGTGTAATAAGTGTAAAGTGAGAGTATTTAACAATGAATTTATGTTAAAACAATTTTGGACGAAATATTATATTGAATTATGTATTTGCATTTTGAGAATCAAATATAAATACCTTAGTGAGTTTGGAGTCCTGTTGTTGCAAACAAATGTCACATCCGGTATATCATCAAACTCTTCATGTGTACCATATGACGTCATAACTCACGTGCAACATAGTTCCACAATTACTACCATAATTAGTACCTTGAATGCATCGCAATTAGTTATTGAAATACTAAGAGTAGACACGTTTTTAGTTGTCAATGAACACACAATATCAAACAAAACTTCATCATAAGTTCCAGTATATCCTCTGAACTGTACAACTTAAAACCAAGGCTTTTTAACAATATATTAAGAGACGTTCACTTAGGTGCCAACCTCTTGCATGTTATCCAATAATGAAAGTATTCTTGTTGTATTTGTTGGGAGTTGATCGTACACATTAGCCGGTGGTTTGCAATTTGAGAATACTATTGGTGAACTGCGTTACGTGGGAGAGGAGTAGACTTGATACAATACAACAAACTGTATTGGACGTTTTCTGCAGTATGTTATAAGGCAGTAGGACTGAAATCCTTGGATTGCTTTTCAACGTTCGGTAAAATATAAGTTACCCTATCAAAAGCGAAAACAAATCCTATCATCTGTCTTATATTCGTTAGAAATGTGATTATTCACATATAACATGAAATAAACTTTAAGCATGTTCTCGCAAACGGTTGTCAATGAAATGTTACTGCCCAACGAAAAAGATTAACTATTGAAAAAGATATTTGACCCAAACAAAACAATGCAAACTACGTAGTTGTGTATCTAAACGGAATACCATATAGCAAGCCCAAAATATGAAGAACACAGAGGCTGCATTACTGCTATTTTGATGTTGGTTGAATTGGAATCAATTGTTTGGCTTTCCAATATCGTCAAAGAGATGGAGTGGTTCATCTTTGGGAAAGGGTAAAACTCGAGATAAAGTTAATATATATCACCAAATCAATCAATGGAGATGAAGAGACTTATACAATAAGCTCATATATCTCATAAAAAATGTAGAAATGATTAAAAACGAAGGGAAAATTTATGCTTTAAAGTCTAACAAAAATATGTCGCTGCCATGAAGATAAGTGATACTGCTTCTATCGAGTATACAAGGTTCAGTTTTAAAGAACTATTTAATTTAATTGATCATAGACAAAGTTGCGGTAACAGATAAATCGCTAAAAGTGTTTTAAATTACAACGTGTCTAATTGTTATTATAGTTGATTGTTTTCAATCAATTTGACCATGCATAATAATATTTTTACAATTGAGTTGATAATTGGTTTACCAAGACGTTTGTTGAATACATAAAATAAACATTTACACTTCATCATAATATATCGTTCCTAACTAATACTTTCTTAATGAATATAATTTGTCTTTTATGATTGCCTTATACGAGTTTTACAAACGAACTGCTTATTTCCCTGGTGTAATATTCAAGCCATTTGTTCGGCAGAATAAAGTTTAGATCATTTTCCCTAGTCAGCCTTTTGCGTGCCCCTAACGAGAGATAATATCACAGTGTAGTTTTGAAATACGTACTGCTTAGTCATACCACTCCTCCCATGTACACGTATGTTAATAAAGGCTCAATTCTATATGACACGTGAATGATATAGATATAGATGTCGATTGCACCTCATCTGTTTTATTGTAGAACTTTATGAACAAATGGACAGATGAAGTAACATATATAAAAATAAATATTATAGCAATATAACTCACAAACATATGTAGGCCTGTTCCAAATACAAAATTCTGTCTTAGAAAACATGATATTCATCGTAGATATTGCACTTTACTTTCCTGAAAGTATGTAAACGTACACAGACGCCTGATAATTACATGCAAATGAATGGTTAAACCACTCTTGTCTATGGATCAACGTTTTTATTATAGATCAGACAATGACAAGTTGGAGCCAGAGGGATTTTAAGAACTGATCTCTATGGACTTTAACCTGGCTTCGTACTACACAAGTAAAATATTTTCTCCTGATTATATCAATTTCTCAAATCAAACGTTACGGATTCCTCCAAAATACAAACATCCGGCGGGCCATCCTTTGAATATACTTGTATACAATGAAACGTTGTTTTTTGCCTACTTTCAACCGTCCGTTGTACGTTATGGGTTATGCCAAAGATCCCAAAGCAATTAAAAGTTAGTTTCCTTTGGATACCAAATTTTACAAAATAATGTTATAACTTCCCAATTAATCTTCCAAAAAGGTACTAAGCTATAGTTTCTCCAGAGCACAAGGATTGAAATATTATGCTTGAGGTTAGTTTTCGCACAGAAAACTAGGACCATGACTGTATTTATTCACACATCATAATTTATTGTTGACCCTGAAAAGGCTGACAAGATGAATATGTCCTGAATTATTCAGAAACTTCCCAATTGTCAAGACCCGCCAACATCAATACAAAAACAGAAAAAAACAGAGCTATTTGCTGGAATGTTTTAAGCAACCGGTTCTTAAATAATACAATCAGTTAACAGTTAAAATTTGGTGTAATACAAGATAATGTTCCTTTTATAGTATACAAAACGGTATATAAAGGTTTAGAAAATATTGCTTGATTTAAATGCCGAATATTGCATACCCTCCCACATTCCTGGATAGGCGTTTCCAGACGTTAATCCAAACTGATAGTGGGAAAACGGTGTATTAATTAATTTCATCCGGAAAATTTAAAAAAAAAGGTATCAATAATCTTTCTTGCTACGGGTGCTGTCCCTGTATTATCCATTGCATTGGAAAAGTTTTATTGCATCAAGATGTGTGACATTGTTTATCTAAAACTAATCATACAACTAGCATGAGACCGTGATAATACTTTCTTTCACAGTTCGTGTCTGGGAAAAGAGTTAATACACTAATAGTAGTCTATTGATTCTTTGGTTACAAAGTCTGACACTAATTATCTGTCCTATTTATTCGCACAAACGTCAAGATGCAACATAAACATGCCCAAAATAGTTCCGTATATGTAGTTCGGTCAATATTGTTATACTACGTTCGTATGTGGGCATAGCATTTCCGGTATTTTAGAGCTCATTCTTTCTTTTTTTCCTGAACATGTTTTATTCATGATCATGTCTTTAACGTTTTGTGTATTTGGTGTTTGTGTCTCTAGATTATTGTCGTTTGGACACTTGACTTGTTACTATATTTTGAGTGTATATTTTAATGTTTGACTACTGGGCCCTGTAGTTGTCATTGTATTTTTGGATAACATACGATTTAAAAAAACACACGCTAATATGAAATTAACATCCCTTTTATGTTGATTCAGAGTATCACGTGTTACATACTTGGACCATCCTAATACATTGAACAAATTGATATCAATAATTGCTGCTCCGATTTACGTCATTTGTAGAAATTCTCAAGTGAAATTATTTTCTAACGGGCACCGGAATGATTTCGTAATACAATCTGATATACATATAATCATACTGGCTAATAGATACATTGGTAACATCAATACAGTTGAAGTACGTAGCGTCAAATATCCTTCAGTTTCTCTTTATTTGTAAAACCTAAGAACAAAACATGCGTCGAATCAGCAAATGTTGGTTTTAAAATAATAGCACGGCAAATCTATATTTTAGTTTGCTTTCCACTGAAGTATTTATGTTTTCATGAAAGGCAGACGATCCAATCGTGACATTGCAGAAACGATTTTTTTATTTACTGCACGGTAATGAAAGTTTAAATTGTCATTATGTGTCACATTATAACGCCTTTGAGAGCATGCACTTAATAATTGTTTTATTTAAATCGATAGCTTGCGACAGACGTAAAACAAATATTCCACGTTCATGAAAGCATACAGGCGTAAAATATAATGTCGTATACAGAATACTAAAAATGTATCAATAGTTTCGCATCAACACTTACCGATGTGTTTTTGTCTGATGACGACCAACATATACAAATAATGGGCAATTTTATAAGCATGAATTCCTCTAGGGCTGTCGCGGGCTTTAAGACAATCGGATGGACAATAATTCAAGATAGATAATATAGCAACGTTAAAAGTTGTTAGATAAACGATAAACATCGTAGATAAAGCAGGTGGATACATTTCTAGACGTCCGAAGTTGCTATAATCGCATGCATATTTATGCTGATACCATTTCTGCGTATGGATCAGTGTTTTAATTGAGGATTAGAAAAATGACAAGAAAATTCCAAGAGATGTCAAATTTGATCCCCGACTGACTACCACGGGAACTTTCTCATTATCTCTCAACAAAGGACACTGAACAGATTTCTGACCAGGAAACCAACTCAAAAGGGAGGTATATCAGCTTCCAGTTTTTCGCACAATCGAGCTAAAATGAATCCATATAAACTATGATCGAATTCGACGTACTTTTCACTTGACGTCTTAAAACATGCAAAATGATATTGTGTTGGATACTTATATATCACAATGGCAGTCGTGGTCTTCTCCATTTGACATCAAGATAACTTTTCGTTTTTTTCCTTGGGTTTTTTATTTAAAGTAAGTACTCACCTCAAGCTCGTATTAACATTTATGAATATATGCGAAATTTAAAATTATTTGCTTAATCGGGGCCAGCATCACCTTGTAGACAATGAAAAAATGAATAGAATATTACCACACACATGCAGAAAACATTCCTTTTCAATATAGTATAGCAAGTAAGGTAACACAGACAGTCTTAAGACGGATTCCTTTTACCAATATAATGTTCGATCGATCAAGTAACACGGTAGTTATGTTTCAAATAAACTATACTTTATTTACTAAAAAAGTTCCTCAGCAGTGTCTCCAGTCGAAAATAATTGTCCTTGTTAGAACAATCATGACAATAAATATCTGATTCAATTTGTGATCCAGAAAATTGCCTGTCTGTCTTAGATTACATATGTTATATAGTTTATTACGTACTTCTTTTACACGAGTGAAACGTTAGGGGAATATGTCGTGTCTTATTCAGTGACTTCCATATAGTTATAACCGGACATCATCATTTCAAATATGTAAATTTGTAAAGGTCTGCCATAACGATTGTGTGACAACAAGTACCATTAAACAAACTTATCAGACCCTGTTAGATGTTACGATAAAAAATGGTTGGTAAGCAATAATTGGCAACATGTTATCAGACCCAGTAAATATTATTACATATTTTGGTTGATGAGAGATAGTCTAACAATACTCCTGGCACAAACCTGCGGACACGGGGACCTCTGGCAGTGTCATCTGAGGAGAGTGTCTACTGTTTCTGTTTGGAGCATCCAAATGGATATTGATGATATTTTCTGCAGCAATATCAATCATTTGTAAATGTCATCGATGACAATAGTTTTACCACGCATTACCGAAAGGGTAATAATGAATTCGAAATACAAACTGATCTCCTGATGTAATCATACTGATCAGATGTTCAATTGGAAACTCAAGAACTTAAGTACGCAGCTTCAAATACTCTTCAATTTCGCTTTATTTGTGCAACAGCAAAACCAAACATGCTTTGCCGTCGCAATTGATTGTAATCAAATCATAGCACGGCAAATCCATAATTCTAATTTGTTTCCACTGAAGTATTTATGTTTTCATTTAAAGCAAGCAATTTAATTGGACATTCGTTGAATTGCAGAAATCGCGTATTAATTTACTGCAGTATAATGAGTTCTGCGAAGCATAATGGCGCCTTTGAGAGCAAGCACTCGATAATTGTTTGATACAAATCAATAGCTTGCTGCAGAGGTAAAACATTAATCCACCTTCTAGGAAGCATAAAAGCGCAAAATATAATATTCTGATAATGACTCTAAGGATATTTTTGTAGTTTGCATTAGTTACAACCCGATCAGATGAATGTTTGAATGTTTAATCAAAAACAATATTGCAAAGATATTTGAACCTTTATTCAAAGAAAAAAGTGTCTGAAGATATCTCGATAAATACAAATAACAGGCAAATTCAATAGATGAAAGACTATTAGAATAAAAGAACAAGTGTGAGTTTGTTTCATAACTTGAAGGATCAACTGATTGTAGTTCATAACTTATGTATTTTAGCAATCAATTAACAGAAAAACAAGTCCAAATATTTATAGCCATTCGGGCTGACATCCTTAGGTTCGAAAGTTTAACAATAGGACAGATGTCATATGCTATTGGCCAGATAGTGACTCCCCTTCACCAAGAGGAATTTTCTACACCTGTATTTTTTAAGTAGTAAGGCTATACTGAGCCGGTTGCCATCTACTGCCATTTCTCCTTTTAGGCTTTAACAAGGGATAAAGCATGTGTATATACGTTGCCTTTAGATTTCAAAATTAAAGTAAGTTGTTTTTCTTTTGATTTTTAATATTTCATAAAACAACAATGTTTTGCCTTTTGTACGGTTTTCCACTATCCTGTAAACTTTTTAATAGAAAAAAATAGTATAATTTGCAAAACTGATACTGTATCAGAAGTGTATTGTATGTACGTAACAATAAAACTAAATATGACAGTTTCGTTTAAAACACTAGTTTCATCAATATTCTTGAAAAAATGTACTGTGACAGGCATTATGCCGAAACGTTTACAATAAATGATATTTTACATGTTAGTGCGATTTTATTATTATTGCCATTATTATTGGAAATTATGATTATTAGAAAGTACTTGGTGCGCTAAAATTGTGTTCAGTCTTGGAAGTAATTGTTTGGTACATTGTGTTATGTTCATACCCCTATATTTCATTTGTCTGAGTGCTTGTGAATTGTAGATGCTTTACACTACTTTTCTTGAATATGTTGTCTTAAATGCAGTATTTTCTTTAAGTCTTATGGTTTAAGATTGCTTTCTTGTGAGAGAGATCCTGATAGGTTGATGTTTACGTAGTTTTACGTGATCAAAAACTAACTTTTAAGGGGGGTTAACAGTTAGTCATTATACATTCACACATGTAAAACAGGTATGATTTTTAATGCAATACTTGGCAAATACATTCTTGTTTACCTTAAGAAGGTGATGCTTGAGCACGAAATAAAAATGAATTGTACATTTTTAAGGTAATACAATTACAAATACACCCAAGTTCAAAACAAACAACGGAACATGGCATCACCAGACTTGGGGAGAATAACGTGTCGATGTTCATAAAGAATCTTTAGATGTTCTGTAATATTCAATGCAACAGGGGACATAATTTAAACACAGATATGGGTCCTGGAGGATGACCACGGTGTCAAACTATTACTGTTTAATTAAATTATGAAAAGCAGAGAAATCTAGTGATAGTATAAATAGAAACACGTTTGATTGATGATTTTGCTCAAGATTTTTTTTAAATGGTAAAACTTTGGAACTTTGAAAGCGTGAACGCCAATCCTGATTCATGCATACAAGGGAGATAATTTAAAATTGAATTTGCAATCCTGTCAAACGTAGTTGCGACCCTTTACTGATTCGATAAGTTTTATCCAACCACTGTTATCAATTTTGTGACTCATAACGTTATCATCACCAAGCAGAGAAAACATTTAGTTGACAAAAAAACAACGCATGTACGTACATACGTACATGAGTGTATGGCGCGATCTTTATTTGTAGACTGGATTTTTTTATCAATTTAATGCACAATGCGTTGTAGACTGGATTTTTTTATCAATTTAATGCACAATGCGGCAGTTGTTAAGTCTCCGTTCGGAATGTCATGTTCGCGTGAATGTTTTACTGACAACATTTTGAAATAGTTGTTATATTTTACCTGCACAATATCAATGTTTCCAAAACTGGAGTGTATATGAAAGTGTATTGCGTGCAACTACAGTGAGTCTTTGTAGATTAAATTGGTTGTAAAAACATCATGAGCATGGTTTTGACCTGAACATGACATGTCTGAATTTCAAAAACTTTAAATTGCCTATGTAAGCAAGGGGCAATTAAAGGCTAACTGATGAATACAAAGTTGTTTATACCAGACTAATACTATTGACCCATCTACGGGTTAATTTCAACTTCATACCTTTTTGCAGCTGTTCTACCCCATCGTGTGACTTGATTTAAAAACAACGCCGTAGTGTCTTATTTTAGAAAAAAAAAGACTTTGGGTCGTTTTGACGGTAAACTTATTACTTATGAATTGACTAATATAATCAATTAGTCAGCTGTTTCCTAGACACTTTACTTTTACAATGGTTGAACAGATGGCAATACTCCTTTACAACTTGTACCAGGTGAATTGTTGCCCATAAACGGAGGCTTTATTACTTCTGCCTAAATATACATATCATTATGTGTTAAGCAAGGTGTTTGCGATGTCTAGCATCATCAATTATTCATTAAAGCGATATAACAGACAATAACACAAAGAGTTTCTAAATGTACAATATACGCACACTGGCAAATTATGTTTAAACATGGTCTTACATTGAATTCATATTTTCTTTTAATGTTTGCAGAGGAAATGAAATGCATACATTATGTTTGCTCGTTGGTTTAAAGTGACTCGCTCATGTTTTTGGATCAAAAATTAGATTTCCAGGTAACGCATCTGAAAGCACTTATTTTATCATTATTTTACTCTATGATATCGAATCTGCAGAAAACAATACAGTTAAAGCATAAAACAAGTATTTTGGTTTTAGTGGGGTTCGAACACTCGCCGGTAAAGTCAAGAAAAATATAAAAAAACAGCCGGCTAGTACACACGGCCAACTGGACTTTAACAAAAGTGGTAGATAGGTTGACCTGTTAAGGATACATTGAAAACATCACGTGAAAATGTCAATCAACCAATCACGCAACACCACCGTAATTAATTTTCAAACGCGTTATAAACACTAATGAAAATCGTGGCCTTAAAAGTCGATATTTTAGTAAACATCAACATTTGCTGAAAGTTTCCAGCTTTTGGTATTTTTGTTTATACACTCCTTATGATTTACCACAATCATTCGTAATTAAAAAAGTGTATTTTACAAACCATGACCGAGTCACTTCAAAACATATACTGATCATGTACGGTAAGTGCACTGAATATCACCTTAAAGTTACATCATTTATCAAGATATCATGATAAATAACATGATATACTAATACCAAAATCGATCAATAATTAATCAAACTCAGGCTTTTATGTATTTCAAGTGATTTAGTGATATAAAGATAAAGGGTTCTCTGTCTCGCATAAATAAAATACACGTTCTTACATTTTGTTTCAGTAACGAGATCAAATAAATTTAACCAAACAAATATCAATGATTCAATTAAATTTTCAATATGCAAAGTTTATTTAACCGAGACGTTCAAACTCAGTGGAATGCGACAGTTTGTTCAATCATTGATCAAATCATTTGAAAATGTATCAAACTGTCTTTATGAAATCTTCAAAGTTTACTATATAAAGTAAAATGGTATCAATCACTTTTTGAAACAAAAACTTATGATTGATTTAGTGTTTAAAGATAGTACATGTGTATATTTATATTTGAAACCAAGATAAACTGAACTTTAAGTAAAAATATTCCCTACAGGTCGACTTGTTTTATGAAGAACTGCGCGCTATAACATGACATGTCGCATTGATCATGTCGCCGTATCTAGTTAATAAGTGAACAAGTCGACATGCCGTGTTATAACTCGAAAGTCGAGATAAAACAAGTCGACAATATAACATTATCATATTATCTGTATGTACGGTATACGCTCCCATACTGTTATAAATTCTACACAACATCATGTATCCAATATGCATCCGGCGCAAGCCAGTGACCGTAAAAGTACATTTTAAAAAGAATTATAACATCGACCAAGACATATGAATTGAGACAAATGATTTGCAGCTTGATTTTAGTCTTAAGTTTACACAAAACTCAAGAATCGGGAATGAAACACATACCATTGATAATTATGCAGTTGAACTCAATTCAGCCTAAGCGGTACTTAATCATTATCATTAAGATCACAGTAGTTACATGTAATTATTATTATAGTCATTATTGAAGCTTTGTGCATGAAAAACGAAAATATTGCATGCATATAGACGTTAGTAATTTCATTATTACATCATCATAATCACATGGTTAGGTTTACATCCATCGAAACTCGGGTATGACGCTTTTACCGGAGATGGCCGGGTGCACATGAGTAGCATTCAGATAAACATCCTTCTTAGTCATCTTTATAACACAAAAATGAGTGTTCTTTATACATTACATGTATGTATTTACTATTTCTGTCGAACCTCGTTGGCTCGAACTCGCTTGGCTCGAATTACCCGTTGGCTCGAACTGGATGAAAAAGGACCAATTTCTTTATACTGAATGTTAGCATTCCTGTTTGGGTCGAACTTTACAAGGCTCGAGGTATATATGCGGGTCCCTGGGAGTTCGAGCCATCGGAGTTCGACTGTAGTATATTATGATCTAATGTACTGTCTTTAATGCAAATGTGTCATTAAACTTCGAACAGAACAGAACACAATAGAACATTTATTTAGGTACAAGCACATATCTTATCATCATCAAAAGAATCATAATGGCATGCACAAACCAATAATAAATTAATATGATTACAAACAAACAAGACATTGTTTCAGGAGAGCGACTTCATTCATTTTAAGTTGAACTGAATAGTCCAATACATAGTTCACATTTAACTTCGAAGACTGCAAAAATAGTAGTTTTTATAAGCTAGCATGTTTGTCATTGACAATATTGAAGTTACATGTCATGCGTAAAAGATAAAAAAGAAATGTTCTTTTTATACATGTAAATATATACATGAGTATGTAAAGGTGATAAATTTAAATATCTTTGTATTCTACCGATGAATACTTATGAACCTGTGACTATTAAATTCTTTATTAAATCAAAGATAGTTATAGCTATATACTTGAATTCAATGATGTATGAACATAAAATTGACATAAGATGCATCTTGAATACCACCCCTGTCACAGAATGTATTTCAATATGAAACTATGATATAACTAAGTAAAATTGTACTCACATTTCTATACCATCGGTTGCCATGGTGATATCCAGTTATCAAGTGGGTGTGGAAAGGTATTAATTTATACGACGGTTTAAGCATATAAACATGCAATTTCCAATCGCGGAAATGTCTTCGTGTTTTATTCTCGGTATATATTCTGTAAATGCAAGCATGTACGTCAATATATTTGCACAGTAAGGTCGTTATTGCTCTTTCGCAACAAACGATCTGTATCTACAGTCCTGTATTTAGAAGTCACAATGAACTGAAACTTTATCGTGTCGAAAGCTGTTGCGTGCCTTCAATGCAGATTTTACATGCAATTATTTTATTTATTTTTTGCGAGAACCTTTCAAATCGCCCTTGATTATTTTAAACCGTCCCCTGTCATTATACAGATTTGTTTTGTTTCCGATGGAAGTTGTCTATGATTGGCATTTAAAATCCCGGCAATTATGCAGAAATGGCAAAATGGTTAAATTAAGGCTGCATAGCCATCAATGGATGCTTTAATCTTCTAGTTCCGTCGAAGAGACGAATTCAGCGGAAGCCACTATTATTTACGTATTCATCACGGTGTAATGAGGCTATCTGTCACTTGTAGAATATAACCCGTACAGTTTGACCACTCAAAAGGTTAACGCGACTGATGATCACTTTGAATATTCAATCATTATCCGCTCATGTATATAGAGATCATTACACAAAATCTTCACTGGCTTGGTTATTTTATGAATTTTATCATAAATGTATCCCACAATCTGTCACTTTATTCGAACGAAATATACGAGTGCGTAATACATCTACTTAAGTTTATTCAAACGCAACTTTGTTTAACACACCAGTTGATAAATAGGAACTTTATAAATCCATACAGCTAAACCTATATAAATTACGTTATCCAACTCGCTTTCTTATATTTAAAAATCACTTTATTGGAGATGGAGCTATGTAAATGTGCACGTACGTAATATCCATGCGGTCTCTATTCAATAGTATGTACATACCACTTAAGGCATGCTTACACCTATATAAAAGAAATGTCCCGGAGCGAAGCAAGGCCGATAACCTTCCGTGTTTCGCTCAATCGGAACAGCTCGGCCAGTATCTATCTCGAAGCTTGCCGGAGATGGCCGAGTTGTTACGATTGTGTCTCGCTGTATACTATCAAAAGTTTTATCGATATCTCTTAAGGACCCTTGGCGATAAGGTTGAATTTGACAAGCGATGATTCATGAAGAAATTTTGAAAGGCGTCTTTATTGTTAAAAGTAAATAAACAGCCCTTTAGTACTGAATAGATGTTACACAATATGACATTTGATAAATAGCCACAGGCGATTGTTGTTGAAATCTTCGCTTACACCATCTGTATTGTTAAATACATAGTGTTGTTTCGCTTCGAAGTTAGGATTGCAATTAATAACACAACTTTAACACTCTTCGGTTTTGATATCAATTTATTTCTTCGCTGTTATAATAATAGAAACGATCAAGAAATGGATTGTTATAGCGATACATTAAAGGGGCACAACGAAGGTTGAAGAAAAAAAATGATTTTAAAGTTTGACTTTTATGATCAAAACAAAAATGCAGATAAAAAAGTATTGGCCTATTTCAATTGACTTTATCAATTATTAGCATCGTGGCCACATATTTTTCACATAAAATAGCACCAAAATATCGCCAATATGGTTTAATCTGTACACATTTCATATGCTTTTATTTTGACCATTACAGTCAAATGAGTTAAGCATAATTATGCATTAAAAGTAAAACAAATAATATCGTATCAACCTACAGTGTGTCCCTTTAAGGATAAAATATTGTGTTATAAATGAAGCTATGTATCTGATAAAAGCCATATATGTAACAGATTAAGTGGTCGTGAAACTCAACATGAAAAGCAGAGTTTGCACATGATTGAAGTTCCTTTGACGTATACCCACTTGCGATAATGAACCCCATGCAGATATAGATTATAATAAAAGCATTGCACAGCTTTGTATTTATAAATCTTTCATCCAAACTATTTGCTATAAAATGATAATACCTGTGTGATAGATTTATTGTATAATTACCACCAGGCCTCATAACAATCTGCAGAATCTATTGTTGAATTTTCCCCAGCCAGGAAGCAGTCGGGTAATACATCTACGTAGGCGGCAAACTATTGATGATTACAATTCAGAAGACACTTGAACGCTCTAGGTGTTACAAACCAGGTAAGCATTGGGGAATATTATTCTTGGGAGTTTTGAATAAGTTTAGTTTAAACTTATTTTTTTAACATCGATTGCGAAACAAGTTATAACAACATTTATATTAATCATTCTTGTTGGCACGATGTAGCGCGAGAGTGTGGCCTTGTGTTGTTGGGGAAACCGGAGAAGTCGGAGGAAACCCATATGTCCAGTTGGTGACCACACACCAAACTCACATGCGTCAAGTTTCACATACGTCCAGTTTCAAATTATGTACATAAACATATATAATATTAATATTATTGCTAACGATCATTTACAGATTTTAGACCGAGTATTTTAGAGAAAAACCTGGATTTCCATTTAAGACAGAAATTGAGATTTCTTTTAAATGATCTTTTTTTCATAAATGTAGTTTTGTTGTTGGGACAGAAAATAGTCTGCCTACTAAAATATGGAAACGTCTAGGAATTTGATCAAACCATTGTATAATGCTCATACTTTTTCCAGTAACGCATATTGATTGTCTTGCGGAGGTAAATTATAACCATATATGTAAACATTAGACGTATTGTAATCATTTGTGACACCATGCATTGTGACTTTGTCACAATCATCGTCTGATACCCCAATAACGCTCAGCTTCTTTGAGCAATGTAGTGTAAACGAAATAAAGTACTGGGTTTGTTAATAATGAGTCAAAACAAGCTCAATATTATAAACCAATGGTATAAAACACAAGCGGATCCAGGAGGGGGCGCAACCGGCGTGCGCCCTAACTTAAATCACCCGAGTTTACTTTTTATGTCAAAATAGGAGAACAAATAATAAATGAACTATTTCGGACTAGCAATTGTTAAAATGTTCAGGGGGGGGGGGGGGGGGGGAGTACCCTTCTGCCGACATGTTTAAGCAAATAAAACTTTAATTACGGTTCTGAGGGAGGGGTGCGAGTCAAATGATTACGCCCCCTGTATTATGAAACAAAAGGTAAAGGGGGGGGGGCAATGCCAGCCACTATGACTTCTTGATCTGCTTCACTATCGTTGCCCTGCCACACCAAGAGTAACACTATAAGGTTATCTGCAACCGACCTTTTTAAATCTACAAAGTGTAGAGATGTATTAAAATATATGATTTTTATACGATGAAAGCTTTTCCCCACCACCCGACCCGCAAAGTGCCCAGGGCGACAGCTTCAGCCTAAGTATTCCATTTCATAATTATTAGTTCAATGTTTCTTTTATAACGGACTAGAAGTAGTACATTGCAGTCCGCCAAAAAAGGGGACATTGACAATTTAGCAAATGTGATACTTTTGTAATATTTAATTACATAAGGTACAAAGATAAGAAAGTTTCATGATTCATTATCGTTGTCATCGACATTTTATACGAAAAACCAGAGAGGTCGGTTTTGCGACCAAAAATGTCGACTTGGTTTGTTGCGATTTTATTAGCGGCATGTTGCGTGCTATCTACACATGGAAAGGCATCGAAACGTTATGGTAGAGTCTAGTATACATGTGTTTATTTTTATTTAAATATTTTTTTGGACTAAAAAATTGTTAATATATTCATTCATTATTGCCTTCATTCGTTACTTCGCTCGTTTGTATGTGCGTTCATTCATCCATTTTTAAGAGTCAGTTAATATTTCCTGTTTTATTTAAGTGCATGTACTTATTAAGTGATTATGCGGGAAGGTCAAAAAGGGAACAATAAATATATCAATATGTTCAATGCAAGAGCTATCCTACTTGCTTTTTATGTGATGAGTTAATACATGTACTCATATGTACTACAAATGGGGAAGCAGCTAGTCACAATGACGGTCCCGGATATGAGGGAGGCCGCCTACATCCGGATATTTTCTGTACACACAGCTACGGACAACGCATTCACATGCCAAACAATATATCGAATTTTATTTCAGAGCCCAACATTTTGACCGACGAACAACTGGCAACTGTGACAGGATATTAGGGAGGCTTCCGGTTTGCGCACCAGCCGGATGTCGTCTTTTCACATACCGACTCCGAAGATCTGATTAATAGTTTATTGTTTTACATGTATGTTTTTATTCCAGAGCCCCATTTCTCTTCGGGCGTGCAACTTGCCACCGTCACGACCTCCGATGTGAGGGAGGCTTCCGGTCTGTGTGCCAGCCGCCTGCATCCGCATGTCCTCTATACACACAACGACTCCGGGGATCACACCCACAGGTGAATGTTAAAAAGGGATTAGCATGGTTATTCGTCATTGCAAAAAAAGTATGTATTGCTAAAGAAAGGTTGTTGGCATATCTCACTTCTTGCATGGCGATGTCCGATTGGTTAAGAACGGTCGCATGGGTACGGTGTATAATCAATTGACCCCCCTGTAAATTTCAAAACCCTGGAATATGGCGGACATTTCAATTAAGTTCTGAATAATAAGTGAAACGTGTCATACCATTAAACAGAAACGTCTGGTTTACTCATCAATATGAGGCTAAGAGCCATTATTTACACCCTCATTTACTACCGTTGGTATAACTCAGAATACCATTTGTTTAATGCCGTCGCGCTTATCCAATCAGCAACCATGAACTTTATTAGTAGCTCATACAATATGAACGTCAAGTTGTAGCTATACAGTAGATTATGCGACTATATACTGTTACAACATACAAATGCAATACATAATTTAAAGGGTTTCCTTTAATAAAACTCTTTGTGGCATAAACACGAAATACACTAGAAATCAGTTATGTATTTTAACTAACTATAGGAGCATGTCATTAATTTTTACGCTTTTGGCAGGATATTTATATATAGCGCAGACTCGTCTTCTCTTTCAACTGCAGCAATAAATAATACAATAAACTTCTACAATGACATTCATCTATGAACTGAACAGCATTAAGTAGTTATTCAATGGCAATATATATGAAATATTTAGAACATAAATACTCGGAGCAATCCACCCCTCTCTCTCACCCGTACGTAATACTTAACGGTAATATTACTAACGAATGGTATACATTGTTTTTGTTCTTGGAATGTAAAACGTTACAGCAATTTCCTCTTTCGCTTTATAGCATAATCAAAGCGCTAAGAGCGTTGAAAGGCTGTAGGCCTGTTACGCTTTATTGGTGTAAACATGTAATGCTGAATGGAACGGAAAGTGTATGAAGGTTTCTAAGTTTGTCTCAGTATTTTCAGCTAGGAGTCTGGAGCAAGTTGCATACGCATACTTATAAACCACTGATATAAATACATACATCTTCATTTTGTACACGATACATACATCCAGAAAGGAAATTAATAGTGCGTGCAGGATTCGATCCCGAGGATTTTTTTGAGAGGATACTGTCATTGAAAATAAAATTATTTAACATAAACATCATTAACATGTCCAGTGCATTCAATTTCATGCATTTGGTTTGGCTGGCATAATAAATTATATACGGATCATGTTTGACGAGTGTATTTCACCATACTGTATTGAAAAACTAAATATTGCCTAAATGATTTTCCTTGGCCGGCATTGTTTATAGAACTCTCGCGGTAGAATAGAAAAAGACAAATACTTTATATTTGGGATTTTTTTAGTAAGTCATTATTTTTAAATAAATGATTTATACATTGCATAACAAAATGCGTACAAGCTGGTCTTTCCCTACGCACTATTTTTTAACCGCACAACATTTTATTCATATTTTTTACAGCACTAGCTTAGCAGCTACTTATGCTACTCATAAAAGCAGTATCGACGCGATCTAAACCATGTTTATACTAACAACTAAGTTTATTCGTTCTACCCGCACGCATAGCATCTACGCGATCTCCACAAAGGACGGGAGCGAGGTGTCAAGAATCACCATTTCCAGCGCCACGAATCGCGACTGGGAAGACATAGCGTGCGGTCCGTGTGCCGGATCTACGGGGGAGTACTGCATTTACATAGCCGACACAGGCGGAAACGTCCATGCCTCGGTCAACACCATCTACAGAATCAAGGAACCGACTACTTTGAAATCGCATATAACTGTTGATCTGGACTCAACTATGCTGTTTAGGTAAATATGGTAGACATGTCGTATTAAAGAGTTGGGGCATGGTACTAATTTGGACAAGTTACCGTTTAGTATGAACAGTCTAAATTTAGTTTAAAATCAAACTTATACTTGAGGAAACAGTGAATGACTTGCACGCTATTCTATAAACTATGTTGCTTTTCAAATACCAGTGCTGAAATGATCATAATCAAATGAAACAGGACCGTTCCTAAAAGAAACTTTTGTCAGAGGCTTGACCGACTGGCGATCAACGTTTACACAGTGAACAATCACCGATAATATTATAGTTCTTGGTCGTGTAATATATGATAATATATTTCCCAACCCCATAGCTGGGACGAGCACAACTGTGAGACAGTGATGGTGGATCCCAATGGTGAGCTTTACGTCGTTTCGAAGGTGGACGGCGGCGACGGCCGCATGGTGCATCTTCCGGCCAGTGCCTGGGGGAGCCATCATCGCGCCGCCACCCATCACGGCATCCATCTTCATCTGAACAGCACTCGGAACGATCCTGTCGGAGGGGATATATCGCCGACCGGATATGAGGTTAGCAGGGAATGGACATTTTTGAGAATACTTTAACCTATATTTAATATATATTGAAGAATATACTATGCAGCTTTTGTTTGGGTGGTTTCGGTTTTCAGTTTGGAAAGTTATGATTAGTTGAATAAGATTTATTTTTAAAAACACCACTATAATCGTAAGCAATCATTTATGGCACAGGTTTTATGTCTTATTTGTTATTCAATACTTAAGCATTTAGAAGGGAATTTATTTCCTTTCAATTGCTGATTTTGCTAACGAAAAACGTATCGTTTTATGTTTGAGCACGACAAATTTTACTACGAAAACTAAAAAAAGAATATCAATAACATATACTTGTAGCTTTATCGTTGGACAAAATAGGTGTTGAAACTTGTGATTTACAAACCAATAAACTATCAAGGCCACCTGCTGCCTTATAGCATTGTCAGGAAACAATCTTTTTCTTAGAGAACTGGTGTAATTCTAAATCCAAATCTGAAACGTATGAGATGTCTTTACATAAGTATATATTAAAAACAATGTTGACAAGAATCTACCATCAGTGTATATTTTATAAATAATGCACTGTCATTTAAGGTGAAAAAATTGGGCTACACAATATGCACGTTAAGGTAGTATATGTTTCGTTTTCAAAAAGCTACAAAGTATTTTTTTCAGATTTGGTACAAAAAAGCGTTTTCTAGCTGATTTTAACGTAATTTTAACACCAAATACATGAAAATAAGCTAGAAATAGATTAAAAGGATTAAGACATATGTACAGTTTAAATGAAACATAGATGTTATTTAAAAACTCTTTGTTAAGAAATATGACACTAATTGGAATAGCAATTCTTACGTAGGAGGTTAATGACTTGCAACTTAAATTGGCTTCTTAAGGGCAAAAGTCAGTGACCTTATGTCACAAAGATAAAATTGGCATTTTTTCCCAAAGTCTGTAGGTCATTGAAGTCACGCAATAAACTATGTTCCAAATATTGTTTACTATTTAGAAAGCTGTATGTAATGGCGAGTGACTTTCCTCACAACGTCAGGTTCTTATCAAAACCATCACCAAAGTGAACTACTACTACGTTCCTGATCGTGACTATTTGAAACATATGACGTCATCGCCTTCATCACTTCCGTACGAGCGCGAGCGTCAGGGAGAAGCCATTGCCTGGCATCCGAATGTTCGGGGGTATTACACTCTCGGCGAAGGAACCCACCAACCCCTGTGGTTCTATGAGAGAATTCATTCAATTCCAGTTGTTGGTTGATTTGACATCTCAAATAAAAGGTCAATGAATTCTGTTTCGATTGTTTTATCATGATTAAAACGACCACTCAAAGACTACTTTCATTCGTATATCCTAAAAAATCTATATGTACACAATACAAAACTATGTTTTCTCTGCCTGAAGATTGTTTAATGTTCGGCCTAAATATATAACTAAATTTGTGTGTGATATATGTGTTAACATAACCTAGAAAAAAATACTTGTTAGCAACATACTTGTAAGTCGATATACAGAACAAAAACGTGTAAGTGATGTTATCCATCCCTCGCCCAAGAGAACACGGGCTCGAGCCCAATCAAGAGCACTTGAGCATAGCCTTTCGAAAAGGCTACCGGCTGTTTCTTTATTGAGTGTATTGGATTGCACTATGGCTTAAACCCGTCGTGACGTCATCACAAATCGTGTTCAGATAACATAATTGACATGAAAAACAAGTGACTGCCTTTCCAAGTCAAATCCAGATTTTAGAAAGGTGCAAAGAGAAGAGACGTCTTGGTTCTTTTACTTGCTTAGTCTTAGGTTTAAACCAATGCTTAGTATATCCAGTACTAGCATTTTAATGCTGATCGCTAGGCAAAGGAACTACTGTTACCATTTTTTTAAGTATTTCGATTTGACACTGCCAGGGTTTGAACCCGCGTCCTTCCGCATTAGCATCCAACGTTTTACCTCTGAGCTATCGGGGCGGTCATCATGACTCCGGCACGTATTACATCACTTCATAAACTAACATTACGTAACGGGCATTTAGACGCAATTTTGATTGGTCGAGAACTTTCACATGAGGTGTCAGCAAAATGATATATTGGGTGACTTTTTAATGCACCAGTCAATTGTAACAACGGCCCACCAGGTCCGGGGGTATGCCGGGGATAGCCGGTGAAATGGGCCGTGTTTTAACCTTTCAGGTTTTACCGTGTTCTCCGCACCTTCCTTTCAAAATAAACTATCCTTTATAAGAACCGCTGTTTTCAATAGTTATTTATCCTATTGGGTAAATTAAAGCAACTGTGTTAATTGTGGTACATCTTATTTGGAATATTCGATCAAACGTTTGGTATTCGAATGTCAAAATCGGTATACGAATATTCGAAAAAATGGTGCAAAAAGAGAATAAAAAACCTTTTGCCTACAAACCTGTTTTTGTTTATAAAGTTCGCTTGTCTTGTTTTTACAACGATAGATCCCTTAAGCCAGAGGTGTGATTGTAATGACAATAAACCCAACATATCGTCAGCTACTATATTAAGAGTCCCCCTAGTTTTACAATAACTGGCTTGGAATCGGCTTTAACATCATCGATGGGTTGTCTTGGCTGCAAAATAAACATAACTCAATTCGCCGTGATGATATGAAGGCCATGTGCTACAATAATGTTGTGACATACATATACTTTAAACGGTTTTCCATGTTTCGTTACAATGTTCGTGCATTGAAATTTAAATGTATATTTTAGCGTTTTATGATACATTTCCTATAGTGTTTTACAATCGATGAGTCAAATCCACGTTTGTTTTCGTTTTATTATTTTACTAGTTCCCGAATTGTAATGGATAGTTATATTTAGTTAATTAAGAGGTCAATCTCAGATTGAGGCTGCTCTTTCTATGGAAAGGCTCTTCATTGGTGCAAAACGCTATTTGACTAGGGATCCATCTAATTTCACATTGTTTAGAAATATAAAGGCCCCGGAATTGTAATTTTAAGATTTTGTTGTTTGTTTGTTCATAATGTATTGCTTTTTTCGTCATGATAATGAAAAGAAATCAAAGGCTCATTTGGGAAAAATCGGAATCCGCCGCGCGCACTGGCTACGACAAAGTAGAGAAAAATGACTCGGCTATTACTTAAGCGAATAATTATAGCTGTTAACTACATCTTCTTAAATATGTATTTTGGTAATCGAATATTCGATCGAAAGAATAACCGAATATTCGAACATAAGTTTTGCCATTCGTTTGCCTCCCTAATAGTAAAACTCAACGTCATAGGGTCCGAAATTCAGATGCGTTCGTTTTCGAAGGGATTAGAAAACATCACCTGGCCTCCGTTTCTCAAAACTTCTTACGCTTAACTGGCTTAAGTAGCTTATTTCAAGAAGCCAAAATGCATATTTAAATTTTGATTTCAATAAATGAACCATTCTTTATTGTGATTATCATGAAAATGATTCCTATTTAAATTCTTAAATCTCTGTAAAAGGAAAATATAACATGAATTATAGGGGAAACAAAAATAGTGAGAAAAGCTTAATCCGATTATAGGGGACTTAAGGAGTTTCGATGAAATGGAGCCTGAAGTACGACTAATATGTTTTGTTCTAAATTTATAAGTGTTTTAAAGCTGCACTCTCACAGATTGAACGTTTTGACAACTTTATTTTATTTTTTGACTTGGAACGGGCCAATTTTTGCGAAAATTCATGGAAACCAGTGATATAAGACTGCTGACAAAAATAAGATCGCATAATTTCATATTTAAGTTCAGAACTCATGTTTTATGCATTTTTCTTAAACTGTTTGTAAGCCATAACACATTTATTTTTTAACGGAAATATGCAAATCTGCACTCTGGTCTTTTGTCAGTAATCATTAATCATTAGTTTGCAGATATTCACGCAAAAATCTCCTCTTTCCAAGACAAAAAATAAAAAGTTGTAAAAACGGTAAATCTGTGAGAGTACAGCTTTAATAGTAACAGTTAAAAACAATGGTTTTCAGAGTTTCAAATGTTTATCATCAACCATCATTTTGTATCATACTTTTAAAAAGTACCCACGAATGTAGGTTAGCTAGGTTTTCAAATGGAAGTTATCCATGACTATATATAATATCCTTTTCATAGATGCCACAACTAGTCGTGCCATACATTTTCCATTTCGAGATGCCTTACACTAAGGCGACTATAAATCCATTGCTAGATTTTCATCCCCTCTCATCCCTCTCTTTCCCGCCGCCCTTTAAATTATATTGATTCAAATAAGAATGTTGAACTGGATTCTGTATTTGCGTATCGGTCCAGTATTGTTCGGGAACGGCTTATTTAACTTACAGCTGGTGTTGATGTAAACATTCACATGTTAAAGCAGGATTTCTGTTATGATGGTGGTCGTGGTTTGTCCTGAAGCAAATGTATACAATAAGAATGAGCATGAACAGATTCAAAGGTGAAAAAGTCATCTAAGAAATATACAAAACACCAAACAAAATGTTACCCCTCCCATCATTTGAAAAGAAGTGATGAAAATCTAACAATCAATTAATATTTGCCTTAGCGACCAATTTTCTTTTCCGTATATAATACGACATTGTCGCCAGATAAGACATTCGTGAGCATCTGTTCATTCTGAATTGCTCAAGATGGCTCTCACTTTGTTGGTCATATTTCTGTGCACAGGGTTAACTGTTTACTGTTCGCCAGACAAACGCGGTAAGACAATTTACAATAAATATGCATGGTAGATATAAGTTGTGTATAGTCAAATACACTACATTCTGTGAGCATATGTTTGAAATCAAACGTATTTTCACAAGCACATATGACACGTTCCGTTGACTTTTAAATCGACGAGATAGCATCGTAAAAAGGGAATTCGAAACATTTATAATTATTAAACTAATACAAAATAAGTTCTTGAAGGCAAACACGTCTGAATCGGAAAAACTATGTTTAAAGCTGCAGTACCAACATTCGCCCAAGGTCATGTAGAAGCCACGGTGACCGCCTCCAGCATTAGGGAGGCTTCCGGTGTGTGCGCCAGTCGACAGCACGCGGACGTCCTGTATACGCACAATGACTCCGGAGATACACATAGAATCTTTGCTATCAGGTATATTGGTTGAAGAACAAGCTCACTATCTCCCATCACACTGTTCTTTCGGCTTGGCTCAACTGTTTAACAATTTGCCAACAGTAGCAAACACCTGATCCATTTGTACATCGTGACGCGATGTAAGGAAGTTTGCGTCGCGCAACAAGTCTTAAAATCAAAATGCAAATGAATGGAATAACGAAAAGAACCACGTAAGATATATCAGAAAGAAAACTGTACTAAATTGAGTTATTTGTGTTCTCGATATACACCAATAGCGCTAAAACTGGGGCGCTCCTAAATACCATCACCATAGACGGAGCCACCGCGCAGGACTGGGAAGATATCGCCTGCGGTAAATGCACGGGTGGCAGCGGCAATTGCGTCTACATTGGTGATCTGGGTGGAAACGCGGGTGGAGACGCGAACACCATATTCCGGATACACGAGCCGGCCACCCTCAACAGGAACGGCGGAAATATACATGTACACGCTGATGGAACTCTAAAATTCAGGTATATGGTCAAAGCAAAAACACAATTGTCACTATATATTGTTGCAACTACATACTATTAACCTGTAACCCTTATTTAAATGAAAGTAGAAATGGAATGGTTTAAGAGATGAAACTTTTTAACCAAAACACTATTTCGAAATAAGCTGGGACCAGAATAACTGCGAAACCCTCATGGTTGATCCAAAAGGCGAGGTTTACGTACTGTCGAAGGTTGGTACGGGCGGGAAACACCCGAAGCTCGTGCACTTGCCGGACAGCGCATGGACCGCCCACCACCGCGTGCAGGTTAATGAGGGAATAATGATTCCACACACGCACACTTTTGTTGGCGGGGACATCTCGCCGAATGGACAAGAGGTGATGCATTTGTGGTTTTATACTTTGGATATATGTATGCATTTCTTTCAAATTAGGTACTTTAATATTTCGAAATATCCATCAGTTTACAGTAATGTTCATACATAGCTTCATTAATTTCTCATCAGTGCGGTTGTCAGGACGTTTTGTTGAGAGCTTTAAACCTTCGATACCTTCTAAAAGCAACTGTGCGATGAAATGTCGATATATTTGATATATTTTCTTTATACAAAAGTAGGTGTTGGTTAAGGATCACAGCCACATCTACTACTGGCACGTTAACAACGGCAACTACTACGAAACCCTGAGGACGCAGGAGCCTTCTCAAGTCCCCTACCACGTGGAGCCCCAGGGGGAGGCGGTTGCCTGGGACAAAGACGGAAGTGGATATTACACCATCTCCGAGGGCCAACACCCCAAGATATACTACTACCGCCGTACAAGCGCGCCGGTTGTTGGTTAATAAGCCTTAAAATACCTTGGCCTGAATTTCTTGAACATTGACCCAGATTTAAATAAAGCATAATATTGTGTTCACAATACAATCTTTTTTGGTGCATTTTGTTTGGTCTTCAACGCCAGTTCAAGGTTGCCAAAGCTTGAATTTTGGGGTTCAACACCTCACCACAGCCCTCTTTGGTTTTGATTACCAATATTATAAACAATTTGCAATCCATGTATATAAAGGGGTCCATTTGTACGTTCTACACAAAATAGAGGAACCCTAAGTGAGGGCGCATTTACAGGGGACATTGTGTGAATCCCACCATCCCTTCAAACTCTTGGCGTTAACATGTACATAAAATCAACAAAATTCATATTAAAACTCAACTCGGTCAGCGACCTAGTGTCCTTTAGAATATAAACAGGCAACCGTTTTCTTAATATTCTATCTTTATTGACCCACATATAAAAGTACATACTCTATATATGTGTGCAAAGCCTATCTGAACTTTGGCGGATCAAGTTTTGAAGTGAAAATGGTGCCATAGAGTCCCATTTTTTTACACCCCTTGGCTACTTATGCTCCCATGGAGTCTAAGAGTTAACTATAGTAATATTCAACAGCATTGGGTCTGAAATTCAGATGTATTTGTATTCTATTTAGAAAACTAGTTAATAAAACAAATTGGAAATGATTGGAAAATATCACTTGTAGTTGGATTGAATTGGTATCTTCTAAAATGATAGGTCTTAGTAACTGTGAAAATGGCTTTCAAAGGTTTCAACTGTGCTTCAAAAACTGACATTTGGTTTCATACTTTTGAAAAAGGAGTTACCCATAACTGTACGTTATGAAGGTTTTCAAAGGGTAGTTACCAATGACTCTGTATAATATCCGTGTGATGGATGCCACAACTAGTGGTGCCATAGATTCCACTTTCGAGATCACTTACACCAAATCACACCATTATTTGAAGTATAATTTCGATGATAACGACATGCTGGATAAATAAGACATTCATATGCATATGTGAAATCTGAATTTTATGGATCATATCTTTGTACAAAGGGTTTACTTTTTCTGTTCGCCAGTCAGACGCGGTTAGACATTATACAATAAAGAAACATGGTTAATCTAATTGCTTATTGTCAAATTCACTACCTTTTGTGGGTATATGCTTGAAATAAAAAGTATTTTTACAAACGCAGATGACACTTTCCGTTGACGTTTAAGTTGACGGATAGTTCTCTTAGAAATAGACTTAGAAACAGGGTTCTTATAATAATGAAGCTGTTTTTTATGTCAGTCGCATTGAGGGCGCATTCACATTTTGTCAAAGGTTGGAATCTCACCTCAAACTTTTGGGATTAACATGTTCAGTAACATAACAAAACTCATATTAAAACTCAACTCCTTTTAAAAATATAGTCAGCGACCTAGTGACCTTTGGAATACAAATAGGCAAACTATTCAAAAATACTTTATCTTTATTGACCCACATATAAGTACATACTCTATACATGCTCTATGTACGTGTCCAAAACTTATCTGAACTTGGGGTGATCAAGTTTTGAAGTGAAAGTGGGGCCATGGTCCCAGCTTTTTAGATACCCTTTGACTAATAGTGCTCTTAGTGAGTATAAGACAAATATATGATAATACTCAACAGTATTGGGTCTAATATGCAGACAAGTTTGTATTTGAATAATTTCGTAAACATCACTTGTTTTTTTAATAATTATGGTAACTATTAAAATGATTGGGCTTAGTAAAGGTATCGTAAAAAGAGAATTATAAAAGGATTGTTTTAATTATGAAACTAAAATGATGTTTCAGTCGAATTGAAGACGCATTCACAAGGGACATTTTGTCAAAGGTTCTAATCTCAAAAAAACTTCAATCTTTTGGCGATATCATGTTCATAAATTCATAAAAATCATATTAAAACTTAACTCGTTCTACAAAATATTAGTCAGCGACCTAGTGTCCTTTGGAACTTATCTGAACTTCAGATGTCAAGTTTTGAAGTGAAAGTGTTGCCAAAGTCCCAGCTGTTCAGATGCCCCTTGACAACTAGTGCTCCCAGGGAGATTTAGACAAATATATAATAATTCTCAACAGTATTGATTCTGATATTCAGACGCATTTGTATTCGAAGAGATTGGAAAATATAACTTATAGTTCGACTTATATGTTTTCTTTTAAAATGAATTGGTTTAGTAACTGTTACCACCGATGTTTGATTTTTGGAAAAAAATCAACTATCTATCAAACACCGCCATTTTGTTTCATACTTTTGATAAAGGAGATACCCATGAAAGAAGGTTATGGACATTTTCCAAGGGAAGTAACCCATAACTCCGTATGATATCGGTGCGATGGAAGCCACAACAAGTGCTGATGTAGAATTCACATTTCGAGATCACTTACACTAAACGACACCATTTTTTAAATATAATTTCGATGATAACGACATGGTGGATAGATAAGACATTCATGTGCATATGTGCATTCGAAATTGCTCAATATGGCTTTCATTCTACTGATCATATTTCTCTGCACAGGGTCTACTGTTTACTGTTCGCCAGTCAGACGCGGTAGGGCATTATATGATATTATTACATCGAAGATCTAAATTGTGTAAATTCAAATGGACTTTTTGATGAAAGTATTTGAAATTAAAAGCAATTTTCAAGCGCTGATGACACAGGAGGTGGTATCGTAAAAGGGAATTAGAATTTTGTTATAATTGTGGCACTAAAAATGTAAAATATAAGTTTAAAGAAGTCCTCGAAAGCAAACAAGTTCGAATCGTACAGTACCAACATTTGCTGACGGTCATGTAGTAGCCCGCGTGACTGACCCAAAGCTTACGGAGGCTTCCGGTCTGTGTGCCAGCCGCCAACACGCAGACGTCTTGTAGACGCACAATGACTCCGGGGATACACATAGAATCTTTGCTATCAGGTATATAAGTTCAAGAACAATCCCGGTATCTCACAAAATACGGGTTTATAAGATTTACGTATGATGATGTATTCATTCGGCTTCGCTCATTTTTTTCACAATTTACCAACAGTAGCAAACATCTGATCCATTTATACATACCGACGCGATGTAAGGAAGTTTCTTAAAATCAAAATGCAAATGAATTGAATAAAGAAAATATCTCAGCAAGAAAAACTGTAATTAGTTGATTTATTTTTGTTCTCGATATACGTCAATAGCGCTAAAAATGGAACACTCCTAACGACCATCTACATAGACGGAGCCACCGCTCTTGACTGGGAAGATATCGCCTGCGGTACATGCACGGATGGCAGCGGCAATTGCATCTACATCGGAGACGTGGGCGGGAATTCGGGTGGAGACGCAAATACCATCTTTCAGATACGTAAGCCGAGCAGTGACCTTGACGCACGGGGACGGTGGGGATATGCACGTGCAAGTTGACGAGGTTTTAAAATTCAGGTAGATTGTTACGCTGATAAAACAAAGGACCTCGGTCACAATCTACATGGATAGTGCACACCAAAAACGTGTTAATCATGTGATAAATAACGTCATAAAAGCTAAGTCGGCTTCTTATGAAGATGATTATGTTTTGCATTATTCATTAATGGTGATCGAGGCTCTAATACCGTTTAAATCTTGATTTATTTCAAGTCAAGCTAGCTTCGGATAATGAGTGTAAATTTCCCGCTTCCCGTGTAACACACCGTGTAAAACATTGTTTCCGTATCTTTTACGCATACATTGATGCATTTTAAATATAAATTGAACAAAAGTACAAATGTTTATTCCGAAATAAGCTAGGACCAGCATAACTGCGAGACCCTCATGGTTAATCCACATGGCGAGATTTATGTACTATCGAGGGTTGACGCGACCGGGCATCATGCGAAGCTCGTGCACCTTCCAGACAGTGCGTGGAACGCCAACCACCGCGTGCAGGTTGATGATGGAGTAATGATACCGCTCGCGCTCACTTTTGTGGGCGGAGACATCTCGCCGAATGGCCACGAGGTGAAGCATTAATATATGTATGCATTGTAAAAAAATAAAGCACTTAAATAATTCGAAATATCCATAAGTTTACAATCATACTAATAAATGGCTTTATTTCTTTCTTGTCAGTGCCTTTGTTGAGATCTTCCCAAATTCCGTGCAGTGTTACTTCCCTTACAATGCTTCGATGCAAATCACGTGACCATGGATAAATAAATAATGTGTTTAATCAGTTTCAAATTACACAAACGTATTTTAACCTCAATGCACCTTGAATAATTGAAATTTGATATACGCTATCAAAAAAGAGAGAAAATAAAACATTTAAAATAATGTTTATATAGCCGAAATCCAGCTATACTTTATCCATTTGGCAACGATATATTCTAAAAGCAGCTGTTCGAAAATTGTCCATGTATTTGATATATTTTCTTTGCACAAAATTAGGTGTTGGTTAAGGATTACAATCACACGTACTACTGGCCTGTGCCCAACGGCAACTACTACCACGCCCTGCAGACGCCGCCTTCTCAAGTCCCATACATCGTGGAGCCCCAGGGGGAGGCGGTCGCTTGGGACCCAACCGGAACCGGATATTACACCATATCCGAGGGCAACCAACCCAGACTGTACTACTACCGCCGTACAAGCGCGCTGCCATTTGTTGGATAATACACCTTGTACATTCCCATGGCCCCAGTTTCTCGAACAAGCTTAAGTTCCTAGTAATGCACCGGTCATTTGTAACCACGCCCCCTGTCCTTGGCTTGCCTTGACTTTAACTTTCGGTCCAGCCAAGCCCGGGTAAAATCCCCGCCCTGCGGAGAAGAACTGCTGGTAAAATCCCCGCAAAATGCCCCCGCAGCCCAGGGACCCTAATAAGGCCCATTCCCGCCATATTTCGCGCGAAAACAAAACCACTGCATTCACCCGGCACTGCAGGGCCACCTGGAAGGTTAAAACACGGCCCATTTTCCCAGCTATCCCCGGTATACAACCGGACCTGGATGGGGGCGTGGTAACAATTAACTGGTGCATAACAGTATCAAGCTCAGCTAAATGGTTTTGTTTTAGTTTAATTTCTGTTATTATCTCATTTTTAAAAGTTATGAGACATTTTTAAGAGATTAAAATATAACTATGAAACGAAACCATGATATGTCATTTAACATCAGGAATAAGTAATTTTGCTACTTGAAACAAGATTATTATCAAAATCTGGTATGCTTTGTGGGGCTTGCTATTGACCCAGTTTTAAATAACGGGTACTGTTGTTGTGTTCTTAACTTCTTAATAAATTGCCGTCTTACATCGGTATAAGACTCTGACATGTGTTTGTTTTGTATTAAACACTATAACATGGTGACCAAAACTTGGAAATTATGCAACATCCTGACAAACTAGTCCATGTCAGAGTTTAGAAACATAATAGACAATTTGCAGCATATAAAAGTGTATATGTGTTACGTTATACACAAAATAGAGGAACCCGAAGTTAGGGCGCATCCACATGGGACATTTCGTCATAGGTTCGCATCAAACCATCCCCTCCAACATTTTTCGATTACATGTACATTAACTAAAAATCATATAAAAACTCAACTCGTTCTTTAAAATATAGTCAGCGAACTAGCATTCTTTGTAATATGAACAGGTTAATTTTTCACGATCCTTATTGATCCACACATAAGTGCATACACTATGTACGTATGTAAAACGGATCTGGGTTTCTGGTGATCTAGAATCCGTGTCAAGCTTAAACTGACCTCGTTGCAAAAATGAGCTTGACCTTTAACCTGCTGGCATTAAGGTGGCATCCGACCCGCCGGCGTCTTAGGCGAAACTGTTTGGCCAGCTTACAAACCAAAATAAAAGAATTCTTTAAAATGACTCTTAAAGTTGACCTTAACCTTTGACCTACTGACATGGAGCTTACACCCGACATGCCGACATCTAATGCGAAAATGTGTTCCAAGATATTTCAAAATCCCCCAATGCATGACCAGCGTACAAGCCAAAACATGAGATTTTTATACTGATGACCCTTAAGTGGGACTTATACCTTCGACCTACTGACATGGAGCTTGTACCCGACATGCCAACATCTTATCCGAACATTTGTGCCAAGTAATATCAATTTCCCACAATGCATAACCAGCTTTCAAGCCAACATATGAGATTGTGTTTTTAAATGACCCTTACGTGTAACCTTACCCTTTGACCGACTGACATGGAGCGTTTACCCGACATGCCGACATCTTACGCGAACATTTGTGCAAAGTTATTTCAAAATCACCCAATGCATAACCAGCTTTTAAGCCAACATATGAGATTTTCTTTACAAATGACCCTTAAGAATGACCTTGGCCTCTGGTCAACAGACATGAGTCGGCATCTCTGGTCACCAATGCATGACCAAGTAACAGCCTAGACACAAATTGTTGACGCCCAGCCGAAGGTCCGTCCGCCGACAAACTCCACTCTAATAACTTAGGTTGTTAGGTCAATGGGCGCCCGTTCAATGTCTACAACACGAGATGCTTAAGCCAGGGATTAATAATGCAAACAAAAAACGCATATGTGATTCCTTGCCAATCCAACAACTATGAATATTCTAGAGAGTATCGTGACATTTATAGGCAGATAAGTTTCGCAGCTTTTGCTGCAGACGTCTTATTATAATCATTTCTTTCTAGGTCATCTCTAATAATGATAAGGGGTTAAAATCAAAGTCGTGAACCATACATATTTCAGAACTACGTGCGGTAAGTGTTCAATGAAACGACTATGCAAGTTTACTTTTTTCTAGATGTTTGTCTAATTCTCGTCGCTGCTGTCAGCTGTGCTCCCGTGAAAAGAAGTAAGTATTAAGGAGCCTTGTATTAACATGTTTTCTATGTAGTGTTTAATTCAGTATCTTACAAACAGAAATAATTTCTTCTCTTGCTAAAAGTAAGTCTTGTGTGTTTTGTCCAGTTTGGAGACTCCCCAATTAAGTATAATCACGGTTTGTTTGAATCGTTTGTAGGTGCAACATTTGACCATGGTGTCGTCCGGGGTCACGTGACTAGCCACTCAATCACAGAAGCTTCCGGTTTGTGCGCGAGTCGCCAGCACCACAACGTTTTGTACACCCACAATGACTCCGGGGATACCAATAGGATCTTTGCCATAAGGTGAATTATGTTTTACCGTGTAGTTATCTACTCAAATATGGTTTCCAAGTCGTAGATTCACGTTCGACAGTCGTACCTTTGGTTCCACCATTAAAACAACATATGTTTAGTCATCTTTAAACGAATAGAAATAACACTTCGAACCAAAAATAGCATGGCGTGAACACTGACGACAAATACGACTCGTGTTCTAGCGTACTCGTGCTTCTCGGACCGTTCGAAGACGGCGCCCATAATGTATCGGTACACCTATTGTGATGAGTGTGTGACCTGTTTGTGGTATAAGTATATGTCAGGGGCACAGCTGGGGTCTTGATAACTTGTAGGCCCGATGATTTGTAAGTAAGTTTAGGGACTTTTATAATTTTTCATATTACACACACTCAATCTGATTAGTAATACACTCTACACAAACATGTAGTTTGAATGGACACCAAACTTGCCAGGGTTAAAAAAATGTTGTTCAAAGTGTTTGAGTAGCTACTAGTTTTAAATGCATTTTGGGGTTATTTAAATTTTGTCATTTTTCAGGCCCAGGCCTACAATGCCTATATGTAGCTACGCCACTGCATGTGTAAGTGGTGTTGGAACTTTTTGCTCTAGTTCCGTGCCGTTTGATCCCTTGTCGTGTGTCCCTAAACAGGGGCTATATTTAGATTTTTTATTACTGGTTTGTCCCTGTAATTTTCACTGTTTAAGTGCTCCTGGCGCCATCTCTCATTCAGTGCCACAACTGGCCAGCGTCTGATGACCATCTACGTGGACGGTGCCTCCGCGCATGACTGGGAAGATATCGCGTGTGGGCCTTGCACTGGCGGCAGTGGACATTGTATCTACATCGCCGACACGGGCGGAAACGCCGGCGGAGACTCAAATACAATCTACCGCGTGCACGAGCCGACGCAGGATTTGAACAACGGCAATGGCGGGGAGATGCACACACATGTCGATAGTGTACTTAAGTTCAGGTTGTATATTATTTTTCAAAGTGAAACTAAATTATGCATTCTGGCAGATACACAAATGGCTGCCTCGCTGCTTAGAATCGTCCGTATTCAACATCCGACAATGAAAGACGTGTTATTCTTTATCTCGTTTAAACGAGTTCCGTTTCTCGTTAGAACTACTTTCTAACTCGTTAAAACAACGTAGTAACTCGTTAAAATGACTAACGTATCTTGTTAAAACGACTTGCTAAAACGAGTTAAAAAGTCGTTTCAACGAGTTACTAAGACGTCTAAACGAGATATACAAGTCGTTTTAACGAGATAAAAACATCACATGTATGCCATCTTAAAGCCACCATCAAAAGAATTCCGGGCTGATATAAATAAAACAGTTTTTGTGGGCGTATGTGTTAAAGATCTTACTAGGCTGATCGTTTCGAGCGAAGAGCGACATGGTCGTAGTAATTTACCACACAATTCTTTAATTTATAGGAATTCGGTTACCTTTTCTTTAATTAAACATAATCAAAAATATCAGCTTTGTTTACAGAGTATTTACATTCTTTTAGATCAAGACAATTTATTTGTTTCATAACATGCTTTTATATTCCAATGGGAAAAACATTCTCAAAATGAGCATTGCCAAAGAAAATATGAAAATATCCTATACAGTCTTTGCCATATGTTTCATACATCAGCTCAAATCCGTAACAAAATAAACAAAATGAAATGCGCATACAAAGCAGAAACATGCAGAGACATTATCAAGCAAAAATGTTGAATGAATGTTACAAGTCGTGAATGTAAGGTGGCCTGGAGGTGCCGTGTTTTGTTTTGTTTTTGTAGCGCGTGAAAACGACTTAATATGTCCCACTATGGCACCCATCTTCATTTGGACAGCATTCGGAATTATCCTTTGGGCGGGGATATATCGCCAACCGGATATGAGGTGGGAAAGGGGGATCGTATCACGTGTGGTTATCTTATCAGAAGTAAGAATGTATTTTATTCGTTACAGTTGGGATCAGCACGACTGTGAAACAGTAATGGTGGACAACAAGGGGGAAGTATACCTTGTATCAAAGGTCGGCGCCGGGCACCATGCTAAGCTTGTGCATCTTCCATCACACGCATGGGGAACCAATCAGCGCGAGTATGTAAATGAGGGCGTTTACCTCTCTGTGACGTCACGATCTTACAACCCAGTGGGTGGAGACATTTCACCAGATGGCACAGAGGTTGAACCAATCAGAACTTTTTTAACTGTCTCTACGAGCTACCATGTATACTAAATAGAATAATTGAAGGCAATGGATCTGTTAAGATTTATGTTATCATTAAGCAGATATTTAGATAAATTGAGAGTTTTTTTCGTTCTAGCAATGGCGCGTGGAATGTGTATTTCTACGTATCATTAATAGTTTTCACTTTATCAATGTGAAAGAGTATAAAACGTAGTTCGGCCATATTTTTAGCTAATGTCCATGGTGTATGAAATATTTTAAACTTTATAATCATTTACGAGTACACTTGTCGCTGCAGGTTCTCCTGAAAGCCTACGGTCACGTGTATTACTGGCACGTACCAGACAGAAACTACTACAGTCACATGACGTCATATCCGGCGGAATTATCATACACACCTGAGCAGCAGGGAGAGGCGGTGGCTTGGGAGCCGTCAGGGGCCGGATTTTACACGCTAAGTGAGGGGACAAACGCTGCACTTTACTACCATCGAAGGACCAGTACTGATATTGTGGGATGAATGATTGATGAATAAATGGACTGCTGGCATACATATATGTGTTTTTATTTTAATACAATTGTGAAACTACGATGTAGTTGAAAATAATCTTAATACTTCTTATATGCACGATGGTACGCGTTAACTATTATATTGGAACCCCAACACTTGGTTTTGAAAAAAAAAATCAGTTACGACCATGTCGATCCCATAGAAATACATCACATATTAATAAATCTTTGTTTTAGTTTAAATGAGTAGAAAAAAAGAAAAGAAAATAACCGCAATAATTACAAACACGATTCGAAGCTACCAAAGCTTATCTTCAAAACAGATGTGGGCGCAAACACCGGTTTACATTGCCCGGAAGCAACACCATTGGCGGAGGATTTAAGTAATGTTAACCGATCATGTCTTAACATTGTTTTTCCATTAATAATACCATACAGATAATTGTTTGTAGAGTATCAAATCCGTTGACATGGTATCCACGCTCGGCCGTTTTTTTTAAAACTCCATTTAAGGACTATTGAAGAATTCGTAAGTGGTCTTAACGGGGAATGCAGTTCACTCAAAAGTTGGTGTTGGTTAAAACATTTATCAGCTACGGTAAACGTAATTTGCTTCAGGGACGTTAAAAAAATAATAAGAGTCTGCAAATATCAATATACTATCTTCTTTTGATAGTATTGTGAATGAGTTTTTAAATATGGAGACAATGATGAATTTGTATCTCTCATTTGTCGTGTATTTAACTGTGTGTAGGATTCAGGTAATTTTCTTGACTTTACGAGTCAGCGTATTATTTTATTAATAGATACGAATGGTGCAGATAAACTTTTTTTATAACTAATAATAAAAAAAATCATCACAATTTGTTACTTTGGTGAACCTTTAACAATGTTCTTACTACAAGCCTCAGGAACTATAAAGAATGCCATAATTTGTTCTGCGAAAAACAGGCGGGGTTTGGCAAGACCTTATAGAACTTGAGACCATATATTTACACCTTTTATGTTTTTATTTTTAAGAAAGTATGAGGAAAACAAATTGAAACATGTATTTTTTTAATATAATGATAAAATTGAACATAAGAAAATAAAAATAAACGTTTTTTTTACATGCAAATGCTTATGTTTATGATACACATTTACAAAAGTATCGATTTTACGTTATCAGGCAGAAAGCTGATAAGAAACGTTCACGAGAGCTAATGCAGTCAGTATAAATTTATTTCTCTAATCGCAGATATAAATCACCACGCTGGCCAAAACAGAAGGTGGGGCGTTTTCATTTGCCTCCTGTTGTATGCAGATACTAGTTCATACGCTGATTGTCAAAAAGAATTGCAAAGAGCACAATATACAATGTATCATAAAAAAATGTGGATTCTTCGTGTTAATGAAGCTCACACAAAAGATAAGTTGGTTCTATTTGCAAAACACGAGCCTTATTATGACGCCTAAGACGTATATCATATTCTCAAAAAGTTTGAGGTTGATATTTCAGACCTTGGTGTGCACTTCGATCACAACAACCACTTCGCTTAAACCATTTTTATCTCGAATTAAAGAAAAGTCCTGCAATGCAGGTAACAAAGAACAAACATCAAACAATAATACACATGATTTTCGGGAAAAGCCCTACATAACTGGAATACATTTAAAATCATTCAAAATACAAAACAACAATACATGTATACTTGAGAAAAACAGGAATTTAATATTCCAGTAAAAGAGCTGTTTTATTTGTTTATCATTTAAGGTTAAACTCTTATCATTAAAGTGTTTAAAATATTAGAAAAAACAAAATGAATTATAATTGTGATTTAAGCAATATTTCACTAAAATATTAAACCGTCAGCGTACTATGTTGGCAACTGCGAAAGACTTGGAAATACAACAACAGTAAACACCCAATTTAAAAACAAAGAAGCTACATTTCAAGACTTTAAAGCACATATTTTAGTTCTTGAAAATAATAATGTAAATTCTAATATTGGGCCGATTGTTAAGATTTTCGATAAAGTTAACAATTTAGTCATATTTGATAATTTTAAAATCGTTACTGGTCAAGCAGTTCAATGAATACATTTATGATGTGCAAGATTGCAAAGGTTTGAGACAACTGTTTGAGTTGTATTTGGATAATTGATATGTATGAGCTCATCATCAACTATTACTAAGTTATCAACACTGGTAGCTTTCAGACAGCTCTGACGAATTGGCACATGTTTACCTTTACAAATCAAATACTGTATCAAAACACATCCAATTAACTTAAGCAAGACAAAGCAACTCATAGCATGTCTTGGTAAAGTTATTTTGAGGAGTGTGTGGTTTGCTTGTGTTGTAAGTTTTTTTTTGTGTTTGTGGTGTTTTTACGATTGTATATCTATTGCATTGTCTTAAGGGCCCTTGTCATGTGCATCTAAACAGGATTATTTTTTTTGATATTCGTCTTTTGGGCTTGTCCCTGCTGTTTTCTTTGTATTTTTGAAGAGCAGGCTAGGTTCGAGAGTTACATGTGTTTTTTTATACAGTAATTTGGTCTCCCAGTTTCATTATAGTTACAATAACTTGATTCAGTGTTTGACCAAAAATTCCTATATGGAAGTGAAGTTCCTGTTGTTGTTTTGTCTTGTTTTAAATTTAAGTAGTAATAATCTGTTTCAATTTAAATTTTGTTTATTAATCCTTGATATGAAATCAACACCCCATAGTTGATTTGTTAATGTAGAATTGAGTACTTACGCTTCTAGCGGAAGCCTGGAGTATTCCGCCATGTTTAAGATCCTTGTGCACTATATCTTACTGTTGTTGATATTGAAGTCCACAATTGAAGCACATTTAAAAGTACTGAACGTGTTTGTTTCAAACAAAAGCCTAATTGCGTGACAACCCCGATTTTAAGTCAATTTAGCACTGTCTTAGAACGTTTTAGTTACGTAAAGTTCAAACTAATTTTAACAAATAACATTGTAAAAAAAACACATAAAATGATTGTACACAAGGCGTATTTTATATTCGTGTTTGTCGTGGCAGTAGATATTTTTTGTTCGAGAAAATTGGTATGTCGCTTCACTTATAGATGAGTCGGAACAAAATTCCAAACACAAAACACCATGCATGTAAATTAATGGTTTATAAGCATCACACATGTCTTAACATGAATACTATTCATTGCTGCTGTAGCATAGATTCTTTCACACTATCCATCCGTCATTTTATCATATATTTTGTTATTATATTTATTCAGACACTAGTTAAAATCAGCGGCATGAACACTTTAACCTGAATACGTTACGCGGACAACATGGGTTTGAAAACTCCACACCACAGCCAATATGCACTCTTCATTAAGGATCTAATGAAGAAAAAAACAAGATTCAAATTCAAAGTGTGTTTACCGATGTTTGCTCACTGTGAAACTAGGCATGTGCTATTCGGCGAGTTTCCATAGTTAAACATCGTTCTTCATATTGCTATAGGTTTTCTACACATCAGTATCGCTTAGGGCTTATGGCCAATGGCTTTTCCAGAAACCAACCCAATTTTTTTTTCCTGCTATCATTTCAATATAAGAGTAGCATACTGACTCGTTTAATCTTCCCTTGGCGACATTTACCATTGAAAAAGCACCGGCTTGTATTTTAATAGTATACATATTGGGATTTGTGGTAAGCAATACAACATGAATACAAAATATTCTACAGGAAAAAATCATTTTAAAGTACCGAAATGTTAAGTGATCACCGAGAGTTTATTTTATATATATGCGTTATGATATTTAAGAGATAAATTTATAAAATTGCTATATAATCATAGTAAAACTTTATATGATATCATATCAAAGTAGTAGCGTCATTATGGTGATTTACAATAATGTAATCCATCCAAAACAGTGATTAATCATTATCAATTTAAAATAAACTAAAAATTAATATCTTTAATGCCTTAACACATCTTTTTGCCTCCTAATGATGGAAGGCTTACCTAAAGGGTACCTAGTTCAGTATGCAGTAGAATATCAGTTGCCTTAAAAGGGATATGGATAATTAGCTTTAAAATGATATATTTCAATTTAAAATGACGTTATTTCATTGGGGATAACATCAAATTATTCATTGCAAATACAAGAACACAAAATGGTTCTTTTGCAGAGTTTAATAATCATAACAGTAGCATGATAAGAAAGCACGTGGTAGAGGTTAAATAGTATTGTCAAACCTATTCTAACTGTAGGCCCGGAAGTTTCATACGCAAGTATTTGAACATTTATCTTAAAATAAAGCTTGCATACAAAACAGCCCTCTGTCGAACATAACTTTACCGATGGTACAATGAAAAAAAATGAACAGACAGACCAGTAATTCTTATAAATTGTTTATATCAAGTACAAAATGCAGGCAATAATAGTACGTAAAAAAGTACTTTTCATATCGAATGCCTTTGTTTCGCAACCTGTTCATTGCCAATCTTGTCATCCTTAATCCGTTTAGCTAATGGGTGTATTCCCTATAGATTGCATTTTATTATCAATGAAACTTGCCTGATTTACTGTGGTTTTGTTTTATTTAGTACACAACCTTATAACACATATAGAATCATCTGTTTTAGGTACTCTTACAAACAAGACCACGACTTTTAAAAGATGAACAACTGCGTGCTAACTCTATATAAATTTACTCTTAAATTGATAAAATTCCTAGAAATAAATTCTCAAAAATGCCATTCCATTAAAGATTTAGTATACGACTTCAAACGGTACCTCTCGTATATTTGTATTGAATATCTTTAATTAAGTCACTATTTAATAAATGTGTCAATGCTGTTTTGCCCTCTATATTATCGTCACTTGTTTAAGACCATGCACCCAAATGTATTTGTCAGTAGCTGGGTATGACCTAGTTTCTTTTTTGGTTCATCGGTTTACTTAAAACCTATTGTTCTCCGTAGTTACAAACTGGTAAAAGGTAAATTCAGCATCTTTGTCTAGAAAGTTAACTTACGCTTCAACGGGTAGTCTTGAGCTTTCTGCCATGTTAGTTGTTCAAGCCCATTTCAGCTAGAGCGAACTCCTCCAACACAAAGTGTTCTGCTATAAGCTTCAATCTTCTTGCACGTTTGGGAAATTTAACAAGGATACAATTAACACTGCTACGTCACAGTTCGTTTCAATATTTATATGAAAAACTACTGATTCACGTCAAGCCCAATATCACGAAAATACTCAAGTCAAATCTAAATCTAAATATATAGTCATGTTTCCCCATCAACTAAACAGGTTTAAATATTATGTCTTCTTTAATCCACACTGTTCGTTAAAAACATTTAAATATATTGTTAAAGTTCACTTCTGTAATAAACTGTGTAAAGGTTTTTTGAAACCAAGCTATTCGTTGCAACATTGGCTTTTCCAATTACGTATGATATACCTTCAATGTCTTCCTTGTCATATTGAGCCTTATCAGACATTTCCTAATCTACAAATCCCATAACCATTGTGTTCATTGACATGCCTCGTGTTCAGGATCGTTTCAGACTACGTTTTAAATATAGATAATGGGAGACAAGTTAATGAGCTTATGCAATTTAATATTTTATTAACTTGATGTTCACAACGTTTGAGTGATGAATCAAAATCAATGATTAAAACTATTAACCCTTTTTTCAGTACAAAGTTAAGTAAAGGATTTGTACAATTGTATTCCCTGAGGAATAATTCCAGTCATTAAAATATAAGTGTTGTACATTTTCAGGAGTTCAACCAAAGTGTAAGGTACCGACTGGAAAATAAACCCGGTGTTTACTCGAAGAAATTTTACAAGAACGCAACGGAAACTAAAGCATAACGATGATAGTATTATTAACGATAATCTCATTGTCAAAGCCAAACACACACTAAACGACTAATACATAACGTACAAACCATCACAGACAACCCTCACTTGCATAGAAGCATGCCCACTGGCAAACAATTGGGCTAATGCCTTATAACGGTCAGTGAAACAAGATTTCTCTGGATGCTTAAGCTTTTTCAATCTGAATTCAAACTATTGCGTTAACACACTTAACATGTCTTACACATACATGTATAAGACCATGCATGTGTTGACTTGGAATATAATATGTACAAGTCAGTTGTTAGGGTAAGATGACATAGTCAAAGACACGCATAATTAGTCAAGGAAGCGAAAGTCGATTTGCTGTTGCTAGAATATGTCTTCATAACATATATGAACGTTTACGGTTCCGTACAATTTTGTCTTAAAAGTAATACTATTTACAGAGAATTTAATCAAGATAACAACCTTTCCGTAGCAATATTTTTTGCATATACAATATCCACGGCACTGACAGGAGCTACCCGATTTACGTACTACAAATGCTAGGGAGAGTGTACAGTACAGCTTGTTTCTAACTATGAAAAAATATCAAGTGAAAATTTGAAGTACGAGTAAATACAATGTTTTGTCGTGTAACACGCAATTTCAAAGCCATTTGACACGAATCCATTGTTACCTCATACTATGAACGTTATGAACGCTAGGTGTTACGGGAATATTGTTACGGCAAAAGGTTAAATATTGGGCGAAAAGTACATTGATAGCGTGGACACCTTGCAGATTGACATCTAGAATCGCACGGAAAATCTAATGACGGTACATTTGATAAATTTTACAGTAATACCAAAATACGCGAATTTCATGGTACGTTACAATGGCACGTATAACTTGCAATATAAATATACACATTTTCAACCGATTGATCATGATGAGGAAAAAAACTCCGGGAATAAAATGTCTTAATCTATTCACAACGTTCTTGAATAACAGTTTCCATTCAAATTGGTGAACGCTCCTCTGTAATTACTTTTATAGGTTTTCCAGATGCAGCAATTCTTTGTTTCATTGGCTTTAACAACTATCTAAGAAGACACGGAGATATAGCTTCAATGTCTTTATTGTAGAAATGAGGCTAATCAGACATCTTTAAATCGACATTCCATTGTATAATCTGATGATAATTTAATTCATATACAAATAGAAGTATGATTAAATAGTAAATGTCTCAGCTAGCATTCTTCATGGTTTAATAGGTAAATAAATGCAAATTGTTCACTACTGTCGAAATAAGCAAACCTAAAATTGGATCTGCCTGTACACCTAAAATTTGACTATTCGGATATTTAATCATCCATTTTAATTCATTTTATTGTACATTTTTGTCATATTTTGATAAGATTTACCTTTAACGTTTTTACTTTATTCAGGAGTGTTGTAATAAGAGTGAGGTTTGTTCACGCAGACTGGTTTAAACCATCAATTAAATTTACATTTTACTGACCTTCCAAGGCGGTACCTAACACTCCTTGATAAACACACCTCGTTTTTTATATAGTATATATGCACTGTGTTGTTTGTGATGTATTGTGCTATTGGTCCATGTTTTTTGTTTGTGATTGTTTTTCTTTTGGTGTTCTATGTCTTTGGCGTTTACCATGTGCCATTAAACGGGGTTTACTAGTATGTTAAAACCTTTGGCTACTGGGCATGTTTCTGTAGTTTTTTATATAAATACTTACTGTCATTTTACTTAACTGTGTAATTGTTTTTTGCAGAGCTTCCTTCACTTACGATTGTTATCCTTTCCTTTCTCCTAATATGGAGACATTAAAATATTTGTGCTGTGGTACTGCTTTAAGGTGTCCGCCACCCACACAGAAGGTTGTGGGTTCGATCAGCATTATGATATCTTCATGGTCCCGTAAAAGAATACACTGATACATATATCGACCGGGGAACTGGACTCAAGAGTACAAAACAGTGTACACTAAAGTCATTGAACTCTATTAGTTTTCTTGTGTTAAGCGCTTTGTCACGATATATTTGACTCGGAAGTAATGTATATAAGATGTTTTTATAGAGGAAAATCCATTACAAAACATGGCGTTTCACAAATAATTTCTCATCATATTTGAAAATACACGATTTCGTGATATTTCAAAACCGACGCTATGTTCTATCTTTCACGTTGAATAGGATATTCATCGATGGTGGAAAACCATTCGTATTGATGAATGCACGTATACCAGTAAATATATCCTAAAACAGTGTGATATGAAACGTTGTATTTCAGTTCTGAACAATTTATAAGTGTGTGTGTGTGTGTGCGTGCGTGCGTGCGTGCGTGCGTGGTTGCGTGCGTGCGTGCGTGCGTGCGTGCGTGCGTGCGTGCGTGCGTGCTCGCGCGTGTGTGTGTGTCACAAAACATTTAAATAAATTATAAAACCTGTACTTCAAGCCAATTGCTTTTACCCTTTAATAACAATTACTGTTTATAATATGTTCTAACTAAAACTAACCTTGAATGATCCGAAAGATTAGTGTCAAATCACTTTCATTATTTAACTTTAAATACTAGCATACAAATCCGTTCGTTTGAATCATGTGTATGAAACATAAGATGCTAAACGGCGAATACAGACAGCGGAAATATTCGGTTGGTTCCATACTTTTTCGCATCAAAAGAAAACTATATCAACAGAGAAAATGGCGTCGCTTGTGGCATACATTTAGAATAAGCACAAACAAACATACGACATTGACTTAAATCCAATCTAAACTAAATGTCTTTACAACCTTTAAATCCTGCCTGTACAGTAACACGCCTCATTTATGCCAACAAGATGGATTTTATCTTGTCTGATAATTGACTTCTAAATGATAAAGGTACATGTATACCTTCATTTATTAGCAGATAATCAAATGCGATAAAAGTTCATATTCATTACTTGAAGATTATATAAATCGAAAATACTATTTTCATAATATAAATTATAATCATTTACATTCCAATCAATCCAAATGAAATCATTTGCAGTTCAAAAAATAAAAGCGAGAAAATGGCCTGTGTGTTTTGATTTCAGGAACAAGGAAATACTAAAGTCATCATTTTTCCTATTGTAATTTATTTTCTGTTCAATAATAGCGGTCGTATAAAATATATAAGCCCTTCTTTTCCATTCGTTCTTGTTGCCCATACATCAATTATTTCAATCAGAGAATGAATCATGCTAATGGAACTATGAAACTGCCACCTCATGGGGAGATGTTATTTGTTAGTTCACTTCTCCCAGAAATTTCTTAAACTGTGAACATAACCATAAGAATGTCGCAATTTCAGACAACAAGAACTCGCTTGAAATGGTTGTTTATACCTCAGTTGGCAGTTCCTATGGAGATAATATTCCATTATTTAAACTTATTTATTTTACAACAATTGTGAAACAGTTATTGCAGCATTGTATTGATCGTTCTCATTTGCACGATGTTACGGAAGAGTGTTGTCTTGTGTTGTTGGGGAGACCGGCGAACGCGGAGGAAACCTACTTGTCCGGCTTGGTGAAAACAAACTAGCACACGCTCATACAGTTCACTTTCATAGCAAATTAAAACACTCAAATTCTACTTAAAATTTCATGAATATATACTGATAAAAACTGTTGTTAATGATGCTCTAACTTCAGTTAAAATCGTTGGCTTTGCAAAACATAAACCGTTGCCATGTATAAGACTTAATTTTATAATCACATGATTACTTTTTATTCATTGGTTGCTAATCCAAGCAGAGATGGTAAAACAGACAAACAGCAACATGTGTTTTCTTTTGATCTCTTGTTACAATTACATTTCAATTTATTTCAGTATAGACTTAAGACTATTATACATACAACTTTTATGAGGATGACATAGCACTGTAGATGTTTCTCTAACATGGTTTTTGTCCGTTAAAAGAGTATTCAATTGGATATTTTATATGTACTGCCTGTTAAGTAAGGTGAACTGCTAGGAATCATAACATACAAATTGGAAAAAGATAGCCATTTCGGCATCAAACGTGATCAGTAGTCTACATACTGTCTATTATAAGAATACTGTTGTTGACGATAAGGACCGAAATATACTGACCCCAACTAGTCTTCATGAATTTAGCTCACATGGTGTGTAGAACAATTGTTTTAGTGTAAATATTATCCATTATATTAATATTTTGATATATGCACAAACCAAATCGACTTTAATACGTGTTACAACCAAAGCTGCAATTTCATTTTGCATACTCTATATTTCAAATTACTTGTAGTAATTTAACTACATGGCCATATGCTTGCTGCTTTACTTTTATACGTTTTGTATGATCTTGCTTTGATTGACCGTTTCATTATTGTTCCAACCTATTGTTAGCAAATGCCTAGTGTGTACTTTTATATGAGTTAAAAATCAAAAGACAAATGTTTGAGTACTTACGCATCTAGCGGAAGCCTCGAGTATTCCGCCATGTTTGAGATCCTCGTGCACTATTATTAATTGTTGCTCAATGTTCAACCACGTTTATAAGTACGGCACGTCTATCTTAAGTTTCTAACAACAGCCTGATCGCGTGATGACTTTGATTTTCAGACAATTTAGCAATGTATTTGGACGTCTTATTAAAACTGATTTTAGTTAATACTAATAGTTAACACAATTAACATTGTGAACATCGTTTATAAATCCATCCAGAATGATTGGTCAAGAGCATTGTTTTTATATTCTTATTTGTAGCGAAATAAGATGTTGTCGTGCTCGATAAAATTGCTATTTGGCTACTCTGACAGATGAGTCGGAACAAACTTCCAAACACCAAACATCATTCATGTAAACTAATGATTGATATTCATCACACATGTCTTGAAATAAATACCTTTGCAGTTCAATTCTGATGTACCATTGTTTCTTTCACAGTTATATCCTTCCGTCTTTTTATGATATATTTTGTAATCTACTAGATTAATTCAGACACTAGTAAAAATCAGCGGCACAAAAATGTTTATCTGAATACGTAATACGGACAACATGTGTTTGAAAAATCCACAGCACACCCAATATGTACCTTTCGTTTAAAATCTTATGAAGAAAAAAAACAAGATTCAAATTCAAAGTGTGTTTCCCGAAGTCAGCTCACTGTGAAACTAGGCATGTGCTGTTCAACGAGTTTCCATAGTTAAACATCGCTCTTAATATTGCTATAGGTTTTCTACACATCAGTATCGCTTACGACTTATGGCCAATGGCTTTTCCAGAAATCGAACACATTTCTTTCCTGCTATCATAATAACTTCAGAGTAGCATACTGCCTCATTTAATCTTCCCTTGGCGACATTTACCATTGAAAAAGCATCGGCTTGTATATTGATAATATAAGTATAAGGATTTGTGGTGAGCGATATATCATAAATACAAAATATTGTACTGGAAAAATTCATTTTAAAGTACCAAAATGTTAAGTGATCACCGATAGCTTATTTTATACTTAGGCATTATGATATTTAAGATAATTTTATCAAATTGCTAAATAGTCATAGTAAAACATTATGATATCGTATCTTAGTAGTAGCGTCATTATGGTGATTTTCAATAATGCAATATATGCAAAGTAAAACAAATGGTTAATCATATAAATTAGAAATAATTTAGATGTTGATATCTTTAATGCCTTAAGTTATGTATGCAGTAGAATATCACTTGCCAAAAAAAGGATATCGATTATTAGCTTAAAAATGATATATTTCCATCTAAAATAAAGTTATTTCATTGAATATAACATCATACTATTCATCTAAAAAGGTGCATTCAAAACACCCCTCTGTCGAACATAACTTAACCCATGATACAGAAATATGAATGTACAGAAAGACCAGTAATTCTTGTAAATTGTTTCTATCAAGTACAAAACGTCAGGCAATGATAGTACGTTGTTAAAACATATTTTTCATATTGAATGCCTTTGTTTCGCAACCTATTCATCGCCAATCTTGTTATCCTTAACATGTTTGGCTAATGGGTTTGTTCCCTATAGTTTGCATTTTATTATAAGTAAAACTTGCCTGATTTACTGTGTTTTTGTTGTATTTAGTACACAACCTAATAATACACATACACTAATCTGTTTTAGGTACTCTTACTAACAAGAACGAGACATTTAAAGATGCACTGCGTGCTAATTCTGCATAAATTTACTCTCTAATTGATCAAGTTTCTAAAAAGAACTGCTCAGAAATGACGGTTCCACGCCCATAAATGATTCATTATACGACTTTAAACGGTTACTCTCTCATGTTTGTTTTGAATGTTTTTTATTAAGTTACTCTTTTTTAATATATGTTAATGCTGTTTTATCCTCTTTATTATCGTTCCTTGTTTAAGACCTAGTCCTAGTTTAAGACCATGCACCCAAACGTATTTGTCAGTAGCTGTGTATGAACTTGTTTCCTATTTTGTTCATAGATTTTCTTTAAAATGTTTTGTTTTCCATAGTTACAAACTGGTGAATGTAAATTCAACATCGTTGTCTAGAAAGTTAACTTACGGTTCAACGGACTTACGGTCTTGAGTTTTCTGCCATATTAGTTGTGGCGTCTAAGGTCTGTCTTTTGTATCAAGCTTCCAGACAACGATTTTTTTAACTGCCACGTAAAAGCACATTTTAGCTACAACAAAATCTTTAAACACAAAGTGTTCTTATATACACTTTATATTGTTAATTTTAGCTAATTGTTTATAAACTTCTGTGCACTAACACTTTGCAGATCTTCATCTAGAATTACAAAGCAATCATGACCTTGCACGTTTTAAAAAATTAACAGGGATACAAATAACACTGCTACGGCAGGGTTCGTTTCAATATTTATATGAAAAACTACTGATATAAGCCGAGTCCAATATCACGAAATTACTCAAGTCAAATATCAATCTCATTCAAAAGTCATGTTACCACATATACCAAAGAGGTTTAAAAAGTATGTCTTCTTTAATCCATAAAGTTCGTGAATAACAAGTTTCAATGTATTGTTAGAGTTCGCTTCTGCTATTAATGGTATAAAGGTTTTTTAAAACCAAGTCTTTCGTTGTAATTACTGTCTTCAAAACATATATTTGTGAACGTTTATGGTTCCGTACATCGGCCAGTTTTGTCTTAAAAGTAATAATATTTACAGATAATTAAATTACGATTATCGCCTTTCCGGATTAGGATTATTTTCATGACGTTGACAGGAGCTGCCCCGTTAACGTTTAACAAATCCTAGGAAGAGAGTTGACAGCTTGTTTTAACTATAAAAACATATCAAGTGAAAATTAAAGTAAGAACAAGTTTTGTCGTGGAACGCTAAATTTTGAACCCATGTGACGGGAATCCAGTGGTCATGGTTCATTACAATGGCACGTATAACTTGCGTCAGAATTATACACATTTTCAACCATTTGATAATGATGAGGAAAAAAGAACCCCGGGAACACAATGTCTCATTCTATTCGCAACGTTCTTAAATAACAATTTGCATTCAAATTGGTGAAACGCTCCTATGCAATTTCTTTTATAGGTTTTCCAGATGCAGCAGTTCTTTGTTTCATTGGCTTTAACAATAATCTAAGAAGACACGGATATATAGCTTCAATGTATTTAGGGTAGGCTAATCAGACATCTGATAAACGACATTTCATTGTATAAGCTGATAATAATTTAATTCATATACAAATAAATATGATTAAATTGTTAATGTCTCAGCTAGCATTCTTCATATTTTAATTGGTAAATAAATGCAAATGGTTCACAACCCCCAGTATATTTACATTTTACTGACCGTTCCAAGGCTGTATCTAACACTCCTTAAAGAACACACCGCGTTTTTCATATAGTATATATGCACTGTGTTGTTTGTGAAGATTTGTGCTTGTGATTTTTTTATTTTGGTGTTATATATTTTTGGCGTTTACCCTGTGCTATTAAATGGAATTTATGTTTAAACATTTGGCTATTGAGCTTGTTTCTGTAGTTTTTCATAAAAAATGACTGTCAGTTTAAATAACAGTTTAATTGTTTTTTTGCTGATCTTCCTTCACTTACAATTGTTATCCTTTCTTTCTCCTTATATGGAGACATTAAGTCATTTGAGATGTGGTATAGCCTTAAGGTGTCTGCCAATCACACAAAAGGTTGTGTGTTAGATCAGGTTCATGATTTTCTTCATGGGCCCTTAAAAGGATACGCTGGTACATATTTCGAACGCGGAAACGGACTCAACATCACAAAATAGTGTTCACTAAAGTCATTGAATTTTTATGGATTTCTTGTGTCAAGTGCTTTTGGTCATAATATATTTGACTCAATCGTAATGCATATTAGATTTTCTTAATGAGGAAGAACCATTACCAATCATAGCGTTTCACAAATAAATTCTCATCTTATTGGAAAATAAACGAGTTAGTGAAGTTTCAAACCAGACGCAATGTTTTATTATTCACTTCAAATAGGTTATTTATCAATGGTTGAAAACCATTCGTATTGTAAAATGCACGTATACCAGTAAATATAGCTTATAACACAAGTGTGATGTAAAATGCTGTATTTCAGTTCTAACAAATTTTAAATAAATGTTGTCCACAAAATATTCACTTAAATTATAACCTGTACTTCAAGTCAATTGCTTTTACCTTTTAGTTATTAAGACTGTTTATAATATGTTTTAGCTTAAACTAACCTTAAATGATCCGAACTATTAGTGTGGAATCGCTTTCATTATGTAACTTTAGATACTAGCATAAAAACCTCCGTTCGCCTAAAGGAAACTGGTAACAATTTAAATATGTTGGAGCATTTATGTCGTATTGTATTACAATTTTTAAGATATCATGTAAACAACCATTATAGTATATAAACATTTGATTCAGGTGTATCAAACATTAGATGCTAAACGACGAATACAGGCAGCGGAAATATTTGGTTGTTTCTATTTTATTTCGCATCAAAAGAAAACTATATCAACATAGAACATGACGTCTCTTGCGGCATACACATAGAACAAGCACGCACAAAAATACGATTTTGACTTAAATCCAATCATAAATAAGTGTCTTATCAACCTTTAAATTCTTCCTGCATAGTAACACGCCTTATTTTTCTTGAAAATATATTTTGCATGTCTATATCTTTATGCCAGTAAGACGTATTATTATCCTGTTCATTGATTGATTTTTAAATGATAAAGGTACATGTATACCTTCATTTATTAGCAGATAATCAAATGCGTAAAATGTTCATATTCGTTACTTGAAGAAAGAATGAATCGGAAATACTATTTTTATAATATTATTTATTATCATTCACGTTTGAATAAATCCTAATGAAATCATTTGCAGTTCAAAAAAAATAATCGAGATAATGTTCTGCGCGTTTTACTTTCAGGAACAAGGAAATACTAAAGTCATAATTGTTCCTATTGTAATTTATTTTCTGTTCAAAAATAGCATTCGTATAAAATATATGAGCCCTTCACTTCCATTCGTTCTTGTTGCCCATACATCAAATATTTTAATCAATGAATGAATCATGCTATAGGAACCATGAAACTGCCACCTCATGGGGAGATGTAATTTGTTAGTTCATTTCTCCCAGAAATTTCTTAAACTGTGAACATAACAATAAGAATTTCGCAATTTCAGATAACAAGAACCCTCTTGAATTGGTTATTTATAGCTCAGTTGGCAGTTCCTATGAAGATAATTTTCCATTAGTTTAAACTTATTTATTTTACAACAATTGTGAAACAGTTATTACAGCATTCTATTGATCGTTCTTGTTTGCACGATGTTACACCAGAGTGTGGTCTTTTGTTGTTGTGGAAACCGGAGAATGTGGAGGAAAAAAATCATGAAGTTCCCAATATGAAATGATAAAAACTCATTTTTAAAAATGCTCCAACTTAAGTTAAAATCGTTGGCTTTGCAAAACATAAAGCGTTATCATGTAGAGGACTTAATTTTATTATAACATGATTATTTTTATTCATTGATTGCTAATCCAAGGCAAAGATGGTAGGACAGACAAAGAGCAACATGTTTTTTTTTCGTTTGATCCTGAGAGCTCGGTTTCCCAGTAGCATTACAATCACATTAATTTGATTCAATGATTCTTTCTCTAACGTGTTATTTTCTTCTTTTAAAAGGTATTCTTTTGAATATTTATATATGCACTTCCTGTTAAATTAGGTAAATTACAACGAATCATAACATACAAATTGTAAAGAGGAAGCTTTTTCGTCATCGAACGTGATGAGTAGTATGCACACTGTATATAATAAGAATTTGTTGGTGACGATAAGTATACAAATATACTGATTCCAACTGATTCAGTCAGCTGTAAAACTACCAAAAGTAATGTTTAAGCTAACTTGTTGTGTAGAACAATTATTTTCTTGTAAATAATATCCATCATATCAATAACTTGATATATGCTTAAACCCAATCGACTGTACTACATATGACAACAAAAACTGCAAATTCAGTTTGCATACTCTATAAATTGAATTATTTGTAGTCATTTAATTACATGGACATAATGCTTGCTGCTATACTTTTATACGTTTCGTATGTTATTGCTTTGATTGACTGTTTCATTATTGTTTCAACCCATTGTTAGCACAAGCCTAGTTTGTGTTTTTATATGAGATAAAAATCAAAGAGCAAATGTTTGAGTACTTACGCATCTAGCGGAAGCCTAGAGTATTCCGCCATGTTTGAGATCCTCGTGCACTATTTTTAATTGCTGTTGATATTGAAGCCCAATGTTGAGCCACGTTCACAAGTACGGCACGTATATGGCAAACCTAATCGCGACAATTTAGCAATATATTTGGACGTCTTATTAAAACTAATTTTAGTTAATACTTATAGTAACAATTAACAATGTGAACATCGTTTATAAATCAATACAAAATGATTGGTCACGAGCATTATTTTTTTATTCTTACTTTTAAAAAAATGTCGCGAAATAAGATGTTCTCGTGCTCGAGAAATTGCTTTTTGGCTACACTGACAGATTAGTCGGAACCAAACACCAAACACCATTCATGTAAACTTATGATTGATATACATCACACATGTCTTGAAATAAATACCGTTGCAGTTCAATTCTGCTGTAGCATAGTTTTCATAGATATATTAATCCGTCTTTTTTATTATATATTTTGAAAACAATTAGATAAACTAAGAAACTAGTTTTAATCACCGACATAAAAATTTTAACCTTAATACGTAACACGAACACCATGGGTTTTACCAAATCCACATCACACCCAATATAAAACTTTGTTTAGAATATGATGATAATCTAACAGGATTCAATTTAAACACTTGTTTCCCGTAGTCAAGTCACTGTGAAACTATTCATTTGTTATTCAACGAGTTTCAATGTTTAAACATCACTCTTGATATTTGTATAGGTTTTCTCAGTGTCGGTTAGAGCTTATGGCTAATGGCGTTTCCATCAAACGAATCCATTTCTTTCTTGCTTTCATTTCAACTTTAGTACCCTACTAACTTATTTGATATTTTCTAGGCGAAATATATATGCTTTACTGATAAACAAGTAAATTAAAAATAACATTTATTTAATTGAAAAATGGCTTTAAGCGCTTGGCCTGCTGATGTTGTTTTGGGCATCCGAAAGGGATACACGTCAATATAATTGGTACATAATCATTGTAAAATTTTGTCTTATTACCTCCCTTTATTTCACCATATCATAGTAGTAATGTTTTAAATACAATTTAGATGTTAATATCTACAATGCCTTTACACATATTTGCCTCCGTACGATGGAAGGCTTACCTAAAAGGTAACTAATTGAGTATGCAATATAATAGTTACCTAGAAAAGGGATATAGATAATTAACTTTAAGATAATATATTTACGTCTAAAATGATGTTATGTAATTGAGAGAAATACCACACAATTCATTGCTAATACTTGAACACAAGAGGGCTCTTTTGCAGAGATAAAGTTCTCATATCAGTGGCACGACCTGAACAAAAATGGAAGAGGATAACTAGTAATCAACACACATATTTCTTTGTATTGGCCCGGACGTCTCCGACACAAATAATTGAATATTTATTAAGACAATTGGCTTGAATTCAAAAGAGCCCCCAATCGAACATAGCTTAGCCCATGACAGGTTTATTAAATTCTAATAAATTGTTTCTATAAGGTTCAAACTGCCAGGCATTGATAAAAGGTTGCTGAAACATACTTTTTATATTTAATGCATTTGTTTCGCAACCAGTTTATTGCCATTTTTGTCATCATTAATATGTTTGGCTTTTAAGTTTGTTACCAGTAGTTTGCATTGTATTATAAGGAATACTTCACATATTTACTTTATTTTTTGTACTGAGTACACAAGCTAATAACACATATAACCTAATCGGTTTTGGGTACTCTTAAAAACACGACCACGAAATGTAAAGATGCATTGCATGCTAACACTACATTAATTAACTCTAAAACTGATGAAGTTCGTAAAAAACTTCTCGAAATTGACACTTTAACACCCATTTAAGATTCATTATACGACTTCAAACGGTTACTCTCGTATATGTGTATTGCATGTTATTTTATGAAATCACCCTTTTTAAATATGTTCCGATACTTTTTTCCACTAATGTGTCGTTACTTATAACGACAAAAAAACATAACGTACAAAACATCAAAGACGACCAATGTATGTGTTGATTTGAAATTATAATATGTATAAGTCAGTTGTTAGTTGCAGATGACAAAGTTGAAGCAAAAAGACACAAAAATAATTTGTCAAGAAAGCGAAAGGTGAGTTGCTATTGTTAGATATTGTTTTCAAAACATATATTTGTGAACGTTCATGGTTCCTACAACAGTCAGTTTTGTCTTGAAAGTGAAACTATTTACAGAGAATAAATCAATAATCATCACATTTCCGGGGCAGGATTTTTCTCGTATGCAATATTCATGGCACTGACAAGAGCTGTCTCTTTTACGCATAACAAAGGTTAGGGAGAGTGTGGACAGTTTGTTTCTAGCTATAAAACATATCAATTGACATATATGAAGAAATACAAAGTTTTGTCATGGAACGGGTTAGTTCAAAGCCTTGTGACAGTAATACATTGTTCTTTTATTCAAAGAACATTTAATGCTTTTTGAAAATTGCAAGAAGTTGAATATCTGGGTAAATATACATGGATAACGTAAACACCTTACAGATTGACTTCTAGAATCGCACAAAATAGCTTATCTATATATCTATAGCTGGCACGTTTAATACACTTGACACAATACAATCTATACATATATCTTGCACGTTTAATACACGTAATAGGAATACAATTAATACGGAGGCCATGGTACGTTACAATGACACACATACCATGCGATACAATTATACACATGTTTAACCAATTGATTTTGATGAGAATGTAAGTAAGAAAGACATCGGTGTACTGACCGCCTCTCACATAAAAGGTTGTGAGTTCTATCCGCACCATGGTTTTCATGACCCCTCAAAAAGATCACACTGGTTCAGGATTCGACCGGCAACGGACTCAAAAGTGATTCACATCAGCTTTCAATCATCTCCACACGTACAAACTAGTATACACTTAAGTCAATAAATTAAATGTTCAAGTGTTTTGTCTACAATGTTTTGTTCACTATATATGGGACCCAGAAGTAATGCATACAAGATGTTGCAATTGAGAAAGAACTGCTACCAAACACGGCGTTTTATAAATAAATTCTCATCTTATGGTAAAATAAACGATTTGTTTAAGTTCCATTACAATACACTATGTTTCATAAGTCATTTAAAATGCTATATTGCCAATGGTGGAAAATCATTCGTATTTGTGTTTAATGCACTATTACCATTAAATATAGCAAAGAACAAATTGTAGTGTATATATGAGTTTTGACCAATTTAAAAAAATGGTGTCCACAAAACATTTACCTTGAGCATAACCAATACTTTAAGCCAATCGCTTTCCCCTTTTAGATTATTACAAGTATTCATATTATGTTCTAACTATTGATGTTATAACTAACTTCAAATGCTGGCAAAGATCATAGTGAAATCACTGTCATTACAAACGTTTAAGATTGTATTATTTCTACGTACGTTCGCCTAAGAAAACTAGTTACAATCTAAGTCTCTTGGAAAAAATGTAAAACATGTAAGACTGTTGTTTAAGATATCGTGTAAACAACCAATACTATAAACATCTGAATCAGGTTAAGTAAACTTTCGATGCTAAACGGTCAACAAAAACACCGAAAATATTTGGTGAATCCCATATTACATCTCATTAAAAGAAAACTAAGTCGACAGAAACATGGCGTCGCTCACGCTCCCTCCGGCAGGCATATAGAACGAACACACACACAAGGCGATAAATCCTTTAATCGAATCATTGGTATATTTTTTAACCTATAAATTCTGCAAGCATACTAACACGCCACATTTTCCATGAAAACTGATATGTCACATGTCTATATATTTATGTCAGCAATTGGGTTATTTTCTTGTTCTTTTAATGCTTTCTAAATGGTAAAGATACATGTATACCTTCATTGGAAAACAGATAAATACAATGCGCCTTAAGTTTCTTTTTGTGGATAGAAGTGAAATGAATACAATATGTTTTTCATAATATACTATTTTTATCTTTTACATTCACCATTAATTAAGTTGAAATCATTTAGGGCTCAAAAATAAAATCGAGGAAATGTTCTGCGTGTTTTGCAATCAGGAACTTGGAAATACTAAAGTAATACACTCATGATCTTATAATTAAGTTTCTGATCAATAATACTGGTAGTATAAGATATATTAGCCCTTCTCTTTCATTTGTTCTTTTTGCCAATACAACACATATTCCAAACAATCAATGTATCATGCTATAGGAACCATGAATCTGCCACCTCATGGGGAGACGTAATTTGTTATTTCATTTCACCAAGGAATTTCTTAAACTGTTAACATAACCTAATTATTTCGCAATTTTGGAAACAAGAACCCTCTTGAGATGGTTGTTTATAGCTCAGTTGGCAGTTCCTATGGAGATAATTTCTAATTTGACAGATAATTAAAATGTTATTTTTTTCATGCATATAAAGACTCATATCTATGATGCTCAGCCTTAAGTTGAATTTTACAAAACATAAAGCAATTTATTATGTATTAGAACTATTCCGTTATAATAACACGATTATTTTACATACATCGGTTGCCAAAGCAAGGCTGGTAGAACAAACAAAGCCACGTGCGTTTTCATTAGATTCTGACAGCTCGTTCTCCCAGTATCATTACAACAACATTTATTGGATTCAATGATTGCCCAAATTCTCTTGTGCGGAATTTACAATTTGGGGTTTTGAAAACTTTGATGTAATAGTTTTAAATCTGAATTTAAATTATGCACATTAATAATTGGTATCAAATCATCAAGCCCAAAATCGTACGGTAAAAATCCTTTTTTATGCAAAATTATGGCAAAAACAAATGGCATATGCTTAAGAATCAGCTGGAAATTTAAGTTCAACCATTTACGTAATTACTTTATTTGGGATCGTTGGAAGAAGAGTGAGGTTGTGCACACAAACTGGTTTAAACTCCAAGTAAATTTCTATTTAACTGACCGTTCCAAGGCGGTACATAACAATCCTTGATAGACATACCTAGTTTTTTAAATAGTTTATTCCCTGTGCTGTTTGTTTAGTTTTGTGCTGTTGTTCCATGTTTCTGGTTTGTGATTTCTTTGTTTTGGTGTTCTATGTCTTTGGCGCTTACCCAGTGCCATTAAACGGGGTTTATGTTTAAAGTGTTGGCTACTGAGCTTGTTTCTGTAGTTTTTCACATTAGTAATTTTATGTACACCTATTTCGGTCGCTACGATATGCAATGGTCTGTTAAATTGTTTACAGCCCGAGTGTGTAGCATGAGGGTTGTAAACTATTTAAGGGCCTTTGCAAGTGGTAACGACCGAAGAAATGAATAGTGCTATTATTGCATACAAAACACACCGTCAGTTACTTTTGTGGTGTAAAAATATGTTAAATATCATGAATATGCAAAAACAATTAGTTCAAAATAACCTCTTTAACTGGTACTTGTGTGGCGTCATTAGCGGTGGTTTAACCATACACCGGATCAGCGCCGCAAAAATATACGACAGTTGCATTGTTTGCTTCGACGCCATTTCTTTCAGTTCAGTCAATTGGACAGTTTTGCTGTTGAAAATATACAGGATTCCTTTGATTATTTTAACACAATACTTATCGATTATTCGGATATTTGTTGAAAAAAAATGTTCAAAAGTCGCTCAGCGTCCGTTGTTATGATGCGGGCCCTGATAATGCATATGTAAAACAAAGAGCCAGTCGTTAACGACACGTTAATGTACTAAAATGCATGTTTTCTACCGATACTGCCCGGTTTTTGCTCGTTAAGACATCGCACAACTGACCGAGAACACGCTTGTTATGCAATAATGGTTATTAACCTCATCTAAGTTTAAACATATTTTATTTATCAGCGTATACACACATAACATAAAGACAAACATAAAACACATGTTAAAATCTAAAAAAGGATTAGAACGAATGATAAATTTATCTCAAAAAGTTCTTCTCCAAATCTACGTGCAAAATAAGGAGTTACTTGCTTTAAGGCCAGGTTGCTAAGTTCAAAAAGTGACAGAGCATTTTTATAATAGAACTATTTTTTCATGGATCACTTTTCTTACAGTTACATTAGATATTTTAAGTATTTCAAAAAAGTTTAAACATTATTGATCAGTTTTAAACTTTAATATTACCAATTTTATCAAGATAGCAGAGCACCCGCTGTCTCCAACATGTTTTGTGTATCTTATACATTAAACAGGGTATTGTTTCGAAGATCATTTACATTGACTGTTAATGAAGTAGACTGTTATGAATGGGGAAGAGGGTCGCTCTTTTGGCATCGAACGTAATGCGTAGTCTACATACTCTCTGTAATAAGATTACTATTGGTGACGGTGAGAATAGACATAAACTGATTCATAACTAGTCATCATGGCCCTTTCTTTACCACATGCATATTATGTGTTTTAATATGTATTAGAGTTCAAAGGACAAATGTTTAAGTACTTACGCATCTAGTGGAAGCCTCGAGTATTCCGCCATGTTTGAGACCCTCGTGCCCTATAGCTTATTGCTGTTGGTATTGAAGTCCAGTGTTGAAGAACGTTAACAAGTTCGGCAAATGTACCTGAAGTTTCAAACAACAGCCTTATTGCATAACGACCCCGATTTTATGTCATTTTAAGTCATTTTAGAAATGTCTAAAGACGTCTTAATTACGTTTAGTTAATGCGAATACCTCATATTAACAATTAACATTGTAAACATTGTTTATAAGTCCATTGAGAATTATTAAACGCAAGCATTATTTTATATTTTTAGCGGAAGTAGATGTTCTTGTGCTTAAAAAATTGGCAAATTGGCATTTGGCTACACCGACACATGAGTCGGAGCAAACTTCAAAAACACCAAACACCATGCACGTAAACTACTAATTGATATGCATATCCACATCTCTTGAAATAAATACCGTTGCAATTCATTACTGCTATAGCAAAGTTTCACACTATATATATATCCATTCGTCTCTTTCATCATGTACAATATAATTTACTGGATTTTTTCAGACACTAGCTAAAATTAGAGGCATGAAAACATTTACCTAAATGCGTAACACGGAAAACATGAGTTTGAAAAATCCACATCACACACCCAATTTGTACCCTTCGATTAGAATCTAATGAGAAAATTCAAGATTCAAAATCGTAGTGTGTTTCCCGAAGTCAACTCATAATGAAACTGGGCATTTGTTTATCAACGAGTTGCCATAGTTTAATATCGCCCTTAATTTTTGTATAGGTTGTTCAATCATCTGTATCGCTTAAGGCTTATTGGCCAATGGCTTTTCTAGGAATTGAATACATTTTTTCCTACTATAATTTCAACTTCAGAGAGGCATACTGCCTCATTTTATATTCTCTACGCGTCATTTACCATTAACAGAGCATTGGATTGTATCTAAATAATATAAGTATAAGGAGTTGATGTAACAATACATTATAAATACAAACCATACTACTGGTAAAGTTTTATTTTTAAGTAACAAAAAGTAATGTTTTCACCGATATTTTTTTAAATATAAAAAATATTTAGTAATTCAATTACTATATAATGATAGTAAAATTGTGTTTCATTACCTCCCTTTATTAAATAATATCATAATTGAAGCGTCAATATGTTTTTATTAAACAAATATTAAATGAACAAATAATATAATGGCTAAACAATATAAACTTAACATATAAATAATCTAGATCGTTAATAATTATGTTTTGCTAATGGGTTTGTTCTCTGTAAATTGCATTGTATTATCATGAAAACTTGCCCTGTGTACAATGTATTTTGCTGTATTTAGTACACAACATAATACACATATGAAATTCTTCGTTTATTTACTCTTACAATCAAGACCACGAAATTTACAGATGCTTTGTGTGCTAGATCTACATAACTTTATTCAAAATGTCATGCAGTTCCATAAAAGAGCTTCTTGAAAATGACAGGTCCACACCCATTATAGATTCGTTATAAGACTTCAAACGGTTACGCTCGTATATTTGTATTGAATGTACTTTGATTAAATCACTCTTTTGCAATGTGTGTCAATGTTGTCTTGTCCTCTGTCATTACATTTTTTTAACTCATGTACCAAAATCAATTTGTCAGTAGATGGGTATTACCTAGTTTCCTATTAGGTTCATCAGTTTACTTTTAAATCTATTGTTCTCCTTAGTCAAAACCTGAAAAGTTTAAGTTGAACATCATTGTCTTGAAAATTTACTAACGGTTCAACGAGGGGCCGTGAACATTCTGCATTATAAGTTGTGGCGTCTAGGGCCTGTTTTTGTCAAGCTTTCAGACAACGACACTTTTAATATCTGTTAATATTAGTTCAAGATTATTTACACTAGAGCGAACTCTTCCAACAGAAAGTGTTCTGTGTACGCTCAAATCTTGTTTAGTTTTTATTTCTTATTGTTCAGCTTATTGTTTATAAACTTCTGTACATTAACACTTTACAGATCTACATATAGAAATACAATCAAATCACAACCTTGAACGGTTTCAATTAATACTGCTATGTAGATGTTCGATACAATATTTATATGAACAACTGCAGAAACAAGTACATGGTCGAAATATTAAACATAAACCCTGCTCAACTGCACCGGGCCAATATATATGCAAAAAGCTACAGAAACATGCTCAGTAGCAAAAAGTTTAAACATAAACATAAACCAAGTCAAAAGCTTATAACAGCAACACAGACAACCACAAACCAGAACACAGAACAACAACGCACAACATACACACCATATAAAACTATGGGGTGGTTTTCAATGCAGGACGTTCAATTTAAGCTATTGTACACATATGATTTACATGTTCGGGAAAAACGACTCTTAATTAAGAAGCGCAAATCATTGTTTCATTAAACCAAACAGTACCAGACCTCCTTGTTTAAAGTGACACTCTTATTCAAAATCAATACACACACATGTTTAACCACATACATTTTGAGTGATAAACATTTAATTTCTTACTAAATAATGCATTTATGGAAAATATTAATAACTGATAACAAGATTGTAACCGTGTATTTAATAGCTGAATACGCAAAATTATTAAATGATTGGCGAATGCTAAAAGATTTACTTGATTTACTATTGTGAATAGGGTAGAAATACCGTGTTTTCTGCACCTTTCTTTCTAATTAAACTCGGTATCCTTCATAAGAACCATTGTTTTCTACATTTATTCATCCTGTTTAGTAAATTAAAACAATTGTATTAATTGTTGTAAATCTTATTTGGGAGTAAGAGTGCATCTTTAAATAGTATGTATTCTTTAATTAACTCCGTTCTTGAATAGAACGTTTCAATATTTTGTTAAAGTACAATTCTGTTTTAATGGTGTATAGTTGGTAGAACCAAGCCTTTTGTTGCAGCATTGGCTTTTCTCATTACGTATGATATAGTTTCAATGTCTTCAGTTTTAGAGATAAACCTTATCAGACATCTACTAAACTACAGTTTTCACAACCACTATTTTTTCATATGCCTCATGGTGAGGATCGTTTCAGATTACATCTAAAATATAGAAAATGAGAGAAAAGATAAAGGGCTTATGCATTTTGTTATTTTATTAACTGGAATTCCAAACTTAAAAGGAACTAATCGATAGCAATGATAAAAAAATAAGTCCTTAATTTAAATAAAGAGTTAAGTAAATGGTATTTACAGTTTGTTTGTTTTCAGTCTCCGAAAAATAATAACAGTGAAGCCTTACGTGTTCTACTTTTTCAGGAATCCAACCAAAGCGTAAGGTATCGGTTGGAAAGAAAACAAATGTTTTTGTGAAAAGTTTACAATTATATATCAATTCAATGTAAACTCCAGACAAACAAACAATTGGCGATGACCCTGTTTGAGGTCTCAAGGGCCAACATACACTAAACGACAAGGACAAAACGTACATAACACCACAGACATATCACACATGCATGGCAATATGATTACTAGCAAATTATTGGGTAACTGCGTTCGAACCTTGACGCATCTAACGGTAGCGTTGAGTATTCTGCATTAGTCAGTGTTGTTTAGGTCAGAGCTTCATCGAAACTTCTAACATTCAGCTATTATTGTGGAACCTGCTGTCTTTTGTCCAGTATCAGCATCATGTTCGTCTAAGTAAGAGTTCAAATACAAACTCTCAAAATGATTACATTTTCTTATGGTTTTAGTCTTCTGAAGCACATTTTTCCTGTTGTCTAAGGTTGAGCAATGGATGCGTAATTCAAGTGAAATCATTTAAATCTGGGCCCGGTAGTTTCCGAAAATATTATTTCAACGCTTATCTAAAAAATTCGCATGCAAGCAAAAAAGCGATCAGTCGAACATAGCCGTCACCGCCAAGAAAATAAATGAAACGAAAACCGTCTAATTCTCAACATATTCTTAATCAAGTTAAAATGTCTGACATAAATGAAATGTTTTAAAACAAATATATTAAATGGCATTATTTCGCATGCGCTGTAAGCAATAAAGCTTGTCATCCTTAAATATTTGACAAAAGGGTTTGTTCCCTGTAATCTCCATTGTACTCTCAGAAATCAAACTGGCCGATTTTGTCTCCTTAAATAACCATAAAGATAAGTTTTATTTAGTACACAAACTTCTCATTTATATCATCTTTGAGTTATCTCAAACAAAACAATACTGTGAAATTTAAAGATGCCTAGTGTGCCAACTTTGCATAAAATACTATCAAGTTAATGGACACCCAGAAAATGTTTGGGGAGGGGTCTCAAACATAGATTTTATACAAGAGTAAAAACGTTATTGCTGTTATATGTGTTGAATTACTCGTCATATAAAATATGTTTCAATAATATTTTGCCCTCTGTATTTAAGTATTACATTCTAAGACCCTTTAAAAATATTAACTTGTCATTCCAAATAGATTGTTACCAGGTGTGGGACAATAATTCCCCGGACGAAATCCCCCTACCAGCTTTTGCATAGACGGATACAATTACCTACCCATGGTTTAAAACAGTACGGTATGTTATTTGTGAGTAAACGTTTTGTAAAATTGTAACAAATTATTCCACACCTATCATATATAACTTAATGGCAAGAAGTTTAATATCTCGGAACATGGCTAACGTTGTCACCTTACAGATTGACATCTAGAATTGCAATACAAAGTAAATTATATAGCTTGCACGTTTGGTAAATTTAACAGGTATACAAATTATATGCGAAGGCCATGAATTGTTAAAATGGCACATATAACTTGCGTTAGAATTACACATTTAAAACATATTTATCATAATTAGGAAAAACGAACTCCGGAAATATAATGTCTCTTTCTATTCACAACATTCTTGGAAAACAAGTTCCATTTAAATTGGTCCAAGGCTCTTCTGTAATTGCTTTTTATAGGATTTCCAGATGCAGCATTTCTTCGAATCATTGGCATTTTTAATCATCTGAGGATAATAACTCGAATTATACAGTAAAAGTTGGATAATAAGAGTACATGTCTCAGCTGGCATTCTTCATGTTTTAAAAGGAAAAAAATGGAAAGAATTCACACTATTCTTCATAAGAAAACCTAGAACTGGATATGTCTGTATGTATACCTTATAAGATTGTCTTTTCGGAGATTATGCAAACTATTTTACTAACCGTTTCAAATAATGTCCTTGTACAAGTTTGTGATATTGTTTGTCGTTTTGAATAACTGTTTCATTATTTTTGCTATTCTTCTTTCAATTAATAGTGTAATAAGTTCCTTCCTCCTAATGCGGAGATATTTAGTCATTTATGTAGTGATATAATAGCTCATAGGTGTCCGCCTCTCACACAAAAGGTGGTGGGTTCGAACAGTATCATGTTGTTTTCCATGACCCCTCAAAAAGGACACACTGATGCATGTTTCGATCGAGGAAACGGACTCAAGATTGATTAATCCCGGCTTTCAACTATAATCACCATGAAAGTATAAAACAGTGTACACTTAAGGCATTGAATTTAATTGGTTTTCTTTTGTCGAGTGTTTTTTTCTACCATATTTTGTCCTCGTTTTATTGGACTCAGAAGTAATGCAAATAAGATGTGTTATTATCGAGAAAGAACCTTTACCAAACATGGCGTTTCATAAATAATTTATCATCTTATTCAAAAATAAACGAGTTCGCGAAGTTCCATTACCAGACGCTCTGTTTATTAAATCATTTTCAATACGATATCCAACGATGGTTGAAAATCATTCGTATTGTTAAGTGGACTAATACCAATAAATATAGCTTAGAATACATTGTAGTGTGATATAGAACGGTGATTTGAGATCTGGCCAACTGTAAATAAATGTTGTCCAGAAAATATTTACCAAGATTATAACCTATAAATCAATTCAATCGCGTTCACATTTTTAATTATTAAGATTAATAATATGTTCTAAGTAAAATTTGCAATGCTCCCAAAGATAAGATGGCACAGAGGTGACATCCGCAACACTGAATTTATATTGCGGCCACAACTTAGTAAATTGTGGCCACAGCTAAGTAAATTATGGCCACAACTTAGAAAGTTAATTATGCCAGCATCGTAACACGCCACATTTTCTATGAAATTTTATACTTTACATGTCCATATATTTCATCAGCAAGAGGGAAGATATTCTATTGTTCGTTGTATGATCTCTAAATGACAAAGATACATTTATACCCTCATTTGTAAGTATATAAATAAAATGCGAAGAAAAGTTTATTCCGTTGCTTGAAAATAAAATCAATCGAATATATCTTTTCAAAATAAAATTCGTTATCATTCACGTTCGAATTAATGCAATAAAAGCATTTGAATTCCAAAAAATATCATGGAAATGTCCCGCGTGTTTTCCATTAAACAACAAGGAAATACTAAAGTCATAACTGATGATCTTGTAATTATTTTTTTCTGGCCAATGATATCGGCAATAGAAGATATATTAGCCCTTCTCTTCCATCGTTTCATGTGGTCCATACATCAAATATTCCATACATTCATTGTGCCATGTCATAGGAACCATGAAACTGCCACCTCATTGTTGTTTCATTTCTCGAAGGAATTTCTTAAACTGTGAACATAAACATATTTCGCAATTTGAAACGTTATTTGCTTTTCACGATAACAAACAATATTTTGTACATCATCAGCATTTGCCCACGATTTTTGAATAAAATTCTAAAAATTGCTCAACATATCGTTCAGTAACCGAGTAAAGTGTACACTTTTCCGCTTAGCCTCCGCTAGGTTTTATAAAAATTGACATGAAAATAACAAACTTACAGCGATAATCATTTCCGGATCGAGCGGTATTTTGCTTCGCGTTAAAACAAAATCCGACGTCACAAACCACGTGGTATGTCCACACTGATTATACATAAATTCAATGTAAACTCCAGAAAACAAACAATTTACGATGACCCTGTTTGAGGTCTCAATGTCCAACGTATATAAAACGACAAATACATAACGCACAGAACATCACAGACAAACTACATAAGCATGGAAATATGTTTACAGGCCAACAATGGAGCCACTAGGTGTTTAAGCTATTTTCAATTTGATTCAAAGAAATGCTCTAACCAAGGGAACATGTCTTAAACATATTTACCATGTATCAGTCATTAGGTACGATTGACAAAGTCGAAGAAATAAATACATAAAAAATAGTCAGGAAAACAAAAGTCGATTTGCTATTGCTATAATGTGTCTTTAAAACAGATGTTGGTGATTGTAAATGGTTCCTTACACCGGCTTCTTGTCTTAAAGGTAATCATATTTACAGAGAATTCAATTACGGTTATCACCTTTCCGGAGCAGGATTATATTTATTAACAATAGTCATGGAACTGACAGGAGCTGCCCGTTTACGGAAAACAAATGCGTAGAAGACGAAGTCATTTGTTCACTGTTTATATATTTTTTTTAAATCCAACTATTTTCAAAAACGCTAAAAAAAGTTTGTGTCCATCTATAAAAACACAATTGACAATGTTGCAATAATTTTGTAGTAGTTTTGTCGTGGAGTGCGAAAAATTGCAGCCATTTGACACGTATCAATTATTACCTAATGGTATAAAGATCTTAGAATTAGGTCATAATGGGTAAATTAGAAATGAGTCTAGCCCTCAGTCGAACATAATTCTTACTGCAATGAAAATAAATGAAACTAAATATTCTAGTACTAAAACATTTTTTTATCAAATTAAAAATATCTAGTGAAATGTTGTAAAAGCAAACATATTAAATGTCATTAGTTCGCATTCCAATCGTAACAACCAAGCTTTAAACATTGACAAAGGGTATTTCCCTGAAGTTTCCACTGTATTGTCCCCATTTATTTTCATTAATAATTATTAAGCTAAGTTGCATTTAGTACACACACAGTTTTATCTGCTTTGAATATCTTTAAAAAAAAACAAGACTGTGAAATTTAAAGATGACTAGTGTCCTATATCTGCATTAATTTACTATCGAGTGCATGAACACTCAGAAATAATTGTGGGTGAGTCTCTAAAATAACAGCTCCATATTATTTATAAATTTAATACAAAGGTTGACACATTATCGCTATTATATGTGTTTTATCACTCGTTGAAAAAAAGGTTTCAAGCACATTGTGTGCTCTATATTTGTGTTACATTTCTAAGACGCTGAACCAATCCAACAATTCCACCGGACAAAATCTCCTTACCAGCTTTTGCATAGACGGATACATTTACCACCCCATGCTTTTAAATGAAATTTGATACAACTTATTCCACACCCATCGTATATAACTTTCAAAAATGGCAAGAATTTGAATCTATAGAAATGAACATGACAAACCTAGACACCTTGCAGACTTATATCTAGAATCGCACACAAACGAAAACTCTAGAGCTTGCAATTTGATACTTTTATGGGAATGCAATTAAAACTCGAAGGCCATAATTAGTTTCATATAACTTGAGTTAGAATTATATACAATTTAAAACTATTGATCATGATGAGGAAAAACGAGCTCCGGAAATATAATGTATCCTTCTTTTCACAATATTTCTTGGATAACAAGTTCCATTCAAATTGGTAAAACGCTCCTTAGAAATTGCTTTTATAGGATTTCCAGACGTAGAATTTCTTGGAATCATTGGCATTTCATATCAGCTGAGGATAATAATTCGAATTATATGAAAATAAAGTAGGATTAAATAGTAAAGTTCTCAGCTGGCATTCTGCATGTTTAAAAGTTAAAAAAATATGAATAATTTATAATTGTCTATATAATCAAATCTAGAACTGGACCTGCCTATATGCATGTACCTTTAAATTTTGGTGATGACTTTTCGGAGAGTATGAAAACTATTTTACTTTTCTTTTTTAATCATGTTCTCATACATGTTTGTCATAGATAAGCAAGTCCAGAATTGGATTAAGTTCCATTACCAGACGCTGTATTTTATAAACAAAAATATTCCACAACTGTTGAAAACGAGTCGTATTGTTAAATGCACAAATACTATTAGATATAGCTTAAACACCTTGTAGTATGATATAGAACGTTGTATTTCAGTTCTCGACAATTTAAAATAAGTGTTGTTCACTTATTATTTAACTAGAATATAAGCTTAACTTCAAGCCAATCGCCTTCACCTTTTTAACAATAAAGATTCATAAAATGTTCTTATTAAAACTAGCTTGTAATACTCCCAAAGAATTTTATCAAATGACTTTCATTATATATTAAGTTTAGATAGAAGCATAAATACCTACACTCGCCTTATGAAAACTTGTTACAATCTAAGTATGTTGCAACAGTTTTGTAAAATTGTTTATTAAGATAACACGTTAACAACTAAAAACCAAAAACAATTCAATAAGGTGAAGTCAACATTGGACATTAAGTAGCGAACATAGACAGTGAAAGTATATGGTGGATGCCGTATTTCGTCGCATCAAAAGAAAACTATATCGACATAAAACATGGCGTCGCTCGCGCGCCCTCCTGCATGCATATTCAACAAACTCACGCAATCCGACGATCAAACCTCAAACCGAATCATTGACAATTATCTTTTCAACCTTTAAATTCTGCCAGCATATTAACACGCCACATTTACATGAAAATTGATATTTTGCATGTCCATATATTTATGTCAGTAAGATGGATATTCTCTTGTTCGTTGAATGATTTCTAAATGATAAAGATACATTTATACCTTCATTGAGTAGCAGATAAATAACATGTGGAAATAGTTTCTTTTCGTTGCTTGAAGTGGAATGAATCCAATATATATTTATAATATTTTTTAATCATTAATGTTCCAATTTATTCAAATGAAGTCAATTTGTAAATCACAAATGATGTTAAAAAAATGCTCTGCGTGTTTGCAATCAGGAACAAGGAAACACTAAGGTCATAATTGATGATCCTGTAAACAATACAGGTGGTCTTAGATATATAAGCCCTTCTCTACCGTTGTGTCTTTTGGACCATACATCAAATATTCCAAACAATCAACATAGCATGCCATAGGAACAATGAAACTGCCACCTCATGGGGAGACGTAATTTGTTATTTCATTTCTTTAAGGAATTTCTTAAACTGTGAACATAACCATATTTCACAATTCAAGGAAACAAGAACTCTCCTGGGGTGGCTTTTTATAGCTCAGTTGCAGTTGGAGATAATTTTCAATTGGACAGATAATTGAAATGTTCACTTTTTTGTAAGGAAGATCATGATACAAACTCACGTTAATGATGCCCAAACTGAAGTTTAACTTGTTGTCTTTGCAAAACATAAACCAAGTAATAATGAATCAGACTTTCTTGATAATCCCAAGATTATTTTTCATACATTGGTTGCTTATCCAAAGCAAGACTGGCGGAGCAGACAAAAAGCCACATGCGTTTTCTTTTTATCCTGAAAACTCGGCCTCCCAATATAATTATAAACACATTTAATTGATTTAATGATTGCCCAAAATATTCCGTGTGGAAGTAACGTTCGGGGTTTTGAATATCTAAATAGTATGTAATATTTTTAAAGTTAAATTGTGTTGATTAACCCTTGGTATAAAATAAACAAGCACCAATCGTAATGTTTATGTAGCTTTTGGTATAAATCCTGTTAACTTACAAGTAAAATATAGAGTTTCTTATTTTAAGGCCAGGTTATGTAGATCAAAATGTGACCAAATTAGTAATCATTTGACTATATGGGCATAATGGTTCCTGTTATCATGACTTTTGTAAGATCTTAATTAGATTGACTGTTTCAGTACTATTCAAACCCTTTATTACCCTTTATTACCACAGGCATAGATTAAAGCTCAAAGGACTTACGCATCTAGCGGATACCTCGAATATGCCGGCATGTTTGGGATCCTCGTGCACTATATCTTACTGTTGTTCGTATCGAAGTCCAAGGTAAGAACACCTTTTAAAGTATGGCATGTTTATTTTTAGTTTCTAACAAAAGCAAAATTGCGTGACGACCCCGAGTTTAAGCAAATTTAGCAAAGTCTTAGGACGACTAACTTGCTTAAATTTTAGTAAATACTTATATTTATCAATTAACATTGTGAACAACGTTTATAACTTCATATATAATGATTTTACACGAGCATTACTTTATTTTCTTATTTGATGCGGAAGAAGATATTCTTGTGCTCGAGAAATGCTATTTGTCTACACTGACAACTCGGAGCAAAATTACAAACATAAAACACCATGCACGTTAACTAATGATTGATATGCATCACACATGTCTTGAAATTTACACCATTGCCATTCATTTATGTTGTAGCATAGTTTCTTTCACACTGTATGTCCATCAGTATTTTTATCAAAAAATATTGTAATCTTACATTTTGTAATCTATTAGATTTACTTAGAAACTAGACGGACAACATGGGTTTCAAAAATCCACACCACCATACATATGTAGACTCTGTTTAGAATCTAATGATAAAATTATAGTATCTACATAAGTGTGTTTCAGGAATTAAAGTCACTGTGAAGATTTTGTTTTTCAACGAGTTTCCGTAGTTAAACATCGCTTTAATTACTGGTTTAGGATTTCCACATTAGTATCGTTCATTCCTTATGATAAAATGGCTTTTCAAAAAATCAAATACTTTTCCTTCCCGCTATCATTTAACTTCGAGGTAGCAAACTGCCTCATTTTATTCTCTCTTTATGACATCTACCATTAACACAGCATTGACTTGTAACTTTATATTATAAGTATTAGGATTTCAGTATCTCAAGTTCAAGTAATTCCAAAGACCAATCCTCGAACATGACAGCTCCACATTTTTTTTTTCTAGATCCATCAAAACGGTTCATAGGGCAGTCTTGAGTATTCTCTCATAACAGTTGCGTTGTCTTATGTATAATGTGTCAAGCTTTCTGATCACGAAATATTTCTTTACAGCCACGCCCAAGCACACTTAAAAGTTATACTCATATTAAAAATCAATACATACACATGTATAACAAACATAAACTTTCAGTGATAAACCTTTAACTACTTGCAAAATAATGCCTTTATGGAAAATATAAAATACTGATAACAAGACTGTAACCGTGTAATCAGCAACTCAAAACGCAAAATTATTAAATGACTGGTGGGTCCTAAAAGATTATACTAACGTCAGGTTAGGTAGAAATACCGTGTTTCTTTCAAATTAAACACGGTATCCTTCATTAGACCCATTTTTTTCGATATTTAATCATCCTTTTCGGTTAATAAAGTAAATTGTGTTAATTGTGGTAAATCTTATTTGGGAGAAACAGTGCATCTTTAACCTAGAGCGAACAACTCAAACAGAATGTGTCCTTTATACGCTTCAAGGTCGTTTAAATTCTTTTTAGGTCGTTTTTACAAACGTCTTCAGATCTTCATCTAGAAATGAAATGAATTCAATAGCTTACATGTTTTGCAATTGACACATGGGTACAACTGATACTGGTACGACACGGTGCGTTACAATGCTGATAAATTCAAATCACTTCGAAACATAATTAGAATCGCACACGTGTCATTTTCATGTTATGGTAAAACAACGCTAAAATAAAAATGAACCCATTACACATTCAGCGCAAATCATAGTTCCAACACGAATCACTTGTATAAAATTGTGCCATCTTCAATCAACCCAATTCTTGAATACAAAATTTTATTAAATAGGTATAAAGAACTCTTCTGTAAGTGTTTGTATAAAGACGTTTTATTACCAAGCATTTCTTTGTATCATTGGCTTTTCCAATTACAATTTAATATAGTTTCAATGTCCTTAATTTAGAAAGGAACGTTATCAGACATCTCCTAAACTACTGTTCTCATAACCTACCAGAATCGTTTCACATTACTTTTTTAATATAGAAAGTGGGAAAAAAATAATGGTTCTCTTTAAATATCACTACAGGAAAGCGAAAAATCGAAAAATAATAAAATTATGAGTGTTTTAAATTTTTAAGGTACTGGCCGGAAAAATTGCAAACTAGTGTTTACTAGTTTTACAATTATAGAATGGAAATTTCAAAAGACGAACAATCTACAATATCCTTGTTAAAAGTCATAAGATCAAGCACAAAATATACTTAATGACAGACACAGACCGTACAGAACATCACAGACAATGATGGGTTTTTTTCCTTGGAACTGTCAGTGGATATGTGTTGAAGCTAGTTTCAATCTGATTTCAAGCTAATGCTTTAAGATATTGAACATTTCTAAAACATATTTGACCAGACATATGTTGACGTGAAATAATGTTGATAGACATTCTAGCGAATGAGGGCAAGACTGATTCAATAGAAATGTCACAGACTAATAAGTCAGTCGTTAGATTCTAATGATAAAGTCGAGGAAAATAAATACACGAATAATTAGTCCGGAAAGTGAAAGTCGATTTGCTTTTGCTAGAATATGTCTTTAAACAGATGTGTGTGAATGTTAATTGTTCTTTAACCCAGCAATTTTTGTCTTGTAATTAACACTATTTACAGAGAATTTAATTAAGATGATCACCTTTCCGGAGCAGGGTTATTTTCATCTACAATATTCATGGAACTGACAGGGGGTGCCCCGTTATATATAACAAATGCTAAAAGTCCTTCGCAAAAGTCATTAAAGGGAATGTTTTTTCTTGTTTAAATATATTACGGGTTTCGTTTAAAACAATATTCACATGCGACAGTTTAATGAACTTTAATACATCTTTAGTCATCTTAAAAATAACAAGTCACATAGTCTAAGTAGCTATCTCAATGCGAAACAAGACCATTGCTATTGAACAAAATTCCAAAGGAATACATCTATTGTGTTACTGATAAAGGCTATCAAGATATCAGTATTGTTGATTCATTTTGTCTCGTTAATGAGTTTCCTGGAAACCGATTGAGAGTACATTTCTTCTCTTTCAGAGGAGCATAATGCCGCATTTAATATTCTCTATACGACATTTAACATAAACAAAGTCTTGGCTTCTGTTCTAAATAGAATAAGTATTCGGGGAATTTATATGAATATTAGTATGCAATATACCATTAAGATGCCAAGAAAAATATCATAAAATCCCGAAAATTGCATAATACGTTTTTAAATAATCTATTTATCACGACTTTGCAAATAGCATCATATTATTCATTGCAAATACTGTAACATATCCAAGAGGGTCTTTTGGCAGAAATAAATTCTTAACATTAGGGGCATGATTTTTAAGAAAAACAGATGGTAACTAGTGTAGTCAAGTAAAGTATTTTAGGTCTTGATAATATAGTTTAAGACACTTTTATTTGAACCTTTATCTAAAAATAATCCTTTGCAATCAAAAGACAACATATGCGAACATAATTTGATCCTTGCTGCAAAGACAATGAATACAAGGAAAACCTATTAAAACTAAGAAATTACTGATATAAAGAACAAAATATCTTGTATTTATAATGTTTTATTAAAAATACCTATTTTTAAATGATAGTGTTTCTCAATATGTTAATTTAAAAGAATTCACAATCCACCTTGCCATCCATACAAAGTTTGGCCGATGGGTTTGTTCCCTGTATTTTCCGTTGTACTACTAGAAAGGTTTGCCTCATGGTCAATACTTAGGGTAATTGAAGTCGTATTTGTACAGAAAAATATCAAACCTATCTCTGTTTTAAATCTAATAAACAAAGACTTCAAGTTAGATGCATTGCGTGTACATTCTACATGAATCAAGTTAATGAACAATCGCAATGTTTCCAATGAATAATACTTAAAACGTTAACGCGACTTATATTGAAAGCACTTTGATTAAACCCCTCTGTAAAATGTGTGCTAATAATTGTTTGTCTTCTGTACTATAGTGTTAATCTCTCAAACCAAAAATCTAGCTTCACATGTATTTTATTTGCAAATGAATTGTAGCCGTGTTTTCAACAAAATTCCCCTGGAAAATCCCCTTACTACCTTGAGTCATAATTAATGTTCTTGTAATTAATTTTCTGTTCAATAATTGGTCTAAACGATCCATAAGCCATTCTCTTCAATTGTTTCTTGTCTTGTGGCCCATACATCAAATATTCTTGTATCAATGTATCATGCCATAGGAACCATGAAACTGCGACCTCATGGGGATATGTAATTTGTTATTTCGTTCCTCCAAGGATTTTCTTAAAATGTGAACATACCTATAGTAATTCCGAAATCTGTGAAAACAAAAAAAAACACCCTTGATATGTTTTTAATAGCTCAGTTGGCAGTTCCTATGGCGATAATTTTCAATCTGACAGATACTTAAAAAGTTCACTTTTTCCTAAAGAAATTCATGAAAATAAAGTGAAATATAAAACTTAAGTTAAAGTGGGTTTTAATTTAAAATCGTGAATCATTTATTATGTGTTCGACTTGATTTATAATCGCAAGATTATTTTTCATACTTTCGTTTGCTAATCCAAAGTAAGACTGGCAGAAGAGACAAAGGGCCAAATGCGATTTCTTTTAATTTGACAAGCTTGGTCTGCCGATAAAATTACGATCAAATTTATTTGTTTCAATGATTGCCCCAATTCTCGTGAATATTATGTAATAGCTTAAATTTTAGATTTAATTTGTGTAGATTAATTACCAAGGCCAATCGTATGGTTTATGTATAATTGGGTATTGATTCTGTTTACTTACAAGAAGTAAAATATTGAGTTTCTTGTTTGTAATGCCAGGTTGTTTAATTCAAAAAGGGACCAAATAAGTACATATATTTTATTACACTTCTTATTATGAACATTTTTATGATATTCTATTTTTTTCATGGATCACTTTTGTTATAATTACATTACAAAGTTTTGATATTTCGTAACAGTGTAGAAAGTATTCATATATTAAGGACTATTATAGATACAGATTTTATCATGGTGGAAGAGTACTGTAGATGTTTCTCCAGCATATTTTGTGTGTTTAAGTGTAAAGTTTTGGCTACTGAGCTTGTTTCTGTAACTTTTCAAATAAATATTAATCTTATATATTAAGGGTATCATATTATACAGCATATTATTTTAAAGATTATTTACATTGACAGTTAACTTAAGTAAGCTGCTATGAATCATTACATATTAAAGGGGAAAGGGTCGCTATTTTGGCATCGAACGAAATGCGTAGTCTACATACTGCATACATGCATGTAGAAATATACTGATTCCTAACTAGTCTTCATGATTTAAAGAGCTGTTAAATAAATATTAAAGCTATTCATATTCTGCAGAGTATCCATTATTTTAATAACTTGATATATGCATAAACCCAAGCGAATTTTATACGTATTGCAACCAAAAGCTGCAAATCTATTTTGCATACTTTCTATTTTATATGATTTGTAGTCATTTGACAACATATGAGATAATGGTTCATAATGAATTTTAGGTTTTGTAAGATCCTGCTTTCTCATTACTTTTTGTTAACACATTCATAGCATATGTTCATATATGAATACAATTGCAAAGGACACATATTTAAGTACTTACGCATCTAGTGGAAGCCTCGTGTATTCCGCCATGTTTGACATCCTCGTTCACTTTATCTGCTTTTGGTATTGAAGTCCAAGGTTGAAGCACGTTTACATGTGCGGCACGTCTACGTTAAGTTTCTAAGAAAAGCTAAATCGCCTGATGATCCCGATTTTAAGCAAATTTAGCGCTGATTTTGGACATCTCATTTACGTTAAGTTTAGTTAATACTTATTTTAACAATTAACAATATCAATTAGGCAAATCTACATTACATGGAAAAACATTATAATCGCACAAATAACAATTACATGTCATGGTAATTCAACGCTAAAATAAAGATGAAATCATTGAATATTTAGCGCGTATCATAGTTCTATCACAAATTCCTTGTATAAAATTGTGTCTTCTTCAATCCACACATTTCTTGAATACATGCTTTCAGTAGATACGGAGCTTTTCTATGTATCATTGGCTTTTCCAATTACAATTTGAAATAGTTGCAATGTTTTCGGTGTAGTAATTAGCCCTATCAGACATCTCATAAACTACAGCTCTTATAACCACTCTGTTCATTGACATGTCTCGTGCTCAGGATAGTTCAAATACATTATAGCGAATGAGAGCAAGACTGATTCAATAGAATTGTCAGAGACTAAAATAATTCGGGTTTGTTTGGTTCAAATGACAAAGTCGAAATGAATAAATACACGAATAATAATCAGGGAAGCGAAAGTCGATTTGCTATTGCTAGAATATATCTATAAAACAGATGCTGGTGAAGGTTAGTGGTTCCCTAAACCAGCTATTTTCGTCTTGAAAGTAACACCATTTTCAGAGAATTTAATTAAGATGATCACCTTTCCGGAGCAGGGTTATGTTCATTTACAATATTCATGGAATTGACAGGAGCTGCCCCGTTTACATATAACAAATGCTACAAGTTCTTTGCCATAGTCATTCAAGTGAATGTTTTTCATGTTTTAACAAATAATTTAAACTCATGAGGTCTTCGTTTTTGAAAAAAGCACATCCAGAAATTGCCCAAAAGTAACCATCGGTCAAACATGACAATATAACTACAAGTTCTGTTGATTAACAGCTCTCAGATGAAACCAGAATATAGGAAACCAAGAATATTTAGTGGTGTTTAGGTTGTAGTCGAATCTTAACGTTTATTGAATAACCTGTTTCCTTTTGTCTGTATCAGAAACCTTGTCTTCTAAATAAATGTTACCTATTACCTACTTTCTAGAGCCGTGAAAACACATGTATCATTCTGCCTCTGCTCTTCTTTTTTTTAATATGTGATGCTGTTGTCATGCCTCAAAGTACAAAAATGAACTTCGCTTTATCATCTTAGTCCAAAACGGATTTATTCATGTTGATTAAAGAACAATAATAAAAACATAGTATAACAAAAACACTGGTTGGGGCCGGTATCAAAATGTCTTCCTTTTAGTTATAAATTACTTATAAAACACTGAGCTAATGCGGTTAATTGTATTTCAACCTTTCATGTCCAGAGAAAAAATATTGAAGGTACCGATTATGCACCGAAGATAAATATATTTAGTACACTGACCATGCAGTTATTTACATGCGACAGTTTTTAGAAAATAAACATTAATACATGTTCAGTCATTTTTGAAAGAACAAGTCACATATTCTAAGTAGTTCTCCCAATACCAAACATAGAAACTAGACCATTGTTATTGAACTAGATTCCAAAGGAAAACATGTATTGTGTTACTGATAAAGGTTTTTAAGATACCAGTATCGCTGATTCCTTATTGTCTCACAAAAGACTTTTCCTGAAACCGATTTAGAGTACATATCTTCTCTTTCAGTGAAGCATAATGCCGCATTTAATATTTCCTAGACGTCAATTAACAGAAACACAGTCTTAACTTATATTCTAAATAGTATAAGTATAAAGCGAATTTTAATTTGAATATAATAATGCTATATTATTTAGATGCCAAGAAAACGTCAGAACTTTTCGAGAATTGCATGATACGTTTTTAAATAATATACTTATATCTAAAACGAATTATTTCTTGGCGGATAGCATCATATTTTTCATTGCAAACACTTAAACATATCCGAGAGAGTCTTTTGGCAGAAATAGATTCATCACATTAGCAGCATGATTTGTAAAAGAACAAACCTTGAGAGAGGATAATTGGTGAAATCAAGCCAAATGTTTTAGGTTTTGGCAATTTAGTTTCCGACAATATCATTTAAACACTTATTTCAACATTATCACTTGCAAACAGAAAAGCACACATGTAAACATAACTTGCGAAGAAATTGAATAAAGCAAAAATCTATTAATTCTAAGAAATTATTTCTTTAAAGAACAAAATATCTTGCATTAATAATATGTTATTAAAAATACCTATTTTTAAATGATATTGTTTCTTAATATGTTCATTACAATGAATTCGTAATCAATCTTGTGATTCATACGAAGTTCGGCCCATGGGTTTGTTCCCTGTAGTTTTCATAGTACTATTAGAAAAGCTTGTCTCATTTACAATACTTTTATATTATAATTTAGTCGTATTTAGAACAGAATAAAATCAAACCAGTATCTATTTTAAATACTCTAATAGAAAAAGACTAAAAAATAGATGCATTGCGTGTAAATTCTACATGAATTTAATATCAATTTAATGAACATTCGCAATGTTTGAAATGAATAAGAATTTATAGGTTACCGCGATCTGTACTGATAGCACTTTGATTAAATCCTCTATATAGATATGGGGTAGTAATTGTTTACTTCTGTACTGTAGTGGTAACCTCTAAAACCAAGAATCCATTATTACTTGTATTTTATTTGCAAATGAATTGTAGCCGCGTTTTTGACATGATTTCCTCGGAAATTCCCATTACTAGCTTTTGTAATGACGGTCAAAATTCCCACGGAAAATCCCCTTATACGTTGTTGCATAGACGGACACAGTCTCCTCCACATGCTTTAAACCAATAGTTTATTTTAGTTGCGAGCTGAAGTGTTAAAATATGCGCTCAGATGTACTTCACAATGGCATTTGCCATAAAACAGTTGCAATGGTAGAATCTGATAATGTTTCATTTAGATGAAAATAAAACTCGATTTTAATCGTTAATGACTCAACTGGCATTCTGCAATAGGTAAACACAATATATATAGTTTTTATTTTTATTTATAGGCAATCCTTATAAGTGTCTGCCTGTATCTGCATGCTTTTAAGATTGATTCGAAGAATAATAATGTACAAAGGATAAATTTAAAAAGTAATACCCTTAAACAAAGATAAAACATCTTTGTTGACATAATTTGTTATTCTCAAATAGGATACTTTTGTTGATAATTGAATGATTTCTAAGTGATAAAAATGCATGTAAACCGTGATTGGTATATAAAGCTTCCTTTCGTTTTTTTTAAGATACAATAAATTAAATATATTTGTTAATATTACAAACATTAATTATTTACGTTCATATCAATCCAATTTCTTTTTGTTACTAGAAGAAAGAATCGAATATATTTTTATCATAAGATAAATATTTATCAATAACGTTTGAAATAATCCAAATAAATTCAGTTGCAGTTCAAAAATGATATCGAGGAAATGTTCTGAATGTTTTGCTAACATGAACAAGGCAATACTAGAGTCATAATTGATGTTCTTGTAATTAATTTTCTGTTCAACAATACCGGTGGTCTAAGATATATTAGCCCTTCTCTTCCATTATTTCTTGTGAACCATACATCAAATATTCTAAACAATCAATTTATCATGACAAAGGAACCATGAAACTGCCACTGCATTGGGAGATGTAATTTCTTATTTCGTTCCTCTACGGATTTTCTTAAACTGTGAACATAACCACAATAATTCCGCATTTGACAGACAAAGAGCCAAATGCGTTTTTAGAAATTTTAAAAGCTTGGTCTGCCAGTATAAATACGATCATATCTATTTGATTTAATGATTGCCCCAGTTCTCATGTGTGGAATTCTAAGTTTGGGTTTGTTTTTTAATTGAATATTATGTTATAGTTTTAAAGTTAAATTTAGATATTTGGTCTAGAATCATCAAGCCCAATCGTACGTTTTATGTAGCGTTGGTTAATGATTACATTTACTTACAAGTATAATATTGACAAAATAAGTGTTTATAATTTTACACTGCTAACTATGAACATTTTCATGATATTCTTATTTCTTCGCGGATCACTTTTGTTACAACTACATTACATACAATAACTAGATATACGCATAAACCCAGATTGAATTTCGTACGTATGACAACAGAAGCTTCAAATCTATATTGTATACTCTCTATTGACAAAAAATGAGATAATTGTTCATAATGAGTTTTAACTTTGTAAAGTATTGCTTTGATTGTCTGTTATATTACTTTTTAAACCTTTTGTTAGCACATGCATAGCACATGTTCTAATATAAATACAAGTTCGAAGGACAAATATCTAAGTACTTACGCATCTAGTGCAAGCCTCGAATATTTCGCCATGTTTGAGTTTGTTGGTATTGAAATCAAAGGTTGAAGCACGTTTATATGTGCGACACGTCTACATTAAGTTCCTTTCAAACGCCAAATCGAGTTATGATCCCGATTTTAAGTCAATTTAGCAATGTATTTGGACGTCTAATTTAGGTTGTTTTAGTAAATACTTATTTTAACAATTAACATTGTGAACATCGTTAATCACTCCACACAAAATGATTAAACACGAGCTTCATTTTATATTCGTATTTGTCGTAAGAGTAGAGGTTCTTGTGCATGAGAAAATTGGTAGTTGCCCACCTTTACAGATGAGTCGGGGCACAATTCAAACACCAAACAACATGCATGTAAACTAATGATTGATATACATCACATATGTCTTCAAATAAATACCGTTCCAATTAATTTCTTATGTAGCATAGTTTCTTTCACACTATATGTATACATCCGTTTTTTAACATACTTTGGTATTCTACTAGATTTACTCAAAAACTATTTACGGATCTACTGATTTAATACATTACACGGACACCATTGGTTTAAAAAAGTACGCACCACACGAAATATGTGCACTTCATTTAGAATCAAATGATACATTAATAAGACTCAAATTAAAGGTGAGTTTCCCGACGCCAAGTCATTGCAAACTAGGCGTTTGTTATTCAACGACTTTCCATAGTTAAACATCGCTCTTATTATTGGTATAGGTTTTCCACACAACTGTGCCGCCCTTTCCTTATGCACAGTGTTTTTTTCTAGAAATCTTATACATTTCTTTCCTGCTTTCATTTCAACTTCAGAAAAGGATGCCGCCTGATTTCATTCTCCCTATGCGATATTTACCATTAACACAGCATTTGCTTGAAACCTTATCACATAAGTATTAGGATTTAAGGGTAAAAATTTAAAAATGCAATATAATATCAGTAGACTAGAAAATGTCAGGATGTCCCAGGACAAAAAAATGGCAAATGGGTAATTAAGTTTTGCATATTGTATACATATATTTAAAATGACAATATTTATTTAAAGATAACATCATGCTATTAGTTGCAAATACTTGAACATACATACGACGAACGTTAAGCAGAGTTTAAATTCTTATCACAGGGGCATGATTTGAACAAACTTGGTAGATGCTACCTGGTAGTCAAGCCAAATAGTTGAGATTTGGGCCCGTTAGTTTCCGACATAAGAATTTGAACATTTAATTTAATAAATCGCTTCCATGCTAAAGAGACCTCAGTCCAACAAAACATAACCCATAGCGCAAAGAAAATGGTGGGAAAAAAACTTATGTTTTTTTTTTGTATTGAATGGTCATTGCAAATAATTAACAGTCGAACGCGTCATCCTTTAAAAGTTTGTTAATGGATTATTTCCAGATGTTTTCACTTAATTATTGAAAAGCATGCCTTATTTTCTATGTACTGCAGTTGTATTAAGTAAACACTAATTTGAAATGATATTTTTACGTACTTTACAAACCAGACCTTGAAATTTAAAGATGCAAAGCGTGCAAATCTAAATAAACATTCTATCAAGTTGAAGAATTTCCAAACGAAAATATCCACGAACATGATAGTTCCATAGATACATTATAAGTTTTAAAAGAAATGCGCATGCATGTGTGTATTGAAGGCTCTTTGCTTCAATCCGCATTAAAATATGTTCTACATATTGTCTTCTATACTGTCCTTACATCGTTAAAACCATATGTACACAATTTTACTTGTAAGGTTTTGGGTAACAATAATTCCCTATTTTCTCGGTTTTCCTTTAATTGTTGAAGTAAATGAATTAAAACTGAAAATGTATCGTTCTCCTTAGTTTCAAACTGAAAAAGGTAAATCAGACACTATTGTCTTAAACATTTACTTACGATTCGAGTACTTTCTCATACAAGTAGTGTTGTATTATGTCTTAAGTGTCAAGCTTTCTGACCACGAAACAGTTCTTTACGGCCGCGTTCATGCACATTTAAACAAAAGCGAACACCTCTAACAAAATGTGTTCAGGTATAAGCTTTAATCTCGTTTAAACTAATTTTTTTTGTTTATTGTTTATAATTGTTTATAAACATCTTCAGATCTTTATCTGCTTATGAAATTAAATCAGTAGCTAACAAGTTTAACAAATGAAACATGGGTACAATTAGTACTGCTACGTCACGGTTCGTTACAATGCTGGCAAATCTTAGTCACAATTGCAATTACAATTTGAAATAGTAACAATGTTTTCGGTGTAGGAATGAGCCGTATCAGACATCTCATAAAGTACAGTTCTTACAACCACTCTGTTCATTGACATGTCTTGTGTTCAGGATCTTTTTCAGATTACCTCTTGAATATAAAAAATATGAGGGAAAATGATGGGTTTCTCATTTTGTTATTTTATTTACTTTAACATATCAAATATGTCATAAATATATTTAACCATGCATGTGTTGACTTGAAATAAAGTTCAAAGACATTCTAGCATTGTCAGAATCTAAAATAATTCGGGTTTGTTTGGTTCAAACGGCAAAGTCGAAAACAATAAATACACGAATAATTAGTCAGGGAAGCGAAAGTCGATTTGCTATTAATAAAATATAGCTATAAAACAGAGGCTGATGAATGTTAATGGTTCCCTAAACCAGCTATTTTTGTCGTGAAAGTACACCATTTTTAGAGAATTTAATTAAGATGATCACCTTTTCGGAGCAGGGTTATTTTCATTTACAATATTCATGGAACTGACAGGAGCTGCCCCGTTTCCATATAACAAATGCTACAAGGCCTTTGCCAAAGTCATTCAAGGGAATGTTTTTTTCAAGTTTTAACAAATGATTGATACTCATTAGGGTTTCGTTTGAAAAAAGCAGACACATCCAGTAATTACCCAAAAATAACAATCGGTCAAACATGACAATACAACTACAAGTTATGTTGATTAACAGCTCTCAGATGAAACTAGAATATAAGAAAACAACAAAAGAAACATAATTACGCATATCACTGTTCAGTGATGTTTAGGTTGTAGTCGAATCTTAACGTTTATTGTATAACCTGCTTCCTTTTTTCTGTATCAGAAACATTGTCTTCTAAATAAATGTTATCTTTAACCTACTGTCTAGAGCCGTAAAAACACATGGTTCATTTTGCCTCGGCTCTTTTTTAATATGGGATGCTGTTGTCATGCCTTGAAGTTCAAAAATAAACTTCGCTTTATCATCTTAGTCATAAACGGATGTATTCATGTTGATTAATAAACAATAATACAAAAGAAGCGTATAACAAAAACACTGGTTGTGGCCGGTGTCAAATGGCTTCCTTTTAGTTATAAATTATTTATAAAACCACTGAGCTAGTGCGGAACTGTATGACACTGGTCTGCAAATTGTATTACAACCGTTCATGACCAGGGAAAAAATATTGAAGGTACCGATTATGCACCGAAGATAAATATATTTAGTGTACTAACCATGCAACTATTTACATGCGACAGTTTAAAGAAATTTAACATTAAAACATGTTTAGTTATTTTTGAAAGACCAAGTCACAGATTAGTAGTTCTCCCAATATCAAACATAGAAACTAGCCCATTGTTTTTTAACAAGATTCCAAAGGCAAACATGTATTGTGTTACTGATAAAGGTTTTTAAGATGCCTGTATCGCTGATTTCTTATTGTCTTGCTAATGACTTTTCCTGAAACCGATTTAGAGTACATATCTTCGCTTTCGGTGAAGCATAATGCCGCATTTAATATTTCCTAGACGTCAATTTACAGAAACAGAGTCCTAATTTCTATTCTAAATAGTATAAGTATTGACGGAATTTTAATTCGAATATGATTATGCTATATATTATCAATCTGCCAAGAAAACGTCAGAACTTTCCGAGGATTGCATAATATGTTTTTAAATAATATACTTATATCTAAAACGAATTATTACTTGGAGGATAACATCATATTCTTCATTGCAAACACTTGATATTATCCGAGAGAGTCTTCTGGCAGAAATAGATTCATAACATTAGGAGCATGATTTGTAAAAGAAAAAAATGGTAGAGGATAACTAGTTTAGTCAAGTCAAATGTCTAGTTTAGTCAAGTCAAATGTTTTAGGTTTTGGCAATTTAGTTTCCGACAATATTATTTGAACACTTATTTCAACATAATCACTTGCAAACAAAAGAGCATGAAACAACTTTAAAATTGATTTCTTCTGTGGCATAGTTTCTTTAACACTATTTATGTATATATCCGTTTTTAACATATCTAAATCGACTTGATTTACTCAGAAACTAGTTTCAAATTAAGTACTTAAATATTACACTGACACCATTGGTTTGAAAAATACACCACACACGAAATATATGCACTTCGTTATAATAAGACTCAAATTAAAAGTGAGTTTCCCGAAGCCAAGTCACTGTGAAGCTCAGCGTCTGTTATTCAACGAGTTTCCATAGTTAAACATCGCTTTTATTATTGGTACAAGTTTTCTACACAACTGTACCGCTCATTCCTTATGGCCAATGGATTTTCCAGATATCGAATGCATTTCTTTCTTGCTATCATTTCAACTTGAGAGAAGCATACATCCTCATTGCATTCTCCGTAGGCGACATTAACCATTTCCACAGCATTTGCTTGTAATCTAATAAGTATTAAGATTGAAGGGTTAAAAATTAAGTATGAAAAATAATATCAGTAGACTAGAAAATGTCAGGATATTTTAGGACAAGAAATGGCATATGAGTAATTAGCTTTTAGATATTGTACAGTCTCTAAGAAGGTCTTCCAATGCGAAAAGAAGAAACTAGACCATTGTTATTGAACAAGATTTCAAACGAAAACATCTATTGTGTTACTGATAAAGGATTTTGAGATACCAGAATCGCCTCGTTTCGTTAATGACTTTCCTGAAACCGATTGAGAGTACATTTCTTCTCTTTCAGAGTAGCATAATGACGCATTTAATATTCCCTAGATGACATTTAACATAAACACAGTCTTGTCTTCTATTCTAAATAGTATAAGTATTGGGGGAAGTACTTTGAAAACAAGTATGCAATAAAGATGCCAAGAAAACGTCAGATATTTCCTAGAATTGCATAAAACATTTTTAAATAACATTTTATATCAAATGTCATTATTGGATAAAGCACAGTATCATTGTTTTTCATTGCAAATACCTGAACACATCCGAGACGGTTTCTCGGAAAAAATAATTTAGATGGACAAAATTACTCCGAAAATCCCCTTTTCATCTTTTACATAGAATGACAAAATTACCCCGAAAATCTCTTAACCAGCTTTTACAAAGACGGACAAAATTACCCCGAAAATCCCCTTAACAGCTTTTACATAGACAGACAAAATTACCCCGAAAATCCCCTTACCAGCTTTTACATAGACGGACAAAATTACCCCGAAAATCCCCATACCAGCAGTGCGTTCAGTCAGGCGAGCGTTTACAAAACGCTCGCAAACGTTTTGTTTTGTATCTCTGTTGCAACTCAGCGCATACACGTTAAGCGGGAAACCAAATAGCGAACGTTCGCCGCAAACATCTTTACTGAACGCGCTGCAGCTTTTACATAGACGGACAAAATTACCCCGAAATCCCCTTACCAGCTTTTACATTGACGGACAAAATTCTCCTGGAAAATCCCTTAACCAGCTTTTACATTGACGGACAAAATCACCTCTACATGCTTTAAAGCAAACGTTTATAATGTTTGTGAGCTAATGTGTTATAAGCTGTAAGTATTTTACAACTTTCACCACTTCTATCGTAAATATCTTTCGAAAATACCATGAACTAGTCACTTGCAAACAAAAGGGCACACATGCGAACATAACTTGACCCTTGGTGCAAAGCAAATAAATACAGCTAAAACATATTAATGCTAAGAGTTAGTTCTATAAAGAAAACACAATATCACGCATTATAATATGATATTTATTATATTAAATGACATTGTTTCGCAACATCAATCTTCTCAAACATACAATGTTTGGCCGATGAGTTTGTTCCCTGTAGTTTCCATTGAAGTATTGGAAAAGCTGTCCTCATTTACTATACTTAGGAATTTTAAAATCGTATTTACTTAAGAAAGAGTTCAAACCAATATCTGTTTAAACACGACTTCGAAATAGATGCATTGCGTGCAAATTCTACATGAATTTGATCTCAAGTTAATGAACATTCGAATTGTTTCGCATGAATGAGACTTAATAGTTAACGTTAACGCTATCTGAATTAAACGAAGTTTGATTTAATCTCTCTATGAAAATATGTGATAATAATAATCTGTCTTCTGTATTGCAGTGTTAACACCGAAACCCAACATCCAATTTAAATTTTCTTTTTTTGGCAAATGGTTTGTTCCCCGGAAAATCCAATTCCAGCTTTTGCATAGTTTATGTTGTATGTGAGATGCACTTTTGTAAGCTGTATTAAATGAAAAAGTTCACACCTTTCACCTCATCTACCGTTTATAACTTTCGAAAATACCAAGAACAGTTGAATATCATGTATGGGAAGGTATTGCCCTGGGGTAATGTCATTGAGATATTTTTCGTCTCCCTTTCACTTACTGTGTAATCAAACTATTCGCTCAGATTTACCTCACGACGACATTTGTCATAAAACAGTTTCCTTTGTATAATCCGATAATGTTCTATTTAGATGGAATTGAAACTAGAATTAAGTTGCAATGTCTCAACTGGAATTCTACTATACACGTAGTTAATCGAATTATGAATGATTTTGCTTTTTCTTTATCAGTAATCCTAGAAAAGGTCTGCCAGTATCTATTTGCTATAGGATGAATAATAATGTACAAAGGACCTGTTTAATTGTGTTACGCCTTAAACATAGATAAAAACATCTTTATTGACACATTGTGCAATACTCTTAAAAGATATATACTAATTGGTGATCTTTAATTTAAAATTGGTAAAAAATATAGATATTTCACAATTGACTTAATATGCATACCTAAAAAGGGATCTATAGGCAAACTATTCTACTCCCCTGGTCAAATAGAGTGTTCGCAAATAGATGTCATATGCCGTATGCCAGTTTTTTTATTCATGAGGGATATTCTTTTTTAATGTTAATAATTTCTAAATGACAAAGATACGTGTAAATTGTCAGTGGTTAGCAGTTAAAGAACATACGGAAACAGTTTTATTTCGTTCCTTGAAAATACAATAATTCAGACATATCTGTTCATATCATAAACATTTATTAATTACGTGGAATTATTTTGCGGTTCAAAAAATATTATCGAGGACATTTTCTGCGTGTTTGCTATCAGGAACAAGAAACAAGGGAAATCATAATTGGAGATCTTGCAATTTTCCAGTCATTAATACTTTTGGTATAATATATATTAACCCTTTTGTTACATTGTGTCTTGTGGTCCATACATCAAATTTTCCTAGCAATCAATGGACCAGGCCATAGATACCATGGAACAACCACCTCATGCGAAAAAGCTATTGTTGCTTCATTTCTCAAGGGAATTTCTTAAACTGTGAACATAACCATATTTTGCAATTAGAGGAAACAATGGTTGTTTTTAGCCCGATTGGCAGCTCCTTTGGGGCCCAGGAGATACTCTATTTTTTAATTGCTGAAATCCTCACTCGTACAAAAGGAACTCCATCGATATAAAGTAAAGAAAAACTGCATTCGAGCGCCGATTTGCTAAATAATGAACAGATAGTGTTTGATATTAACGTCCACTCTTGCACGTGCACTAGTATTGGAACACCGTTGATTGAACCTTGAACTACTGTCCATAAACATTAAAGCTACGTCAGAAGTGACGATTACCCACCGGAAGGGTTGAATGACGACTTAAGGAATCAATACCATGACCATGTGCGTTATAAATCTCAACAATATTATGCCATTGATGTTAGACTTACAATTTTCCACACCATATTTCAACCAAGTAAATTACTTTTGTTAGAACTAGTGAAATGTCACACAAATAGAAGTTGCACAATTTTCCAAGCTGTCCAACATCCGGACGAAGTGGCATGAATTGATGTGCAATTCGTTTGGAGATAATGGTACATACTATTTTTCAGATCATTTCAGACCACGACTAGATTCTCCCAGACGCCTACCGGAACTGCACCTCGCATCAACTAGCGCTGGGCCGAGGCTGGACTATTCATATCGTCATGGAATATGAATGACTCGACTGGAAATAAATTGAATGATATTGATTTAGTTGACAAAATTTGTGAACATGACATAATATTTCTCTTTGAATCCTAAGGGAACAAACATTCTAAGTTTGAGTTAAATGGTTATAAAAGTTACAATTTGTTTTGGAAATTTCAAAATCGCCCTGCAAAAAGAAATAGCGGGAGAGTTGTTGTTTATATTCACAATGCCATATCAAAAAGGCGTCACATTTTAAAAAAAAATCATTTCGATACAGTTGTTTGGTAAAAATAAGAAAATCGAATTCGAATTCCTTTTACTAAATCGCGACATTCGTCTCAGTAACGTATTGAAACAGGGCTTTATGGCAACAATAGAATTGCTCATAATCAACGCTATTGCACCATATGTAATAGTGGTGATATTGATGGTGAGTTTTACACTGTTTGTGTTGGTAAGGTATTTATGATTTACGTAGAATATATTCAAAAAGAAAATACTTTGTTAGGCCTAGCTTGATGTAATTCTTTAACCTTATGCAGGATAAGAACTATACCATTCAACTGAATTTGTGCAAATTTATTTCTAAAGGATTCGAACGTCTTCATTACATTGTTAATATTGTTTCGTAACCAATTTCATTTAGATAAGGCTTACGTTTAGAATTTACTCTATTTTATTTCTTTTATTTATATATATATATATAATCTTTCTTCATGCATAGTAATTGTTTTACGTGGTATATGTTTGTCATATGATATGTCTCTATTCGTGACAAATAGAACATAAATCTTTTGCTGAACGCTTGTTTGTCCATCCTCAATGTCAAATTAAACAAACATGATTAAATACAAATTTAATGTGTAAAATACTGGTTATTAATAGTGATCATATTATAGCTGTCGTGTCTCACACTCAAACTTTTTGTGTAATCGTTGTATGTGTGTATAATTTAATTAGCAATAACATTAACTAAGGTAATACCTCTATAGTTCGAGGGATTTTGACGGTCGCCTTTTTGTGTATTACAGCGATTGAACCTTTAAACTAAACATCGGGGTAAATGTTATAATCATAAATAAAATCTGGGTAAGATATGGCGCAATAAAATCTCTCGTGTCAATAAAAAAGGCTGCGACATTACCGGAGATGTCGTAAGGCTTAAAATGGTTTTACATATTTCATATTACATCAATTCCAATGTCATTAGAGTTAGTTCCATTTTGTAGATCCTTTAAATTTGATAATGTATTTCAAGAACTTTCAAGAGTTTGTTCTACTTAAAGAAGTAAGAGTAAACTTCTCCTTAATACAATTAAGCCGTTTGGCTCTTGTCATAGCGGAGGAAAAATCTTTTATAGCACTTATAGCAAAAATATGCTATTTAAATCACTAGGGCTATTTTTAAGTAAGCGTTTCGATTGACAAAAAACGTCTTTGCACTGTTTACATTATTAATCAAACCATGGTGACTTTTTAACTTTATGCGTCCTTTTCCTATCATTTTTACAATGCACAGTTTTACCATATAAATCAAAAGAAATATCATAAACAGGTGTAGTTCTAGCCTTAAAACGCCAGTTAGCAATACGTCACCAAGCTGGCTGTATTGTCATATAGTATCAGACAAATGCTCTTAACATCAAATTCATATAATTTAGAATAACTATTTATATATACATTTGATCCTTCTGGTGCAATATAACATAAACTAACATAAATATCAATATCGGTACCAAAATAGTTTTTGTCTAATTTAAACCAGATTAAACCTTTGCTATTAATAGAAACTGGTTTTATTTTATCCACATATTTATCTTTGAAATATAAAATCACACCGACACTGTGACGTTTCGTTTTTTATTATATTGCGGTCTATGACAAGAAATAATTACATAGTTCTCAATATTAACATTTGAAGCTTTAGAATGCCATGTTTTAGTTAAAATCAAAATGTCAGAATAATTTAAAAAGTTCATAAAATCTGAATCGTTGAGCTTTGACGAGAGACTATGTACATTCCAAGAGACGATTCGCAGCTGCTTCTGTTCGCATTCCTATTGATGGTCCGACTGCTGGCCAGAGTGTCTCCCAGGTGGGGGTCTCGGACGCCGGGGTGGGAGATCGGGGACGAGGCCCGGAGGAAGGTGGTCGCACGTGTATCGCACTCTATCAATATATTGAGATTTATAGGCAAGGGAGGCCTCTTTACCGGAATTCCTAGCCTGCACAAGATAGGGAATCAATTTCCGGTGTCGCTGTTGTATTTCCTTTGGGAGTTGATCGCTATAAATGATGGTTTATTTCCGAAGGGTGAGGATTTCTTGTTTTAAGGGTGTTACTTATACACATTATTATTTCATAACCTGACAAGAGAACAAGCGGGCTACTGCATTGGAAGAATGAAGCCATTTGCGGACAGAGCCGGCCGGGTCATACCACATGCCTATGACTACGCCGATTATTCATCATTGATGTTTATCAATTACGCAAAGGAGAGGCTATTCTATGCTACTGGTGTTTGTTGTATTTTTCACGCCAAATGTATTCTACAGTTCAAGCTCTACTGACTGAAGGCCAGAAGCTAGATATCCATAAGAGCTCGCTTCCTTCCTTTCTTGAGCCAGCCATATATGTCCGTCGATAAAGATTTCCTTGGTCTAGAATTCTAACCCTTTGTATGTAGGTTGAAATATGTTGACAATGACTAATATATGAGCCCTATTGAATTTGAGGTCAAGTAGCTTTTTACACAACATTTATTAATTTATCTGTTTTAAACATATCCTAACCAATAACTAGTTGATTCTGAAATCAACATGCCATATAGTTACATTTCAGTGTTAGGTAATTTGCTACAACATAATTGACCAACAATCCAGAGACCTGAATAAGTTTTCCGGCTGCGCGAGACGGACTTTTCATGTTCAACGAAATGACTTTAGCATTTGCATTTCTTTTTAATGTCGCGTAATGCGACTAAAATGTTGAGTATACTATAAATGGTTAAAGCAACAGAGTCTCTTTTAAAGTATAGAGATTAATTTGTTTCATTAAACTAACATAAATTTAACAATACATATATTCAATGTAACATTTAATGGTCACATTAGTACCGATGTTAATTCAGAACTAATGGGTAATAAACTACTAATAAGCGCACAAATCGGGCATATAAATTGTCAACAGTATTTGGTAGTCTAATGGAATGTGACCATTCAAAACAATTATTAAAAAGTAAAATGTTAGAGTATAGGACTTTTGACAGTTCATTGTAAACATGTGTAAACGGAATATGTCGTTTAGTAGCTATAAAAGCTTTAATAAACGTATTTATACTCATTCGTTTTGTATATTAGGAGTCGGGACTCGGCAGTCGAGTGTCCGGGGGGAGTCCGGGCAGTCCGGAATAGTTAGGTTTAAGTAGAGACATAGAGAACGTGTATTATATATATATATATATATATTGTTTGTTTCAGTGTAAGATCGTATAATATTACCTGGTTTGCATGTAAATTCCGACTCGCTAGTACTTGCATTTTCGGTATGCAAGTATATGACGGAAAACTCAATCCCGCGGATATTTCCTTAAACAGTGCTGTAATCAATGCCGTTACGTATATTGTGTGATTTTGATAAAAAGTATGCGTTCAAACTCTTTAAAAAATATACACATGGTGCGGTATACAACTTGTAAGTACCCAAATCATTGTTTATTTCAATGTTAATATGGTTTATAATATATATTTCATATTATTTTACCTCAATGATAATAAATCAAAGTCAATTATTTGTGTTTGCATTCAACTTGTTTTGTATGACATTGCCGGAGCATTTAAACAAGCTAATTATCAACCTCCTGGGCTGCAAATATAAAACGTGCTTATTATTAACCTCGTGTGTGTGTTTGAGCATCGCCACTTGATTTTGTTTCTTTGAACAAATATTTAATGGTTTTTAAATTAAACACCGTGACTATGTAACTATAAGTTTGCAAATAAAACACTTAATTGACATTCAATGACTCAACTTTTTTATATACTTGATGTGGAGCATCTTTATTTGTGACCGTTTAATTGGGATTGGCGCTTGGTGAATTTGCAATCTATCTTGAATCGCAATTTTGATTAGTTATTTTTAAAAAAATTGAAAATCCACGAATTTAGGTACCAACGAAATTGTCCTTTTTCGAAAAACCAAGAAAATTCAAGCCCACGAATATGAATGAATATAAACTCACTTGCTCGTCAATGAGATCACTTTATAGGAGATTACAACTTTTTTCGAATGACCTAGCTGTATAGAGGGATTCAGATTCCCTCAACTGACTTGACAAGGAATATTCATTAACATAAGGATGTACTTTAACCATAACTGCCTTTTAATTCTAACTCTTAATTTTAATACTGACAATATAATTCATTGGAAACAGCGGTGTCGGAACGCATACCTCAGTGTTGCTGCAAAATCAAGACGCAAAGAAACACTCACTTATGGAGCATACTTCAGACTTTATCAGACAAACACAGTATGCATGCATACCTTAACATACACACATATACATTATCATACAACATTATACAGATGCACATTATCATACAGCTTTATACAGATGTTCATTATCATAAAACATTATACAGATGGACATTATCATACAACAGTATACAGATGTTCATTATCATACAGCATTATACAGATGCACATTATCATACAGCAATATACAGATGGACATTATCATACAGCATTATACAGATGGACACTATCATACAACAGTATACAGATGTGCATTATCATACAGCATTATACCGATGCACATTATCATACAGCAATATACAAATGGACATTATCATACAACATTATACAGATGTTCTTTGTCATACAACATTATACAGATGTTCATTATCATACAAAATTATACAGATGTACATTATCATAAAACATTATACAGATGGACATTACCATACAACAGTATACAGATGTTCATTATCATACAGCATTATACAGATGTGTATTGCGATACAACATTATACAGATGTTCATTATCATACAACATTATATAGATGTGTATTGTCATACAACATTATATAGATGTACGCTATTATACATCATTGTTAAAATGCAGATAAACATACAACATTATGAAGATTAACATTATCATACAACATTATACAGAAGTATAGTAATATACAACATCACAGAGAAGTGTATTATCATACAAGAGTATACAGATGCACATAATCATACAACATTATTCAGAGGAACATTATCATACAACATTATGAAGATGGACATTATCATACAGCATTATACAGATGGACATTATCATACAGCATTATACAGAGGGACATTATCATACAACATTATGAAGATGGACATTATCATACAGCATTATACAGATGTACATTATCATACAGCATTATACGGATGTACATTTTTATACAGACATCATAAAGAACTACCAAACAACATGGTAGAGAAATATATAAACACCATCATGGAAAAGTATATAATCATTCAAAAGTATACAAAAGTACAAAGTCATTCTACATTATACAAAGAGTTTATCATCATTCAAAATTATACGGAAGTATATAATCATACTAAATTATACAGAAGTAAATTATCTTTCAAAATGTACAGATGTACATTATCATTATCAAAGATTCATCAAAAAAAGCGTAAAACCAAAAATGGCGCACATAACATGTATTGTGGATATATAACATACACGCATTCATTTGCATCTATACAGAAGTGTAGCAGAATATTGTTCATAAGATGAAATGCTAGCGAATACCAACGCTCCTCTGTGCTTCTCAATTTACCAAGGAGCAAAACTTAATGTAACCAGATTGAGCCTTTATGCAAATGTGTGAATTGAAATAAAAAGCAAGTAAAAGTACCTAATACTTCAATGGCTTCTGAGCAATTGCCAAAAAATAGAGACGACTGTAAAATCGACGTCTCTACCAAAGCTATGACAATCTTTTTTAAGAGTCGAGCGGAACACTATATATAAAAAAGCAAATTTTAAAGGAGCTTATTAAAATATGCATATACATATTATTATTCTGAATAAACCACTATACTGTAAAAAAGCACACACAAACGTTTGGCCAATATTTAGATGCATAAGTGTTAAAAGAACAACATTTGTGTTCATAATACAAAAACACATTTTATTTTGACTTAAACACGCAACATACAATGATATACATTCTTTTATAGAAGTGTTTTTGTTTACTCACAAAGTGCTTCTTTCATGCGTCATTGCACTCGAATTGTTTTTTAAAGAAATATTAAATGAAATAAAGGTTTAAATTTTTGCATATGATACAACGAGCAATAGTCATTTATACATTACTACTTATTACTTCTTATTGATTTCTTCCTTGTATTTTAAACCAGAAACATTTCGTGCAACGTTTGAGACTCATATTACCTCACATTTTCTTACCACACCGTAGTCTATTTTGGCATTTTAAACACTTTTATCGCCTCGCTGCATGACCCCACGTACAGACGTTGTGTTTTATCACAGACTGCCACGCAGCGCGGATACCTTATACCGCCCTTAGTCCCAAGCAGCGGGGTGACGGTGCCTGTCTTAAGAGACATCAGACAAACAGTGCCGTATCCACACAAGTAGACTCGACCTGCAGAGTCCACAGTAATACCTGTTAAGGAAGGTAAATCCTCCTTTACATTCACACCATCGACAAAATAGCCATCCTTGGTGATAGCAATCACCGTGTGTTTTACCCTGTCAGTGATGTATATGGTGCTTTGGTCAGGGCTTACTGCCAGGTTGGTAGGCCATTTTAACAGTTCCTCATCGTCATCGTTTATCTCAAACTTCTGTAATTATACATCTACACATAATATATCTTCATTAGTAATAATTTTCTGCCAAAATTAATGTTTTCGACCTCCTTGGACCGTACATGCTTTTAAAGGGACTCGCTTATTTTAATTTGGCAACACTCTTTCCAACTAGGTTTTTAATCAGTTTTATTTCATTGTATTTATAAAAAACACAAAGCAACAACTGCCAGTTACGCATTCGAGCAAAAGTTCAAAAATCCAAACCAATGTGTTATCAATAGTACAATGAGAAAGACAGGGACAAGCCCAGTAGGCAAACACTCAAAAAAAACTCCTGTTCAGAGCCTAAATGACGTAAAACCAGATACACAAACGTACAAACACACCATACAAATATCGAAATATCAGTAAACAATACTGTCGCTTTCTGGAATAACAAAATTTATTGCAACATTTTAGAAAATATAACCTACGGAAGATTTTGATTTTTTAAGGTTATTTTTTCGATGTATTACGCTGTAAATTTTAACGGAGCTTCTTTAGAACAAAATCGTTCACATAATGCAAATCGCAATATTTTGTAACAAAGGCCCATTTCAATAAATATCTTTGTCGACTTAAGTCGTCAATTGAATCTTTTTTAGTGTATTTCCGTTATTGTGCTTCATATTTTTATAACTTGAACTTTAGCAAGTTTAAATAATAACACAAATTTGCGGAAATGGAAAAAGTAACTAATGTGCTTCTGTTTTAATGGTATATTATAGTGTACATACATGCACATATTAACACATAAATAACACACACCACAACCATGCATTCATCTAGCGCTCCCTTAAATTGCAAAAGATAGGAAATCACTGTTTGTGCTTTTATGTATGCTGTGGTAAAATATAAGCATTATACTCGTACAAGACAAATGTATACACAATTTAATCAATTTCACCAAATATGTTGCAAGTTCTTGATTCAAAAATTGTTGACAGTGTAAAAGCTGCACTCTCACAGCTTGACCGTTTTGACGACTTTATTTTTTGTCTTGGATTAAGTCAATTGTTTCGTAAATGTCTTGACACCAGTGATATAAGACTGCTGACAAAAACAATCAGATCGCAGTTTTTCATATTTTCGGTCTAAAATTGATGTTTAGTAATTTTAAAAGAAAAATGTATATCTATATATATTGATAGAATATGAAATTAAGGACCTTTAAACACTGTACACTCTCTTGTCGTCTGTACGATTTATAAAGGTGATCTATGTTCTGAAATGTTAAGAATTTGATGTTTATTTAATGCTAAAGTTGTCACTGAAAACATAAATAATACAATTAACTTATTGCACTATTTTATTTCCGATATATTTGAAATATATAATCCCGTTAACACATGCTGATATAATACGAATTATTCGTCGTAAGTAGAGTTAAACAAAACGCATCTGTATCAAACATGAATACTCCTATCATGACCCAAATGCATGAGACTGACTTAGTATTATGAGTGATTACGTTAAGATATTTCAAATGTCCATGACCTTTACAGACACATGTCGTAAATGGTGAAATATGCATTAGACGTTAACTTGAAAGTGCAACCGTAGTTGTTGAAATATTGCTTGCTTTGACTTGATTGCCCTGGGTCTTTATTTAGACGAGACGTAATTCGTCAATCATGTGTATATAAAACGAACATGGTAAGGCGCACAGTATGTTTGTTCAATTTTAATGCATTTACATGTTTAACTCTTTTGACTCTAATAAACAACAAATGAAAGCATAAGATTTATATGATGTTGGTACATATAAAACATATTATCCGTTATAAATGGTTTATTTGAATTAATTGCTACGTGGCCACACATTCCCGAGCTAAAAGGCGCCAAAGTATACCTATTATATTTTCATCTGTACCCTAAATCATATGGGGTTTTGAGTTGAGTCAAATGACTTAAACCTGATAATGAGATAAAACAAAACTCATCATTTTTACATTAACCTATATTGTGCGCCTTAAAATTCAACTGAAAATGATTTTTGCTTGATATTTAAGGTTATATCACTTCGTGTTAGTATAAAAATGTTATGGGCACTATCATTTCTATTATATGTTTTCTGACGTCCTGTATCACAACGAGTTTGGCATCTAAACTCATACCCGTTGGAAGAGCGTTGTGTTTGTTATTCACCGTACTAGACGTTATAAAAATCGCCAGAAAGAAGCCTATCAAGACATTCTTTTCATACTATGACTCCTTTGATTAATTCCATGTTTTAACGCACTTTTTGTTGCTTTAACTAACGGTTTTTACACCTTTTTTCTTAAAAAGAAACAGTACAATTTTTAATACAAATCGGTTTTTGATTCGTTTGATAATATTGTAATAACTTTGTTAAACACTGGTCAGTGTGTTCAAGGTAGCGCTCAACACACACGACACTAAGAAAACGACAATACGTGATAATTATGGGGTGCTGTAATATTCACTGTTGGATATGCACAGGGATATAATAATGAGATTCATTTTGAGGAATATTTCTGAGAAAAATAGTCACAGTGAGGCCTTGTGAAAATGTCTGTTGAAATTTACCAGGTAAGAGTTTTAGATATTGAAAAACTTTACATTTTATTTTTGCCAGTTCTTGCAACAAACAAGTTATGTAGTGATATTAGCTTATGAGTATATTAATTTCTGTTTTTTCTTTGTTCCTAAATAAGTAATGTTATTCAAATTAGCTATGTCGGATTTAATAGTTCTCACCTTTTCTGCATCGTTTTAATTTCATTTAACGATGAATGTTTTTCGTACTCGTAATGGTGTGCATATGAAAACTCTTTTTACAATCAATGAGTGTACGTCTATTGTTTTAGCATAACACTGATTTTGATAAATAATTTATATTGCACATTTGTATAATCTAATTTAAAATATTTTATCTTTTTTGTAAATCAATCATTTTATATATTTTGAAACTCGAAGGAGGGTAATCGAAGTTCAGAAATATAACAGTAAAAGTGTGAAGAAGAATCGTTTACCTTTATTAACTTTTCCTTCATATCCAGTAATTGTACTCCATGATGCGGATCTTCGTAACAAAAAATCAAGTTGTCACCACTGGATGCTATTCCATAGCAATTTTTGTGAACATCTATTTTATTTTCAAACAAGAAGTCTCCCTTTTTAGTCACACGTAGAAACCATACTTCATCAGCAGAAGTCACCGCAACACGATTCCCACGTATTGTCGTTATATCCCAAGGAAGAATTTCACTATCATACCGCCCCACTTGTTGTGTCCCACTATCCATATCAAAACATCGCAAACACCTTTTCTCAGTATCTGCGGCCACCAGGAACCTGTCCTCTACAACAGCCATCCCGGATATGTAACCTCCCTCCCCGTGTCCGTCTTTTCCCAGCAGTTTCATTTCACCTAGGTACTTGAGGGTCAGAGCATCAGAGCGCTGGCTAATAATAATAACAATATAATAAATTGGAATTTTTACTCAGATTATTTTAAAATTTTAAAACAATAAAGATATAATATAACTTTATTTATCACATGCCTTCTTTCCTGTTCGATATAACCATCACGTATTTTCTGTATTGAACATATACAATAAAACAAAATCACTCCGCATGTGTATTTACAATTGATTTGTAAACAGTAATTGCTTAATTGGAAATATTCGTGCAAGTCAAACGTTTATTTTTAAATTTGGTTTATGTTTATGAATTATTTTGAATAAAGTTGTTAACTTTGCATTTCTATCATACGCGATAAAGAAAACATGATATTTCCTTTTGATTTCATTAAAAACTGTATTTAAACAAAAATTGGCGTCATGAACATATTACATATTTGCAACGCAATCATACCTGGTGTTACGGGACAAATATATTTTAAAACAATAGAGTTTATGTTATGTTCCCTTCTTGATATCATCTCATAGTATATCCAATTTATAAACGGAGTTAATATATATTATTTTGTTATTATTCACAGAATGCCATTTCTGCAATGCATGTAGCGCGACGGATAGCATTGATTTGTTGTATTCGGCTCATCATAAACGCAAGTGGGATATATAGGTCTTTTTGTTATTTTTCACTGGAAATAGGCATGTGATAAAACAAAATCTGGCACTCGTCATAATATAATTCACAAATTCGTCCAACCCGTCCAGGAAAAATGTAAGAAAGCTCGCTAATGGCTCGCTTGCTCACACATTTTCTGAAATCGGTTTATAAAACTGCGTTTAATATGTCGACACATGACTTCTATTTACAGAATGGGCGAGAAAGGATTACTGTTAGGTTTTCTTAAATGAAATTTAAGGAATTTAAGTATTTTAATTAAAATAAAGTATTTTTTTAACAATTTTTGAATGATATTATGAACTATTGGTGTAAATATAAGGAATGAATTGCGGGATTGATGTCATTATCGGGGATATGAACACAATCGGGCTGGCCAAAGTACGCTTGGAGTCCAAAGGGACTCCACACACTTTAACCAGTCCAATTGGGTTCATACCCCGATAGTGACTCCAATCCCGCAATTCATTCCTTAACTTGGAAACGCGTAATTGTGTTTTTATTTCTATAATAAAACATGAATCATGCAAATCAAATACTATTGTCGCAATCGTTTTATTACTAAGTGTGTCCGTCGCAGCAGGGGATGTGGGTCCGAGTCCAGGTCGGGTCATTTCTAGATATATAATGGAGAACTGTTTCGTATGTTGCTTTCCTATTTTGTTGAGCGCAATTCTTATTGAATCGAATATGCATGCATTTGATTGTCCATAATTATCATGTAGGTTCAACAGTAAAAACTATTTACAGCAAGTCAGCCATTTTTTCTTTGAAAACCATGTCAATCAAATTTAAACACAACGTCTACAAACCTCGCTATTAAAGCCTTCTTAGCGGTTGCCCGTTTGCGTATGACAGGAGTCGCAAGGCGTTTGGTCATCTGAGACCTGCAGGTAAAATGTTAAATGAAAACGTTTTAAAAGTCCTCGATTGATGATCTCACCTTATAAAAAATGATGAGTTTTGTTTTATCTCATTATCGAAAAAAGCAAGTGGTGAACGCTTAACCACTTGAGTCATTGACGAAATATAATCATCATTTTTCTAAAATATAGGTATTTCATCAAACAAACTTTATTGATTAAATCTACACAGTAATACATACATACCCCTGAGATCTCTCTCTGTGCATTATAAGGTATGTTTGTATATACGATACAAAGTGTTTAATCATTCTGTAGTTGTAAAGCGACAAGGAGACTTTTATTAGTCATCCAAAATACATTTGAAATTGCACAGAAATACTTATTACCATTAAACCAGTCCATATGCATTGCCATCCTATGTTCAGTAATAGTAACAGGCCTTTCCCTTTAATAATCTTTATGTCATTGTTATAGAAGACCCTTTTTGCTCGTCATGGAAAAAAGTTGTGGCCTTGATAAGGAAACTCTTTTAACTGGCCACGTTTTATTGTTTGGATATTGATAATAAGCATAAAGAATCGCGGTAGTGGTACATAATTTGTTATAGATTCGCCAATTCAAATCGTTTTGTCGAGCAACCAAATCACCAATTATTAGTTTTAATGTGTTGATTAAGGATTCATGTGTACAATTATGTGCACTGTGAATGCTTGTTGGCCCCATATTAGCCTGGTGTCATGTGTACAGTTCGAGCGAGCGTTGGGAGGGAGAGCAAATACGATTGGAATCTTGTTAAAATCGAGCGTTTCTGTTTAAAGTTTGCTTATGCAAAATAAAAGAAATATATCATAAGACATGTTTATAAAACAGAAAGTACATGTATCTGCTGCGCATTCCTGGCCTTACTTTTAGTGTTTTATCATAATGGCGAAGTCTCAAAGCCGAATACCTTAAAGATAGTAAATAAATATATTCGTTAGTGCTAGCCAACAGTAACTTACTTTTATAACTGCAAATAATTTGCAATACATGTTTTCGGACCAGGAAAGTAGCAACCATATTGCTAAAACCATACCTTATTCTGAAGTTCTCCATTTCCTGGTTAGCGTCGGTAAAGCTGGGAAACTGTAAATCTTTCGAGGAGGACCTTGCCCTATAATCCCAATCACTAAGGAGATAAATATTTTTATATTACATGTACAATTTAAAAGGTTTATTATTATTATTATTATTATTATTATTATTATTATTATTATTATTATTATTATTATTATTATTCACGTTCGTCCTCCCTAATAATTGTTTCATTGTGTTGATTAATATACCTAGTTTTTATAAAGTATATATGCACGGTGTTGTTTGTGGAGTTTTGTACTGTTGTTCCATGTTTCTTGTTGGTGATTTTTTTTTGTGTAATATGTGTTTGGCGTTTACCTGTGCCATTAAACGGGGTTTATGTTTAATATTTTGGCTACTGAGCTTGTTTCTGAAGTGTTTTAATATGCATATCTACATTGAGAGGGGCTGCTGTAGGAACATATCAAGGTTTAAAATATGTAATGCCCTCATTAATTCAATTATTAATTATGGTTAAAAGTTTGGGAACTCATAACTCGACCGATATGTTGAATTCATTCATTATAGTTCATTGCTTTTATTCAATGTATAGGTCCCTTTTTTACCACGCAATCTGACCCCTGTATTTCAACGTTCTGACATCCAATTAAGACCAGTATTGTTGATGAAACACACAACTGTTCATGAAATACACACTCAGAACATCTTAAACGAGCATAATTATTTGAACTAGAAAAAACTCGTACAAAGACACTCAAGTCTCGGAAATGACAAATGAAATACGAAAGTTTCATTTATTGAAATTTTTAATGTAAGCTAAAAATGTATTTCACAGAGTGACCACAAAAACAAATATTATTGATATACAATTTTTGTAATCGTAACATTTTTTCTAACTTCTTGTTACACGAACAAATGTTATACAATATATATATATATTGTGGAGTTGTAACGCAATAAGGAGAACATTATGAGCATAAAAGATCGCGATATTGGTACGTAATTTCATAACTATTTGCCAGTTCAAATCGTTTTGTCGATCAACCAAATCACCAATTATTAGTTTTAATGTGTTGATTAAGGATTCATGTGTAAGATTATGTGCACTGTGAATGCTTGTTGGCCCCATGTTAGCCTGGTGTCATTTGATACAGTTCGAGCGAGCGTTGGGAGGGAAAGCAAATACGATTGTTAAAATCAAGCGTTTCTGTTCAAAGTTTGCTAATGCAAAATAAAAGAAATATATCATAAGACATGTTTATAAACAGAAGGTACATGTATCTGCTGCGCATTCCTGGCCTTACTTTTTTGTTATGATCATCATGACGAAATCTCAAAGCCGAGTACTTTAAAGACAAAATCTTAACATGTATTCGTTAGTGCTAGCTAACAGTAACTTTTACAACTGCAAACAATTTGCAATACATGTGTCCGGACCAGGCAAGTAGAAACCATATTGCTCAAACCATACCTTGTGAAGTTCTTTCTCATGTCATCGTCGGTATTGCTGGAAAACTGTGAATCTTGCGGGGAAGAGTTTGCGCCACATTCCAAACTAAACAGATAAATATTTTCATAATACATGTATTATTTAAAGGTTTTATTATTTCAATGCCCTCATTAATGTAATTATTAATTATGGTTAACGGTTTGGGAACTCATAACTCGACCGATATTTGATTTCGTTCACTGTAGTCCATTGCTTTCTTAGATACAATCTAGACCAGTATTGTTTTATATTGTAGAAACAGAGAACTGATCATAAAATACACACAGGAAACATCTTAAGCATGCATACAATATACAATACTTGTTTGAACTAGAAAACTCGTACAAAGTCACAAAAATGACAAATGAAAGTTTTATTTTTTGGCGAATTTTGATGTAAGCTCAAAATGTATTTTCTTACTGAGTGACCATATTTTTTTTAATTTAGATGATTTTCTGAAATCGTTTCTTTTTCCCAACTTTTTGTTTCACGAACAAATGTTTCAAACAAAATATATTTAACTATAAATAAAGGACATTAATTCTTGACAACAAAGTCGGACGGCCAAAGAGATAAAATTAGTGCTCAAATTATCGACAAAAGCAATTGGTGATTGTTTGTGAGTCAATTACGAGATATAATCATTATTTTTCTAAGATATAGGTATTTTATAAAAACAAACGTTATTGATTGAACCCACCCAGTTATACATACCTGTCTCTGAGAACGGCATCACTCTCTGGGCATTAGAGGCAATGTTATGTTTATGTTTGTAAATACATTGTATAGATGTATCGCGACAAGTAGACATTTGTCTATAAGTCTTTTTTACGCGTCATCCAAAGTACATTTGACATTTCACAGAAATGTTAATGACATTGATTGAATTCATAACCATTGAACCAGACCATGTGCATCGCAATTCTATGTTCAGTAATAGAAAAAATGCCTTTCCCGGTCTTATTCTATTTGTCTTTATTATAGAAGACCTAGTTTTGATTTTAGGGTAAAAAGTGACCTCGATCGGATAGCTCTGCTTTATTCTCACATTTTATTGTTTGTATGTTGAAAGTGAGCACATTAGAAAGACGAAGCAATGCATAATATTTTACATATTTGCAAATTCAAGACGTTTTATCTAACAAGCAAAATCATTATGTAATAGATTCTAGTATAACATAGTAATTAAGATATCCGGTGTACAATTTTGTGACCTTGGGATGCCTGGTGATCTTATATTAATGTTGTATCATTTGAAAACGTTTAATGAGTAGAATGGGAATAGGTAAAATTACTGGAACAAAGATAGAAAACGCGATTTTTCGGCCTTGGGAGATTGCAATACAGACTATTTCACGTCGGATTTTAGTTGAAATTAACAAAAAATCAAACTTCAGTTTATAATATATTTACAGCTATTTCGTTCACATATATATGTTATCAGTATACAATTCCCTTTTAAATAAAACCAACGATATATTGGGCCAACGACCATTTAATTCAATATAATTACCGATGACTCAATACAATGAAAAGCTTAATTGTACATAATAGGAAACCTTAATAAGCAAAATCTAATGGTAGTAACGTATTGTGTAAAATTCTAAAAGAAAAGAGCGAGCGAGCACTTCTCAGTCATTGAACTTTAAACAAACCGTTTCAACTGACTCAGATCAAGACATGTTTTCAGAAGTCGGGAAACAAATAACGACGTCCACGTGTGTTAAGGTGTAAGATTCAATACATTGAGCGTGGTACTAAATGAAGACCAAAGGGCGATATCATTGGTTGGAAATGAAGGCTACAATCCTATATCTATAAAACCCTAATTATGGAGAAGAGTCGAGTGAGTAAACAGATTAAACAAAAATACAGCCAAATGTTGTTTTGTCCCAATCTGTTTGGTATTTTTACCAAAAAATATCATTAATTTTTAGATGGTCGGCCGATTTTGTTCGGATCGGTTCTCGTATAGGGGACATTTGATATGTTATTATAGGCGTAACACAGAATGTTTTATTTTAAAATATTAGTTTAAATTAATTGTATTGTATTGTAAAAGTAAGAAAATCAAATCATCAAGCAAACCAACCGAATAAATATATAAACAATATAGAAAACGGCATACTTGTTTTTCAGACAGAACTGAAAATAAGTGTCTCGCTTCTATATAATATCTCGTTTCTGATGCTTTATCGGTCGGATTACTATTGCCCTCGAGAATAAACTGTTTTGTTGAGTTAAATATATATTAAATCTTTTTAAACCAGCATTCAGTTGTTCAGGGTTATCATCTGATTTTTTTCCTCTTATTGGTTTAACAGTTATGAATATTTATAGCAGGGGTTCGTCCACTTTTACTTTGAAAACCTTGCCAATCATATTGAAGCACAATCATATTGAAAAATATACAAAATTACAAAACCTTGCTTTTTTAATTCTTAGGAAGTTTATTTACCGGTTAATTTTGGTGTATGATAATAAAAGATTTCACCGAGTGATCCCAGAAATCCCAAACATAATGTTCTGTGAGTCAAGTCCAAAAAAGTAATTAAATGCCACTGGCCTAAAATACGCGACATACTAATATGCGAATTGGGTCAAGATAATAAATATATTCACAATCTAAGGCAGAATCACTATCATAACAAAGCATATATCTTTTGGTAGGTTAAGATATCGACCTGTTTCTTTTCTCAATTCGTGGTTCGAACAAAGATTTTTTATGTTTATATGGTAAAGGTATCGTTCAACGTTTAACAATGTTTCAAGTTTTTTTAATGATGTAATGAGAACAACGACTAGAATAGTTAACAGATGCAAATCAGTTTTTTTATGGAGTTTTGTGCTGTTGTTCCATGTTTCTTGTTTGTGATGTTTGGTTTTTGTGTTCTATGTCCATGGCGTTTACCATGTGCCATTAAACGGGGTTAATGTGTAAACGTTTGACTACTGAGCTTGTTTCTGTAGTTTTTCACATAAATATTGATAAAACAATCAATAATTCTCCGTTTGAAGAGACGTAAATATAAATTTTTCCAACGTCTTGAGTTATCCAAATATATCCATCTCTATTTGTTAACAGCATGTTAAGGATAATTTGTTGCCCATCAAGTTCGTCCAACTTCCTCAAGAGATTAAGCATTAAATAGCATTGTATCGGATATATGATATTGGTCATTCTTAATAACTTACAAAAATATATTATACAGAAAAATATAATATACATAAGGCCACAACAAATTGATCATATGTTCGTCGGATTTGCCGCACCTAAAATTCGAAAAACGAAAAAAAAAATAAAAAAAAACTTTTTTTTTGCGCCCGCACATATTATTTGGCCGCGCGGATTATTTTTGTATACTTCTGAATTTCCACTATTTTCTTAATTTGATTTACTTAAAATTTAAACCTGTAACGTCGACTTCGTCTATTTTTGAAGGTATTTCCATGCTTTACATTCTTCGCGAGCAAACTTTCCTCGTGTCAGGACAAAATCAGGTCCGGGTAACCGCAAAACAGCCGATATTTGTTGACAGTCTTTTTTGTCGGGAATATTTTGCAGGACGCACCGTTGTTATTTATTTCCGGTATTCATTTTCAGTTTACTAAATCAGTTTTCGTAATGTAAAATACACGTTTTAAGTAAAAATCAGTGTCATAGTCAATGGATTATAGCCTTCAGTAAACAACAGCAGTTTCACAGCGTCGAAGGCATTAATTATCTATGTGTGTTTTAAGTAATTCATTGTTTTGTACTCAAAATTTAGTGCTGAATAATGACTAAATCAGATTTTGAGTGCAAAACTTCTATTCAAATACACGCCGGACACACGACTTACAACCATTGAACATGCTTTCGTGAGTTATTTTTTTTAAATTCTAAAATGCATTTCTCAGTATTCATATACTGTACTCATAAGTGTTATAAACAGAAAAAATTAGGACTTGTAAATGTTTTAGAAACAATCTGTATTTACACATACAGTATTAAAATGCACCAGTCTATTGTAACCACGGCTTCCCCCGGTGCGGGGGTATACCGGGAATAGCCGGGGAAATGGGCCGTGTTTTTACCTTTCAGGTGGCCCCGAAGTGCCGGGTGAATGCGGTGGGTTTTTTCGCGCAAAATATAGCAGGAAATGTGCCTTCCCTGGGGTGCGTGGGCATTTGGCGGGGATTTAACCATCAGTTCGTTCCCACAGGGCGGAGATTTTACCTGGGTTTGGCTGGACCAGAAGTCAAAGTCCACGTTATTGCCCAGACCTTGGGGGCGTGGTTACAATTGACTGGTGCATAATAACATCAGTAAAATCAGAAATTTGAATTTTCTAAATTCTTTGTTCTTATCGCACTTATTTTCTTTGATCAATTAGTGATAAAGTGGCCTGTTTCTTACAGGCATTGAAGTTATGGAGGCTGTCATGTTATTCTTTTTCAAGGCACAGACCTTTAAACCATAGGTTCGTGGTAAAGGTGAGGTCTTGAAACGGAAACATCTTTATTCCACCACCTGCTCTAATATAATGACCAGGCCACATTTGCAGATTTGTTTGACACTGCTTCAATTTTCATTGTATTTTTTCAGAAATGTTCTCTGTGTTATATACATTTTTATATTCTGCCATGTCAATGTCACTATAATTTTATCGAGTAATTCAGGATGTTCAAATTTAGACCTGACCCAATATTTAGAAATGCTCAAATGATGAATTACTCTTACTTGTCTAAAATGTTTTTTTGTGATAGTAAGTTAGATTAGTACGGAATGAATGAAATAGTTGTTCTTTTTGGTCTTCGAATAATTGCACGTTACTGTGAGGAATGCTGTCTTTACAATAATATCCACAATTAAATTGCTGATGCAATGAAAGTTAATAGTAAAGCACTGGATCTTATTGCCATTTGTTAAATATTGAGACAGATTTTCATGTGATGCTTTCAAAACCTTTTCATTTATAACTGAGAACCTTTTTTTGCAATTAAAAAGCATTTCTTGGCATAGTTGTATGATAAATTTGGTAAGAAATATACATTTTTCTTTAATTTTCGCTCTTCGCTCGCCTCTGATTTGCCATAAATTAAAAAAAAAAGTAGTTTTTTTTTCGCTCGCTCGCTCCTACTTTTTTTTGGCAAAATCCGTAGAACAAATGATCAATTTGTTGTGGCCTAATGGTAATCTTCTACACACTGTAAGAACCATGCACGTGTTTCTTGTTTTATTGACACAAAGGTGCTGCCTGCAAAAATCATTATGTTTGATTCAATATCTTGACTTAACTCATCACATATATAAAAAAACGAAAGAAGTTTTAACGTTAAGTCAGAAAATTATCAGTTTTGGACTCCGTATGGGTCCATCATTTTAAAATATACTAGCATCTGTTTTCTCAAGGTTTATCTCTATACCGGAATCAAAACAAAATTCATCTATTGTTTTCAGTTGCTGCTGTAATTTGTTGTTTCTGCCGAATTTGCAATATCATCAGCGTTATATTTGTTCAACTTCGAACAATTGTTACAAAATATTTGTGTTTAGTGATTTTACCTCAAAACTAAATAATATGAAATAGACATTGAAATCTAGAACTACATTTTAGGGTGTATTAGGGTGTATTATGCACAAACTTTTGGTCCTGCATTCGCACTACAGTCTTTTCGCTCGCTCGCTTCCTCGTCATTGGTTCAGAGAATTAAATGTAGTCATACAATTTCTTGCTAAAGATAATGTTATAAAATAAAAAAAATCTTGCTTGCGACTAATGACAGTTTCAAGACCCGGAAATATTTTACTTTGTGTTTTAATTATGCCGGAAAATATTATTTCGGGCATTCTTGAATAAAAGCAAGTCCGGACAACTCCCATGCCGGTGCTACACATTTATATCCTTCTCGCTATGCGAGTTAAAATTGATGAATGTAAGGAAAATTCAAGATATAAAAACGGAAGCAGTATTGTTGTTGTTTTTATTCAATATTGATATTAACATATACTCCAGTTTTAAGCTCACAAATAAACGGTATTCCGATCCAAAAGTAACCGGTATTCGGATTCACAATAGGGAACAGAAGATACCCTCTATTCAGACATGCGAAGCATGAACTGACAACAGCATAACTTCAAAGTTTACTCCGCTATGTGTGAAACTTTTGAATTACTGCTATTAAGTTGAAGGTATTTTTGTTTAAAGATGTTATGGCAGAAATGGTGATGTTTTAAGTGTTAATACCAATACTTTTAATAGTCTGCAGTCATTCGGCATTCATTGAAGATGTTGATTTTAACCTTAAATGGTTCAACATTTGAAATGTTTTTACTAAGTAATATTTTCTCATAGATAAATTAAAATTGATGTATAATTTTGGTAAAAGAGTTGTTTTGAAGCAAAACATGTACTTGAGTATTTGTTAGCGTACTCAACTGTTTTTGGCATAGTCCTTGGCCTAATAAAAGATGTAAACGTACACAATTTGGTTTAAAGATCAAGCTATAAAAAGTAATGAAAATGTAAAACAACCAGAAATTGTTTCCATTCATTTACAATTTACACACGACTAAAATAGTGTTCTCAGTTGAGTCAAAACTTGAGAATGTTCGAGAAAACTTGGGACAGGGTTTTCTGCAGAGAATAATAGCTTAGGCTCACTCACATAATATTCATAAAAGTTCATATTTTGAACGGTTTAAAAACCTACTAAACGATGGTTATAAAATTAAACAGTGTTGAACATGTATTCTTAAGTGTAAACTGTAACATGAATTGAAGTGGCCTAAAATATCGATTATTCAAGTTCACATTTCAGCCTTTCATTGTAACAAACACAGTTGTCTCTTTTACGCAACCTGTATTTCGTAGATAAGAAATAGCATCTCTCATTTATATCAGCTTTTATACATTACCTCAAACTGTCAACATCGAATTCACCGGTAAAGTCATATCCAAATGCTTTCCAAAGCGGTAAAACTTTAAGTCTCCACAGCGCCCATTCCGGCCATCTAGTGAATAATACAATATCAATACAATACCAAAGCCATTCAGAAAAAATAACAATATGTAACCTGTTCTTTTAAATTCATTACAATAAGAATATCCTATTTAAATGAAAAAAAACACGTATTATACGGACATATTGTTATGTTTTAAATATATATTATACTTTTCAAGTAAATGTAGTCAACTATATTGGAAGTCAAGCAAAACAGCAGCGTCCCAAAAATAAATCAAAAACGATACTTACGTCATTAAACTCTTTTGAAAGAGGGTTTCATCAACTGACGAAACAACACTTTTTGGACAACTGATATCTGTAAAGAAAAAAATGGAAATGCATTAAATCGTCACATTTTAATTTTAAATGAAGACTTTTACCCAAGTTTAATATACTGATAAACAAGCATCATATAGCCCATTTGATTTACCCGAAGCAAGTATGTAATTCGCTTTTTTCACTTTATACCATTTTATAGCATGATTCAGAGTCCATAATTTATTTTATTGGTCAATAGATACACAACAGTCAACACATCAATGAATCAGTTTTACCCTCTATGAAAACTTTCATCTCTAGTTGAGGAATTTCCAGTACTCGACGAATCTCGTCCACAGTTGTTTGATATAATTTGCTCTTTCCCTTTGACATCAGATTATTTATTACTTGTCCCCTTTCAATGTAACTGGAGGGATGATAAATACACCTGACCGCATCAGTAGATTCGTCATCTTGTTTCACGGACAGAGTCATTTCCTGACTCAAACTTCTTGAACTCGTGATTTGTGAAGCTAAAAAGGGTTGGAGAATAGTATACTAAATAGATTCATTTCAATTGACAAACGAATATAACTTTGTTTAAAAGGACGAATATTCAATTTAGTTGAATAGTATGATGCTTCATACGTACATGTATATGTACATATACATGTAAAAGATAATAACAAATTATGATTTGAAACTAAATCAAAAGGTGAACTATCTTTCCCTCCTGTAATGTCGCTATTGTTGAAAGCAATTTGGCACATATTTCAGATTTTTTGTCATGATGATCTGTCAAATTTGTACACTTAATTTCATCTTGAACACATTTTGTTTTGAAAATGGTTTTCCATGAGCAACCCTCATTATTGGTGCCTAAGTCCACTTTCCCAGTTGCTTGTTTCACAAAGAAACTTAAATCCTATATAAATAAGAGATATTTGGCTATCAAAAGACTTAATAGTTAATACTGTTTTATCGGATAAACTTCGAGTTGTAAGTGAAAATGGTCCTCTACCAGTAATCATTCCATATATATTCTCATATACCAAATTTAGAATGGCATAAGAGTGTGTAATGGCGAATCTCGACATGTGCTTGTATGGCAGTAAAATAAACAAAGATATTAAAATATTCTTCCTGTTTATGAATTTCAAGCTATATCAATACTTAACTCAATACTTGTCTCATAGTTGTTTCCTACTTTTTATTGAATCTTGTCATTATGATAATCTTACCAATCTCATTCAGAAATGTATAGCTTGTTTTCCTTTCCATTGTCACATAAATGTCAAACAACTCGTGTCCTTCCAGAGTCCTCATCATTTCCTCTAGGGGTGCAAATAATGAAAACATCTTTCCAGATATTATGTCTTCCATGAGAGCTATTGCAGATCCAATATCAGGTACTTGAAGTCCAAGAGTGACACAACTTTGCTTGACATAAGCCACTCTTCTTTTTTCTAAAATGAAAGCGTCTTTTAAATGTCAATTAAGTCAAAGTCAAGTTATAATAGCTTGCAACAGTTAGATAGCCAGTAGGTTTAAATAAGTTAAATATAAGTGGTCAATTGTGACAGTTCTTTCACCAACGTAGCTACTCAAAATGTGCATTGTCCGGAGAAAATAACCTCACAAGTTACATACCTCTGAACAGTTCTTTAAGTATATGTACGACCTTATCGTCCACATTTCTATCTGTGTTTTCTTGCTCATCACGCTCAAGTCGGTCTGGATCTGCAACAACTTGTGAAACTTAACACACTCCGATGTATATTATTTGGCTTGCAATATTTGTACAAACTATCAAAAAACATCATTCAAATTAAATGCAACTTTTGTTAACTTGCAAACATGACACGCAATAGGGTTTTTCAGTGTATGATACAAATATATTTTTACTTAAACGAACATATACCTATGCTTTGAAAGAAGTATACACTATGGTTTTGGCTTTTAATAGTTTTAATATAAAATACAAACCTTCCAAAGCTCCTTCTTGTAAAGAACTTTGGTGAATTGCAGTGAGAAACGTTTGTCTTATATATTTCGAAACCTTTTCCTCATCGTCATGGTTGTAATGTCTAAATAACAGCAACACGTCGATCACTGAAAAGCGAATCCTTTTATGTTAATATATCTTTTAAGTGACTATTCTTACCTTTCTCTAAGAATAGTATGCAAGTACGACTATCTGCCGTGAGTATTGCTGTTGCGACCAGATATCGCGAGCAGCGTGGACGGCTCTCTCGAAAACATCGCGGCAACGTTTTTCCGAAATTATTCTCTTTTTAAGTTTTGATTTGGAGTTCTCATTGTTGCAAATCTATCTTCAACAAACCTTGAGTTGATTTTTTAAGAACGGTTTAATCTCATTTGCCATTAAGATATTGTAACGACCTACACAGTCGAGGCAAAACATCCTTAAAAGTCAGGGAACAACAACACCGAGTTGAACGTTTAACGGTTTATAGTGTATTCTTATAACTTCAAATCATTGACATCAAACACATGTATAGTCATCAGATAACAGTTTAAGTTGCATGGGCTCTCACGTTTTCTATATTTGGTAACAATTAACTATCTTTTGTTAAAACAACTTGTTATTAATGTAAGGTCAAACTACTACACATTATCGAATTTACGTACGGTCAAACTACTAGTCCAATAGATCAGATTAAACGAGCTATTCGACATCAAAAGTCCAGCTCAAACATACGGGTGTAACCTAACCCAAACGAGCTATCCGAACTCGGAATTCAAGCTCAAACATACGGGTGGCCCTTACCCAAACGAGCTATCCGAACTCGGAATTCAAGCTCAAACATACGGGTGGCCCTTACCCAAACGAGCTATCCGAACTCGGAATTCAAGCTGGTGATCCCGAAAGGAACGCTGTTTATATAGAGAACAGGAGATGCCCACGTGATCAAAACTGACCAATGGCGGCCGGACCGGTCAAACGTCCAACCAATCAACGGAGGACCGGTGAAATGCTGACCAATCACCGAAGGACCGGAGGACCGCTCTGACAGAACAGAAGGACCGGTAGGGCGGTACTCACAGTGCCCACCGGGCGGCCCAGCAGCCATGACATTTTGTTTACAATATTGAAATACAACTTCAAGACATAAAATCAAGCAGTAACGAAGTGGCTCAAAATATAAATGATTATTATATGACAACAATTAATAAATAATGTTAATCTAATTGCGAAGATGATTAAACGGTTATACTTATCAGTTCAAATACATTCAACACGTATATGTAAGGTGAGTGGAGAACCCACCTTGTATGTACATAGCAACAGTAATAAAATGATTGGATGGAATTTAAACAGGAATGACCTAAGGTAAGTACAAATTTATAAAACATATCATAGTCTTTAAATATATCTCAGTATTGTATATACGTTCCACAGAAAGATGGCAAGTAAATGTCCAGGTGAGTAACCTGCATAGTGACAGGGTAATTACAATATTCATATAGGTTTTGGTGATGCACTATAAACAGACGATATAAGTTTTGTGTCGCAAGTGCCATGTGAAACAGAGCTTTCCACTACTTCAATGATACAGACGTGTTTGCTAATGGCATTTAAATAGCTATAATTCATGACATATCATGAACCTTTAATTTACCTTGCAAAACAAAAAAGTAACGCTATAACGGATAGCAAATTCTAGCATTAAACATATCAGAAAGAAAACAAAATTGTAAACCGTCCACAGGAAGCAAAACAAACAGGAACCAAGTCGTTACTGTAATAAGCAATTAGGCGACTTCTACCATGCCATTGTTATGTTTTAAAGCGATTTGAGCGTTGTGTTAAAACAGAGAGGGTATAAAATCGATTTCCGATTACACAATGTCACAATTATCCGATCATTTTAAACAAAATAAAACAGTCACAAATTGGACCAATGAAAACGAAACTAAATAAAGCTCTATTCTTAACATAATGCTCTTCTTGTTCAAAGTGTTTCAGTTTTCTCCAGAATTGAAGCTATATTGTAGCAAATATATTGTAATATTTTTTTAAACTTTTATACAAGTTTAAAAATCTTTTATGATATGCCCTTGTCGTTAATCGTTTTGATGTACACTGATACAATGAAAAACACAGGAACAAGCCCAGTAGTCGAAAATTCAAAAATAATCATTGTTAAGGGGCACAAGACAAATGCCCAAACGACAATTAACAAAATAAGTCTATGATGATTACATAAGTATTTAGTTCTATGTGCATCTTTGATGCGTCCTTAATAACTTCATGTAGTCGACTCATGTATATTACACTTATACCAAAATACGTAATATTGCTCTTAGCAGTAATAAACTCAACTTGTAGTAGTTGATACACAATTAACGAAACATTCAGTGCATTCAAAAAGGATAATAAAGTTGCAATGCACAACGGTATTATAAATTCCAGAAAAGTAACATGTCACGTTTTTTTGTCTTTCTTACAGTATAAGATGAAATAATATTAATAAGTAACTAATTAATATATATATGATTTATAAAATTAATTGAAATATTACTTAATGTTAACTGCAATAAAGCCTCCTAAAAATCAGACAAATACCAACAACCTCACCTGGAATTTCAATCTGGATTTCAGTATCATTAATAAGTTGTTGTATTTGCTCCAAAGCCCCTGCTATGGCTAGGTCGTCTGAAAATGGAATACTTCCAAAATCAGTTAAAGATAATAATATGATGTTAACAATACACATCACAATAAACAAAATTGCTGAATGTTCTTCCACAGTTCAAACGTTGTTTTCGAAGACCAAAACATAAAATGTTTTAACAGTTCTTTATTAAATTCCGAGATTCAAAACTTAGCAAAAGCATAATACATGCAGTACCTCTGACAAGTATATGAAGTTCAGCAAAGTTTACAAAGTAATATTTTATCAGATTTTGACTCGAAAAGCTTTTGCATTTTTTAGGAAAAGAGTTTTTACCAAATTAATATGTTTCTGTGTAAAAATATTTATAAAATCAAAGAAATTTGCGTTAATGTAACAAACAAAGGAATTTATTTAACCTTTTTCCTTATTTAATTGAACAACTTTCTCATTTGAAAATACCATCACGAAACCACAATACATTTTTGCTTGAGTAATCTGTAGAATTTTAATACAAACACATCTTTCTATTGTCGACAAACTTTTCCGAAAAATGTAAAAGCTTTTTGGGCTTAAATCGGATAAAATTTCCTTTCGTAAAATTTGCCCGACTTCTTTCTACAACAGAACAGAAGGAAAAGGATGTATGAAAATTGTTGTTCCTTAAAACTGAATAAACAAGAATTATAAAGATATTTTAATTAAGTCTTCCCCACACACTTTTGCAATGTGGACGAACCTTACGTTTCTAGATTCTAGAAACAGACAATACTCTATATCTTTATCTTCTTGCATGCTGAGTATTCTTGGTCAGTCTGTTGATTAATATTGCTTTATATAGTGTAGTTCATAATAATTAGTAAGAGCACACTTGTGTTTCTTTTTTATTATATCACAATAGTGAACATTGAACACACGCGTAAGCAACAAGGAAAACAAAACACCTTAAGGTGTCAGCATTGCTATGTTCGCATACTCATTTGTACGGGGGTAATTTACGTTTTTGCTAGAGAAACATTTTCAGGTCAAAGCAAATGCGTTCATAGAATAAACGATTTCAATAAATTCTTATGTTTCATAAGAGTGTATTTCTTGAATGGAGCGCAATGCACTATCAAGATGACGCTTAATTGATAAAGTTAACTGTGCTAAATAATTTACAACTTATATAAGAAACTAAGTGTTTCGATTGGCCTGTACATTTAGTCGATCAATAGGCTGTAGTGAGTCACATATCTTAGGAGAAGGATAATATAGATATTGAATACTGGTCCTGTTTGCAAAATATCAAGAAAAGAATGTAAAGTGTTAGGTTTGAGTCTGTACAAAACTATATGTTCTGTGTATTTTGGTTCAAAAGGGAAGTAAACATAATTTGGCCACACAATTAAACAAAAATCAGATTTTAATAAATCTAAAAATTATCCTACATCTTTTGACAAAAAACATATAGTCTAAAGTACATACCGTTATGAAAATCTGACATGTTGAATTTACACAAACTACCAAAACATTGTTAAATCGCTAAAATTATATAAATACACTTTTCTACAATCCCAACTCGATGTGCAATATCTGAACATCTTTTATTTTCACTTAAATATCTTCTCATGTCAACATATTTTGATGAACAACGTCATTCGATCTTCATATTTACCAGTTGTAATTTGACTGAATTGACAATGCCATTCATTGTTTCAAATTAAGATAAAGTGCTTATTTAATAACACAATCCTAATATTTGCTTGTGCATATGAGATTTACTTTATCAAATTTAAATATCCTCTTCATTACTACATCAATATCTACAATTGACTTGACCAATATGTTTGAATATGACTGAACTTAATCATTAAATATCATGATTTGTAGTACTCTCGTAGACGGGCAACATTATTCAGAAAAGGGATTACGTTATTAATCTATGTGCCGTATTCATTAACTTACCTTCAGAAACAGTGTCAATGTTTTTCACATATTCGTTCAACACGCCATTTGGATATGCATGTTTCAAACTCTCGTACTTATCTAATGTTTTGTTGACGAATTCTGTTAAAGTTTGATTGCACAAAAACTCACATATTCGGTTGATTGAACCACGAATGCGCCCGACGTACGCATTATAAACTATAGCCGATAATCTGTGATCTGGTTTATGACACAGCTTATTTCTAAGGTTTCCTAAGTTTGCAATGTCGTGACGTAATCTTCTATGTTCACTTGTCGTATAACATACTCTAAGGGTAACAGCGATATACAGTGACATATCCCATTCGTTTAGATCAGTGTCTCGTCTGTAGGGATACAATATGTTTTCCTTATGTTTGTCAAGTGAACCCAAAATGCGTCTCTTGTTCTCGTGCAAAAACTCATCTACAGTCCAGTATTTATTTGGGAGGTCTGGTGGGGACTGGGCACGAACTCCCTGTAAAAACAGCTCCTTAAGCACAGCAATGCCACAGTCCGAGAGAGCGATTTGTATTCGTGTGAAATGTTCTTGTTCTTCTTCTATCGATGACCCACCTCCTGTCGCCATGATCGTTTACTTGTCTGAAATTAATACTTTTAAACAATAAAATCCAACGGCCTTTGCCTAGTGATTTTACCAAAATGTTTTCAAAATCACGGTGTATATAGATTTAATAACAGCAAATAATCTGCCAAAATTGTGAACATTGTCGTGAACATAGGCAAGGCTTTTCTAGTAATTGGCCATTCGTGATCTAGGTATTAGTTTGATAACTGGTATAACTATTTATGCCTAAATAATGACAACATCGATTTCCTAACCAAATCTTGTATGGTGAGATACAAGTTTACTATCTTCCAAAACTGTATGACGGCTTCTCCAATCAAGAATATTTACCTAGAACATAATTGAACTAAGAAAAAAACATTCTAGAAAAGGCTTTTTAAAAAAGAAATAAAAAGAATATGCTTATCTTGCCTTCAATTGTTAGTTAGGAAGAGAAAACATTTCTCCAATCGTAAGGAAATGCTTTCGTGCCTAATCTACATCTAAAGCATTTAATGAGCGGTTATTATAATTATTCAGTACCAAGAGCTTTACTCGCTAGACACCATTTGTTTTGCCTGGTGTGACGTAGTTATCCGTTTTCCGCGTCTTTTTACGTTGTTAGTTTCGCTCAAATCAAAGTTTTAGTAAGACTATTGGGTCTTTCATTTAAATTTACGTTTGTTTTGTAGAAAGTAGTTTTTGTGAAAATATAAGCACATTTAGTGAAAATGTACAAAATAGTAAATTAAATACTTGCAATACATTGAATGTGATTTTGAGTTTGAACAAATTTACACGCACGCACGTGAATATTTAAATGTACAACTTTTATGTGTTCGTTCGTGAAACTGGCACATTTCGTACAAATAATGTTTCGCACCATGATATATTCTCCATACCATTGACACATTTCTATTTGCCAGGCAACATGCTTATTGTGATTTTGCAAACCGTCGTAAAAATGCATAATTATATCTATACCTTAAACAACAGTTCTGTATTGTATTCCTTGTTGATGCAATAACAAGTTTTGCACTTGCCATGTACATACACTTGTCATAAATGGTAAAACTGTATAAGGTTAGACGGTGAACTCATGTACATGTCTTTATAAACGTGTCTTCTGTTAGGTTTCTTAGAAACGCTTCTGTCCTATTGTGGAGAACAAAACGTCCGTCGTCCTGTCATTGCTACATGTAAATATATTATTTTTTTCAAAACATGTTGTTTATACAGAGTTTCTGAGAATAATACGATATATGGATAAATTGATCTGTTTATTCCACTTTTTTGTCAATATCAGTTATTGCACTTGAAAGGTAGGTTAAAAGAATGTTGTCATAACTATATTGCTTCCATAAATTTGATGTAATTCATAATCTGCCGACATAAAAGTTAAACAACAAAACTTTCAAAACAGTATATGGGCATTGAAATGACCATATTAGACCTTATATTGTGTTTATATATAAGACCTTTCAAAAAGGAACTGTCACCGTTTAAAGCATTTGTTTACATGAATTTGAATCGAGTGTAAACGTCAACTAAACCGAATACAATAACTGCTATGATATTTTTAAACCACTACATACAATATGATACGATTCATTTGTTCACTATCGACTTTTTGATAATTATCCAGTTATACATGTCAGTGTATTACGAATAGAAAATGATCTTAGTAAACTTGAAAAATTAACCGGTAATTAATACATTCGATTTATGAAAATGGCTTAAATAGCTTTAGAGGCACGATCATCAGCCTAGGCGACTGTTACGAAAGGCAAACGTACAAACAAAACCTCAGAGACACGCTCTCTCTCTAACATAAAACATTTCCTGAAGCCATTTCGCGGCAAAAAGCAGACCTCCACGAGGCAATCTTTTCGAACCTAGAAACACGTTCATGCGTTCACAGACAATGTTTCTTAGGCGTACTCAATCACCAGCTCTTTCAGAAGCAGATAACCGCCTATTTTTCCTCAAAAATATGATCGACAACAATTGGCCGATAAATGAGAAAAAAATGTGGCAGACACTGAACTTAATGATTATTTATTCGACCTTCACCAGAAAATCAATTGTACGGAAATCTACTTTCATACTACAATCTGGCAATGGCCACCAAGAAATCAGTACTTAACGAAAATGACAAAAATAACACATTTGGTGCGGAATAACAGCAGACATGGTCATTCTCATTCCTGAAACTTTAGTACCAAGGACACTCATTATGTTGACCCGTGTGGCCAGTGGTACTTCGGTCAAAAACATTTCGAACAAATTCGTATAACAAGCGAGCTAGCATAGCAGGCAGCATTAGAAGAAACGGGCAGACGAATTTTCTCAGAAAGGAGAAGTCGAAAACCCTTCGAGATTGGACGCAGAGAGCTCCAAGTCAGTAAATGTCGATGACGTGAGCACAACCTATTGCAATCTTCGCTGTATAAGCGCAGACGGGAGTTGTTTTCAGTGTTGTTATACATGCTGAGCTGGTAAGTTGGGATGTACTCAATGTTCGGTAGCTATATGTGACTGCATTTTATATTCATATTTATTCTACGCGAATAACCATGCTATAACGATGAAAGTGTAACGAACGATATTAACTCAACATTTTGTGAAGGCGCATAAGGAAACCTTTTTATTTGTAGGGTTTTAAAGCACATGTTAACTAAAAAAACTAAACGAGAAGGAGAACACCGTATATTTAAGGATTTCAAAGTAACATATACATACCGTGGTATTGATTACAGAGTGAAGATATCCACACACATTTCATTAAATAGCTAACACATTCTAAAATTTACGTTGTGAAAATTTGACTGGATAAACCTACATTACTTCAAACGACAGGAGGAGGTTTATGTTATGTTTTGCAATAATCTACCATTCAAGTTATTGATCGCCTTATGAACAAAAGGTCTTTGAAATATAAAAGCATGCCATTCAACTAATATTGAACGTTTTTTGACTCATCTGAAGTCAACCATAGCTAGTGCAACATGACACATTGTTATAAGTTTTTGCTTTATGTAAACCATATTTATTTCATTAAAAAGGTAAATCAAGACCTACAAACAAATTGATTTATCTTGTTAATAATACGTGAATAATAGACAAGTTATATATGCACAAAACAAATTAAACGCATCATGTTTGAGAAGGAAGCTATGCAGCTCATACTATGTCTTGCTTCTGTCACTCTTTCAAGATGTTATACTGGTGCAAAGGCTGTTATGATTTGTAGAATACATTTACTTATTGTAATCTGATCTGTACGTTTGAAGGTTTATGGCAGATTTTTGAAGATTTAAAGGGTACCATTCGTTTGAAGCACGGAAGAAGAGAGAGAAAAAACGGGGTGTTGGGTCTGATACCTGGCTTCTTTTCATTCAAACAGTAGATTGTTTAAGTGACAAAGGCCTGATAGCAGATAACTACTGGTCGAAACTGTGAAGTTTCTAAGCAAGATATAATGGACAGATAAACAGGAAAAAGGTGGGGGTGTCCTCACTTTCTCAACATTGGAAATTGGCGTTATTGGCAATATTTAAATGAACAAATGTTCAGACAAAGATTACTATAGTTCAACCGCACCATTGCATGATTTACTGTCAATCAGCTTTCACTCTTCTAGGGAAAATGTTGACTTGATGTTTTATTCATTTTTCAGATTTTACTTGAAGGAGGGAAAGTAAATAAATATAGAGCAAAACGTATTTATAATTGATTAACATATACAATGATATTACATAATATATGTGGTATAGTACATGTTTGAGCTGTTTAATAATTATATATGCAATATATATGCAATGTGGTTGATAATTATGAACTTCAAGACAATTAATAATAAAAAATACAGTTATCCATAATTAATATGAGATATGGTACAGCACATACTAGTTTACATGCATACGAGAAGTACATTCATATAAGGCGCTATATTAAAGCATAACATCTAGCACATGCAACTATTACATCATAATTATGTAAGCAATCGTAACGAATCAACACTTAACAAATACTGATATTGGTCAGCATAGGGCATTGACATAAATGAGCTAAACTTGCGAATACCATACGCTTTAATGATAGAGTTCCATAATTCGTTTTGCCATTTGTTTCTCATATGACAAAAACAAAGAACACGTTCAGTCGTGTTTTCAGTCAATACATTGCACAAATAACATCGCTGTAGATATGGACTTGAAACAACGTTTCCGATTGCATTTAGGATTTTTACACATAATGGACGAACTTTTGGACAGTTTCTGGCGGGCGAATCTCCAAAGAGGGGAGCATGAATATTAAAGATTCTTATCGGTAGTACTTTCCATCAGGATATGGAAGATGGTAGGGAGGACATTGACAACAGATGATTTAAGATGAAATATTACGAACGTTAATATGAGGTACGAGATTATATGCAATGAAAGCAGTACGGCTGGTGTAAGATAATACAACATTTAGAAAAGCATAAGTATTTAAGGATGCGTTCTTTTCTTTAGAGATTCGGGTCTTGTTTCGAAATACAGATTGGAAATAAAAGCAAGTCGTGTTGTTCCGGAGATAATTAGCACTGCCCCATTTTATAGATCCTTTTTGTCTGCTTGCGTAACATGGCCCAAACCACTTTTGATCATTCTAACAGAGGCCGAATAAATGAGGAAAATACGTTGCCAGACAAACTTCCAGGAGCAAACGCTAGAAATAGTGCCACCCAGATGCTTATGAGTTGTAACTTCCACTATTTGAACGTTATACATAAAGAAAGATGTATATGTCTGGCTGCTAGTCTTTTAATAGATGATACTTAATTTGATTTTCGCTGGATTGAATGATACAAGCCACACATATGGATCTTTTCCATGTCACGATTTAGTTGCTGAGCAGCAATTATAGGGTCATTGACAATGCTGTAAAGGGTAGTTTCATCTGCCAAAAGACGTATTGTTGATCCTATTTCCCATACAATGCCATTATTATTGACTTGGAAGTGTAAGAATTATACCTTGAGAGATTCCAGCAGATATTGAAGCCGTATCAGACATATAACAATACAAGACAATGCACAGTTTTTTTCCACTGAGATGGTATTAGTTGCCATAAAAATAGGGAACCAAAATGCCATTTCTCCGAATCATGAAAAGAAGACCTGCAGTACTGATCAACATGCACGAGTGTAAGTCATACATACGCTGCGATGCATACGCTATTTTTCAGACCATTTTTACTAAGTAAAAGTCCGAGTGAAATGTGACAAAAATAAGACATACACAACGTGCTTACTTACATATCTATGAATGTTCGTGTGTGTATTTCGCCGATTTTAACCTTTGGGAAGCAGTGACTACCTCTCTAGGTATCTCATCGTCATTTCAGTCAAACCACTCTTTTCTCGAAAAATATCAACTAACATATTTTCATATTGTTTTTTGTACATTAATTTTATTAGTGTCCTAACAAATTTATTACAATACAATGAGCATATTCCAAGCTTACCATTCACAGCTGCAGTGCGTTTAGTAGGGCGAGCGTTTTCAGCGAACAGGTGCCTTGTTGAACGATTTCGCCTTGTTGAACGACCGTTTTCAAAATGACGGATCTGTTTACTGCTTTATTGATTGAAGAGCTGTCAGACGCTGATGACATGCAGACAATCAACAATGACACTTTCCACAGGTTGGGAAATGAAATGGATGTTTAAGCATCATTTACAATTTAAATATAGGACTTTTAATAATTTATTTTTAGTTCACACAACAAATTCTGTTGCACTCGCAGCATACAGGTAAATTTAATCTAGGTGAAATTATGGGACTTGTCAAATAATTCTATTTTCATACATTATATTATCATGTGTCTGTAAATATACTTCTGTAAAACCCTATGGCATGGGTAAATAAGCTTACCCCCCACCCCCTATCATATTTATCATCAACAACTGTTATCAACACCCAGTGTCATGTAAGAATCTTACCTACCGGTGCTGCATTGGTGCCTAATGATAATAGTGATCCTGTTTGGGTGGGAAAATATGTGAAGGAGGTTGTCCCATTGTATTCCGATGGGACGTGTAAGTCACATTTCCGGATGCAGAGATCCACTTTTGAGGTTAATTTCATTTTTGAATGTTTTTATTACGACATATTTTACTTGTAGTAAGATAAATGGACAACAATAGTTTGTTTTTCTTGTTGGAAATAGTATCTACCTTTTTGCAATACAACTTTCTTTGCTCAATTTTGATAGAATTGAAAATGTAGTGTCTAAGTTGATGGCATCGGGGTCAATAATTACTTTGAATGCTCACTCAGGGAAATATATTGGTATCTTTAAATGGATGAGCGAAGGTAGTTGCATCGGTGCTCGTTAATAAATGATCTCCTTCATGTTATATTTTTTCAGGACCTGTGTAAAACTGTATGGCCACTGATGGTCAAAAATAGATCTATTACTGTGCAGAAGAGGCTACTGGCAACGTTGTGGCTCCTCAATAATCAGGAGTCCCACAGGGGTGTAGCAGACAGATTTGGTATGAGTTAAGGTATTTGAAATTCAGATTAAACTTAATGATAATGATTCTGTTTGAATTAAGAAAATGTAATGCATATTTTTCTGTCAATGCTCATGTTTGACGAGAATTCTACAAATAGAATAAATGCTTTGTCTGAAAAAAACGTTAAAGAAATTAAACTTTTAATCTTTTTTAGTCATACAATGATAATAATAATAAAGGTTGTCAGTGTGAGATATTTCTATTTTAACCTTCAGTGCATAAAATATATGCAACTTGTACATGAAATGTACCTTTTAGTGATCATTTGAAGAACAAAATTACGCTCTTACAATTAAACATATGCTATAAATAGTTCAATACACTAAGCTTCAATAACATTTTCACACAATATTTTCTATCTTTATTAAGGGGCGCTGCACTTGACGGTCATGGAAACTTGCCAAGTTCTGTTTATGTTGATGTCGGACCTCATTCAGTTTCCTAGGACCATACATTACATGAAGGATGCGACAGAGGGATTCATGGCTAGGTGTGGTTTTCCTGGTGGTGTTGGTGCAATTGATGGGACCCATATCCCAATACCTACACCCACCATAGAGCACAGGGCATCCTTCATCAACCGAAAAGAGTTTGCTAGCATGATCCTTCAAGTGGTGTGTGACAGCAACCTTGAGTTTCTGGATGTCTACACTGGATGCCCAGGGTCTGTTCATGATGCACGAGTTTTCAGAAACAGATACATACTCTTCCTGAGGAGTTTCAAGTTTTAGGGGACTCAGCTTATCCTCTCTCAAAATATGTTCTCTTTCTTTACAGAGACAATGGCCACCTCGACAACACTGAGAAGAAATTTAACAAGTGCCACACTTCAACTCGGGTTGATGTTGAAAGATTTATAGGTCTGTTAAAGCGAAAATTCCGCCGGATAAAATATATGAACATGCAATAGGCAGAAGAACTCCAAGTTGTAATTTCTTCCTGTTGTGTCCTTTACAATTTAATTTCTAACCATGAAAATGATTCCAACATTGATGCAGATCCAGTAGATGATGGTGTTGAGGAGCAGGCTTACAACGGGCAGGTGTCATTGGTTGGTGTGGGAAAACGAATGGAGATTGCTGATGGACTGTGATGTTGATGGTCTTATGTACGTATAAGCTTTTAACCATCCTCTGATGCATGCCTACATCACTATGGACGGAGAAAGTGCTATCGACCGTTTACGCTATTAGCAAGGCAACCTAAGTACAGAAGGAGCTTGAGGTTTAGGTAGATGATTATCAACATTGCGTGGTTTTGGATTGCAAAGATCAGCATCTACGTAGATTTTAACCTTCCTCTGATGTATCCTAACCTGCTTGTAACATCAGGATGGACGGTGAATTTGATGTATACCGTTTAAACTATAAGCAAGGCAGCCTTAGTAAAAATGGACCTTGGGGTTTAGGTTAGGATAGCATTTTTCGCATACAATGCTCAAAAAGTATATTTCTAAATACCAGAGACCTTTACAGTCATATTTCACTATGAAGCATGTATGAACTTAATTTTAGTCTAAGGAAATGCTTTGACAGATAAACAAAGATTAAACTGTTATACAGGTGACAGACATTTCGTTTGCATACAAATATTTTATTTCACAACAACTTAAAAGAAAACAACATTTTAAAACTGGTACAAAAGCGAAATGTCTACGAGAACACAAGGTGGTATAACAATGAACATTTGATCTTGCTGTGATGAATCAATATAGATAAGTTATGTTAGGAAAATAGGCACAACATATATACATATTTTTTGTAAATCAAAACTAATGATATGCTTTTTTATATGCTTTCCTGTGATTTATAAAAGCGTATCAGCGAAATAAAAATGAGATTTCACTGTTTCATTTACAAATCGTAATGAATTATACAAAAATTCAATGATGATACAATGATTTTTGGTGCAGTTTACTGCCCTCTAAAGGTTTTTCCCCTTGTGAAAAATTAATGAATCAAAAAGCAATAAATTTCTTGCCAAATAAACAAAATCTTGATAAGACTAAGTCTTTCACAGCATAATGTATGGACAAACAAGAGAAAACATGTATATTTGTAATTATATTACCTACTTTGGCCTGGTTTTGTACTTTCCTCAAGTCTACTTTTTCCCAATTTGAAGGGCACAAGCGGTTCAAATAATTTCAAAAAAACATTGCATTAACATGTAGAGCACGACCATATCGAAATGTAACATGTATTGAGGGCATGTATCATTTAAAGCACATCAATATCATGTGTGGAATGACTTCCCTTTGAACATAAATCTGAATACTGTCATGAATAGGTCCAAAAAATGCTGAAACATGTATTTTTTTCATGCATATGTAGCAATGACCAGGACTTTGAAATACAGCATAACTTCAAACACGCAACACTGACCAATGGAATTTATTACTAGAGGTTCTAAATCTAGCCAACAATTTTCGTACAGGAAACGGTAAACTCATATTAAGGTATCTTTCAACATTCAATAAAGGCATTTGTAAGTATCACAACGTGTGGAATTATCTACATCATCAAGCCATGTTTGTCTACAGCAATCAGCAATTCTTGTTTTAAAATGATACATACATATATTTATATCCTCAACATCCTGGGTAATCCATACCCATATGTAACGTTATTTCTTTGATAAAAGTTGCCCATGTACGCCTACCTTGCAAAATGATCCAAAACTTGCTGGGAAGTGTCAAACATGGTTAAGGCAATAAAGATTTTTTTATTGTTAAAAAATGTTGTCATTGAATATGACAATTTTGTACAATGAAAAGCAACGTTTAGTATTAATGAAATGTATTATTGTTGCAGGGTCGAGTAATTTATCAATTGAACGTATTTTTAGCATCGCATCAGTCTACTTAAAATGTCATTTCTCTTCTCTGCTGTCTCAACCATGCGTGTTGAGAGCTTTCATACTCTTCCACTGACACTTTTGTTCCTCAGCAAAGCGTTGGAACCATGCAGGTGGTTGACTTAGTTTTTTGCTCTCTTATTTCAAGGTTCTTTTCCCTCACTGTTTATGGTTCTTGTAGGCACTTGACTTGATGTTGCTGCTGAAGTTGAATTTTTCATCCTAGCTGTCTAGTTTCTATATATATATATATATATATAAACCTAAGACAAAACAGCTACGTTACATCATAAGTTACAAACTTATGTAAGTATACAATACATCCAACAATTTGTCAAAGTCGGTTTCAATTACGTCAATGGATATACATTTAACCGTATTCAAGGTCAGAAAATAGACGGAACAAAGTAAATAACTAACCGGCCTTGTAGTCAGTTAATGTTATGCAACAAACCACGCATTACAGCCAATGCTTATTTAGTACTTCTTACGAATATAAATGTTCAGTCATAAATACAGTACTGCAAGAATATCAAAGACAGAGCATGCAATTTAAAAACATCTTGGATAAATTGAGAGACATTAAAATTACTCATCCAAGTACAAATTTGTCATTTGAAACTTCCAGTAATTACACATTACGATGTTGCATTTGATGTTACAATTAAAACATTTTCTACTTTAAACAAAAAATATTTTTTTACATTAACACTATGCCTCAATACCTTTCTTGGAGCGTATTACTAGCCTTGGATGGACAGCCGGGTCCTTACACAGGAGACATTCCATCTGCTCCGTATACTCCCACCTACTCTGTCCTCTACCATAGCCTTTTACAAAATTGACATTGCAAACATATTGCCTTCACATGTATTGATAGTTCTCTTTGATAAATTGGTGCTGTAAGCAATTACATATGGGAAAGCACTTTTTAGTCGGATTCAATACCTGTATTTTATGGATCTGAACTTCTTATCGCAACCTTCGAAGCCATGTCATCTGAAATTCTCTTCCACACAGCCTTGGATTTAAATGCGCTGTTGTTGAACAGATCCTTATGCTCCTCATAGGCAGACAGCAGCATCAATATGTCTTCAAGTGTCCATGCGATGTCTACAAATGAAAGAATTGCATAGGTTTTTGTTTGTTTCAGTGTAAGATAATAATACACTTCACAGAGTGATCAATAAAGTTCAATTTGATAAGTGGCGCCCAAGAGAGCATATAAAAAACATTAAAATAAAAATGAAGCAGTCATCTGTAAAATATTTAACAACTACAACACACAATGTTAAATGCAAATGAGCAGGAACAATTTCATGGTTTCCAGTAGCATTCAAACTACTAAATTCATAGTAAAAAGGATTACAAGTGTGCATGCTGCATTCGCATTTTTTTCCTCAAATAAAACGATTAAAATGAAAAGTTACTGTCTTTTTCCTCAGCAGATGGTACAAAGTGGTCAGTTCTGGGCTGTTGGTGTGTCTGGTCTGGTATATTTGAAGTAAAATAACAAAAGCACATGAAAACGAAAGCCTTTCATATAGTTTCAAGACATGCTGGTATAAGTAAAGTTTAACAGTCGGCTGTTACATATCTTAATTATTGTGTAACCAGACTTACCAGACATACATGTATATTTGATAATAAAGGTCATCTAAGATATTTCCTCCTTGTTTGTACTTATAACGGTGCATTGAAGTATCTTGTGTACAGTTCAAATTTAATCAGATATGAATATATCCTTGAAATCTCTTCCAGCATGGAACTTGCTGCACACAAGTGTTTCCTGCATATATATATATACTTGAGGGCATAGCCAGAAGTTCGTGGAAAAGCTTGATAAAATGAAAACAATATGCAGCATATCTTAAAAACTTTCATACAATAATCAGGTAATTTGAAATTAAGAGTGCGAGGTTCACTGTATAGCATGTTATTACGACAACGTAGTGATCACTATGGAAACAGGTGGTCGCGCATTCCTTCGCAGTTGCTAAAATAACCCATGACAATCTCTTGTTTTGTTGACCACTCACATTGAAACCAATAAAACGGCGCGAAAGTTTGCACATTTGACGTGACGTAAATAACGTGTGATGAAGTTTTAAGACTAAACGCTAAGAAAAACTCCATCGCAAACACTTAAACTGATGAATGAAGCATCGAGTGAAACACCAGTGAAGCGAACGCTCGTGTACAAGTGGCACAAGCGGTTCAGTGAGGGGCGGGGCAGCATTTGTGGCGACGTGAGATCCGGGCGACCGGTTTCACAAACTACGGAGAGTGACGTCAAGGCCGTGAAAAACATCGTTGACGCTGATCGTCGAGTCACTCTTCATGAAATATGCAAGATGTTGGACATGAGTAATGGGTCGGTACGGAGGATAATGAAAGACAGTTTGAAAATGAGTCGAGCGAGTGCGCGTTGGGTTCGACGGTTGTTGACAGAAGATGAGATGAGCAAAAGATTACTTGAATCACGCCGATTCTTAGTTCGGTACGAAAAGAAAGGAAACCGTTTTCTAGAGAAGATAGTCACTTGCGATGAAACCTGGCTGTTTTATTACGACCCTAAAACAAAACAGCAAAGCAGTCAATGGAAGACTACCGGTTCCCCGCCTCTGAAGAAGGCACGATCATCCAACTCGATAGGAAAGCATATGTTTATTGTCTTCTTTGATGTGCACGGTGTTATTCTACTACATGCAATTCCGCAGGGTTAATCTGTGACGGGTGCTAACTATTCTATGGTAAAGTGATATATAACAAAATTCATTTTTATCAATATTTAGTTCTTGATTAAATCTGTATAAAACAATGTTTAAAAAAGTTTATGAATAAAAATATGGGATTGAATAAGTGTTAGTTTTAATTATGATATTTGAGTACGCAAAACGCGACAAATGCATTATGTTATAAGCCTCAGTTATGTTCTCCATTCAAGGTTTTAAGGCGTGACTTGTACAGGGCGATGGCATTAAAGAAACCACAGGCGTTACATGATGGGTGGATTCTTCACCATGATAATGCACCAGCGCATAGATCGGAGGAGGCCCAGACTACCGCGACAATCCAGCTTGAAGCGGCGATCATTCCCCCCCCCCTTATTCGCCGGACCTAGCACCATGCGATTGTGCCCTATTTCCGAAACTTAAATGTGAACTGAAAGGTAAATGCTTCAATGACTTTCAGGAACTACAGAGTGAAGCTCAGACACGCCTGTATTCTTACAAGTCAGAGTGGTTCAGTGACATTTACCGGCAGTGGGTAGCGAGACATCGACGTTGTATTGCGGCGAACGGCTCTTACTTTGAGAAGTTATGACGTTGACGTCAGATTCTAACGTTTGAACTGCGGGGGCTATACTGACCTCATGTTAATGAAAAAGCTGTAGTTTCCTTTATATTGTATGTATCAGTTTGGATCAGTTTGAAATTCTATATGTCATTTACAGCTGAAATAGATTTTATAGCGAGCTGACGTTCTTTGAAAAATGTTAAAATGTGTTGATTTTATAAAGTTATTCCACGAACTTCTGGCTATACCCTCGTTGGTAGGGGTTTTGTGGTGGTTCTCCCCTAGGAAAATTTAAACGAATTCTAGTCCGAAATGAGTACTTTTGTTCTCTGATATTGACATAAATAGTAAACTTGGTCGATTTTAGGGCGGGCGCACTACGCTTAATCCGCAAGCTGAACGTAATCAAAGTATTTGTACTCCAAATAAGAATTTTGTTGGTGAATTGGGAATACAACGCATAATAAAATGTTATGACTCCAATGAGTGTCCAACGTGACAAAACCTCAATTGGTGTTGCCTAGTCGGCATTTAACACAGCACAGAATCGGCTTGTATTCGAAATAAAATAAGTTTTGGGCTTAAACGGTAACTTATTGAATATGCGATATAATATCAAAAAGAAAACGTTGCAAATTTCCCTTGAAACAAAAATGCACTGAGATTATACGCTTCAGAATAGATATACAATACCTGGATGACATTTTTGTTGTTTCTTTAAATATTGTATGATAAACTATCTAAAGAATCATTTGCAAACAAAAGATCCCATAGACAGCCGAACATAATTTGAACCTGGTTAGAGTAAATGAATTCACCAAAAAAACCTTCTTATTAATTTTATAAATTAAAAAATGTAGAATTGGTAACATGTTATTGAATAATAACATATGTTATAGTTGAAGACATTGTATCTTAACCTGCTAATAGCAGATAATTAAAAGTCAAGCCTGTTATCCTTAAAATGGTTGGCTAAATGAGGGATCGCTCACTATATTTCCTTTGTAATATTTAATAAACCAGTGAGTCGGCTCATTTATTTTTCCTCAATAATCAAATAGATAAGTTGTATGGATTTAGTTAAAATTCTTCTCAAAACAATTTTATATGTTTTAAGTACGCTAACAAACAAGAACATGAAAGTTAAAGATTCATTGCGTGCATGATCTACATAAATTTACGCACAAGTTAATTAATATCCAGAAATAGTTTTTTCCTCAAAATTGACAGCTCCATATTCATTATCGATTTATTATCAGACTTAAAACATTACAGCTAATATATTTGTATTGTAATCACTCGATGTGCCAACAATACTTTATCCTCTTTTATATTGTTTTTTTCCCTAGATCATGCACTCATCTTTACTTGTCATTGCAAATGGTTATTGGGACAAAGTTCACCAAAACAATCCTCCTATCCCTATGCTCTTAAAATATAGTTCATGTTGTTTGTGAGTTGAAGTGTTGTATATAACATAGTGTTTATATATTTATATACTAAAATATTTCAAGACTATCGTAATAATGGAAAATTTGGATATCATGTAAGGCGGAATATTTTCCGGGGGTGTTTTGTCCAGGAATTTTGTCAGGGAGATGTTGTCCGTCTTTATAGACATTGGGATTTTTCGACCTCTTTTAAGCTGCACTTCATTGCTTGCACAGGGTATTTTGTCTAATATATTTGGAGTGTTATCACTCGATATTACAATATGTGCCAACAATACTTTATCCTATTTAATATTGTTTTCTCAACTTCTCACATTATGGACACACTAAAGTCATTATTCTTGTGGTATAGGTGTCTGCCTCTCACTCAAAAGGTTGTCGGTTCGATCAGCACCTGGCGTCTTTTTAATGATCACTCAAAAAGGACCATCACGGTACTTTCTTCCGTTACAGTTGATACATACCATGGGACAATTGACTGACAAAATTTCGTTGTAATTAATATGCAGGAGGCTGGGGAGATAACTCTTCTTCCAATGAAATCACATGTTTCACTCAAATATTGTTCAATATTTTGTTTTAATGGTGTTATTGTTTTTTCGTTAAATATTATGAACGATAGGAGAAAGGTCCACTACCTTCCTACCCACCCGTCGTATGTCCACTTTATAAAGTATAAAGTATTCTTGAATGTATGGGTTGAAAGACTGTATATGTGTCATTTTAATAATCAGTGAAACAAAAGATTTAAGGCGGTTTTGACGGTGTTGTCCCCCCCCCCCCTTCTAATTAAATGTCTGGTCAATAATACTGTTGGATCATCTTTCGTGGTTTCTTGTGGCCCATACATTCTTCTTATCATGCAATCGATCTACCATGTCATAGGAACCATGAAAATGCCACCTCGTGTGGAGAGGTAATTTGTTATTTCATTTCTCCAAGGAATTACTTAAACTGTGAACATAACCATATTTTGCAATTGGAGGAAACAAGAACCCTCTTGAGACGGTTGTTTATAGCTCGATTGGCAGTTCCTGTTGAGATATTTTGCATTTTGCTTGCTAAGATACGCACTTGATCAGAAATAATTCCATTATAATGCGATAAAAATGCATTCGAGTGCCGATATGCCAAATAATAAACCGTTCGTGTCCAATTGCAAAGTTCCCCTAAGCTTTGACCTTGACCTACTGACAGTTAACATAAGAGCTATCACAGAAGAGACGATTACCCGCAGACGCCGCCTGTACAAAAGATTGGTTAAATGTCGAGTTTTGAAATTAACATTATGAGCATTCCTTTAACACTTTATAAGTGTAGCTGCATTACTTTAGGCCTACATGAGACACAATATTTTTCAGACCATCCCTTTACTAACTCATCTGCCATAACTATTGGTAGACAAACTGAAATTTTACACGCATCGCATTTGTACAATCCTCCTTGCTGACCAACATTTTTCGAAGCTACATTGAACACATCTTTTTTTCATATCATTATTTTTTTACAAAGTCAACCCCATTCTGATAAATATATCTAGGAAGTTGCATGAGTGTAGGTTTTTTGTATGACCAAATAGGTTTTCAGATCATTATTTTTTACTAATTCAATTTGCAATTGATAAAACAATTGTTCAGTAGAGTGAAATGTCAAGTAAATCGTAAGCGCAAAACTAACCATTCTGGCCAACATCCCTTTAATAAGTGTAGGTGCAATTATTTTAGAGGTACGTCAGACCATATGTTATTAAGTCAAAGGCCATAACTTTTGTTAGACAGAATAAACTGTCAAGTAAACTGCAGGTGCTAATCTGCTCAAGCTGACCAATATTTGTATACAGTTCAACGAATGTATGTGAACATGAAACAACAGTTGTTTCAGGGAGGGACGTGATGCTACGTAACGCGAAGGTTTGCACTCCTATAAAAACCGCGTTTAAGTCTGAGAGTACAACTAGAGCTATCAATGGAAGTGACACCTACCCCATCCCAACTCACTGTCCGAGTATTATATTTTTAGAAGTAATTGAATGTTAAGATATGTTTTATATTACTGATACTGTTACGAAAAATGCCTTCACGAGTATACAAAATTATTGGTAACATTTTAGGCTGAAGTCTAAACTATATAAGTATGTAGTTTTACTATATAGGTATCAATCCGATTTTTTAATACTGCTAACAAAACAAGTCATAGGATATTTTTTGAAATCGATAGCCCCGATCATTTGTCCATATTTCTTGGTCAAACTGTGGTACCTTTGTTTTGCAAGAGTTTAAACCATTTTAACAGTGACCTTGATCTTTGACCAACTGAACCAAAAACAAAAGGTAACAAGGGCAACCTACAAGTAAAGTTTCATCATTCTACTAGATGAAACTGGTGTCAAGTTATTAAGCTGACATGGCATGGTCTACCAACAATGTGAACAATTAATCTTTTAAAATCTGTTAGTATAGTATAATATTCCACAACTTTGTCCATATATATCGTATATAAATTTCAAATAAGGCAATGAAAAAATATTCTTACACTCCGAACAAGCAATTCAGTGAATTTGGCAATGCTGGAAAATTCCATCTGGCACTAGAGCAACGCGCAGCAAGGCGCCACTTTTGATATATTATGTACATTATGAAAACGGAATTCTGACATCTTTATGCGTTTTTATGGCAAGTCCTATCAACGGCCCCTCAAGTGGCTTCGAGTATTTATCTTTTTGTTTTTATTCGGACCGGTGACACATTCGGGAGATTTTTCCAGGAATAAAGTCAGGGTGGTCTCTTTCATCCTACTTTTAAGCAAAACTTTATTTATTGCACAGGATTGTTTTTTCAATCGGTTTTAAAGTAAAAGTAACTTGGTCATCAAATTATGAGGTAAGATTTACTTTATGAATTTAGCTAAAATATCTAGTGATCGACGTTGCTCTTCAAATTAAGCGAGTTTATAAATCAAATTATAAAAGGGATAGCAATGTAACGGATATGGCACGACTCAGGGAAATGACTGTCAAATTTTCAGTTAGAATTGTACACATGTTCGCGTAATTGCTCGTCATGTTCTAAGTTGAGCACAAACGAACTCCGGAAATTAAATTTCTCCTTCCATCCACACAATTCTTGAATAACAAGGTCCATCCAAATTGGAAAACAATCCTCTGTGATCCTCTGTGATAACATATATAGGTTTTCCAGATCCCAGCAAGAATTTGTATCCTGGGCTTTTCCAATCAACTAGCAAGACTCTGAGATATAGTTTCAATGTATTTAGGTTAGAAACGAGGTTTATCAGACATCTCCTAAATAACAATTGTCATCAAACTATTTCTATCGGAGAATCTGATACATATTCGATTCAGAACTTACCCTATATGACTCAAATGGCATTCTTCATGTTTTGAGAGGCAATCAAATATGGATATTTTTTTTTTTTAAAGAATCCCAGCAAGTGCTTGGACTTTATCTAAATAATATAGAAATTGCAATTCAAATAAAACGCAAACTTGTTACTCACCTTTTCAAACCGTGTTATTGAACATGTATGTGACTTTTTACATGTAACTTGTTTCCCCTACTTGTTTTACTCATGTTGTTATTGGTCTAGTGGTATAGAAGTCTACCTTTCGACCAAAGGGTTGTGGGTTCGATCGACGCCAGGGAGTTCATGGTCTCACTAGTACTAGTTTTAACCCAGAACACAGACTCGAGAGTGATTCATATCAGCTTTCAACCGTTTCCACAATAGAATGAATTAAAAAAGCAAAGCATACAATCAAGTCATTGAACATAATTTTATTGGTTTTCCTGTGTGAAACGTTTTATCCACAATTTGTTTTGTCCGCGATATATGGGATTCACAAGTGATATATGAATCAAGATGATGTCATAGAGAACTAACCATACCAGACATAGTGTGTTTATAAAAAATATTTTTTCTCGACTTATGTTACAATAAACGATAAACGATTCCGCAAAGATCCATTTCCAATGGAAACATTAACTTATAAATGTAAAATGCACGAATACCATAAATAACAGGTTAGGCACAATGCAGTGTGATTCAGAAGATTTTACATGAGTTCTGACCGATTTCAAATAAATGTTGTCCAAGATTTTGTTACAAAACATTGTACGGTAACATCAGGGTTTTTTTAACTATATAAAGAGACAATTGACGTTATTTGAGTGCCTGTTTGCGTTTCTGCAGCATAAACACGCACACAAAAGTACGGTCCTTAAACAAAAGTAATTTCCTTTCTGGCCAATAATACCGTTGGTTTAAAGTATATAAGCCCTTCTTTTCCATTGTTTCTTCTGAACCTAATTCAATTCTTCCAAACAAGCAATGTATCATGCCATAGGAACCATGAAACTGCCACCTCATGGGGAGAGTAATTTGTTATTTTTCATTTCTCCGAGGAATTTCTTAAACTGTTAACATTACCATATTTCGCAATTTGAGGAAACAAACACAGTATTAAGATCAGTTCCTATGGAGATAAATTACATTTATTTTGACAGATTATTGAAATAAACACTCCATCCCAAAGAATTTCATCAACATAAAGTGATAAAAAAATAAAAAAAAGTCATTTTATCCCACAATAAAACTATAAGTGAAATATCTGTATTTGCATAACATACATCAAGTATTTGTGTATTAGACTTATTTTATAATCACAAGATGATTTTGCATACATTGGTTGCATCGGTAACTTTACCTATCCAAAGCCAGGCTGATAGAACGGACGAAGAGCCATTTGTTGTTATTGTCTTTAATTCAGAAAGCTCGGTCTCCCAGTAAAATTACAATCACATTTCTTTGATTCAATGTTTTTTTTTAAATTTTCTCGTATGGGAGTGAAGTATGTTAGTTTGAAAATTTGAATATTATTTAACAGTTTCAATTGAGATTGTGTAAACTAATCCTTGGTATAAAATCATCAATCCGTAATTGGACTGTTGTAGCATTTGGTATTAATCCAGCAATCTTACTAGTAATATCTAGAGTTGCTTTGTTTTTGGATCAAGTTGTTCAATTCAAACATTGCCAAAACTTGTAATATCTTTTATAATACCGCCTTGTCTAAACATAATGATGATATACGAATTTCGTCATGAATCACATTTGTTAAAAATACATAAGACAGTTCAGATATTTCTTAAGATTTATTAGCAGTGTTTACAGTATAAATAATTTTAAGGCTATTGTGAAGATCAAAATGCTCAAGAGTGGATGAGCACTGCGGGGGTTACTCTAATAAACATTTATTGTATGTCTTATATATAACAGATTATTGTTTTGAAGAGTATTTTTTATTATGATTTCTTAAGTAAATTGGTCTGTTGAGTTGGTTTTATGAATCATTACATATAATTGAAAAAGATGGTCAGTTTGGTATCGATAATTAAAAAAGATGGCCATTTTGGTATCGAACGCGTTCAAAATCTTCGTACTGTTGGTGAATTGGGAATACAACGGAAGACGCGTTTGGGTATTTTCAACGCATGGCTCCAATAACTGCCCAGTGTGACAATGCCTCATTTGATATTGACTAGGCGACATTTAACACAGCACAGAATTGGCTTGTATTTGAAATAAATTAAGTATTGGGCTTCAACGATAACTTATTGAGTATGCGATATAATATCACGAAGAACGTTGCACATTTCCGTTAAACACAAACAATGCACCAAGATACCACGCTTCAAAAGTAGATATATCAATATCTGGATGACGCTTTGAAGCTGGTTAGAGCAAATGAGTGCAACGAAAACCTCTGATATTTGTTCAATAACATACAAAACCTGTGGACGTGATGAAATGGTATTAAAACATATATTTTTGTTAAAGTTAAAGACATTGTTCCTTAACCTTTGCAGAGAATTAACACTCAAGCTTGCCATCCTTTAAAATGTTTGGTTATATGGGATTGACCCCTATAACACCACAGTTTCATTTAAAAAAAAACAATGAGTGGCCTCATTTATTTTCTTAAGTTATTATTTAGATAGGTTGTATAGATTCAGTGAAAACACTTCAACACAATATTATCAGTTTTAAGTATGCTACCAAACAAGACCATGCAAGTTAATTCATTGCGTGCAAGCTCTACATAAATTTACTTTCAAGTTAATTATTATCCAGATTTCTCAAGATTGACAGGTCCACATTCATTATCGATTTATTATAAGATTTAAAACCTTAAAGCTCAAGTCATTGGTAGGACAATGTATTCTGTCAATGAGGTTTGAAATGTACTTCGTTGAGTAAAACCGGTTGGTTTGTGACGTCACATTTGTGTTAACTCTGTTAACAATAATACAATGAGACTTACATGGGCAAACCCAAAAGTCGAAAATTGAAACAAACTGTTTAGAGACACAAAGTTAGGGTCAAAACGGCAATGAAATAGTAACAAACGTATAAACAACTCTTGCACAAATCAAACACCTCAAACAGACCATAACAATCAGAACCCAATAATCGTATTTGGTCATCGGTAAAATCAATCGTTACATTATTTAAGAAAGCTAATTTAAACTATTCTTCTTAGTAACAAATAAGATAAAACTACATTAAGCACCATTTTCTGTGACATTAACTAACTGTAGTAAGATAAAAACGAGCCAAGAAAATCTCGGGAATTCTGCCAGTTTAGGTCTTTCTTTGTTGCTTACTTTCAGACCACCAACGTTATCTAAAATGCGTCTTTCAAGCAGGTTAAGTTTACTTGAAAGAATTTCTGCAGCAAAACGTTTTCGATATTTTATATTTAGATAATAGTTTTCCCACGAGTGGAAACAGTTTAAATCGTTTATAAACAACCTCTTTGCGATAACACAATGCAGATTCACATCTGGAAACGTTGCAATAAAAATCAAATCTATAGCTAGCATTTTTTTATCAATTTAACAGGGATAAAAGTAATACGGGTACGTCACGGCTAATTTTAATGCCAGTCTAATTACCTAGATATAACTTGTGTTAGAATTGTACACAATTTCGCGCAAAATGTTTTAGTAGAACAAGGCTGTCCTTGCATATAAGCCCGTAGAATAGATTTATCTAATGAAATCATTCTATGCTGAGGAAAAACGAACTCCTCTCATTATGGACACACTAAATGCATTGGTCTAGCGGTATATGTCTCCGCCTCTAATCCAGAAGGTTGTAGTTTGGATCAGCACCTGGGGTAAAAAAAAATCAAAACCCCTCAAATAGGACATACTAGTATTGGTGTCTATTGCAATAGAAACATATGTTTGTAACATGTTCAGGACTCTTTTAAATATATTGAATAAATAGCATAATCCATAAAGATTATAATCAATTGTAGTCAATGTATGTTAAAGGATAATGAAAGAGAGCCGACAGTAACACCTTTGATGGTTCTAATATTTCGTCGTGTTTAAAAGAAAACTAAATTTACAGAAAACAACGGGTCGATCGTGTGCCCTCCTACCTTCATACAGCATGAACATATGCAGAACGGCGATCAATCCTTAAATAAGATTAAAAAACTGAAAGTGTTGAAAGGCTGTAGGCTCGACAAGCGTGATTTTACTTTTTTACAATTCTGTTCACAAGCAATTGAAATCGAGTCAAAAAAATATTTTGAGTGGCCCCAAACTGTAACCGGTAAGATAGTGTCAATACCTAAAAATGATTGATTTTTAATACAAGTAGCTTGTCTCATGAGAGTAACTGATAAACCTATATGTACTAGGATATATGAATATTGACTTCATCTCGCAAGTCTTTTGCTTTTGTAAAATTTATCAAATGAAACGCAATATTAGCTGAGGACGTCTGAATATTTGTAAAAAATAAAGTAAGGCACTGTCTTTTAGTCAACACATTTCCATTTTCTACGGGTTCCTCGCCGGTTTATTTAAGATTCTTCGGTTTGCTTTCAAATTCACATTGACGTTGCAATACTATGAGCGTATTTAAAAAAGAAATTGTATTTTAGTTCGCACTTCTTTACATTCCATAACACCATACGGCCCTTTGTTTAACCATGGCACATTTTTTCTTTAACTTGTCATGTCAAAAAGATGAGTCCTACAGCTTTATCATTGAAATAATTTTCTAGATTCGGCCAGGCAAGAGAAATTCCACACCGTTCATGAACATTGATATTATGCCAGTGCATAGCATTAAGAATTAACACGCTGATATATTTGTATACACATGCAGGGTGGTTTTTCACTAGCATGGACAACTTAAGGACAGACGTCAGTCTATCACGGACGATGAACGTTGTTGCTGTTATCCAAATGTGAGATCAACGTTGGTGACATAATTCACGAAGATATGCGTTTCACTGATAGAATATAAGCACGTGAGCTTCGAATTTCAAAGGATTCTGTTCATAAAATGTTGAAAGGGGATCTTCACATGAATAAAGTGAGTGCAAGATGCCAAGGCAACTGTTTAAGGAACATAAATCATAAGTGTGTTCCAGAGAGTTCTTAGAACGATAATGCTGTGAAAGAATTCCTGGATGGCATCATAACGCAAGTCGAGACCTGGTTATGGCATTATTGCCCCGATTCCAAACAGCAGTCTTTCGTGTGTAAGACACCCAATACTCCACCGCCGAAGAAAAACGAGGGTCATGAAACCGGTTTTTTATGGATATGCGAGGGATGATCCTAATTCACAAGGTGCCCGATGGACAGACCATCAATGTCGCAAACTATTCCAAAGTATTTTAATTAGAATTTATCAAAATCGGCAAAATAAAAACACCTGTTCAGGTACAGCTTTATTAAATGTTATTAATGTGGACAATTGCTTTTTCATTTGTATTAGAGACTTACTGTGCGTAATAATTTGAGCCATCATTTAAAGAATATTTTATCATTGTTTTTTATGGTTTTGCGGAGGGACTTGATGCTTGCTCTACGGGAGAAAAGGCCGTATTCCTGTGATCGTATTCTCCACCAAAACAATGCACCTGCTCACACAGCTACATCAACACAGCTTGAGATCGATGTTCTCGGATTCCAGAGGCTGAGCCAACAACCATACAGTCCAGACTTCCGTGATTCCTTTGAGTTGAAAGCTCAACTACGCGGTAAACACTTTCAGGCCGTCTGCAAGTTGAAGGTAGAAACGCAGGGGATTGTTCCTCAATTCGACAATGAATGGTACAGAGATACCTCAAGTAAGTGTACACTTGTATCTCGCGCCACACAGTGTGTACAACTTGCTGGTGATTATATCGAGAAAAATTGCCGCATGATTAATTTACGTCAAACGTAACGTAGGATAATGTAGCGGGCGCCGGGTCGCCGTTAGTGCCTTTGTTTCGATCAATGCAAAATAATACTTGTTCGTTATATTTTAGAACTTTTTAGATTATGAAAATAGATATTAAATTTTGCTGCGGTATAAAAATTTTTTCGTTTTACATTATGAACGTTAGAAGAAAAGGCAACGAACGTCCGAGATACTTCTTGTATGTCCACTGCATAAGATGTGTAAAGTGTTCTTAAATGTAGTATAGATATGAAATGCATCAACGATTTTATACGTGGCATTTCAATTATCAGTGAAATAAAAGTTTTGAGAGGGTTCGACGTTTGCCCCCAAACCCTGTTATTAATTGACCGTGAAAACTACTGGTGGATCTTCTATCGTGGTTTCTTGTGGCCCATACATCAAATATTCAATCAATGTATCATGCCATATGAACCATGAAACTGCCACCTCATGGGAAGACGTAATTTGTTACCTTATTTCTCCTATGAATGTCTTAAACTGTGAACATAACCATTTTTCGCAATTCGAGCAGACAAGAACCCTCTTGAGACGGTTGTTTATAGCTCGATTGGCAGCTCCTATGGAGATAATTTACATTTTGCTTTATGAGATAAGAACTTGATCAGAAATATTTCCATGGTCTAAAATGATAAAAAAAAACTACATTCAAGCGCCGATATGCCAAATAAACAGAAACAGTTCGTGTCCAATTGTAACGTTGCTCTATTAAGCTTTGACCTACATAGTGACAATATACACTGGAGCTATCACTGAAGTGACGATTACCCCCAGACGCCGCCTAGGCACAGGAATAGTTAAATGCCGTGGTTTGGAATTAACAACATGAGAATGTGCGTTATAAAATTCAACAATATTGTGCCAATCATGCTATGCTAGCCTATTTTCTATCCCGTTATTTACGAGTAAAGGGCCGTAACTTTTGTTAGATCTAGTGACATGTCACACAAATCACAGGAGTAGCCAACATTCCTTTAACATGTTCAAAGTGTAGCTGCAATACTTCTGGACCTACATGGGACAAAATATTTTTCAACCGTATCTTTACTTAGTCAACGGCCATAACTTCACACGCACCGCAGGTGTACATCTCCCCAGGCTGATCAACATTCCTATGGCGTTTTATGACTGAATAGTTTGAAGTTACATTGAACATATCATTTTTCAGATCGTTATTTTTATTATGTCAACTATTGCTTAACGATTAAAATGTCAACTATAACATAGGTGCAAACCTACCCATTCTGATTAACATTTACCTAGGAATCAGGAGTGCTGGTTTTGGGAGGTATGTATGACCCAATGTTTTCAGATCAGTTTTTAGTTTAGTTTTTTTTACTAAGTCGATGGTCATAATTAAAGTGGAGTGTCAAATTAATCATAGGTGCAAAATTGCCCATTCTAACCAACATTCCTAGGAATGTTCACGAGTGTAGATTTTTGGAGGTACGTATGACCCGATCGGTTTTCAGACCATTACATTTTATTATGACCGTAACTATTGTTTAACTGAGTGAAATGTCAATTAATCGTAGATGCAAAACTGCCCATTCCGACCAAGATTCCTAGGAAATTTCATGAGCGTAGGTGCGATACTTTTGGAGGAACATGGACGAACGACGCAATATTTTTCAGAACATTCATTACTAAGTCTAAGGCCACAACTATTGTTAGACAGAATGAACAGTTAAAGTGCTTAAAATGAAGACTTAAATCAAAGATAACCTCTATTTTACATTACCATTTTAAATGAAACAAAGGGCAGTCTATGCCCCTTAAACAGCACCGCATTTGGTGTATTACCGAAAATTGATAAAGTCATTTATTTTTATATCAAACACTTCGACAAACCGGTTTCCAAAAATCATGTTTTGGCAGAACGCCATTGTGAAAAAGTTTGTCGAAGTGTTTAAAGAATCTAAACTCCCAATCAAACTCTGGTGAAGACTGAGGGCAGGGCTCCGTAAGCTGCGTGGACTGGGTTTGGTTTAATTTAAAATGGTGAAGAAATAGTGAAGTTATCTTTGTTTAAAGTATTTTTTTCAAATCAAAACATTGCCTTCCGACGTAGCATTTATGACGCAATTTATCACGTGGTATACACACATTGACTATGGCTATCGCTGGAAGTGTACTGCGATCCCTACCACATCACAACTTACTGCTCGAGTATTGTACTTTTGTAAGAATTGAATGGTTCGAGTGGTGTTATAACAATGATCTCGTTCAAGAAAAGTCATTACGAACATAGATTAATTGGTTACATTTGTAATAGTGTTTATTTAATCAGTTTTTATTTTGAAGCTAAAGTCAAAATATATATACTGTAGCTAGTTTTGCTATATATGTATTGATCCGCTCCTATAATTATGCTCACAACAACTCATTCAGTAATTCTTGGAATGCAGAAGCTCCGATCATTTGTCCATAGTTCTTGGTCAAACTTTAGTTCACTTATTGTGCAAGTGTTTTAAATGTTGACAGTGACCTTGACCTTTAACCAATTGAAACCAAAACAATGGGGATCACGGGCAACCTACCAGTGAAGCTTCATCAGTCTCTCTAAAGTTATTAGGCTGAGATGGCATGTTCTACCAACAATGAACAGTCAATCTTTTCAAACCTATCATTTCCTCTGATTTCAATGATGCATAACAAAGAAAACAAGAGATGTTTGTCAAACATTATGCACCCCCTGAGCGCCATGTTGTCAGGATAATATGGACAATTGAATGAAATATGCATGGACCGAAATGACAGCTGATTTGTTGCCATTAAGGCAGTTTTAAGATTATGACCATTAAAGTGTGAGGATAGAGTGTGCTATGACCATGACCTTTGACTCTATGAACTCAAAATCCAGAGTCATCAGCTGGTCACCAGAAACCTAAATGTCAAGTTTGAGGGCCATGGGTGCAGGCATTGTCAAGTTATCACACAGAAAAGTTTTTTTTTTCATTCAAGGTCACTGTGACCTTGACCTTTGACCCCTTAAATCATAAGGGGTCATCTACAAGTCAGATGCAACTCCAAGTCAAGTTTGAAGGCCATGGGTTCAGGCATTGTTGAGTTATCACTCGGACAACCTTTTACCATTCAAGATCACTGTGACCTTGACCTTTGGCTCTATGAATCCTAAAATCAATAAGGGTGATCTACTGGTCAGACTTAACATCCATGTCAAGTTTAATGATCATAGATTCAGGCATTGTTGAGATATCAGTGGGAGAAGATTTGTTAACTTTTTTGCGTTAAAGGTTACTGTGACATTGACCTTAGCCTGATGACCCCCAAAGTCGATAGGAGTCATCTACTGGGCAGGCCCAACCTTCATGTCAAGTTTGAAGACCATAGGTCCAGGAATTGTCGAGGTCGCTTTCAAGGTCACTGTGACCTTGACCTTTGACCCCTAAAATCAATAGGGACCATCTTCTGGCCAGGCCCAACCTCAATGTCAAGTTTGAGGGCCATGGGTGCAGGCATTGTTGAGTTATCACTCGGACAACCTTTTACCATTCCAGGTCACTGTGACCTTGACCTTTGGCCCAATGACCCCCAAAAACCATAGGGGTCATCTCCTGGTCAGGCCAATTCTCCAAGTCAAGTTTGAGGGCCATGGGTGCAGGCATTGTCGAGTTATCACTCGGACAACCTTTTACCATTCAAGGTGACTGTGACCTTGACCTTTAGCCTGATGACCCCCAAAAACAAAAGGGGTCATGTACTGGTCAGGCCCAATTCCAAGTCAAGTTTGAGGGCCATGGGTGCAGGCATTGTCAAGTTATCACATGGAAAACCTTTAACCATTCAAGGTGACTGTGACCTTGACCTTTGGCCCGATGACCCCCAAAAACAATAGGGGTCTTCTACTGGTCAGGCCCAACCTCCAATTCAATTATGAGGGCCATAGGTGCAGGCATTGTCAAATTATCACTCGGACAACCTTTTACCATTCAAGGTCACTATGACTTGACCTTTGGCTCGAAGACCCCAAAAAACAATATAGGGGTCATCTACTGGTCAGGCCCAACCTCCAATTCAATTATGAGGGCCATGGGTGCCGGCATTGTTAAGTTATCACTCGGACAACCTTTTACCATTCAAGGTCACTGTGAACTTGACCTTTGACCCGATGAGCCCAAAAAACAATAGAGGTCAGCTACTGGTCAGGCCCAACCTCCAAGTCAAGTTTGAGGGCCATGGGTGCAGGCATTGTCAAGTTATCACTCGGACGACCTTTTACCATTCAAGGTCACTGTGACCTTGACCTTTGGCCTGATGACCCCCCAAAACAATAGGGGTCATCTACTGGTCAGGCCCAACCTCCATGTCAAGTTTGAGGGCCATGGGTGCAGGCATTGTTGAGTTATCACTCGGACAAGCTTTAAAATTATTTTAGCATTAAAGGTCACTGTGACCTTGACCTTTGACCCGATGACCCTCAAAATCAATAGGGGTCATCTACTGGTCAGGCCCAACCTTCATGTGAAGTTTGATGACCATACGTCCAGAAATTGTTGAGTTATCACTCGGATAAGCTTTGGTCTACCGACGGACCGACCGACATACCGACATGCCTGTGCAAAGCAATATACCCCTCTTCTTCGAAGGGGGGCATAATTAACAAGAAACTACACCATTAGTTTATGTTTTACTGTATAAAATATGTAACATCAATACAGTATAAGTCAAACCAAACACTAATAAATCTCTGAGTTCAATCACTGCATTCATATTTGTTTATTTTATAAAATAAGATTTCTCACACAAATATGTGTTTTTCTTTTTGTTACGTTTTTTATGGAAATTACAACTTGACATCATTTGATTTTATTCACAAGCTTCCAAAGACAATTTGTCAGATTTTGTGGTCAAAACTCTAAAATAAATACACAGCCTCTTGTCCTATAGCCTAAGTAAACATAAGGTCTAATGGTCTCCCATCACAGTTAATCATCCTTCTTATCTTCACCAAAAACGTAGAAGTACAATGCCTTTGCTTCACCTGAAAATAATAAACAGGAAAATTGGCAACAAAGTCAAGAGAGCAATAATATGCATATAAATACACCTTAGTCCCAATGTAAGAGTAAGGCATTTTATACCATGGCCCAGTTTGCAATGCATTTCGAATTTCTTAATGAGACTTATTGAGAAGTTATATACTATAACATTATTTATTATTTATTTACCAAACCAACTTCCAAGCAATGTCATATTCATCATAATAATTATGTTTCTAGCCATAGCATAAAATTAGTCGTAACTTCATCTTAGTGCTATTGATAGAAGGCTTTAATCCATACCATACAAATATTCCTTATGAGAAATAACCTTTTTTCTTTTAAATGAAACTTTAATAATGTTCATACATGTCATAAGTCACCTTCTATTAAATAACTGTTACAGTTACATTACAGTGCCGCTTCGACTTTGGTTGTGTCTGCTTCCTTGTACTAGGCTCGGCAATACATTAGCACAACTTTTGGTCATTTTTTTTAAAAGCTTGTTTGTCAGGTAACGAAATCAGAAAGCTAACCTGTAAGTTTAGCGATCGCTTGACGATAACATCCAATTAAGAATAAGATGGCAGGTAAAAACCCTGTTTAAAAGGCTACTTACTTGCTCCGTATTCTCGGCGGTATTTCTTTTCCCGCTCTGCCTTGAAGTCAGTTAATGTTTCATACAGTTCCGTTACTGGCTTCTCCTTCTCAGTAAGGTATCCTGAAGAATTTATAACAATATACATGATCATTCAAGTAACAAGGTAATACCGGGTAGTTTAAACAATTTTACAAATTCAATTTGGCTTATTTTTGGAGACAACAGCGAGCAATTTGCTGCACGGTTTAAGGAATTTGGCTTTTTGTGTGTAAAAGAATAAGTGTTCTTCATTCCACAAGAAAATGTTCCCCTGGTAGAGATCAATTTCTGAAAATCTTCTTCAAAGGCAGACACCTTTACTACAAGACCATTTTAACCTTCTAAATCACAAGTGCCCTGGAGCAGGAGCCAATGCTTCCTCACCTTAATGCAATAAATCAAAATCAGCATCTACAAGTATTTCTATATAGTTGTTCAGTTATTACACAAGGGAGATGTATTTTTTCATTACGGTATATTTTTTGTAACAACCATTGGAGAATGGTTTAAAGTAAGCTTCTGCATAATGCTTAAAACATTTAAAGCACATATTAAAACACACACTTAAATTTATATATATATATATGTCTTTTAACAACTGACTATCAAAATTGTGTAGGTAGGGTCGGATAGTCTGACCCAAATGTATTGGTACACATACATGTAAGCACTGTATCTTGCAACATGTGTTCAAAGTATCATGTGGATATCTTGAACAGTTTTGAGTTAAGGTTTTGCATGCTGATCCAAAATTCAGACTAACAATGGCATTGGGTTGCAAATAATTTATACTCCGGTTCTTTAGTACTTGCAAACAAGCTAAGCTAAAGCATTCTACTACCATGGTGTTGTCAAACTACACATGGTAAGTGAGTCATAGTAATACTTTATTACTATTGACAGAATCTTGCCTTAGCCAAAATATTAAAAAGGCGACCCGCGAATAAAACTAAAAAAAATTGAAGTGCTTGGGGCTGTTTGTATAAGTTTTTATTTGTAAAGTCAATGATCTAACATCTGTATAAATGTAAAAATATGGCAATGGATCGTAGTTTGTATTTTTTGTTCATATTGAATACTGAAGTTCAGTTCACACAATAATGTAGCAAATAAGAGCTGTCACAGAGACAGCGCGCTCGACTATTCCGCCGCTTTTCGGTGTATGGATTGAAAAGTTTTGGCGAAACATGCATGGATCACTGTTAGATTAGATTTCAATGCAATACATGATGTGCTGAGATATTTACATAAATTGAATGGAAAATATTTGAGGTAGAACGCAAACTTTAACGTAAGTCGAAAAAGGGGCATAATTTTGTCAAAATGTTTGATAGAGTTACCTCCTCCTGTGTACAGGCTGGGCGGCATGATTGTGAACAAGCGTGCAAAGTTTCAAAGCCAAATGTCAATGGACTTTGAAAATATTTGAGGTGGTACAAAAACTCTAACAAAAACTTTTAACATAAGTGGTTACGCCGACGCCGACGCTAGGGTGACAAGGATAGCTCTCCTTATTCTTCGAATAGTCGAGCTAACAATTGGAGCTATGACTCATACAATTTCAATTTAAGACTTAACTCGACTAAGATCTTGATTGACATCAGTAGTATATAGCAGATTTTTTTTAAATTAGTTCTGAGCCACCCTCTTTAGATCTTTAATATCTTCATACGCGTCTGCCATGTGGTCATTGTGTATCTTGTCATTAGAAAAGATTAATTCATTTAAACAGAAATATCTTAAAGAGTTAAAACGATAACTTACAAATCATCCGTCTCAAATGGTTTAATCAAATAAAAATAAATGTACCTTTAACGAGTTGTATTTCGATGTGACTGTGTTTAATTAACAATATGAAATAGTTTAGCATACTCACGTAGTCTTGTAAATCCATAAAAGAGACCAGAGGCAAAAAGAATCCATCGCATACCCTGAAAACAAGAAGATCCTTTGAATGTGTTTGAAATATGATAATGAAATCTGTAAAATAACATTATAAACTTTAAATTAAGAAGACATGCAGACTACCATGACAACATATCAGTGGTCGAAATTAACACCATTTAAGTCCGCAAGCCTGGTCAAATGTTTTCCAGATTTGCTCAAATTCTTAATTCTAAATAGCAGGGCTTGTTTTTAAAATTTGATGCTAAGCAATAGTGTAAGTATTCTAGCTTGTTCATCAAAAAGTCTTTATTTTGATGACTGCAGATATTTTGCTTTTTCTTGCACAGACTAATCTGCTACAGTTTAATAAGGGATTCCGAATCAGGGGTAGTTCCGAATCAGTCGTTTAAATTTACATGAAAATATCTGAGAATGACCTGCATATGAAAATTTTTCTTACATATATATTGTGTTTGACGCTTTGTTATTGCTTACAACAATTTTAGAACGTGTACACATCAAAACTACCTTTGTGTACATGTTTACAAATATCGCGCATGGAACAATTTTACCGACGCACCGGTAATGGAAATGCGCTTTGGATGAAATAACATCAAATAAATAGGTAAATAAGTGGTAAATACTTGTTATTTTGGGTTTTAACATAAGATGGATATTAACTTTAACAGATGCTAGCACCCCACAAAAATATATTGAGAATGAATATTGATTTTACATTGAAAATGAAAGTGGGTTATTGCGGGAATTCCGGGTCACATGTTGGGGGCTGTCTCAAAGTCTAGTGCATTGTATATTGTACAGTAAATAACGTTCTGGTAAACAATTCTGCATACTTGTGTAAAAATATTTGTTGAAAACTCAACTTTCTACATAAAATCACTTTTTAGTTGCAAGTAAAATTCATAGTGAATGGTTTAAAGCTGCACTCTCACATGTACACCATTTTTACAACTTTTATTGTGTTTATCTCAGAAAGAGCAAATTTTTGCATAAATATCTGCAAACCAATGATATAAGATTGCTGACAAAAAATCAGATTGTAGACTATTATATTTCCGTTCAAAAATTTATGTTTTATGGCTTAAACCCTTACTTAATACGGTTAACGGTTTAAGAAAAATGCATAAAACATAATTTCTTAACTTAAATATAAAAATCTGTGATCTGATTTTTTGTCAGCAGTCTTATATCACTAACTTCCAGGGTTTTTTGGAAAAATTGGCTCGTTCCAAGACAAAAAATAAGATATAAGAAAAGTTGACAAAACGTTCAATCTGTGAGAGTGCAGCTTTAAGAAGTTTGAACCAAAAATACTTGTCTGAAAATTAAATGATAGAAATCATGGCCTGAAGTTTACAGAACATTAATAAGCCATTGGTTCAGTATATAAATTTATGTTATAGTAAACTTGTTATAAAATTTTAAATGTTGCTAGATTTTATACTTAATAGTAGAAGCAACTGATGGCCATGAGGTTGTGGGTTTGCAGGGGCAAACCTCGAAATTGGAAGTTAAGAGGGGGGAGAACTTGTGGTTGCAAATTTGTAGCTCATTTTAGTTAGAAATCATCAGTGAGTATCTTGTAAGTTATTTAGTGTTTTCTTTTTACTTAATTTCTTAAAAACTTAGATGAGTTTAATCACCACATACAAGTACACAAATTTACATACAATTCATTGACACAGTATGAAGTGTTTTACTAAAAGTGTGTTTTATTTCCAATTTTATGGTGAGAGGAACTGTGTATGCTGAAACATGTGGTGATCCAGTACCAAGTACATGTCAATGGCCAGAGTAAAATGAAGTTACATGGTGATGGTGTGGTGCTTCAAAGTCAATACACCATCCAGCCAATGGCATCATGCTTTGATGAAACTGTTAAGAATTTGGAAGATACTGTTGCTGAAATGACATCTGGGAGTGCAATGAACCTTGTGATCAGAAATATAAACAGTTAGATTTACTTTGTATTGAAATTTTATCAGATAATGGGACAATCATACTTTTAGCTTTATACTTTTAGCTTTTCTTTTTTGAATTTTAAGAAAACAGTCGAGGAATTGTGATACCCTTGGCATTTCAGATATGATAACGTTTAAGATATTCAAATGAAACTTTGTACACATGTTTCAATAGCAACTTCATTGGGCAAAACTCCAGCTTAGAAAATGAGTGAGTAGTAATGCCAATTTTCTACTATTTTCAAAACCATCATTATCTTATTCCATCATATCACCATTTCATAAATACCATGTTTGTTATCTTTATTTGTTACATATTCTTTTTATTTAATTTCTAGTCAGTGACTGGTACTGCATGTGTTAAAGGTATTAACAAAGCCAGTAGACACTGGTTTATATATTCCATGTATATTTTGTCCCAATTTATTTTTGTTACTGGTCTGTGTTAAAGGTATTAACAAAAAATAAATATAGTTACAAAAGATATTTGTTACATTCAGCCCTACTTCAAATACATTAACAAGATTGATGGCAAAATCAATCATTTTGGATTTTCACTTGACCACCTGTCTGAAACCCCACATCCTTACTTTAACCCACCAGCCTTACTTTTTCATTTGACTTGGACAAATGATTATATAAAATAAAGTTAAATATGACCAACCTTCATATTTATAAGAAATAAGTGCCTGTCAATGAGAGACTGCAAGTTCATTATTTCTAACTAGCCTTTTTTTCTAAATAAAATCCACCCAAACACCCAATTTAATTTTTAAAGTCCGCATGAGAATTAAAGAAAAAAAATCTTTGGCCTTTTCCATGTTTGTATCGACATGTGTTTGACAGTTCAAGTTGATTTTGAAACGACCCCCAACTTCAGAGAACAGAAGATTCAGTGATAGGATAAAACAGCCTAACATAATATCACGTGATCCTAAACACCTTCAATTGATTCGGAATTCCTACGACGAGTGGGTATATTTAGACAACAAGATATATGGACTTCAGAAGTCTCATCATTATTTGAAAGTAATAAAAATCTAGTCCATATATATGAGCTCATGAACATGTATTGTTTCATTTAACTGACTATCCTAATATTTATACAGCACTGGATTTGTCCTTACTGATTCGGAATCCCTTAATCGACTGTATGACATATTGCCTTTACAACCAGTCTCTGTAAGACAAAGACTGTAAAGGCAATAAGTCAAAGCAGATTAGTTTACATGACATAAAAACATAACAAAAATGCAAGGGCACAGTTATTCTACTGAAAGAATGCTTTTAAATGGAATAAGATGTACTTAATGCAGAACCTTTAAAAATGTTTACTTTACCCCACCCACTCGGTTCAACCTTGTACAACTTTTCTGACAGCATTTTTTATTACCCGAATGAAAACTGTAGGCTTTCTAGGTGCCAACTGTGTTAATGGGTTGGGCGCACCGGTCTGAGAATGCCATGTTTTACTAAGGTTTGCAATGTAATCGCCGGTAGATTTGTCTGGGAGACTCATGTTGCCGAGGTCAAACCGGTGTCGGCCGAATAAACTGCCTGAGTAACTAACCCTAGTTAGAGCATAATCCCGTACATTCTCCGTACATTCATGTTCCTTTTTATCAGTATTCGTTATTCTGCTTCTATTCGTTTAAGGGCTATTTTTATTAAACGATTTACGAAAAATCGAGTCGGGTTGGGGTATGGGTCCAAGATAAAAATCAAATTCAAAAAGTGAGTGTTTGACTGAAAGATTTAAGGGTCCATGCCAAAGGTAAATGTTGATTTTTTATGATAATTATCATGATATTTAGACAAGTGATCGTTCCAATTTAACATTGAATTTTTTCAACTTTTTATTTATAACTTTCGGATTGTTTTTTAATGCAATATATACAGGTAGGTGAAAATGCAGTAAAACTGTCCTACATTTAAAAAAAATCTCTAGAGAGCCTGGACTCCCATAACAAACCGGTCCTGCACCCTTGCTTTCCTGTGCTTGGGTAAGAACCGGCCTTGTCTGCTCTATTGGTGTGAGCACCGTGCAGCCAGTGTTTGTTGCGGAAGTTGTAGATTCGAGCCACGCACCGGGCTCACTTTCTCCAAGGTAAGGTTTTCTCCGATTTTTAGGAAAATGAGTAGGGAGTTTAGAATGTGTGGGTAAGAAAAAGCGGCGGCGGGTAAGGTTAACTTGTAAGAGCGCCGGTCTACTGTTCCAGCGGTTTAAGGTTTAATGCACACCAAAATTATTTTGATTCCCATAATGGCGAGTCAGTCGCAGTCACAATGGCTTAAGGTAAATGCTATTATTGACATTTAATGTGTTGTGTGCTCGACTATTAAAATTAATATCTACATATACCAGTATCTACTTAGGCTTGTTGACATCAGCTAAACAATCTGCTGCATATTGCGATATTGTCTTAATTAGGCGGATTGATAAGTTTGATTAAAGTTTACTCTTAACCGTTTAAAATAAAAAAATGAATCATTGGTTGCTTAAAAAGAATATGTGGCTAGGAAATAAGTGTTTGCTGAGGAAGTATTGGTTGCTAAAGAAGTCATTGGTTGGTTTCTAAAGAAGTAAGTGGATGCTAGGACTTATTTCGTTGCATATATAGTCATCGGCTGCTATGAAAGTCATTGGCTGCTATGGGGATCATTGGTTGCTATGCATGTAGGTAGTTGCTAAGGTTGTCATTGGTTCCTAAGGAAGTCATCGGTGGCTAAGGTAGCAAGTTGTTGTAAAGAAAGTAAGTGGTTGCTAAAAGAGTCATTGGTTGCTAAGAAGGTTACTGGTTGCTTAAGTAGTAAGTGCTCGCTGAGTTAGTCAATGGTTGCCATTGAGGTCATTGGTCTCTAAGGTAATAACGTAAAAAACGTTAATGATATGCTTCTTAAAATTCAATTTGGAAATTCCTATGATGTCATAGCGCGAGAGGAAAACATACTGTTGACTGTGGAAACAGTCATAGAAAAATGAAAAACAGCAGACATGAACAGATTTGTATACTGTCCTTTGACACAAACATAATAATGCTCTTAATTGCAATTAAAGCACATATTTACGTTGAAAATGTGGAACCTGCCACACTACGCCTCATCATGGTTATCCTACATGGCAAGTTTTTGAAAATCCTATGATGCATGGTAAAGATTACAGCCCGGCCAAGGTGCAGTCCAGACCAGTCCTATAAACAGTACACATTTCGACATTTAACCTCTAAGTGTAACCTTGACATGAGATACAACCCTGGGTTTTGCATGCGACATGCCACTTAATTGTCATAAACATTCACGTCAAGTCTCTTGGAACTCTTGTGATGCTTGGTTAGGTGGGCTTCTAACAAGAGTAAATATTTCAAATTTTGACCTCTAGGTCTGACCTTGACCTTTGAGATACAGACCTTTGTCTTGTGTTCGACACGCCACCTCATCATTGTGAGCCTTATGGTAAGTTTTTTTTATAAATCCTATAATGAATACATGGTCAAGATACAGTCCTGTAAAGGTTTAGTCCGTACTGTTTAAAGGACGCATGTACGCACGCCAACAGAACTGCCATCGTGACAGCTATGTTTCTCTCACCGCACGTAGTCTCCACATTTTCACGTTTCAAACTTATTATAGAATGCAAATTCTAAGAAGTGTATATTAAGTTGTAGGGACTGTATGATGACATGGTGCATGCCAGGCTATGGGTACGGAGAACTCAGGATAATCGAGAAAATATTACATGTTATAACCATCTGGTACAATATATGATGGTCTAAACACTCGCACTAAACAGTAAGTCAATCAAGCTCTTTTTGCAAGGGAAATGGGGGCTACATTTGGTCATTCACAAGTTCTTCGGAGGTAGTCCGGACAAAACCAACATGTGGCCCATCTGAATTATTCCTCCCTGCTTATCTGATTGGATATATTCGGCGTACTGCTGAAAAAGTCGAGTGAAAAAAGCGGTTGGGACTTAAACCGAGTGCTCTCTGGATAAAAATGTTTAAATCCATGTAAACATTAATTCAGCATGAACTTAGGACAGCTCATTATTCTATTAACTATTAAAATGCTCATTTATCTGGTATCCTTATTACTAACATAAAAACAAACAGGGGAGCTAACTCAACATCTATTAATGCAAGAGTTATGGGCCTTGCTATGCATGTGGGTATAGTCTCTGACAACGTAAGTACTAGGATAATTTGATTATTATGAAAGTTTTTGTTTGAGTAATGGCAAATATTTTGCTGATGAGAACAAGGCTATGATAACACAACATTTTTTTGTAAAAAAGATGCATGAATCTATCACAGAAGCGACTCCTACATGTGCATACCAGCACCCTGGAGCTGGAACGGAAGGATGTAAAATAACATTTCAAAGCTGTTTTTTCCACAATATTGTTTAAATACTGGCATTAATTGAAATTTCGTGTGAATCTCTATAAGTGTTTTAGTCAAAGTCAAGTTGTTAAAAGCTTTTGCATGAGGATGCCACAGCATGACACATGACAACAACTGGCCTATGAGATTATGTACAGGATGCTCATTTAATTTCTGAGCCTTCAAAAACTTGAAATTTGCCGTTTCATATTCAAGGAAAGCCCTACTAAAAAGCCCTTTCCTCATAAAAAAGGAAACAAGTTTAAGAATTTGAGTACTCAATTTGGGTGTATAAAATCAATATCCAATATACAGATATTTGCATTTAATAAACAACAATGCATCAACTAAATTATCAATAAATACAGGGTAAAAATATAAATAAATAGTGATCAATAAATTAAGACACTAGCACAGAAACAAGATCAACAGAAACAAATACTAAAATTCACAATTCATTATGATCAAGTCCTCATTTAACATTTTGTCACATGTATGTATGGCATTGTCATTGTCAACAGCAAGCTATACCTCTGAGAATAAATATGGGTATAACCATGGAAACAGAACTATGTAGCCCTGTTCATCTAATATTGAATATATTTTTCAAAAAAAACATTTTTAAGTTAAATAATACATACTATTTTAAAATCAAGGCCATAAGTACATCTATAATGTCATTGTTTTCTACTACAGCTTGTAATAGTTTGTTTTCTTCAGAATAATGTATTGATTATTTATCATTGGGTCTTAAAAATTAACCAACCAAATCATTAATGGATTCACTATAATATATGTCAATTAAAAAATGTTTCCTTAAGTTTTTACGCAAACTACACAAAGCAAATATTCACTACCACTTTCAGTATCAAACAGGACCAATACTGGTCAATATTCACTAACATATTTAGTACAGAACAGGGTATGAATTCACCAACATCTTTAGTACAGAACAGGGCCTAAATTTACTAACTTTTAGAGTACAGAGCAGGGCCCAAATTATCTAACATCTTGAGTACAGAACAGGGCCCATATTCACTAACTTTAAGAGTACAGAGCAGGGCCCAAATTTACTAACATCTTCAGTACAGAACAGGGCCCATATTCACTTACTTTTAGAGTACAGAACAGGGCCCAAATTAACTAACATCTTGAGTACAGAGCAGGGCCCAATTTAACTAACATCTTGAGTACAGAGCAGGGCCCAATTTCACTAACATCTTGAGTACAGAGCACGGTCCAATTCACTAACCTCTTGAGTACAGAGCAAGGCCCAATTCACTAACCTCTTGTGTACAGAGCAAGGCCCAACTCACTAACCTCTTGAGTACAGAGCAAGGCCCAATTCACTAACCTCTTGTGTACATAACAGGGCCCATATTCACAAGCATCTTGTGTACAGAACAGGGCCCATATTCACAAGCATCTTGAGTACAGAGCAGGGCCCAAATTCACTAATCTTGAGTACAGAGCAGGGCCCAAATTAACTAACATCTTGAGTACAGAGCAGGCCCAAATTCACTTACATCTTGAGTAAAAACACAGGGCCAATATTCACAAACACTTTTAGAACAGAACAGGGCCCAAATTCACTAATGTTTTTAGTACAGAGCAGGGCCCATATTCACTAACCTTTTGAGTACAGGACAGTGCCTTTATTCACTAATGCCAGAATGTAAATTAATATGGGCTAAGAAATATGGACTACCTCAGACTTAGAATGATAATGAATACTGGGCCCAGAAATATGTACAACCCTAGACTCAGAATGATAATTGATAAGGACACAGAAATATGAACAACCTCAGAGTCAGAATGATAATTGATAAGGACCCAGAAATATGAACAACCTCAGAGTCAGAATGATAATTGATAAGGGCCCAGAAATATGAACAACCTCAGACTTAGAATGGTAATTGATAAGGACCCAGAAATATGGACTACCTCAGACTTAGAATGATAATTGGTAAGGGCCCAGAAATATGTACAACCTCAGACTTAGAATGATAATTGATAAGGACCCAGAAATATGGACAACCTCAGACTTAGAATGATAATTGGTAAGGACCCAGAAATATGAACAACCTCAGACTTAGAATGATAATTGATAAGGACCCAGAAATATGGACAACCTCAGACTTAGAATGATAATTGATAAGGACCCAGAAATATGTACAACCTCAGACTTAGAATGATAATTGATAAGGACCCAGAAATATGGACTACCTCAGACTTAGAATGATAATTGATAAGGACCCAGAAATATGGACTACCTCAGATTTAGAATAATAATTGATAAGGACCCAGAAATATGGACTACCTCAGACTTAGAATGATAATTGATAAGGGCCCAGAAATATGAACAACCTCAGACTTAGAATGATAATGAATATGAACCCAGAAATATTAAAACCATGACTTACATATGATTACATGTATACACCCTTGCAAGCATATTTGATCGATTTATTATTTTTATAGCTAAAGTTGCATATTTTGTGATGCAGTATGAATACATATTTTGTTATTCACTTGTCTTATTCATCTACACTGCATATACATGTAGGATATTTTATATCACACATCACATTGCCATCTTGAAATAATGTCATTTTATATTTCTGGAAAAAGTGTGATGTTACGTCATTAATAAATTGCTTGAAAATGGCTGCAAAATTACAAAGGTAATAAAGAATGTAAATTTTAATGTGGCCTAAAAAAAAAATACATTTGGTTCGGGCTACCCGACCCTACCTACGGAATAGGCGCCGACCCTAACATTTTTATAGTCAGTTTGAAAAAAAAAATTAAAAATTAAAAAAAAAAAAAAAAAAAAAAAAAAAAAAATCTTTTTTTTTTTGCTTTTCAATATGTAGTTTAAAACCTTAATTGCTTATATAGAAGATAACTTTAACACCATTCTCCAATGATGAAAATGACATTCTTATATAAAGCCTAATAAAAAAAAAAAAAAAAAAAAAAAAAAAAAACCTACCTACCCTACCTATTTTTGAAAAGGATGTAACCCTAACCAAACAATTTTTTTTTTAAGGCCTGTGTAAAAAAGTTTAAAACAAAATACATGCATGCACATTGCAGATTAAATGTATACACAGTCTCAGTAAAACTTAAGCCATGTATTTGCAATCAGACTAAGGTGTTCAAAGTAAGATTGTAGTTTACATGTAGCCCTCATAATTATTTTTTCTATACACATATCTGACTTTCTTAGGACATAATGTTCAAAAAATTTATGAGACTACAATGATTTAAGCAAAATTATCTTCCTTAAGCAGGAGGATTGAGTAACTGAAGGCAACAGCATTAAATTTGAATAAGTATGTAGAATTTTAAAGGACACAAACTCACAAGCAGTTATTGAGACATCTGGGGCTGATTTCTTGAATGATAATTAAACTTGTTTTAGCTGCATAACGTATAAATCATGAACATGTTAATTTTGCTATTTCATGATCTATCATCTACTGCTTCGCATCTCCTTTTAAAGTGGCAACACTTTTTAAGCAAAACTACCTCATAAATAATTGTAAGAATCAAGTTAATATTCAGCAATCAGGTTTAAATGAGATTTTTCAGCTAAATTGTGTAAGGGATTTCAACCTACTAAATAAAGTATTTTCAAAAAAATGAGCCCCTGACTACTGAGCATTTCAAAGACTTTATTATCCAAATCTAAGGCAAAGTGCATGACCATTAACTTGGAAAGCCTTATTCTCAGTTTCTGCACATGTATGACTTTTGGTTGGCTTTCCCAATATTTTCTCATTTGGACCAAATATGAATGAAACATAACAGTTATAAAACAAAAAAACAACCTGTGGATATTTCATAAAGACGTGTAAAAATATAGCTGCTTTTAAGTGCTACCTATAAATAATCTCATTCTCTGGTTTGAAAATTTATCTCAAGATTGCCTTGCGTAGCATTTACCCCACCAACAGTCATCAATTCATCAATTCGAAATATGTAGGGCTGTAAGTCAGCCCTGTAACACACATCAGTTTCACTGTGTTTTGTGGTGATCTCAGCTTCACAAAATGTCAATAAGTCCATGTAAAGCAGTGGTAAGTTGGATGATCTTGGATAAATGCAGCCATCAAATCTCAGAAGGATCAGGGGTGAAGACATTCCAGAGATAGTTATTCCTTGAACCCACCTCCACTGTCCAAGACACATTAAGGGTCAGGTTAAGCCTTAATCAGCCTGAGCTAGTCCTCCATAGCCACCCTACACAAATTGTGTTCACTGTAGATTAGAGCTAAGACATCTTGAAATACTTTTCTAGCTCCTCTCCCTCCATCCATTCACCTGGATGGCATGCAAGCCAGGCATAAGGGTTATGAGAGCTGGAGTCCATCTTCCTCATTCACATCCATCAATTTGATCTGGTTACAGCCCCCATTTCATTCATTATGGATCAGGGTTCAAACTTCACTGTGGATCAGGGTTAAGGCATCCTGATATACTTCTCCAGCTACGCCCTCCTCCATTTACCCGTAGGGCAAGCCAGTCGTTGGGGTTAGACACATGACTGATACAGTCTTCACTCTCGTAGACGGATCGTTCACCTTGGATATGTGCACTGTCTTCATCTAAAATAATCCAATTTTTAATTATAAAAGACATTGTCAGATTGAATTGCTTAATGACTTGAATTGTGTAGTTCAGTGGGCTGTTATCATCTTATACAACCCAGTTAATAGATTTGACATTAATCAAGTTCATGGCTTTAAACTTGCCTATTTTATTTTACTTTAACAAACACAAAAGAGCACAGCCTTTTATCAATTTCTCAGTCAATAAAAACATATAAATTGACAAACATTTTGCCAAATTTATGGAACTGGGCAGAAAAATTCCTATTGTCAAAGTGAGCATGTGCAACACATTTTGTATTTCTGGAGAGAAAGCAACACTTAGGTTTTTGAATGCTTCCACTTTACTGTGACAAAAAAAATACATTTTGTCTATCAGAATACCAAAATATTTTCTATTTACGGTCACCATGACCTTAACTTTTGACTGAAATCTATGGAGGCATACCACATTTGAAGACTACAACTAGTCATTTTACAATAATCTATCAGAAATGCCCATATATTTTCAAGTCAAGGTCACTTTAACCTTTGACCTATGCACCCTAAAATCAATATGCAGCATTTACTGACCATGTCATACCAATGTCTCCAAGTTTGAAGAATCTTCACCATCTATTATTATAGTTATTGATTGGAAATGAAAGCAATCTTTAGGCATCTGCCATGTTTTGCGAGCAACACAAAAATAATAAGCAATTGCCCTTAATTATTACCATTTTCTGGTTCTCCACGGAACTTGCTTGCAGAGCGTTTTTCTGGCTGCCTCATGAGTAATAGTACCACACCGGTCAGTGTTTTCAACACAGGCAAATCAAGGATACTCTGTTGAACTGCTTCCATGGCAATACTCCGCTTCAGCCAGGTACGCATATAGCGGGCATCTACACCCAGCTGACAGGCTCCGGTGTAACTGGAGAAAAAAGCATATATAAGTGCATGTGACAACAGTGAGTTCAGTGAGCATCGCCCTATTTTTAAAAAATAATAATAATAAGCTCAATGAAAATGAAATATCTTTTTGGTACTCTAGGAAAAGAACTAGAACTCGATAACTACATATAGAGATAGAAGCTGTTATTGAATTCTTGCACTTGTTGATGATTTGTAATGGACTAGTACCATGATTTTGATTCAAGATTCAAGTTTGATTGTGCTTTCAGGCATAATATAATATAACAGTGGCTCAGATTTACTTAATACAAGGATGAAAAAGGATCACACATAGATGTAATAAATGACAAAAATTGACAAGCGTCTAAATACCATAAAGCAACATTTTATTATATTATGTTTCACAGAAATAGATCAATACCTGAACTTGATCTTCTCCTGCAGTATAAAGTTGAGCCAGGCCTGACAGAGGGCCTCCACAGCCTGGGAAATAACGGTGAGCTGCACAGTTTGTCTGAGTTTCCCCACCCCCTCTAACACTGGCTCCAGCACTGTCTCCAACACATGCTCAATGTAGATGTTGTGGCCGGATACTGCCCCTGATAAAAGGCATCTTTCATGAGAATTAATCGTAATTGTGACATTAGTAGTGAAAATACATACTGTTATGGTTAAAGCGACATTTTGTATCGTGCTACATACACAGACTTTTCATGGCCACAGTTTTAACTCGGATGACAACAATGACACCTTTAACACTAAGCTAATTATTAAGCAATCAAGCAGATTGTTTAAATGAACACAAAAGCAACTCAATGTGCTAACAGATTGAAGCATTGTATGTACTTACCACTGTCTGGTTTCTTTCTCCACTGTTTCCCGGTGGCCATATTGGTCTTGAAGTAATCATGGGCTGCGCTTGTACAGTTCTTGGCAAACTGCTTCATGCACAGAGATGAAAGACTCTGCAGAGAAATGAAACAATTGTAAGAGCTTACTACAACAGTAAACATAATGCTCTCTAAGTGCTATTTAGTCAGATTCATGTGAAAAATTGAATAAATATACGCATGTTTTAAGAAGAAATTCATTGATAAATAATGGTTCTTTTATAGAGTGAAGCCAAAACAATGAAATTTTGAACTGCAGTCAAAATTTTCATAATATTGTTGAATGTGACCTTGACCTTTGACCAACTGATATATGTCCAAATAAGAGGTACTTGGCGATCTACCACAAAAGTTTCGAGGTTCTAAGACTGTTGACTGTGACCTTCTGATCTAAAAATTAGTGGTCATCTAATGGTCAATGGGAATCAACCAACTAAGTTTCAAGATTCAAGGTCAAACCATTGTTTTTGCAAACCTATATGCCCCTTTTTTCATCAGAGAGCATAAAAATGCATTGACCAGGGCGTGCAAAATCTATCATTACCAATATTTTCATTATTTCTTTCCTTCCTAACAACCAACCTCATAACATTATTTTACCTGTAGGCTGTCCATAAGATTAGAGAGCTGGCCAGCTATCACACTGAGATTCTCTGTACCCTCTCGCTGTCCAAGAGCCTTAATGACCATTTGAACCTGGTACAAGGAACTTCGCGTCTCGTCTACCAACATCTGGAAAATAGAAAAAATCATTTTAATGCAATCTGAATCAACGGGCTCACAATTGGTATTACCAGAGTTATGTACCTTGTTACTCATGTGCTTATTGACACTGGTAACATAATGAATTATATACTAAGTTTCATGATTATGTCTTGAATGTTTTTAAGGTTGAAGTTTATTCGCATTTTTTTTCATTCAAGGGACATAACTTGTCAATCACTTTAGCACTTGGGGAGTTATGCCTTTGGGTATACATGTGAGTATTGTCATAGGCAGCATGTGCCCTAAGCTTCCTTCATCTTAAATAACATACAGTCAAACCTTGTTGGCTCTAACTCCCACGCACTGGCAAAAATATCTCAAGCCCCGAAACATTCTAGCCAAGCAGGAACGTTTACCAGTACCTTCAGTATAAAGAAATCGGTCCTTAACATCCAGTTTGAGCAAACAAGATATTCCAGCCAAGCGAATTCAAGCCAACAGGGTTTGGCTGTTTTGCCAAGGTTAAAATATCGGCATGCCCCCAAGAAGGCAATGACCAAAAAACAACAACAGATAAGCTTAATTGTACATAGTTATCAACAATACCTTGAGGTCTGTCTGTGAGATAAGGAGGAAGTTGGCGACCGCCATGCTGGCAAGGTACTGGTGTGTCTTGTAACGGCACCACTGCAGAGATGCACTGGACGTCACCACCAGCCTCATAGACACACTCGCCATTTCACTGACTGAAGATGGGATACCTGACAATATAAATAATAGGTGTAAATAAATAAATTTTCTGGAAAGGTACTGGTGTGTTTTGTTGCGTTTGTAGAAAGGCCCTTGACATAGCCACCATGTGAACACACTAACATTTCAACTAGAGCTGTCACCGGAGTGACGAATACCCCCAAATGCCGCCTGGACACAGAAATGGCAAACCATTCCTTTGAAAAGAGGCCATAACTCTAAGGTTACTGCACACTGCATCTTCTTTTATCATGCATGTATTGTTTGTCCGGAAACCTTTTTTGTATTTTTGTAACAGTGCACAAAAACCTTTACTCCACTGGCCCCATTTTCAATCACAAGCATTGTCTTCACAGAGGCTGCCTATACAGCAAGTTTCATCACAATATCTCATGCCCAATTAAAGTTATGAAGCAGAAACCATTTTTCTATTTTTAGTAACAGTGACCTTGACCTTGGCCCCACCAGCCCCAATATCGAACTTGACCTGTATCTTCTGACGTTACACCTGTGTACCAAAAAATGTTCAAATCTGTCAAGCCTTTCATGAGTTATCGTCCGGAAACCATTTTTCTATTTTTAGTAACAGTGACCTTGACCCCACCAGCCCCAATATCGAACTTGATCTGTATCTTCTGATGTTACACCTGTGTACTTAAAATTGTTCAAATCCGTTTAGCCTTTCATGAGTTATCGTCCAGAAACCGTTTTTCTTTTTTTAGTAACAGTGACCTTGACCTTGGCCCCACCAGCCCCAATATCGATCTTGACCTGTAGCTTCTGATGTTACACCTGTGTACCAAAAAAATTTCAAATCTGTCAAGCCTTTCATGAGTTATCGTCCGGAAACCGTTTTTCTATTTTAAGTAACAGTGACCTTGACCTTGGCCCCACCAGCCCCAATATCAAACATGACCTGTATCTTCTGATGTTACACCTGTGTACCAAATTTTTTCAAATCTGTCAAGCCTTTCATGAGTTATCGTCCGGAAACCGTTTTTCTATTTTTAGTAACAGTGACCTTGACCTTGGCCCCACCAGCCCCAATATCGAACTTGACCTGTATCTTCTGATGTTACACCTGTGTACCAAAAATTGTTCGAATCTGTCAAGCCTTTCATGAGTTATCGTCCGGAAACCGTTTTTCTATTTTTAGTAACAGTGACCTTGACCTTGGCCCCACCAGCCCCAATATCGAACTTGACCTGTATCTTCTGATGTTACACCTGTGTACCAAAAATTTTTCAAATCTTTCTAGCCTTTCATGAGTTATCGTCCGGAAACCATGAAAACCGACCGACCGACCGACCGACCGACAAGCTCACTCCTATATACCCCCTCAAACTTTGTTTGTGGGGGTATAATTATGGATGGTTGGAAACCAGATCAAGATAAAAGTTGTTTTTTTCTCGATTTCTTAATTAGTGTTACAAATATTAAAGTACCTGAAAGTCAATATGAACTGTTACTATTTTTTGAAAGAAAACTTATATACTCATTGGTCAAAATTAATAATGGCACATAAGCTTTGGTCATACTTTAATATACATGTATATACAGGGGTTTTAACCGCTGATAATTCTCGAACCCGATATATGTATAAATCTTTAGCAGATTAAAGTTTTATTAAGGTTTGACTCAAAATTAACAGATATCGAAATTTCTTCAGCAAAATATTTTTCAACAAAATGAATCCAAACGAATATTGCATTATTTCATCCCCACACCCTACCTCCTTGTGATGGCTCAATGCTCTCGGCAAGTTGCTCCCTCAGCAAGTTTAGGACTGGCTGGAAGGTGTCACGCAGCAACATCCCAGTCCTGGTGCTGTAATCTCCACCCACCAGCGGGCACGGGTAACACTTGTCTGAGCGCTGGGATGCAAGGGCTTCACAAATACCTGCAAAAAAGTGGGATATTTAAGCAACTGATTATAAATAAAAAAATGCTATCTAGCTAGGACTGGCTTGAAGGTGTCACATAGCAATGTAAAGAGCAAAGTATTTTGTTTATAACTTATTGGTATTGGTGTAAGTGACTGAGTCGATTCATACATTGGGTCGTTACTTTATACATTATTATCGACATCATGGGTTTCAATGATAAACTATAATTTACGTAATATTTAAAAAATTACAAATTAACAAACATATTTCTTCCATTGCTATGGCTCCTTTGGAATGAATTTGTTCAATTTGTAATACCAGACTATAACCTATAAATTGAATCTCAACTACATGACTTTAGGCGGAGCTTAACCATGCAATAAACAGTATGCAGAAAAATTAAAATGTTTTTTACTAATATTCATGCTAGTTATTGAATGTTGACCTTGACAACATGATATAAAACACATGCTCCCCTCATGATTGTAGTAATACGCTTGATCTGAAGTGCTCATTTAGAACTTTGACTACTTGGGTGGTCAGGGCAGTAACTATTACATGTTTGCTTGTAAAACTTACACTTGTCCCAGGCTCCGAAGGCTGCAATATGCATGCTCTTTTTCGCAGCAGTCAACATGGGCGTTACACTCCCGGGGGGAAACAAATCTGAAAACAAATTTAAACTTATTTTACTTCTATGTCTTAAATAAGTAATTAATTCCTCCATTTGTTCTTGCTTGGAATGGAAATAAAAAGTTACAATGAGTGCATTAGATGCTTTTAGAATTAGGATTTTACCATCGCAAAAAGAAGCAAAATAAATAAGAAAATTAAGGCACTTTGGGTTAACTACCATACATTCATTTAACTTTAATCAACTTAACAGCTTCATTTATTCTTCCCAAACTCACTTGAAAAATTCTAAAGGAAACATCACAAATGGACTAATTTGCTTGAAAAAAATAGATTTGTCATAATACAGTGGGATTTTGAACACCATTTTAGGAATGGGGCCAGGAACTCTCTGATATTGGAAATTGCAAATGTGATGAATCAGGCAGCTATAAAAAAATTGATAAAGTATGTATCATACAACAACGACTCAGGATCCAATTTCTCATAAAAAAAACCCATTTATATTTAAATTTTATTTTCATATTTGGTAAAAAAACCCAGTTAAATTGTTTTAACATTAGGATTGGAATCAATAAGTTTCGGCCCTGAAATTGGTCAGGATAAAACACTGCAATTCGTGATATAGTAATAAAATGCTAACATGCCACAACCACACACACACGCATCATGCTAATGTAAATCTGTGTATTAGCTCAAACTTCAAATATACCCATCAAAATAAAACAAAAAACATGCAAACAACAACAACAGCAAGCAGCAGCAGCAGCAGCATTCAATATGAGCATCTGGCATCAAAAACATAACTTTTGCTTTTTTCATACTCCAGGTATGTGTACAAAATGGCCATGTTTTGTGCCCTTCATACTCCAGGTATGTGTACAAAATGGCCATGTTTTGTGCCCTTCATACTCCAGGTATGTGTACAAAATGGCCATGTTTTGTGCCCTTCATACTCCTGGAGCTCGTTCTATCAACAATTTGTAAGTTTATCATAAGCTTCTACATACATTTTCAACTTACATAAAAAATATATAAATTCTGTGTGTTTTTTTTATAAAATTTGGTAAGTGTAAATATTTGCGTAAGGGTAATTAATTCTCAGATTGGAGGTAAAAATCTAATACCCGTGCAGCTGTCAAAATAGTAAACAATCGCCTGAGTAAAAAATGGCGCTGACTGCACCAAAACATTATACAGGTTTAGATTGTTATGTGAGTATCAGCGAGTTTACAAGTAAAAGTTTAAAGTGAAATTACTCAAACAGTTTTTAAACCCAACTGTAACTATTAGTTAATTTATGTGTAACTATGTGTACATTATTTAAAGTACATACATGTCATGTTTCGTCAACTTTCTTATAATTGTTAAACAACTTCCATATACTATAGCAATGTGGTTTTATCATTATTCTGTTTATTTTAATTGTAGCAAAAAAACAAATAGCGTATAATTTGCTGAACACCATTGCAGATTTTGTGCAACTTTCATATACTAGCAATGTGTTTTTTTTAATTATTCTGGTTTTACAATTATTTTAAATCTAGAAAAAAAAACAAATAGCTTATAATTTGCTGAACACCGTTGCAGATTTTATAAGTTGGTGTTTAGGGAAATGGCAACTATGAAAGCCACACTTGAAGCATAAAGCCCTTGCCATTTTATGATAATTGAAGCATTATATAATAGCCCTACCTGCTAAGGTTACAAAGCACTATTAACCTCCTTAGAACCCTGACTTTTTGTTACCATGGCTATGAAGACTCAATAAAGGTCGAAATCAGTTTCATACAACAACGACCATTTACAGCAAATACGGTAAAACATCTCCAACTCACCAATTAATCTTTTACCATGGAATTCCAGACAATATTTAGGAACAAGATAATATGCATAATGCCATGGTAACAAGGTCAATGCTTTGTGGCATTAAATACGAACCTGGTTTGGGTTCAGGTAAAAATAGAGGGACCCCAAAATTGGGGTATAGAGGGTCTATAAGATGTTGATAAAAGTCAACAGGACCTAAAACAAATCGCTCCAGCATTAAAAATATTAAAAATTAAAATTAATAATTTCAGCCTCATTACATAAAATAAAAGGCTCTTAAAACTTTTTGAAATGTTAATAAGTGACCAACGATAATGAGGACATCAAAAAAATTTTTTTTAATGTAATAGGAAACTACAAACAAAATAATTGTAGGTTTATAAATATACAACTCTGCAGAAACCGTGAATATGTTTCGAGTTAAAAGAAGTTTTACATTTGCATTCAACAAATGAAGGAAAGCGTTCAAATTTGTCGTTGTTTTTACATAATTGACTGTTATTAATAATAGCAACTTAACATAAAGCTATAAAACTGACATAAGCCATTTTCTGTAAGAAATTTTCTTCTCTTTTATAAGCTGAAAATATAAACCAATCAAAAACTGTGCAGGGTATAAAACAAGCATGCTGATTGGCTCATACTGAAATGCCACACACATGTAACAAAGTACCTGGTTGGTTAGAAGCAGATTCTTTCTCAGGTGGAGCCCACACTACGGAAATGCATGCAAAAATATGAGACATGAAAAACTATCTACACTGTACACAGAACTTCCAAGACGTACATAGGTAATTTACACTAACTAATTTTTTTAAGCCTGTTATATGGAAACTGCCCTCTTGATTTTGTCTAGTAATATGTGTGTATATTATTTCCTATCAGCCTTGAAAGTATATAATTCTAATTAGTGATTTCTAAATGCAAATATAATTATACTGCTCAAAATAAATTCAAGACAACAAAGAATGAGAGAATATATATAAAATTATAAATATATATGGAAACCTAAAGTTTTTCTACGGTCATGGCGAAGAAAACCTTGGTATGATATTTGTACCAAATTAAAAATTCATGATTAGTTTTTAAAAATATATATGACATCCCTTAATAAATCATTGTCATTTTAATTTTGAGCAGTATAAATCTTGCGGTACATAAAACAAGTCTAAAATCAAAACAAAACAGTTACTACACTGTGCTGAAAATAATGACTCTCTGACTAAGAGCTCAGGGATGCCAACATTACATCAGATTTTTTTTCTTTATTCATTTAATTGATAAAGGAAGCCTTACTTAAAAACAAGGCTTAAAAACTCTATGAGACTGCGGGTGATTGGACAGGTTCCTATGTATGAGTACACTGTGGTATAATGTTTTATCCATTAATCAAGAAAGTTTCTCTTAATCTACTCATTATCAACCATTTACCCCACATCATGATCAAAAAAAGATTAGAATATGTGTGTATGATGATTATTTTCAAGTATTAAAATTACTGACAAGAAAGAACTTTGTCCCTCATAACTGAATATTCATGAACCAGAAACCATACTGCTGCATATTTTTAATTAGGCTTGTTTCAGGGAGAGCACTGTATACAATAACTTAAAGGCACATTTCGTGCAGTCTCTTAAACTTTTATTTCAAATATATAAAAAATAGTGTGCCATTTTTTTAATGAAACAATTTTCAACCTCTTTTAAAATAATATGTTTAATTGACAAATTATTGTTCTTATATACACTTTTGAATGTTTTTACACAAGATAAAAAAACAACATCTATACAGATGTCAAATCTTAAAAAAAAAACTCTGATCCCATGCATACTTTAATTATCAACCTTTTTTAGAAGAAAAAAATAGTTTTCCAAAAATCTTCTGCTTACTTTAAGTGTGTCCCTTTAATAAATGCAGGCATGTCAGAACTGTTCAAGGTCAGAGATTTAAAGGTATAATGTTATATTGATATATCAATCAGTTGTGCAATTTCTGTTTGTTTGAAGTACATGTACATATTAACATATTGCTGAGGTCTGTTTACTCAAGAAAGTATTGTAGAATGGCAGTTAGCCTTGAAATATTAATGCCGTTCCCATTACCCCGGTAAGTATGTGAAAAATGTTAATTGAAATCAAAGACCAAAAAAAAAAAAATCTAGCAAAGTCAAATGAGCTTTGATACCAAACATAATTAAATCAAGTTGAACGCTTTCATGGGCTTTAAACCTGACATACACAGTCATGTACTACAATAGGAATAGTGTACTATATGATATAGTATATAATTATACAAATACAACTCTCAAATATCTAACTTATAATTATTATTTTCTTATAATATTGTGGACAACATGAAATAAGGTGAAATAATGTACGAAATTATAGGACATACAATACACAGAAATACATTATAGGGTGCTTACAAAATTCAATTTCCTCATTTGATAAACTAACATGGAAGCACTCCTTTCACCAAACTTTAAGTTACAATAATTATCAAATGATAAAATAAATAAAATAATAAATTTGTTAATAATTAGATATTCATAAAAAAAACTGTAAAATTCAAAGCTGAGCACATCAGTATTCATGGACAATGCGTTGATCATTCAGGGCTTTGTTACACAGTTAACAAGTGATTCAGGGCTTTGTTACACAGTTAACAAGTGAATAACGAGATAGTTGTTAACTTTTAATGTTAACTATTTAATGATGTGCAAGTACATTTAAATAAAACAATTGCAGCTACAACAGTTGTCTCAAATCTTGTAAGAAATACTGCAGATTACAAATATATTCATTAAACTTCCACAGCAGTCAAGATTTGATAGAAAAACATTGTTAACTTTAACAATTCTGAACAATCGGCCCTAAATATAGTCTCCGTGGCCTAGTGGTTAAGGCATCCACCTACGGAGTGGGAGGTCGAAAGTTCGAGTCTCACACGGGGCTTGTTCTGACATGGCTGGTTGCCGACCCAGCAGCTAGTTTAATCGAGGGGTACCGATTGCCTTCCTGCCAGGCGCCTGGCATTTGGGATAGGAATCGGGGTAAAAGATGTTCACGAATGTAGGTGTCTCATAAGCCCAACGGGCTGGCCCTTAACTAAGAGGGGTGACACTATAATAAACAAACACTTTACTTTTATAGTCACCAAAAAAGGACTGAATGCTACCAGATTTATCTAAAGCTACCATAATAATTGAGAAATTTTAACAATAGCATTTATAGATATTTTTTTTAGTTTTTAGCCATTCCATATGCAGTTGAGAACATATGTTTTTTAACATAGTCATTTTATTCTTTCGAGAATTACAACTTGTGTATATGGCTATCTTCTAGTCAAGTCCTTAGAATTAAAGGAAAGACTAAAAATTCAAGGTTTGATTTCAAACATATTAAAGTTATAACAAAATTAGTCTTTTAAAATTGACTTTCACGTATGGAAGACTTTAAGTAAACTACATTTTAGAACCTGACTTATTAACACCTACATGTACATGTACTTAAGAAGCACATATTTTCGTGACCCAAGCTATCAATTCCCCTCATTAAAATGAAGTACTAGTAGCTAATTGTAATGAGACCCATAACAGCCAATATTTGTATTCAAGCTGAGCAAAATCAATAGACTGTTATGTATACACTGTACATCGTCTTTTAAAAATAGCAGGAATTTTATCTAATACTGAAGACCCCAATGGTCATCTTCAAGTTCAGACATTTGAAAATTCCCATAAAAGGTCAGTTAAGATGCAAAAAAAGGTTGAATACACTAATTCCTATTAGTAATTACATATTTTTGCTCTAAAACAATACCTTTATTTTTTTTACCAAAACTACTTAATATTCTTATACATATTGGAATGAGAGCTCACCCGGAGCCCCCCCCCCCCCTCCTCAAAATTGTCCATTTTACTTTTTATTTCAATACAGGAGAAAAGTAATAAAATATACCCATAATGCACCATTTTGATCAATAGACATTGTAAAAAAATTCTGTAGGCAAATACTGCCAAATCTCTCTCCCAACACATTAAGGTAAATAAATTTCGGTTCTTAGGAAGAGGCCCAAGTCAAAAGGTTACGCTCCTAAGTTACACTCCCTCTTAAGTCAAATCCTTGATCCGCCCCCACTACATGCAGTATGGTAACTAATTGCAATAAGACCTTTAACAGCCAATGTTTGTATAAAAGCCAAGCAAAATCAATATGCTGTTTATGTATATATCTTCATTTTACATTGTGGCAGGGAACTTTATCCAATATTAAAGAGCCCTAATAAACTCATCATCGTAAAGTCAGTCATTTGAAAATTCCAATTGATTGAACCCTGAATTCTAGTTTTGATGATTACTTTGAGGTAGAGGAAAGTGTGTATAGATATTTTTGATGTCATTTAATGGCAGTTTCTTCAATGAAAGTTAATGGATTTCAAGCGCATACCAATCCTCTTTTTTTCTATTTCTGCTATGATGAAGAGACTTAATCCATTTTGTACTCTCCCTAGATTTAAAGACATTTATCAGTGAAAAGTGGAAAAAATTAAACTGTTTGAATCAATGAAATATTTTCTTTTTTTTCACTGATAAATTTGTTTGATAGTTTTTCAAACTTCAAAAGAATTCCTTTCTGTCAGGTTCAAATAAAAAGTCAGTGCATACAGGGTTAGGACAACATTTCAATGATGTCATAAGTTATATGATCATAAAAAAGCAAAGAAAATACCTAAATACCTATATCTTAAGCATTCAATGCTATCTATGCTGGTGTCCTAAAGGGTTTATTACAGAGAGGGGTGCTACTGAAAAAGTGCAGGGTGCAACACCCTTACCATATAACTCTTTAAGGCGCCCATTATATAGGTTGATGGGTTTAATATTTTAATGCATTATCATATATTAACCCATTTGACATTAGTGACGAAAGCAAACAAAAAAGCATATGATTTAGGTACTGATAAAAAATGTAAGCCATTATAAATGTTTGTTTTTATAATTACTAGCAACAAGGCCACAAATTCTCCTGTTAAAAAGGTGCTAAAATATCGCTAATTCTTTTTATCTGTACCTAAATCATATGCATTTTTTTACTTTTTGATCATGAAAGTTGAATGATTTAAACAGAATAATGCATTAAAACTAAAAAACAAAACAAATTTGTATCAACCTACCTGGTATATTATGCGCCTTTAAGCTAAAACCCCAAACTATGACACTGCCTTGAAATGCTTGTCACAAGGTGCTAAATAAACAGATATATATGCTAATATTGTTTTTTAACAAATCTATAGTTAATAATACCTAATACAATTACATTAAAAAAAAGAGGGGCATAGTTTTACAAGGTTGTGGTACCTTTGAGGCAAACATGCTGCATCATGTGTTTGACAACGGCGATGATGGTTGTGTTGAGCGGTATTACACTGCCGATGTCGGAGTAGTAAAGAGACTGCTTGCGGATCCAGCATGGTTCATAAAACATTGTGTGAAGATTGGCACCAAAGTGACTCCAGTATAGGTCCATATACCTAGAAGAGAATATTCAAGTTATGTCTATCTAGAACATCTAAAAACAATCAGAAACTACTATCAAATGGTTCCATTCAAAAAGCGATTGTAGAATTTGATCCTTTGGAAGCGGTATAACACCACAGATTCATTAGTTAGACGAGGCATTTTCTAGACTTGGACCCTAAAATTTAAATTGGGGAAAACTATTGCTAAATCAATCCTTGTTTTGAAGGATAATGGTAACGTGTCAAGATTAAAATTTTGGATGATGTTTTTTTGCCATTTGGAATGGGTCCGAAAATTTGGCCCTTTGGATGCCAAGAAAAAAACCCATAGAGTGATGGTGCTTTCTAAAATTGAGTGTGTTTACTCTTGAATATCTTAAATGGTTTCCAAGATATAGTAAAATTTCAAATTCCATCACTTAGAAAACATGATGAAACCAGGGCCATGATCATACTATATAAATAAAATTACAATTGAATATTCTACCTTGAGACAAGTTGAGACTTTATTGAACTATCAGCAGAATCACCCCAGGATACAGACTTCCGGAGAGAATCGCTGCGGGACAAGACTGGAGTATCCCCTTTCGGTGGTTTGGCACTTGAGAAACTTTGAGTTAACTTAACCGCTCGTCGCGAACGCTGATTATCTTTTTTCTGGAGCAAATTTGTTGAGCTACAAACAACATAGAGAAAATTCTCCGCAAAATTATGTTCTCTCCGACCCAACTCCACCAATGGTGAATCGGAGTCTGTAAGATCAGGGGCACGAATGCTCCCGACCTTCAGTATAGCTGCACTTAGTGATGTCATACTGCCCGTCGCCGTGTGATAATCTGAGGTCTCCTTTTCAATCTTATCATTTGTGTGACTAGACTCTTCCGTCCATATATAATTCGGAAGTCTTCCTGAGTACAATAATTTCACAAACTCTCCATTATTTGTGAAAAATCTGTGAGTCTCGAGAGCGGCATATTTTGATCGTTCATTAGCAAGAATACTGAGCACCCTGGTAAATGGCAAAGCTTTCACATGCTCCCCTAAGCATGCAAATGAGTTAGAAGATTCGGCACTAAGAGAATAAAGTCTGAGCACATTTGTTGATTGTAAACCATGTCTTGAGGTAGGTGACGGTGTCTGAATGCCATTTACGATGTTATTAAAATCCTCTAATCCGCGAGTTATATTCCAAATCATTTCATGGGTCACGGCATCCACATTTCCATGAGCGAAAACCTGCAGGCCAACTATCACAAACTTTTCAAGCCACCAAATGGCTTTTTCTTGTAACTTCAGTAAATTCACACGAATACGATCCAACTGAAAGACCATAGAACCAAGCACAGGTTGAAGCCAGCGATTTGTGTGCAGTTTCTGTTTGATACACTTCCAATGCCCAACCAACGTTCTTAAATCCTCACACAAGGCATTGAGGCAAAATATCTTACTTACAGGAATTTCGTCAACACAATCATGCGTTATTTTGTAAATCTCTTTATATTCATCAGCCACAAGTATTTGAAGATCACGTACAAACGAGGCACTAGTTTTGAGTCGATACAAACAGTCACGAAGGAGTTCCACTCTTGCCCGCTCCTCAAGGTGGTGTCGGAGACTGATGTATGGCCGCCCCAACTGAGCGGAGTGCCTACAGTGGACGAAACTGCTGCCACCATTCTCCGATGGTTTTCTGCTGACATGGTCACCAGGGCGCAAAATCTGAAACATAAATGTTGAGAGTGGTCAAGTATTTTATATATATATGTACCTGCCTCTCATTCAGGAGACTGTGGTCATACCCCACTAGGGAAACTTTCTCTTAAGCTCTCACAATGGACTCCTGTAGTGGGCTGTTCTCACAAGTTTCTATGCACAGAACAGATTTGAGAGGAATTTTCAGCATATCATGAGCTACATTGTATTTTAAAGTAAATTATCGTGAACTATAATGACACGCTTTGTAAATATTACCTGGAAAGCTCGACGTAGACACTTCACCGCTTCCTCTCCATCATTCACGTTGAAAGCTCTAGTTTCTGTACCACTTTCGTTCACATGTTCACGCTCAGATATGAACCCTCCGACTCCAAATCCATCGCTAAACTCCACTGAACTATTGGCAAACGATAACTGGCCCTGCAGGGGTGGTAACGAAGACAAATCCATATGCTGCTGACGGAGTTGTCCCTACCTGCTCTTCAGAGTTATAACCCTTTTCAGAAATCGATTCATGCTTTCAGTGTCTGTAAAAGAGAAAACAAATCATTGAAAATACATTAACGACAAGCTGTATGATGGTTTACATTGAAAACAAATACTTAAGTTAATGACTACAATAACCCATTAATATATTAACTTTGAAGAACCATCAACAATGGATGAAAGCAAGAAGGTTCTATTTGCCACTTTTTTAAACACCACTTAAAACCTTTTTCTCTTTCACTTCCTTGCATTGTTCATGTTAAATTCTTCTATTTCAAGCATCAAGTCTTTTCTCATCAAATATTAATAATTAATATAACCTATTTTACCATCATCCACTTCAAACAGAGAAAAATATCCCTTTAGGTATATAACAACTTCCGATGACCGATTTCACAAAACCTTTTCTATAGAAGATCAGAATTACAAATATACAAAAATTAAGTGAACTTCACATTGATGACTTTAATTAATATTCAGTACACAACCAGTATAATCCATGAGTCCAAAATCCATATACCGGTATTCATAACTTAAATATTACTAAACTCACTCTAATTCAAAACTTAAACATCAATGTCATTGCACACTCAATGTATCATTCTTGTGATTTAAGTAAATCCGCATAAAATAACTGTCCATCCTTCAAATACAAATTGACCAAAATGTAAACCATTATTTGGAATAAAATTCCGACAGAATAACTGACCATCTATCTAATACAATTTGACCGATATGTAAACAAAGCCTATCTCTAGATAAATGTTTCAAAGTAAATATTGATCAGACTGAAATATGATCATAAACATTTTGTAACAGGAAGAATCCATTAATTTCCCAGACCTATCTCACACCAGGCCACCAAATCATCACCTCCTAGAGTTGTTTTACATTTTCAGACTTAATTACAGCTAACTGCAGGAACTTGATAGAAGATCCGTGGGGAACGAAAAGGCTTTTGATTGTTTTTTTCTTTGACTTAGCCATTTTTAAATGCATATACTTTTTTTTATATGTTTCTTGGTTCATGCCAAAAGCCATTAGTTAAAAACAACTTTACCCATTATCAAAACTTACCCAAGTAAAAATGTCAGTGGAATACCAGTGGAATACCACATAATACCAGTGGAATACAACTGCATTTCAGTGGTTAACATTATTACTCTGGTAACAAATTCTACTGGTAACCAATAATCAGTAGTGGCATGCCACTGGTCAAATTTATTTCAGTAGCATAAATCAAGGAAATAACACCATCAGTCTAGTCTTAAGTATATGTTTGTATATTAATCACTTATCAAGTACCATTCAAACATTAAAAAACATGTCGAATTATAAATTAATGTTTATTATTATTCAGTATTACTCATGATAAGGCCGTTTTTAAAATAAATGTTTGCTTGCAGTGTCTGACCAAATCACTGATAATATACCTAGCACTCAAATTCAATGAGTAACAAGAAACACTGCAATGCGACGAAACCAGGTTTTTTATGATTGACAGAAGAACTTCAGCCTGTGTCTGTTTTTCTATTTTTAGTAACAGTGACCTTGACCCTAGGGAACCCAAATGCAATCCCATGAAAGGTATCCATAAACTCTTCCTATAGACCAAGTTTGGTCAAGATATGTCGACCCTAACTAAAGTTATTCAGTTTCAACTGTTTTTCTATTTTTAGTAACAGTGACCTTGACTTTGACCCTAAGGACCCCAAACGCAATCCCATGAAAGGTACCCATAAACTCTTTCTATAGACCAAGTTTGGTCAAGATTTGTGATCCCTAACTAAAGTTATTCAGTTTCAACCGTTTTTCTATTTTTAGTAACAGTGACCTTGACCTTGACCCTAGGGACCCCAAACGCAATCCCATGAAAGGTACCCATAAACTCTTCCTATAGACCAAGTTTAGTCAAGATATGTCATCCCTAACTTAAGTTATTCAGTTTCAACCGTTTTTCTTTTTTTAGTAACAGTGACCTTGACCCTAGGGACCCCAAACGCAATCCCATGAAAGGTACCCATTAACTCTTTCTATAGACCAAGTTTGGTCAATATATGTCAACCCTTACTAAAGTAATTCAGTTTCATAGGTGAGTTTGACGCCGCCTGTCCGCCCGCCCGAACAACGACTTTCGTTGTTCTAATAACCAGGTTTCACTATGTGAAAACCTGGTTAAAAACAAATTTCAGCATTATATTGTTGTTGAGTGCTTAAGAAAATACCCATATTATAGGGGTTTTTTTACCAAAAGAGATATGGAAGGGCCTGATCTTTTTAGGTAGCACCCTTCTCCCCTCATTGAGACCAGCATGGGCACATGTATCTAAGGGTTTTAGCTAGAGAGTAATTGAAGGGTTCTTACACCAAGCTGCACCCTGTCTTTTTTGGTAGCACCTTTCTGCCATAGTCATTACATGATTAAGCTGTCTACTTAATTGATAGTCTTCTGATATGGGAATTGATGTATAGACAAAAACATGGTACAAGTCAATAATATATAGTATAATCAATGTGCACCACACAAACTGTATCTCTCATCATGTTTTCATATCACAGTTATCATATATTACCTTGGCTGAATATGTTTTTGATTTTCTTAGATTAGTCTCCAACATATTTTTTGGCAAAACATGATAAACAAGATGGTGTGTGGGGATCTGTTAGCCAGGAATTGCTGATTTGTTTACATGAGATGCCGTTAAAAGAAAAACATAAGACTTCTGCTGATTTATTTCAAAAGTCTCTTTTTTTTTTTTTTCATCATATTCTTATAATATGAAATGCACGATCACTAAATTTCACATTATCAAAAGTGAAGTGTAATATATTATTGTGATATATAATTTTGGTTATTCAAGTATACATAATATATTTTTTTGTTTCTCTGATTCGGGTTTTAGCTTAAAAACTTAGGGTCAAATTTTTATTTTTAAAAAACCCATATCTATTTGACAACTTAAAAGGACTGTACACCAGATTGGCACCAAAAAAAGTTTTTTTCTGTAACGAATCTCAGGACAATTATCTAATAGAATGTGTTACGCTTTGAAATCATAATTGTAAAAAAAGTACCAAAATGTAAAATAAAATTGTGTCGGAGACTGGGTTCAAACCAGTGTTGCCAAAATTGCAGTCCAGCGTCGTATCCACTAAGCTATGAAGGCCTACTCTAATTGGGTGACATAATTAAGCTATACACCTACCTTGGTAATATCACGTGATAACACAGACTATCCAATCACGCATAAGGAATGAATTCTACCTGGTAGACATACATGTGATAACGTCCCGGACGTCCGGGATTGTCCCGGAAATCGTATCTCTGTCACGGAGTCACGGAGGGTGCATGTTTATCCCGGAAAGTCATAAAAAATAAAACGAAAAAAAAAATCTCGGAATCGGAATCGATTATCCTATTTTACCAATGTAAGTCAGCTATTTTGCCTGTCCGGGACACTGGTCGTAAAACACAGGACATGTTGACACTAATCCGTTAATTGGTACGTGTGTCGTCGAGGTCATCGTCAATCACCCGATAATTGATCTATCGGCCTATTGTTGTGCTTAACGAGTGGGGGAGGGTTCTTGTATACAAATTCATTGTTTTCATATGGATTTGTTTGGTCTTATGAGTGATAGCTTTAAATTGATGAATTGATATTTTTCACACATTTTACCGACAAACGAGCATGAAGGTAAGTTCAAAGAAAGTGACAAAATGAGTAAAAAAACAAAATTAAAACACGGAAAACATCCCATATTCCTTTCAAATTTCAAAGTCGATACATCGTTATACTTTAAACAACTTTAAACAACTTACGCGTCCATAAGGAATTTTAGTGTTTTGACATTTTTTTCCGAACTATCGTGTGTATTTTTACGCCGAAATAAAACTGACGATATGGGGTTTACAGGTGGTTATATAGAATGCTTTAATCACGTGACCATGGTAAGTCACGTGATCGCTTTATACAGCCGATTGTTGACATGTCTCTATCAAAATTATATGCATCTCCAAACGGAAAAAAAGCTCATCGACTGGAAAATCTTTTTTATCGTCTGGAAAATATTGTGTGTCATAAATTGCAAACGTTTTAAATGTGATGAAAAAATAAATATTTTATAACGCATGTTCTCAAAAGCGCGGGAAAACAGGTGCCCGTATAGTTGTTTATTTCCTGTTTTGATGAAACCGAAAGTAGACTGCATATCCTCCTGGTTAGCACTTCATTTAAAGCCTGGGAAAATATCTGGTGGTTTTATTTTTTCAAGAAAATGCAGAAAAACAACAACCATGTCAAGTAAAAAATACGTCTTGGCAGTCAAAATAGGTACATTTTCCCGACGTTAAAAACGACTAAAATAGTCCCAGATATGCTCTAGAATGCACCACAGACGTTCCCCATTTAAAAAAAATTCCGGGGGGGCATGCCCCCGGACCCCCCTAGTGTGCGTTGACATAACGACGAGTGTCCCGGAATCGACCCAAGAAATTATCACATGTATGCTGGTAGACATACCCAGTAATCTTTTTTAATGGAAAAATACGGAATAACTGCTAAACTTAAATTGTAAACTATGTGGTACTTCAGTTAGTAAGTTTCAATGCATTGTACACATCGATGCTAAGTTTACGTCTGTTTTCGACAAAAAAAAAATTCCGCTATTTTATCATACGGAATACAGCCCCTTTAAAAAACTAATAAAGTTCAGTTTAAGCAATGTTTCTAAATTCTGATTTTGTAAGTAAAACTTTCAATCTCACTTAATATTCAATTGACATCTTGATCTTTCTGTATTTTCTCATACACTTCTTGATGCCTTTCACATTCCTTTTCCTATAATATTTTAATGAACCGCATTCATTTAATACTTTAAATGCTAAACACGAAATAAATGCATTAGGACCACTTTGTATCTGGGCTAATCTTTTGAAAAGGTAAATAAAAAAATTGATGGAATTTAAGTAAACTTGGACCAATTGAAACCAGTTAAGAATCAAAATGTGTTTTTAGATCTGAGTACATTTAATCAAGATCAGAAAGTATATAGACGGAATTCGTAAGTGGTGCTCAGATTCACTAACTCTAAAATGGATAGGCCATACCAAATTCATTTAGTGTCCGGTTCCAATTTCAAATCACCTACCTTCCAGGCAAAAACTAGAGCTGTCATAGGAGTGACGAATACCCCCAAATGCAGCCTGGACACAGGAATGGCAAACCATTCCTTTGAAAAGAGGCCATAACTCCAAGGTTACTGCACACTTCATCTTCTTTTATCATGCATGTATTGTTTTATTTAAATCTGTTGAGTAATTTAGAAGTTACACTGCTGACAAGAAAAACTAGCCTTTCTTGAGTTATTGTCCGGAAACTGTTTTTCTATTTTTAGTAACAGTGACCTTGACCATGGCCCCACCAGCCCCAATATCGAACTTGACCTGTATCTTCTGATGTTACACCTGTGTACCAAAAATTGTTCAAATCTGTCTAACCTTTCATGAGTTATCGTCCGGAAACCGTTTTTCTATTTTTAGTAACAGTGACCTTGACTTTGGCCCCACCAGCCCCAATATCGAACTTGACCTGTATCTTCTGATGTTACACCTGTGTACCAAAATTTTTTCAAATCTGTCTAGCCTTTCATGAGTTTTCATCCGGAAACCTGATGAAAACCGACAGAACGACCGACAGACCGACCGACCGCCAAGCTCACTCCTATATACCCCCTCAAACTTCGTTTGTGGGGGTATAATAACACAATTAAATGTTGAGAGAATAGACGCATTAAGTACCGATAAACTTCATTCAACCCCTTTAAGTTTTAATGAGACATTTTATGTTGGCATTTGTTGCTGCAAAAAAATAATACCATAATACTTTTTTATGCATTATTATGTTTAACTCATTTGAATTAAATGATCAGAAACAAAAGAGCAATTGATTAGTGTACAGTTTCAAAAATATAAACCTATATTATTCCTCACTATATACTTTTTAACTGGTGTCATCATCATGTTAAGCTTCAATATAAATGCAGTTTTCTTTGATATTTTGAGTTTTTTTAAAACATTTTTTGGGGAGAGGGTTCAAATTGAACCAAAATCTACAAGCCATAAGACACTACCAAAAAAATCAACCTGGCAAGGTTTTTGATATAAAAATTGGCCCTTTTGGTAATCAATATAATATGTACTGTAAAATCAAATAGACAATATCTAAATCAAGGCCATTTCTTAAAAAAAAGCCTTTTAACAAACATTTTTTATTTGTAAAAATGAAATAAATTCGAAATGTCAAGAAAGGATTGGACTAAATCAGAAATGAAAACTGAGCAAATAAATCTATGTAAAACATTAAATCAGTTTAGCAATCAAATTGCTAAAATGTACTTTTATTTCAATGAAGAACTCGGGGAAGTTAAAAAGCCTTAAAGCTCTATTGATGAATTAAAATATTTCAAAGTAGATTAACATGCCATGACACAAAAAACTTTCAAGGACAATCTGTCATAATTTCTTGTATTAAAGTTAAAACTATTTTAATGAACAAGCACATACATGCATATACAATACCAGATAATAAAACAATGAGAGAAAGTGAAATTCAATTTTCTAAACCATAATTAAATACCAAAATCTTTAAAGTCTCTTATAGTTAACCTTTTCAAAACTCCTTAGAATTAAAGTAAAATCCCATTTATATCCATTTCTATGAATTAGTATCATTTGACTGGTAGCATCTAACATTACAAGCCAACACTTTTGATTACCAGATATATAATGCACGAGAATCACAGACAGCTTCAGAACTAAGTGTATCTCAAACAGCAACTGAACTAAGTGTGACTCAGTAACAAAGAAACACAAATCATAGCTAATCACATGTAAGCATTCAATTAGTCAACACCTTTATTCCGTTTGTTTTCTGCTCAACGCATCATGTACTGTTTTAAAGAAACATCAGTGATTCATGTTGCTGGGCATATACAGAGTCCCATTATATGAACCTGATACAGGTCTGAATCTTGTCAGCATTGATCAGCTTTTATTCAGACTTCATTCAGATACAGGATTTGGTTGTTCAGCAATGATTCAGTTACCTGAATTTTGCTGTAAGACTGAATTTTAAGCACTCATTCAGCTTAATTCAGACAAACTTCGGACTTTCTGTTTCATGAGGGTATTCAATTGTGCATCGATCATGATTTGTAAGGATGCATTGTTTCCCATTAATATGTTCACAAAACTTATTTTTTTAATGCTTGTGATCCTCAAACATAAGCTCAAAGCCCATGGTTGTAAAAATGGGAGTCCTAAAGGATGCATTTCAGCAGATTTGAAAGCAAATCACAGAGACGGCCAGATGATGTTTAGATGCCACAAGGGACCATATCCAATACAATTCTTACCCTTATTAATCTTAATGCACCAGTCAATTGTATCCACTGCCCCCCAGGTCCGGGGAATAGCGGGGACTTTTTGATTTTCGGTCCAGCTAGCCTGGGTAAATTCCCAAATGCCCCCGCACCCCAGGGACCCTAGGTAAGGCCCATTCCCCACTATTTTTGGCGCGAAGACAAAACCACCGCATTCACGGCACTGCAGGGCCACCTGGAAGGTAAAACCGTGGCCCATTTCTCCGGCTATCCCCAGTATGCCCTTTTTTGGAAGCCCTCTTCCACCCTCATCAAGACCACCATGTATGCAACCCTCTGCCTTCAGTTTATACACTTCCCTAAACATTTGATTTGATTTATAACAATAAAAAAGGTATCTCCCATTTCTCCTAAGAAAATTCACTCACTTTGAAGTTAGTTCCTGTTAATTTTTCACAGATGTAATCCATGTTGCATCTGACTGGAAGTAACCACAGTTCTAGTCCAGCAGAAAATGTGTAATCTCACAGCTATTCATGATTATTTTTTTTCGTTTGATAACTGAATTAAAATAATAACAACTTTAAATTATGTGCATTCCCCAGTCTTAAACAAAATATCAGTCTGAAGTAGCTAGCATTCTCAATCTTGAATACAAATAGTGCATCCTGGACCACATCCAGGTTTTGGGCAATTTAAGCTATAAACGTACCTTAAAAGAATTTAATAAATAAAATTACAGTATCAAATATTTCTTTAGTTTGATTAAAACTTTTTTTTTTATTATTATTACCCGTACCATAAATACCGGTATACATATCTGGCAGTTGAAACCTAATTTTTGAACCTAGTTTTTCACAGCCGGGCAAAATGTGCCATTTTCTCCCTTATTTTTTTTAGCACCCTGCCCGGGAGGCTCTTCTGCAGCAGCCTATGAAACCTGGCTAAAACCTGGTGTCAGACTAATTCGCACTAAGACATCTCACAGGTCTGAGTTCTGACTAAGAAAATCAAATCCAGCAATTCCAAAGGAAATGAAAATCTGAGAGCATGCAATATAGATGATGTATGATTGACTCTATGCCGCATTATCACAGGAAGATGAAATCAGCTATCTCAGAAATGTGTCAGGAATCTAGTAAACATCCTTTCATCGTACATCAAGCTACATCCGGGTAAAGTAATCATTAAGCCACTTCTTCAGGTTGTAAATTGTAACTGGGGAAACAATGTTAAAAGATGCACTCTTACTCCCCAATAAGATGTACGGTTGGGGCACAATTAATACGGGCACAATTAATACAACTGTTTTAATTTACTGAAAAGGTTAAATGAATAATGAAATGAAGGATATCGTGAATAGTTTAAAGTAAAGGTGCAGAAAACATGGGATTTCTACCTTATGAGGCATTTATAGTTGACCAATTTTTTTTTAAGACTGAGTGATGCATGAATATCAGAAACAAAAGAGCAACATAATCATATGTTACAAATTTGTTTTTACAACTGTATTCAAGGGGTACAAAAACTTGAATCTTTGATAATTTAGTGAGATTGTATTAGGCCATTGAAATAATGCAAACAATTTATTACATTGGCCTAATGAAAATGTTATGCAGACAAGATGTCTAGTCTGTACATCTACTAACTTCAGCACCAAGATGCAGATGTGACAATGTTTGCAGAAAGTTACCATGGAAACCAATAAAACATTCTCCAAGGGAATACAAAACATGTCTGTCATTACGAGAACATCAACACTTCAGACAACAAAATTATAGCATATTACGAATACTACTGGGTCATAGCAACACCTTCCTGTATACTATTTTTTTAATTTTTCATAATATTTTTTACAGAGAGTGAATCATTAAAAATATTTTATATGATGCTCTGCATTCAATAAAATCTTTTGCAGGATATTTATGAATGTCACAGTGGTCGAAGTTTTAAAACACAAGTCCGCAAGCCCTGCATGCACTGGTAAAATGTATTCCGGGCTTGCTCAAATTCTGAATTTTATATAGCAGGGCTTGTTCAAAAATTTGATGCCAAGCAATAGTATTTTAAGAATTCGGGCTTGTTCATCCAAAAGTCTAATTGTGATAACTGATGTCATAATAATCAACACCATCTTTATAACAAAATTAAGAAATTTTTAGACATGTACATAATTTTTAATATTCCATTGATTTAGGTCAAAGAATTCTTTCCATCAATAAAATATTGGGCGTTGGTTACTCAAATACATAACAGCATGATCGGCAGAATGCCATAGAAATATTATTCAGAACATCAAGCAACATCCAACATAGAATAATAAAAAAACCCATAAAATTCATGCCTCTGACTAGTAAACTACATAATTGTGGTAGAGAAAGAGCTATTTTAATGATTTTCTTCACATTGGTCCTTATAATTATCAGAAGTGTTAAACCACCCCCACAGCCAAAGGTATCTAGCGCAAAAGTCAATATCTGTGAGACAATCCTTATTGGTCAAGATTAACAACATTTGTAATTTATATTGATCAAAAGTAGATGCTATTGAAGAGCCAAATGATGAGCAACACGCCAGAATCATAACATTACTATAGTAAATGGCTTTGAAAATTTTATCACATTGGAACAAAATATGTCAGCTCTTTGCACTGAGTTTTTTTGTTATCATATACCTGGCAGACAATAAATAAAGATTCTTGTGTCTTGTATTAAGCCTGGCTGAACTAAGTTCAAAATATCGAAAAAAGCCCTCTAACCATTTTGATTGTGATATGTATTAAATACTAATCTTTACCAATGAAATTATTAGCATTTCAATGTTTCAAAGCATTGATTAGTGGTCAGTCCGCCCAAAATCCATGATTACCTTCTGAAAGAATTATGTTTCGGGAACATCAAAATATTTTAAGAGTGCCAGTAATGGATGTAATAGTCATGTGACAACACTGCTGAATTTGAACTGCCAGACTGCGCTGCAGGAACTGAAATTTAAGGAATTTGGGTCAGTGCCACTCATTGGTGACAGCCAACAACAGACAGAACTGCGAATACCAAAATTTATGATGTCTTCAAATACAACGTCAAACCAGTTTGAAATGTTGGCTGTGACTCTTCAAGTTTTGGCAGAATAATGAGACCTCATTTTTCCAAAGGGTGCCTAATTGCAAAGTGACTGTGCTTTCTTTGACTGATGAAACAAGCAGATATTTGCAAGCAGTCACATATTACCATACTTTATATATTATATAATCATAAAATATATAACTGTTAGTAGTAACAATGGAACATACATGTTCAATGCATCACAACTTACAAGATGAAAGTCATGGAATATATTTCTTGAAACCACTTGTAAGGTATAGCACATTTAATGAGGGATGACTGCTGATTGGAAAATACATTATTGATAAGGTTTTCCCTGTATTGTTTACCCAGCCTGTGATAACAAAAACATGCCAGTACTACAATGTGATGTCTGCATTACTACCGATAAATGGCATTATTTTATGATCAAAGCAAATGTTTTTCTGTATACACTGATCTCCTTTATTATTCACTTTAAAGTACTATCTCTTTCCCAAAATAAATATCCATTTTTCCAAAAACAAATTTATCCAAGTGAACATCAGCTTTTTACAATGAATTATTTAGTAAATAATAATGTTTTAAACTTGACTCAGAATCTGAATAGATTTTAATTGGGTTGAAATGTGTATGTCTATAATCTTTCCATGATCAATTATTTTTTCTTGTTATTTCAGACTTGTGCAGCCCCAGCTTGTTTTGTTTTAAATCGTCAGGTTTCAATTTCAAAACCTAGATACAATCAGAAAAAAACAATAACAAATGTTGAAAACATACTCGTATTAAATTTATACTTAATTCAAACTCTTTGAGATATATATAGTAAGGAATTTTGCAATGTAACAGTTAAACTTGAAAGACAGCACTAAGCTCTAAGTATTGCAAGTTTTTTACACTATCTAAGGTCATCCTTTTCATGCTTTGTAATATACTACTATAAAACCTGTTTCATTATTATATTGGCATAAAAATGCAGTTTTCATTGAAATGTATCAAATTTTGGATGATTTTTTATTAAAACATAATAGTAATGGTTTTGTAATTGATGAAACACCAATATCATACACATCTATACATCAATACTTCTGACATTGCCTTCAAATTTCACATGTCATATCTAAGTGCGTGATTGGAACACTACATCACTATAGATGCCAATCCTAAGAAATGCTGACATCAGAAATCACAGCACAAATGACTGTCATCAATTTTGTTTCTCAAGAATGAATGATATTTTGAAAAACATTTATAATATGTATCAAAATTAAAATGAGTGATTTTAAAGCTGCACTCTCACAGATATACCGTTTTAACAAACAAGATTTTTTGTCCTGGAAAGAGCAATTTTTTGCCTTAATATCTACAAACCAATGATAAAAGATTGCTGACAAAAGATCAGATCACAGATTTTCATATTTCCGTTCGAAAATTAATGTTTTATGGATTTAAGCATTACTAACGGTTTAAGAAAAATGCATAAAACATCAATTTTCCAACTTAAATATAACTGGTTTGCATGCATCTTCGCAAAAATTGGCTCTTCGAAGACAAAAATTAAAAAGTTGTAAAAAATATGAACCTGTGCAAGTGCAGCTTTAAATTACGTTTATGCAGTTTGAAAAGCTTCAATAAATGTTCACAAACGTGGTTTTGACTAGATTTAATCTGTTAATGCTTTTATCCTTTGGCTGCATTTCCAAGTAAGAATCTGAGCTGAAATTGGATTCTGTGGTCTTATGATCATGAAAATAATAAAGGTCGGACACAACTAAATATATTTCCTGCAACCCCTAACACCATATATGAGGAGAAAGCTCCACTTGTGTACTAAACATTAAACAATGTTCGAAAAAATGTTACATTTTAAATAAGAAAAAGAAAAATGGTTAAACACAACCACTGCATATTCGTTAAAATGACCATATCTGATGGATGAGTACAAGCAATGCAATTTTAATTAATTGCTATGCACCAATCAATTGTAACCATGCCCCCCTCCCATCCCCAGGGAATAGCCAGGACTTTGACTTTCGGTCCAGGCAATCTCGGGTAAAATCCCCACCCTGTGAATACAAATTGCTGGTAAAATCCAAGCCAAATGCCCCCACACCCCGGGATACCTTGGTTTAAGGCCCATTCCCCAATATTTTTGGAGTGAAAAAACCCCCACCGCATTCACCCAGCACAACGGGGCCACCTGAAAGGTAATAACACGACCCATTTCCCTCGCTATCCCCGTTATACCCCCAGACCTGGGGGGCCTTGGTTACAATTGACTGGTGCACTGCATGGCCACAAATTTCCCAATGGGAAAAGCCCCAAAATATTGCAAATATTATTTATTTGTATACAAATCATATACATATTTCCTTTGATAATTGTCAATCATAATAATAAATATAATAATAAAAATAAGTCAAATCTATCTAGACTTTGTACCTTTAAATACAAAATAAATATTCAATTATCATAGTATTTTATTCTATGAAGGCAAAAGGGTGCACATGTTGGTCTCAGCGATGACTGAAGGGTGCACATGATGGTCTCCATGAGAGCAGAAAGGTGCTTACATAGATGGACAGGGGTCTTTTGAGTTTATTTTGTGTTTTGTGTTTCTGCTTGCCTTAGCTTGTTCAAGTGTTCTAGCTGCATGCTCTGTTCTTTTTGTATAGTTGTACATTACTTGATTTGCTTTGACTGCTTAATTTTGCTTACAAGTACTTGCTATGCAGCAGCTTGTTTTAATAAAACTCTCTTTGTATATGCTATCGTCATTGTCATACCATGCTTTATTATTGATTGTGCTCTTGTATGTGCTGCTGTGAAGGAATTGCTGCTCAGGTCATCTCAGATCTGAAGTGTCTCTTAGGCCTCTGGTCTAGAGCAGCAGATCTTTCACAGGTTCAACCTCTTTTACTTGCTTTGCTATGTGATTATTTAACAATGCTCAAAATTATTTTACAGCCTTTTTACCATGATATTGTGGTTCATCATGTATACTATTGTTATAGTCGGTTCAAAAGCGCTTGTCGCTTATGTTATATTGTTATTTCTGACTTGCCGACTTAAAATAAAATTTATTTTAGCTTATCTTAGCACCCTTCAATAACTCTATAGCTAAAACTCCGGACATGTTTGTGGATAGGAAGCAGCAAGGGAAGTGTTGACATCACAGCAGTAACAAAGTCTAATTTTTAATGGTAACAATTGTAAAAAAAAAAAAAATCGAACGGTTATTTTAGGGAGTAAATATTAATGATTAAGTGATTAAAAGTGATGAAAATAATAATGGACCAATGTCCAGTGCACTGTGTTTTAAAGTGAGATACAGTATCATAATTAATAAATGCAACTAAAAAAACAAAATAAATAAAAGTCTATATAAATTAGCATCTATAGTTACCAGTACTAGCTTGTTTCCTTATGGTCACACCTATTTTAAGCACAAAATTTCATTAAATACTTATAACCATTTGTAGTCATGATCGCATGTAAACATTTTATCACGTGATTCATTCAGAAACATTCTGCCGTAAGGTTTACGATTAGGACAAAACGGCAAAAATAAAATGGTTATTTTTAATAACGGTTCGGCGACTCAGTCACGCTTTCAAGAGCAATATTAGGAAATCTTTGGAAAGCAACGCCAATTAAAGGTTATCATTCGTGACGGTAAACAGTTTGGACGATCAGAAGTAGAAGTTAACAGTAGAAAAGTTAACAGCTAAATGTGAGAAGCCCCATTCCCCCGTGAGTGCTGCGTACTGCTTAATGTTTGAGCGAGTGTTGATGCAATTAAGTTCAAATGTTTAGTGAGTCCTGACTCCGGTACATAGTTAATACATTTTTTTCAGGGACGTATATTAGATTTAGGACTCACTGAGTGGCTCAGGTTGAACATTGAATCTCAAATAGTTACATTCATAAGTCTGTGTAATCACACTGTTTTTTTAATTTTGATTTCGTTTTCATATTTGAAAGATTTTGGGTCAGAGTCTCTGTGGTGTGATTTTCACTGGTGAAATTGTTACCTTTCGTTAAAATCGCTATGCGATCCACAAGTATGTTTTTTACGGCTGGTCTTATTAGAAATCATAGTTTTATCATAGTTTCGGTTTCCTAGGTTACACCGCCGAGTATACGAGAAAACCAGTATACCGTCTACAATAATTATTAATGATTAAAATGATAATTACAACGATATAACTGGTCTATATATTGCTGAATCGTGTACCTATCCTTGCGAACTGTATCAACAGCATGTTTAATCACTCTTGCTTATTTTTTCTTGAGTTTGACGGCCATTGAGTTTCTATGTCGCTGTAGGTGGATCTTACACGTACTATATATATGTATAACAGCCTTCTTATTCGAAGTCTACGGAAAGGGCCATTCCAGACAGCAGGGGCAATATTTGATCAAACGTGTATGCCAAATAACTAAAACATGTGTCCTGTAGTTTCAGACAATAAGGTGATAAATCATATAAATACATAGATAGAAAATGACTCCAATGCAGACTCAACCGGATCATGGGAATATGTTTAAATAGCTTAGTAGATTTGCTCAACACATTCATTACCTCCAGGTTTCAGATAATAATATTTTATCTCATATAATACTCATAAAAGAAGTCTCGAGTTGTGACCGATTCAACCTTAGGTATGAATTGAAAACTTGCTGTTGGATGTGTTGCTTACGCCAGAACCGAACTCGTTAAGTTATATATGTTGTAGTTTTGTTTTACTTTTTTAGTTGCGTAAGTTCATATAGAATCTCTGACTCCAAGGGCATGACCGACCCCGGCCCGGTGCATATGATTTAATCACACTTTGGATAGGGAAAGTGACACCGGGGCTGAAATCATCGTCGGGAAATAAGTAGATATTAAAACAGTATACTGTATTACATCTCTGGTGGTCACGTTCTCCACTGTGGCGAAACTAGATTGAGAGAACTACTAAATAGTAGTAAGAATAACTATAAGCAATTGTAATAAAACTGCATTGGGGTTGGACACCACTTCTCGCAATAAGTTTGTTGTAGTTAGTTTAAAATGGCACGTTCTTGTGTAATTAGGATCGAAGGTTCACACAATTTTCAACTCGAATAGTTTGATACAAAGGTCCATGTTGAGGATTAATACAAGGAAGAAATACAAAAAAAGCCCCGGTGGTCCACTCCCATAAATCAATCAACATTTATCTGCACAGACTGCACAAATTACTTTGCGAACTCACAGCTTCTCACTCTGCAGTCGGACACTCTACGTCGATGGTATAATTAAAATCTAGCTATATATCGAGACTGTATTTGTGCTGCTATAGACATATCAAATACCCGGTTACATATTTCGAACTAATTATCATTGTTTGATATCGTCGGAACGCAAGAGAGTTTGGAGGGTTATACAAACTGCAGTATTTATTTCCATCCACGCAGGAGATAATCTATGGACACATGTAGTTCTTTAGTTAGAAACAAGCTGTTACACAGGTTTCGGATGGTAATCTGTTCATTTGTTTTTATCCAATTATGAATACTACTGAAAATGTTATTAAAAGAATTATTGACATGAATAAGTTTTCTTAAAGCATCGTTGAACGTGTTAAACTTAATATTCTGACGTTGGTATTACAATTCGTAAATCATTGAATGGCACAAAATGTCTGCATGAATTTGATTTTGAACTACTACTCATAACACCTCAAATAGTTTTTTTATTCCTTGATAAGTATGAACTTACGATATTTTTTCAAGTACTTGGTATTTAAAAAACAAGTAGAAAACGTCACATAAATAGATCTTGAGTTCGTAGTTCTTAAGTATTTTAGTAATTATGTACCAATATACGGTACGGTGTACGGCTTATGTACGGTAAATAGTGATAATAAATAAAATTGTTGTCTGCTCCGTTATTTCTTACGAAGGTTTTCATTGGCTAGTTTAGTTTATCTTTACGTGCGCGAAATTCGAAAAAACTTCCGGTCTTGAAACAACGAAGCGTTTAATTTCGCTACAAATTTGTAAACATGCCGCCCCCAAAAGGCTGCAAGCAAGAAAACCAACATATTCAGGTTGCTGTGCGGTTAAGGTGAGACTCCCAAATATGTATTATTTTAATGTAAACATAATTGCTGTGCTTGTTAAGTTCTGCAAAAAATATTGATGAAGCTCAACCATGTAAACAGATAATATTTAAATTTTTACTATGGCAAACTCGTGACATCCAAAAGTATATATATCCAAGCAAAAAGTAGCGAACGGTCCTTGCGCAGAGATTCATCGCGGCCACAATTTTGAAATTATCTCCGTTATTTCTATGAAAATATTATTTCCTACTATTTAAACACGTATTTATTTATGTCAATATGTCAAAAAAAACATGTTAAGATATCATAAAACACTTTTATGTCTCGATTGTTTATCAAATATCCCGAGATCTGTAAATCTGGGACAAATCTGAGAGATTGTGTACATGTATAAAACTGTATTTGTGACCCAGAAAAATCAATATATTAATGTGAAAACGACGACTCTTATGACAAATTCAATCCAGTTTAGATCACTGTCGGGTATGTATTGAACAATTTTGTCATTATTATTCATAAATGATGCATAATATTACTATATATTATATAGCCGCGTGTTAAATGTTAGAGAGTTGTAGTGTTATGCACCAGTCAATTGTAACCACAGCCCCCCCCCCACCCCACCCCCACCCAGGTCCGGGAAATAGCGGGGACTTTTGACTTTTGGTCCAGCCAACCTCGGCTAAAATCCCCGCCCTGCGGGGATGAACAGTTGGTAAAATCTCCGACAAATGCCCCGCACCTCAGGCACCCTAGGTAAGGCCCATTCCTCGCTATATTTAAAGCGAAGACAAAACCACCGCAATTACCCAGCACTGTGGGGCCACCTGAAAGGTAAAAACAAGGCCCATTTCCCCGGCTAGCCCCGATATACCCCTGGACCTGGGGGGGCCGTGGTTACAATTGACTGGTGCATTACAGGGATACATGGGAAGAAATGTCAAAATGATAAAAAAGTATCCCTGATCGCTCATTATTGTAGCTAAATTGACCCCCATTTTTTCAAGACATTAACAACTTAAAAATGTTAAACTAGGCCATGTCAGTACTGAAGTTTTGAATTTGCCAAATCTCTATTGTTAGGAATCATTAAATGTCAAATGTTCCATGTTACTGCTGTTGAATCTTGACTCTTGAAACAAAGTTTGTAAATATTATCTGAATTTCTATTATATATATATTTGTGTGATGAAACCAAAAATCATAAGCCTGAATGTATATCACTCAAAGGAAGATTTAAATTTCCAGTTTTTTTAGCATGAAAACAAATTTACTAGCCTTGTAACACTCTATACTTTAGTTTACTGATTGCAAGAATGAAGTGAATATAGAATCCTGGTGGGGATACAGTCATCGAAATTAGACTTTTGGATGAACAAGCCCGAATTCTTATACTATGGCATGGACTCATATTTATGAACAAGCCCAGCTATATAACATTCATAATTTGAGCCAGCCCGGAAGACATTTTACCAGTGCAGGGCTTGCGGGCTTGTGCTAATTTCGACCACTGGGGATATATATATATATAATACATTTATAAGGCTACCGCAGTGTTCGAAATTCGCGGTAGTCCGATAGCCCGAGGCTACCGAATTTCAGCTCGGGCTACCGGATATACGTAAAAACTAGCCCGATCGGGCTACCGTTTTTTCCAAATGTAATTTAATAAAACAAAAAACAACAATTAAAAGCGTAAAGCATCGTGTTTTATACGCTTATTATTTAAGAATGCGTCCTACCAGGCAACTCGAGCGACTTAGTCGCCTTGACAATGGCGAAAGAACAAAGCGAAGTCAGAATTGCCGAAATTTACGATGATCAAAAAGCTAATTGCTCTGCGGTTCAGGGCTGCAAGCCATGAGCAGAATGTTTCTTTATTCAATTAATATATATAAACACATGTCTAGAGTAATTAAAGCCCGAAGTGATTATCGATCTGTTTGTAACTACTAACTGTGTCTATTAGCAGCAGTCAAACTCAATGACGTCAATAACTCCGCCCATTATGTAAATTAACGATAACTTCGGCAGTTTTCGCTAAATACGATGGCAGTGAAAAGCGGCTAAGACGCTAATTATCAATATAAAAATCGATACTTTATTTATTTTGTTTAAATATATTTTATTATTGTCCAAAATTAATGATAGATTTTAAGTTTTTAATGCGTAAAAGAAAATTACAAACATCGTCTTTAATGCGAGGGAAACAGGTGCCCGTTTACTTCCTGACAAAAGTATTAAAGGAGAACTGTTGGACATAGTTAAATCGTTGTCAGTGTACAGTACAGTAAGGTTCTATTATATACCTTTAAATTGCTTTGCCATTTATTTTAAATAAAATTTATAGGAATATTGGCATCGATTTTTTTCCGGAATTTGAAAGTGAAACTGAAAGTAGAAAAAAAATCATTGCACAATCGCTGGTGCATTTTGGATTTGACAAGGATGCATTGGATAAGAGAACTAATTGTACACGCATAATTCTACTAATTGTACACGCATACTTCTTATAATCTTAAATGATATGTTCAACAGAGTCAGACAATATTTTCTCCTTTTTTTTACCTTTTTTAAGGCTTTTCCATGGGGTGGGGCGCCCAATTTTTTTAGTCTGTGAGAAATTCACTTTGCTTAATAAAATATTGACGCATTGACTTGTCCAGATTGAGGACCATTTATTGAATTATTGAAACTGAATGAGCGTGTTTTCATAAATGCTTCCAAACGAGTGATACTTTTAATATGGTGTTTATGTTTGGGCTAGTGAAATTGGTTTTGGGCTAGTAAAATTTCCTATCTGGTAGCCCGAATGGGCTAGTGGATTCAAATCCGAATTTCGTACACTGCTACCGGTATAATACCTTGAATTGGAATGGTCATTATATTTACAGAAAAACCTGCCTGATGTATTCAAGTTACATGCCCATATACATCATTCACATGATATAGTGAAAAACTGATACTTCAAGCGATACAACAAATTTTTGTGTTTTAGATTACTATCATGTTTTTACTTTAAAAATTTATGAACTGGCTAAGGAGAACAGTGTTTTTTACAATACTTTAGGAAATGGGCCAGTGCCATTCTAATTGTAAAAAATGCATCATGTTGACTTCCATGTTACCTGGTTTCGCAATTCCAAATTCATCTAGAAAGACTGTTAAAAAGTGTGATTCTGTGTTTTTTGGGGAAAAAGTAAATGATAATATTGGGAATGGGGCTGAATTTCGGCCCAAAATTGGTCAGAAAAATCACTGGAGTATATTGATACTGAATCATCGATTTTGTTTGGTACTGTCTCACTCTGTAATAGTCTACTAAATAATCTCTGTAGTCTTTAAATCATATTTTATTTGTATTCCAGACCGATCAACAGTACTGAAAGGAAGCAGAGTTCATACTCAGTTGTAGATGGAAATGCGGAAAAGAAAGAGGTCACGGTCAAAGAGAGACTTGGTGTCAACCCAACTACTAAGACATTTAATTTTGACCATGTTTTTCCTCAAGATGTGAAACAACAACAGGTTTACAAGTCTATTGTTAGCCCAATCATCGATGAAGTTCTTGATGGATATAACTGCACTATTTTTGCGTAAGTTTGTTTTCGTGGTATGCAGAATGTTGCGTGTCATTGATTCTTTTCATGACTGACTAAATCTAGTAAAGTGTGAATACCTTTCATATTAAATTAACTAACATTTAAGGTTTCCGATGTACTCAATTTTTTGCCACGGATTGTAGTCTAATATGATTTTTTTACAGAAATTTCAATGTCTTGCTGCTGACACATTTATCAATATGCTTAAAAATGGGACTGCAAACAGGGCTTTTTCACCTTCTTTGCTAGGGGCCGAAATAAGGCTACTTCACAATTGGGAAAAATGGCATTTTTTCCTAATTCCAGATAATTTTTTTCACAAATCCCAGATATTTTTCCCAAAAAGGTAGAGATCTTACTTCAAAAATTTATTCTGCTTGAGCAAATTATTATTTTTTATCTTTTAAGTTGACATAAGAAGAAAGCTGTATAATTTAAATTTTATTCCAGGACCAATTACTCCATAGAATTATATTGTTATCAATTTCCTTTTTGAAACGTTAACGCATTTAAATTTCCCAATTTGCAGAATTTCACACGTTTAAATTTCCCAAAATGAAAAGGCTAGGCCTCTTCACAATTTTTGGTGAAAAAGCCCTGGCAAAATTGAGAAAATTAATTTATAGAATATATTTTGTATGTAACATTGTGATTATGACATTTCTAGATATGGGCAAACGGGCACAGGGAAGACTTTCACCATGGAAGGTGAGAGGTCAGATGACCCTAATATGTCTTGGGAAGATGACCCTCTCACAGGCGTTATCCCGAGGGCCCTGGCTAACATCTTTGATCAGCTACAGGTGAGGAGAAGTGGAAATAAATTAACTGATTAATATGTATTCATTATAAGCAATTAAGAAGAATTAAAAAGTACTACAAGGCTTCCAGTATGTAAAGAGATTGGTTGCAACTTTTGTCTTTTATGTTCTGTTCTAAAGAAGAATTTCATTGGTTTGTAAATTGTTTATAATGAGCACTAGAAATATTCTGAAAGAACATCTTTTAAGTTAATTTTCAATTTTGTGAAATTTCTATTGTTGTGCACAGCTTTGTATCATATTTGAAAAAAATATAACTTATTATAAGCTGAAGTCGTTATTCATCTTATATTTTGACATTATAGGTTTGCCTGACATTACCTTTGAAACTAAATTTGTTCTTTGTACCATAGTCAACTCCCTAGGATAGGGAAACTGCAGGGGAATGCCTTTCATTTGAACCAGTTTCAAAGCCTAGACCGTCATGTACACAAACTTAATGTGCACCGATTTTGCAGATTGGACATTAATTTGCAGCAATTTCAAAGACTTGATCTCATTGAACTTAATTTTCATTGCTTGCAAAACAAAAGATCTGTTACTGTGTGACTTATGTAGCTTTTGATGTGTCTTACATGGTTATCAGGCCCAAGCGGTGGAGTTTTCTGTTCGAGTGTCATTCCTGGAGCTATACAATGAGGAATTGTTTGATCTTCTGGGATCCTCCATCGACCCCCTCCGGCTCAAGATCTACGAGGACAGCACTAGAAAGGTCAGGGTTCATACTAGAGTTAGGGTTTCACTTAAGGACATTATGTTGAACATCAGATTATTAGAAATGTTGACTAAATTTGTATCACATTTAATATTTTATGTACATATAATTTGTTTCGAACACCTAATTATTTTTAAATTATAACCATGATGTATTGGGTATTTTATAACATACATGACTTAAAGGTACAAAATATTGTAAGGGCATTCTATCCTAAACTGTCATTCCAGTACAGATGTTCCCTCCAAGATTTGATTTGCAGGACTTGTGCTCTCTTTAGAAACAACAAAAACTATAACAAATTGATATATTTTTCTAGGGCTCAGTGATCATCCAGGGTCTGGAAGAGATCGTGGTGAAGAGTAAGGATGAAGTGTACGAGATACTCGAGCGTGGCGCCTCCCGCCGACAGACAGCTGCTACACTTCTTAATGCTTTTTCCAGGTACTTTTGATGGTTTTAATCATAACAGGTGCTAAAAATCAGGAGTAGTCATGAAATCATGATTGAGAGCATTTAACTTCAGGCTATTGTACAGTTGTAAAGATTGTTTTACGCTGTGATTGCATCAAAATCAGTAGAAAATAAATATAGATTTTTTTGGAAATTATTTCAAAAGGGACATAAGCCTCTTTTCCCTGTTTCATGCATGAATTCTTCATACTCAAACAAACGTCCAGTGATTCAGGATTGACAATAACCTGCTATTAGAACCCCTTTATTTACTCCTGATTTTCATAACTTGAACTGCCAAAGCAATGTTCTTATCGATTTGACAAATCACTTTCAAGCTGAAAAAAAAAGACATTTGAAATTTAATATCATAAGCCTGCAATGTTATTACTGATAAAATACTCCTGGCGCTTGTTCAAATATCAAAAGAAAAATAGTAGGGTTAGAGGTGTGAATAATACGAAAAAAACAACACTGTCATGTTGTTTTTTTCAGTCGATCCCATTCTGTATTCACGGTGACAATTCACACGAAGGAAAACACAATGGAGGGAGAAGAGCTGCTGAAAACAGGCAAACTGCACCTGGTAAGTGGTTTTGAATAATGTGACAGAAATATGATGTCTTTGAATTCATTTGTGAAATAATTCCACTTTCATGTGATTTTTGGTTCCATGATGAAAACCTATGCGCAAGTTTATCATAGTTAGAAATAAAAAGGTGTACATTATAGGTTGAGGCCAATTTTTTTTATTTTAATGCATTATCATGTTTATCTGATTTGACTTTAATGATAGAAAAAAAACCACATACGATTTAAGTACAGTTAAAAAAGAAATAAGCGATATATAGACTGGGGATTTTGTGGTCACATAGCTATTTATTAATAAAAAAACATTAATAAATGGCTAAAGCTAATATTTATGTAGATAAATTAAAAAAAAATGAATTCATCAACCTATATTGTGTCAGAGCCTTCAATACCTTTTTTGGTGGTGAACTTGTCATTTCCAGTTGCTCTATGGTTACATATCATAAAGATTTAGTTGAAAACTTGTGTCCATCCATGGCTGTTTAGGTTGACTTGGCGGGCAGTGAGAACATTGGTAGGTCTGGAGCTGTGGACAAGAGGGCAAGGGAAGCAGGGAACATCAACCAGAGTCTGCTCACCCTTGGACGCGTGATTACAGCCCTGGTGGAGCACGCCCCACATGTCCCTTACAGGTATGTCTTCCCTGTGAAAAACATATGTAGATCTTGGGCAGTGGACTATACGCCCAGTGATTGGCATTGCCTAACATCACATGTCCTACACTACTACTACAGGTTTTTCTTGAGGACACTTTATTTTTTTAACATAAGCATTAGGAGGATGCTTTCTTTATAACATTGTCTTATACTCCAATACACTGATATGCTATGTTTCATTGTGCATCATGGGTGATTTGGCTAGGAAAATCTCATAATCATGAATGATTAATATGGTAGTTTCATTGAATCCTGTTTAAAAAATATTCTAGCAAAAGCATGAATTAAACCGAGTCTGCCTTTTCAGAACAATAATATCAAACAGCCGTCAAGACCACTCTGCCATGGAGGCCACTGACAATACAGGGTTATTAAAAAATATTTAATTGCAACATGCAAATTTATTGGAAGAAGAGTTGTCACCCCTGCCTCAGGCATTTTTATTGAAACGAGATTTTGTCAGTCAATTGTCCCATAGTACTTATGAAGTATAATGGGATAAAGTACCCTGGTTGCCGACGATGAGGTAATATATATGCACAAAACTAACTACATATATATATGCTTTGGACTCTCAGATTTTTGCTCTGGACCCAAGGTTCTAAACTTTATGAACTCCAAGGAACTTATTTAAACCGGAACTGAAAGGAAAAATGGCATTTGCCTGTATCACTTCAATGTCTTAAATGCATGTATACAATAAACATTTTCATCCAGGGAAAGCAAGCTGACCCGAATCCTGCAGGACTCTCTTGGAGGTCGCACCAAGACATCCATCATTGCCACCATCTCACCTGCATCAGTTAACCTTGAGGTAAACTTTTTGTGGCTTTTATTCTGAGACAATATGGCAAGCCATCCTTTTAATAACATCATTGCCAGCTTTTCTCCAGCCTATATCAACCTTTGGGTAAGGGCTATCAATTTAACATACAACAGGCAAATTAGAGAAATTCTGAAGTTGGAGATGGTTCCTGTTTTATTTTGCTTAATAATAAACAAATGGAAGGACAGTCCAACTTAAAAGCTTCTTTTTGAGTGGGTTAATATGTTTAAATGGAACAGCCCTTTGGCATTGGGCTTTGTTTTTATTAAATTAAGGCAGGAACGGTCCTACCATTTCATTTTTATTTTTTTTAAAGCACATGAAATACTGAAACGATAACGAAATTGCCTTCTATACATTTAGGGAAAACTGCATAAGAAAGATCAATTTAAGACAAGAAGATAGACTGGGCAAAAAAGCTTATAAACTAACAGTGCTCAAAACCTTGTTTTGGGTAACCTGACTAACCATGTCTTTTTAACTGCCATTTGAACGTCCAAAGGAATTTGCAGTCTGTAAACCAAATATGAATTATCATATTACATGAAATGAGAAATAAAAATTCCTGAATACTTACCATTGTTTTTCAGACTGATACTTACCCATTGTTTTTCAGACCATAAACCAGAAACAAACATTTTAAGGCCTGATTTCAGTGTTGACCTTGCTATTGCAGGAAACTTTGAGCACCCTGGACTACGCCCACAGAGCCAAGAACATCACCAACAGGCCAGAGGTGAACCAGAAACTCACCAAGAAGGCTCTCATCAGGGTATGAGACCCCTAATTTCAACTTACTGTGCATCCTTGTTGACAATAAAGGTTTTATCATCCCAAGCTGTTACTTTTAAGGAAAAGAACATGCTAAGGTCCACTTTTAAGGAAAAGAACATGCTAAGGTCCACTTTTTAGGAAAAGAACATGCTAAGGTCCACTTTTTAGGAAAAAAAACATGCTAAAGTCCACTTTTAAGGAAAAGAACATGCTAAGGTCCACTTTTTAGGAAAAGAACATGCTAAGGTCCACTTTTTAGGAAAAGAACATGCTAAGGTCTCTAGGGTTCTATTTTAGGAAACAATGTGTCAGTTTGTGGGTACTAAAATAAAATAATGACAGTAACTGCGATATAACATATAAATATCTTATATATACCTTTTAATACTAATAAGCCTTGTTATTTGTTATCAGGAGTATAATGAAGAAATAGACAAGTTACGACGAGATCTGCAAGCTGCCAGAGAGAAAAATGGCTTCTTTATTGCCGAGGAGAATTACAAGTAAGTTTTTCACCTCATTGTCCAAATAATGGATATCTTTTTTAGCTGAATTTTGCACCATTCTAAGTCCATCAATTTCCATAATTTATAGTTCAGATTGCGATTTCATTGTTTGGATCAGGAACTGAACAATCCATGCAAAACAACGCCGTGTAGAATGCTGGTATTGACGGTTTTAAGGAAAAGACCGATTTCGCTCTTTTTGCTTTTAATTTTTCATGATATATAAATTATGAATTTTTTTAAATATTGACAGTAGAATCTAGTCTGTTTTTAGCATGAATCATTTGTACTTGAAAAGCATTTTGATAGATTCAATTATTTTAATTTGTCACATGGGATGAATTATTGACTATTATAGCCAAAATGACAGATCCTATCATAATAATTACATTTTGTGAAATATTGATAGTTTGCCGGATTATTATTACTATCTATCAGATATTGCATTTCTATTGAGGAAGTACTTTTATGGCTAAAGCAATCATGATGCAGTGTTAAGATGCCATATCACAAAACCTTGTCACCAATTTGTCCTATAGCTTATACATGTAGTGCCTGATTTCTCCCCAGTGCCATGCATGTAAAGTTGACAGCCCAGGACGATCAGATCACAGAACTCTCCACCAGGATTGAGGCCATGACTGATGAGCTTAACAAGGTAACACTATCATTGTCTAGGATTTATTTAATATGCCTAGCTCAGTCTACAAGCTGGTTTGGAGAATAATACATTGATGTTTCTACATATAGATTAATTGTTTCTGCTTCAATCTTGTTAAAGGTTGTGCTCGCATTTATATTAGAAATCAATTTAACAATTGGAAATCATTGCAAGCTTAAGAACTAAAACACAAATGAAATACCTTTAAAGACCCCAATCACACTAATTGTTTTCTTCCTGTTGTGATTAAGATAATGTATTAATAAATCATTAAGAAAGTATGAAAAATAGTCTTTGTTATTACTCATTATTATTAGTTTGATACCTGGCATTTGGAGTATCAAAGATTATTTTTTCATGCATGTTAAACATTTAAAGGATTAAAATTTATCCCTTAATCTCTTTCCAGGTACAAGAGCTGTTCGCAGACACTCGAGTTGAGTTAGAACAGACTGCTGAGAAACTCACGGTCACTCGTGACAAACTTGGAAAGACTCGTTCAACTCTCCACGAGACAAAAGTCACACTGAAAACCACTGAGCTGGACAGGGACAGTCATAAATACCTTGTCCAGGAGCTCACAGAGTCGCAGGACACACTGTTTGAAACTGCTAACTCGGTATGTTCCTTAAGAAAGTTTTAATATTCAGGTAAAAACATCATAGCCCTAATGGATATTGCCAAATCTCTGTTTCACTGTAACTTGATGCCTTATGAAGTAAAAAACCTTTAACACCACCGTCACCATGATCGGTGACAATCAAACATTATTCAAAACAGTCATATTCTGAAATCTAGTTATTAATATCAAACAAAACCATATAAAATTTATTGTTATATACATAAGTATGAGTGTGTGTATTTGTCACCATTTTTTACAATATTCTGGTAAAATAAATGTTTTGTTCTGTTCTTGAACATAGATTTCAAATATTTATAGATATGTCTTAGAACATGGTGTGCAGTTTTCCCCTTAAAACAAACATTGCCAGATTATAACACTCATTTTATAATAAAAAATGAATAATTAGAATCAAATTCTTAATATTTCTGACAGCTGTTGAATACAGTGGACGAGGCCACATCAGATGTTAGTGGTCTACATGACAAGGTTGAGAGATTGAAAACTGTAGAGGCCCACAACCTTCAGACACTAGACAGTTACGAGGAGACCTACAACACGAGTATAACAACGCTTGAGACGTGTATTCAGGAATATGCTGAGAAGCAGGCTGAGGTGTACGCGGAAAATTCTAAACACATAGGTAGGTATCATTTGGCCTCGGATATTTATTTTTCTTGCAGGGTGCTTTTTTAAACCATTTTTGTGGCAGATATTCAGCTATGTTCTGGAAGCAATAATGCTTGAATTGCATTCAATTGAAATGTGATTTGAAATACTGTACTTTAATGTTGTTTAAAATATAAAGGCCCGCAAATAAATGGCTTGCAAGGGATTTAGAGTTGGAATAGTTTCAATAAAACAAAAGGATTTAGTAATATTTAGCAGTGTTCTCAATAAGAACCGACTGCCGGCCAAAATGGACGGTTTAAATGGCAGTAGGGCCGGTTCAAATTTGGAAAACTAAATGAATTTTCAGTGGAATAAGTAGAAGCTGGTCAGTTACTTTACTATTTGAGACGGTTCAACCGAAACTTATTGAGAACCCTGAGTTAGTAACGCTAGAGTGAGAGTATTCTAGTAATTAATGTGTACACCTATAAAAGAGATTATTAGTTCAAGCCCCACAAAAGTAAGATATCTTGACCTTTCAACAAGGACTTGAGTACTGGTGTTAAGGACTTGAGTACTGGTGTTAAGGACTTGAGTACTGGTGTTTACCAAGGACTCTAGAATGAAAAACAGCTGTCTTCATAATCAAACTTAAATAAAGTCGAATAAACTGTAATCAATGATCAAATTGAATATTTTGCTTTCAATAAACTATGAAAACTACAGGGACAAGCCCAGTACTTAGTCAAACTTCAATATTGAATGTTTTGGAATTAACTGCCTTAACATATTCAGATCAAAACCTCGTAAAAACTTCAATATTGAATGTTTTGGAATTAACTGCCTTAACATATTCAGATCAAAACCTCGTAAAAACTTCAATATTGAATGTTTTGGAATTAACTGCCTTAACATATTCAGATCAAAACCTCGTAAAAACTTCAATATTGAATGTTTTGGAATTAACTGCCTTAACATATTCAGATCAAAACCTCGTAAAAGTTTAGAAATATTAGCCTTTGACCTTTCAGTTTCAAGTTGTAAATTTTCATTCCATTTACAGCACAAAAGGTTGAGCGAAACAAGACCTATGTCTCCCAGCTTACCACACAAATGCGTGACTTGCAGTCATGTTTACAAGAAAACGTCACAGTAATATCCCAGCATGCAAAAGACACCTGCGAACAGAACTCATGCTGGGCAAATGGTATTTCTACAGGGGCGGCAGATTTTAAGGTTAGCAGTGCTTGCATATAGATAGAGGCAATGACTTAACGCTTGGAAGTTTGGGCACTGTAGGGCATCAGTTTAATTGTACTGTTAAACCGTGCTTTCGTAATTTTGTCTTAATTTTGACATTGTTGTAACAATTGTCACATGCAGCTGATTTATAAAAGGTTTATGCAATTTTATTTTAACACAGGCTACTGAGTCTAGTCGGTACGAGGCTATACAGGGCATTCTGGGGGACAAACTGACCAGGGCTATGACTCAGCTACAAGACATTGGTGAATCACACACACAGATATTAGAACTACTTGAAACCCAGGTAGAGTGTATATTAAAGATTTTAAATAGTATCTTTGTGGTTTAGATACAAAAAATGCTGTGATGTTTAGGGCATTTTATGTAAAAAGTTTGACTTTAGATAACTTTTTGATAAAGAGGTAGACTTACAATCAATTTTGTCTATTTACAGAATTTTTACTGCTATCATTTATGACATGTAACTGACTTTCAATAATTTGCATGAAACAATTGTTATGGCTTCGTGCAGTTAAAATGTAAGCCAATGTGACAATTGAAAAAATTATTTCACTCACAGTTATTTGAGATGGGTTGGTAGTCAGGGTATTTTTTCTTTATTACTTCCAAACTCTTAATTCCTATATTAAATAAGAAATGGAAAAAAATAGCACGACCACTTAAGAGGTTAAAAAAACCTTCCAGGTTACAGTTATGCGAGTTGATCAAATAAAGCTTAAAAAAAAATATTGATCAATAAAAATTATTGATTAATTATGTCTCAAGGCTATAATTTTTCTATTAGAATTTCTTACAAGCATTACTTTCTCATTTGTTTTTTTATCAGCGACAAGAAGGTGAGACCAGTGTGCAGGCCTGGTCAGAACGACTCACCAAGGAGCTTGGGGATCTGGTTGGGCTGGTGGAGACTCATACTCGTGTCCAGGAGGAACGCATCACAGGGCTCCGGGAATCTCTTGCATCACTCACTGACAACTACAACAGCAGGCATCAGGTAATAAGGGTGTCAAGACTGGAATTCAACTTTATCGAGAGTTATCTTTTTCTATATTTTAAGTTAATAAAGCAGGGCTTGTTAAAAATTTGATGCCAAGCAAAAGTATAAGAATTCGCCAGTGTTCATCTAAAAGTCTCATTACGAGGAGGACTGAACATGTAAACAAGTTCCTATTATTTCAGCTTAATATTGCAAGGATAATGCCTTTTGATCATGTATACACATAGACCTAAAATGATGAAAAAACAAAAATGCTTAATATCAATTTTGATTTGTTTTCCCAGATCATACAGGAGAAGATGTCTGAGTTGATCCAGTTGTCTCAGGAGAACCATGGTATAGTGGGACAGATGTCCTCGGAGGTAAGTATTGGATAATTGGACAAATTTCATATTCACTAATTGAATTGAAAATGGACAACCATAATCGATCATCAGAAATAACCAGTTTGTATTTCACCATTATCTTTAAGTATGAAAATAATGTTAATGTTTATTTTAATAAGTTTCATGTCTTTTATGTTTATATTCTAAATATTAAATGACAGAAAAAAATTAAAAATCAATTATTATTTTCTACATTCATGGCAGCAAAGCTCCACCAGATTATGGTTTCCTTTGCTCCATAAATGTCACTTATGGTTACCTACTAACCCCGTAACATAATATGCAGGTGTTGAAATTATAAATGGAAATGAGAACCAGTCTTATATGAAAATCATCAATAACTAACTTGCACCTTCTTACATTCATAGGTTGAAAGCAGGACTAAGGAGCTTTGTAGTGAGACTGGAAGCCACCTGTCCTCGGTGCAGGAATGGAAATCACAAACAGAAAAGGAGAATACTTCAAAAGTGGAAGCCATCATTGAACAGAAGCTGCAACATACACGGAGCGCCAGTACACGAATATCTGAGGTATAATTTTTTAATTCACTAGTGTAGTCTTGTAGGCTTAAAATCTTTTCAATGAGTTAATTATGAAGTATCTTTCTGTTCTTTTATACCTGAAGATCAATAACATCTAATTCAGTTGTTGTTTTTTTAATTTATTTTATATTTTGGATGTTTTTAATGTATACTACGCACAAATATGTGAAATTAAGATTCCTGCTGACCCCTTATTATTTTTGTATCATTTGAAAGGGATTTATAAAAAGTAAAAGTCTATGTAAAATATACACCAAACAAAATACCCCAAAAATGTTGTTGTTTTTACCTTGAAAGATCGATTAATATGTCATTTTACATTTCATTTGCAATTTAGAACAAAAAGCATTATCTCAAAATGTCTTCGGTCATTTAATTAACATATTCAAAATCCGAAAAAAAGAAACCCTTTCATATAATATCAAAATTATATGGGGTCACAAAGCATTACAATATAAAAAATTTGCCAATTGCATAATAAAATGAAAATCTTGTTTGTGCATGATGCTATATGGAATACTTTAAAAAGTCCCTTTAACAAATTTGCAACTGTCAGTTACTTCAATAGGGAATTGTTTTAGGTTCAAGCCATTGCTACAAAAACACATGAGGATTGTACAACAGTGAAGACTGATATCAATGAGCATGTGACAGCGGGGCAGACGTCACATGACCAGTACACAGAGCGCCTGAGTGACTCATGCACACAACATGTGACGGACCTCAACACGGCTCTCAACACACATAATACACATACTCAGGTACGTTAAGACTTATTTCTATAATTTTAATGTATAAGGCTAATAAAATCTTAATTACACATTGTTAATAAAGTAAATGCTGAAAAGAAAGCACGTCTCAATTCACCCTCTGATAGCAAATAGATAGGTGTTTCTTTTGCAGATATTGCAATCAAACATTGTAACATGTACTTGCTCTGTCAATGAGCTAAAAGCCAGTTGGTCAGGGGCATGAATCTTTACAATATTTGTTAACTCAATTTGGACAGATATGTTAAAATGAAATATTTTAATTGATTCAATCTCTGGACTCAACGCATAAATTAAGGGATTTTGCTTTAAGCCATTCTCACTCCTGGTATCTGCGAGAAAACACACGTATTACATAGCCATTTCCATTCATGTATTTCTAGGCTCTTGAGACCTCCGTACAGCGTCAGTGCGATAAGCTTGTTGATGTGACTGACCGGCAGTCGGCTGATCTTGACGGGGACGTGAAAACAGAACGGGGCTGTCTCAACTGGCTGCAGGGGGCCACAGCTCAGTCAGCTGCCCAGTTTATGGAGGGTCTGAATCAGAATAGGGAAGATATGAGACGATACATACGACAAGAGATGTCACAGGATAAACCTACAGGTATGGTGTGCTGGGGTTTTATTATGATGGGGCAGATTCCAGGAATTAAACTTAAGCTGCCTGATGACTACAGCAGTTAACATTTTCACATCGCCAAAGGTATCACTTATGACCTGGAAGTGGGGTAAAAAATCTCGCAAAAAGTGCCTGCCCACTTAGCTATTTATTGCTGTCCCTTAAAACCTAATGCAGTAGGCCCCCCCAAATCCTCGTCAGCTTCAGAACACATTTATCATTATCATTTTGCAAATGACAATGAGTATGATTAATGTATGTTGTATACAATTCTAAATTGGTGTGGATAAGTAATTAAACTTTGATGACTTTACCCAAATGTTTATTTTACTAGATAATACAACATATTTGTTAATGTAAAACATGTCGCCCACATTCCAGGTCTGACCCCAGTCCGGCATGACTTCCCCCACAAGCGAAATGTCAGACGGATATCAGACCAGCAAAAACTACTGGACAGATTCCGATCAGACAACATGGTGGAGATTGAGGAAGAGCCTGTTGATTCTGATACTGAGCTGGAGAATGTGAATGCACAGGTAAGCGGGATGCTTCAAAGATGGTTTCTCATTGAATTATAATACAATCAGAATTGTTAAATGTAATTAAGCATGCTGCTTTGTCTTGTAATTCTTTTTTTTCTATCGGCAGCTTATTATAGGAAATGTTTATCAGAAGTTCAGCCAACAATATAAGAATTAAGGTCAGCTTTGAGAACACCTACCCCATACATTATAATTAGCTTTTTGAAATTGATTCATGTGTAGTTTAACAAAATTCAACTTTTGAACAAGCACTGCAAGTCTATGGGAAGGCCTAATGGGCTTATGCTGATTGTGTTGGCTGTATAACATTTGTTGATGCATGAACAATTTCATAATCGACAACCACAGTATATATTCTGTTCCACTTCATAAATACTGCGGGACAGTTGACAAAATCTCGTATTAATGAATATGCATGGGGCAGGGGACACAGCTCTTTTCAAGGAATTTGCAGCTCAAAATTTACTATTCTTCAGTAACCCAGTATTGTCAGGTGTCTCAATAGCTCATTGGTCTAGACTGCTGATAAATAATTTGTAGTATAGTGGTGAAGTCATGGACAGAGTAGAAATCAAGATTTCGCCAGAATTCATAGTAAAATAAACCACAGTACACAACGAAGCATAGCGAAGTTGTGTATTGGGAAATCGTGATGAAACATTTCATTAAAACATTCCTCCTTTAATTGCAGTGCCTGGTCGTCGTCCATGGTCCGGACAATGAGCAAGGAATAGACACCTCTGGCCACAGCGACAACATAAGTGTGAAATCTTCAACATCTGGTATCAGTGTGAAATCATCAACATCTGGTGTGTCTGAGATGTCCGGGTCAGCTTTCAGCACAACAAGCAAGGTATGCCAACAAAAGGTTGTTTAGTAGAGGCTTTAAAGTTGGCCATTACATAAAATCTTTCAAGATGTTTATATAAAACAACTAGGTACACATGTTACAATGACAATGTGCACATGTGTATCAAGGCTTGAATAGTTGTGGAGTTATTCCCTTTGTTTGATTGAAATCAACAGACGAGTGTTGGTTCGCTTCATATATTCACTAACATGTATAAAGTTCTTGTTATTAAGCTATGCAGTGTGTGTATACCACGTGATAAATTGCGTCATAAATGCTACGTCGGAAGGCCATATTTTGTTCAAATGAAGACTTAAAACAAAGATAACTTCACTTTTTCTTCACCATATAAGATGAAACATAGCGCAGTCTACGCCTCTTATGGAACCCCGCCTTCGGTCTTTTACCAGAGTTTGATTGAGAGTTTAGTTTCTTCAAACACTTCGAAAAACCTTTTCACAATATGGCCGTCTGACGGAGCACTGTCAAAACATTATCATGGAAACAGGTTTGATGAAGTGTTTGAGGAAACTAATCACCTAATCAAGCTCCGGTAATAAAACGAAGGCAGGGCTCTTTAAGTGGCATAGACTGCCCTTTGTTTTATTTAAAATGGTGTAGTTAAAGAAAAGTTATCTTTGATTTAAGTCTTCATTTTATGCAAAATGTTGCGTTCCGACGGACGTAGCATATATGACGTAATTTATCACGTGGTATACACACACTGAATATGGTCGAAACTTACTCATCAATTTCAGTTTAGAAGAAGGAAGTCACAGTTGAAACTGAATAACTTTAGTTAGGGTTGACATATCTTGACCAAACTTGGTCTATAGGGAGATTTTATGGATACCTTTCATGGGATTGCGTTTGGGGTCCCTAGGGTCAAGGTAAAGGTCACTTACTAAAAATAGAAAAAACAGTTGAAACTGAATAACTTGAGTCAGGGTCCACATATCTTGACTAAACTTGGTATAAAGGAAGAGTTTATGGAGACCTTTCATGGGATTGCATTTGGGGTCCTTAGGGTCAAGGTCACTGTTACTAAAAATAGAAGAATGGTTGAAACTGAATAACTCTAGTCAGGGTTCACATATCTTGACCAAACTTGGTCTATAGGAAGAGTTTATGGATACCTTTCATGGGATTGCGTTTGGAGTCACTAGAGTCAAGGTCAAGGTCACTGTTCCTAAAATAAAAAAACGGGTGAAACTGAATAACTTTAGTTAGGGTTGACATATCTTGACCAAACTCGATATAAAGGAAGAGTTTATGGGTAGCTTTCATGGGATTGCGTTTGGGTCCCTAGGGGCAAGGTCAAGGTCACTGTTACTAAAAATAGAAAAACAGACACAGGCTGAAGTTCTTCTGTCAATCATTGAAAACCTGGTTTCGTCGCATTGAGGCGTTTCTTGTTTCATGTGTAACACTGTTTAAATATTTTTGAAAACATTCATTATAATGATTTTAATTTGACCTAGTATAGTTACAGACCACTGTTGTTTTTGTTTCAGCGCTCAAACCTTGACACCAAAGAGAACGAAAGACAAGGTCGTCCATTAGGAAACAAAAAGATGAAGAAAAACTTCATGAATGTTACCCCGCGGAAAACAAGATTGCCTCTTGCAAATAAACAATCAAATGCTGAACAGCAAAAGACAGAATAGGGTTCATGACATTTATAAATAGATTTGACCTTGACCCAGGCGAAATAGTGTTCATGACATTTATCAATAATTTTCATCTTCATGTTTTCTATTTACTCTATGAATGAACAACCAGTTAACATAATGATGGACTGTTTTAAAGATAAAGCATACCTTTATATATTTGCCATTGAGGACCAGTAGGGAGTGAAAATTGAGACATGAATATTTGTACTTATGCCATTCTTGTGTTCAAACTGATGTGATGATATGGACAAATTTTACCCTGATTTATATGCATGTCACAACTTGAATTTCATATGAATAATGTCTGTGTACACATGTTTATTGTATTGTTTTATTTGAAATGCAGTGTCAAATTTAAAATGCTAGACTGATGATTAGTGGGCAAATGTTGATGTGAGTGACACTTATTTTTATTCTTCAGCTGAACTATGATATTCAAGGATTCTCAAGTTCAGGATTATCTTGAAATAAGATTGAAGGCTTTTAAAACTTCAGGCTATTATACAGCTGTGGAGATTGCTCAGACATTTGCATCAAAGATAGTAGGAAATACCTTGAAACGAAAATAAATGACTGGAAAAAAATCAAAAGGGTTCTACCCCTTTACCCTGCTTGTCATGAACCCTCAAACATTAACAACAGAAAAAGGTGAAATAAAAAAAAAAAACTCAAAATCTTAACCATCTATAGTGCCTTACATTTTGTAAATTGGTGTTTTTTAAGGAGAGGATTATTAATTAGGCAAACACTCTGTCAATGACATCCCCTTCTGTGATGTAACTGAATGTACTTGTTTTTTTTGTAAAACATTACCAATTGGGTATACTTGTATGATTTTGTGTGCATGTACATGAATTCATTTTATTTTAGTGTAATTATTAACCTATTTATGACGATTTTTATCTGAAATATTATTTTACAATGATGTTTATATGTAATCGATAAATATATACAGCTTTTAATTTGGACATTTATACTCGAGATTGATTTGTCAACATTGATAATCAATGATTGATTTTAGTTTTAGGTGTATTTCAATAAGTTTGTGAATGTTCTAAATTTATTGACCATTTTAAGAAATGCTTCCATGTCTAATTAGAAAAATGATACTGGTAGCCATGTTTTCTAATCACATGTTCAACACGACAAATTTCATTTAAGAGACTTAGTCCTTTGTTTTACCTTTTAATTATGACATTGAATGTGTTCTCTATGTATTAAAGCGATTATTACACTATAGTATATATGCTTTACATGTCTTTTTTCTTCCGTCTTGAATCTATTTAGTAATTCACAGTATCACCCTCTGTTACAATGATATAATTATTTAATTCATTAAAGTAAGCCATCCATCAATGATCATTATGATGCAAAGATGTGTTCGTGTATTTTAGCTATTAACATTACGATTTTTTTCTGAGTTTAATTATATTGATTGACCATTATATTATTTTGCAATTATTACATTTTTGAAAACTTTTAAAGATATTCAAACCTTATATTTTGTAACTTTAATATGAAACTTATCCAGTATCTTTTTATATAAATGATATATGGATTTCCTTAAAGTGAAACATGAACTCATCACTAATGTTTGTACTGTCATCAGAGTGTCAGTAAATGCCAGTATTCAACTCAAGGATTGGATGTTACAATATTTTGTTCCTTCCTTGCATAAACCCTACAATTTCACTGTCTTTGTTTCTACAGCTTCTCAAGTCTAAACCTTCCCTCTTGTGCTTTTGTGTATCAATGCTGATGAATAAAACATGCAAAACATCTGGGTTTCTTTGATGTGAATTCAAACAAATTTACAATTAAAATGAAACAAATCTAAAATGTGTGTGGAGACGCAGGGTTTTAAGCCTTAACCTAAAATACTCTGAATAAATTTACATTCAAGTAATCGACCCACAAATGTATTAATTTTGGATGCTTGGTGATACCTTTTATAGAATTGCGTTTGGGGCCCCTAGGGTCAGTGTTACTAAAAGTAGCTGGTACTGAATAACTTAAGTTAGGGTTGTCAGGAAAATGTCCACCTCAAACAAAATTTTAAAGTGGATTTAATTTGAAAACTGATACGGTTGTTTCTTTAACTGTGGTGTTAGTCTTTTTGTGATATTACTGAATGGAATTAAATTGTCCATACACGGAAGCATAAAATCACTTCAAAAGATCTGTGTATAGTGTTGTTTACTCGGGGAAAAATTGAAGATTAAAATTTGCTGTACAGTTTCCGACTAAAGAAAAACACGAGAATGGGACATTGAATTATGCTTGTTTGTCTAAAGACAATACAGTTATACCAACATATCGCATACCATTTTAAAGGTAATTGACTCTCCTTTTCATGTCACTTATTTAAAAATGGATTGTTTATATGTTGGTTGAGAAATTTGCATAAAACTGGACTCTACCGTGAAATCCGGTAAGTTTGACTTACACACCTTGTTTCATTTTTGTATATCAAAGACACCAAATATCTTCAGATGTATCTCATTTTATGTACCCAAAATGGTTTTAATTAAGTGACAAACAATGATTCAGAAGCCTGTGGTTTTAACAGGGTGAGGCAGTTTGAAATGCGCTAAGATATCGTCACCTAACTTGGATAAAATATCTTTGGTATGGGTAAAGTTGCATGCATTTAGATGAACTTTATGAAGATTTACAGATAAATGAAAAATATTTTTCAGCTAATGTACGCAAACAGAAATTTAATACGGATGTAATAACTAATGATTATGGTCGAAAGCTAGTTGACTTTTTACAACTAAACAATATGCACATTTTGAATGGCCGTACTATTGGTGATTTCGAAGGCAAAACAACTTGCAAAGGTGTAAGCACGGTTGATTATTTTATTTGTACGCCTAATATTTTTGCTAATGTTATCCAATTAAGCATAGATGAATTTTCTAACATTTTTTCAGATGTTCATAATCCTGTACATATGTTGTTAAAATTTCAGTGTAAATCTAGTTTTAAACATTCCTGTGATGATAAAGTTGCTGCAAAACTGTGGAATGCTAGCAAAAAAAGATGATTTTATTAATAATATCAATTCAAATAAGATTGAGGATATACTTAGAGAGTTAACTAGTCTTGAAAATGAAAACGATACAAGTATAGATGCATTGAACCATGTTGTTTCGAGTATTGGTCAAGTTTTTCTAGATTCTGCAATAAAAACAAACGGATGTGAATCACGATTAAATAACTGATAAAAAGACAAACAATAAATCACGTTGTTGGTTTAATGCTGAATGTAAAACTGCAAGACGAAACTTTCATACAGCTAGGTTTATGTTTAAATTGAAGAAAAATGATGCAAATAAAGAAAATTTGAATGTACAAGGTAAACATTATAAGAAAGTTTTGAATAGCAATTTTAACATTTATAGACGAGAAAAGGCTATTAGACTGAAGCAAATGAGTAAGGCTAAGCCAAAAGAATTTTGGAAAGTTTTAAAATCTAAACAGTCTAGTAATGTCAATGCATCTTTAGAAGATATGTATAATCATTTCAAAAATATTAACTCCAACGCTAATTCTGATAATATTGACCTGAACGACGATAATATGGAAAATATTGATATTGACGGAAATGACTTAAATATACCAATTACATATGATGAAATTGAAAAAGCGATTAAACAATTAAAGAAAATACAGCGTGTGGTGAAGATAATATTTTAAATGAACATATCAAATATTCTTATTGTTGTTTCAAAGAAGTTTATATTAAACTTTTTAACATTATCTTTGATAAAGGTCTCGTACCACAAAACTGGACCGTTGGTATTATACATCCAATTTATAAAAATAAAGGTGATACATCTGATCCTGTAAATTATAGACCAATCACTTTACTTAGTTGTTTTGGTAAATTGTTTACCTTAATACTGAATAACAGATTTCAAAAAATTGTCAAGAATCAGGATTTGTTAAGTGAATATCAATCAGGTTTTAGACAAGGATATTCAACAGTGGACAATATGTTTGTCATAAATATGTTAATAGACCTTATTCATAATTCAAAGAAAAAGTTATTTTGTGCATTCATAGACCTTGAAGGAGCTTTTGATACCATAAATAGAAGCTACTTGTGGCTTAAATTAGATAAAATGTGTATAGCAGGGAAATTTATACAAATTATAAAAAATATGTATGAAAATGCTAAAAGTTGTGTACGTGTTAATGGTGTAAAGTCAAACTATTTCCCTTGTACTATAGGTGTAAGGCAGTGCGAGAGCCTTTCTCCGTTGTTATTTTCTATGTTTGTGAACGATTTACATAGCTTCTTTGCAAATAGTAATATTGTTAAAGGGTACAATTGTGTATAAACATGATGATGATGTTCGGTTGATAGATTTTTTAAAGTTATTTGTATTGCTCTATGCAGATGACACAGTCATATTGGCAGAATCATATACAGATCTGCAAAATGCTCTAAACATATATGAAAATTATTGTAAAAGATGGCGACTTACTGTTAACACCACTAAAACAAAAGTGCTTATTTTTTCGAAGGGAAGACGTGTTGATAACGAATTCCTTCTATGCGATGATAAATTAGAAATAGTAAACGAATATAAATATTTAGGTGTGTTATTTAGTAGAAGTGGTTCGTTTTTCAAAGCAAAAGAATATATCGCAAAGCAAGCCACTAAAGCTATGTTTGTTTTGTTGAAGAAAGCTAGATATCATTGTCTTTCTATTGAATTGCAAATTGATTTATTTCACAAAGTTGTCAAACCTATTTTGTTATATGGATGTGAATGTTGGGGTTATGGTAATATTAATATTCTCGAGAAAGTGCAACTAAAGTATTTGAAATATGTGTTAGGTGTCAAGAGCAGTACACCAAACTGTATTGTATATGGCGAAACTGGTGTTAAACCTCTAAATATTGACATTAATACACGTTTGATTGACTTTTGGTCAAAATTAATAACCCCGCCGTTACCTAAACTTACTGTATCTTTATATAATATTGTCCTAAGTAGATTTATGTTTTCCAAAAATCCACGACAGTCCCATTTCCAGTGGATTCGTAATATTAAGGAAATATTGATTAAATGCGGGCATATTAACATTTGGCAGAGTCATGACTTTTTAAACAGATCATGGTTAAAGAAAACTGTTTATCAAAAATTGTCCGATCTCTTTATTAATGAATGGTTTTCTACTATAAATACTTCTAGAAAATGTATAAATTATAGATTGTATAAAGAAAAGTTTGAATTTGAAAAATATCTTGTACAGACACCTTACAAACTCTTGCGATATATGATAAAATTTAGAACTAGAAATAACAAATTACCTGTGGAAATTGGAAGTTGGAATAATGTAGAATACAACGACAGAAAATGTTTATTTTGTAACGATAATAGCATAGGAGATGAATATCATTATTTGTTGGAATGTCAAGAATTTGCTGGTAAAAGAAAAAGTTGTCTTGATAATAGATATATTAGACATCCAAATATTATTAAATTTAAACAAGTAATGCAAATAAGACCTGATTCAGGTATACATTTTGAAAAACTCTGTAAGCTTATTAAAGAGATAATGGTTAGATTCTCATAATGATACATACATTGATGCATTTTGTTTCCCTTTAAATGCCTCCTCCATTATAAAGGTATAATGTTAATATTGGATGACACTGATTGAATTTATTTATTCTTATAGATTATGTCTTAAAATGTTGAGACTATTCTCGTTCTTTACATAGTTGTATATATATACATATATATTTCAATACTCTTTTTGTCATGTTTTGTGACATGAGTTATACGAAATAAACTTGAAAACTTGGAAATAAACTTGGTAAAGTTCGAATAACTTGGCATTCGATGAATTTAAACAAAGATAAAAATTAAATTCCGTCAAAGTATTTCATCAGAAAAAAAACACGCAAATACTTGCAGACTTCTCATGTGAACTAAGCCATATCTCTTCACGCGATGTCTCGATTTTAACAGACCTAGACGTCGTTCTGGCAGCCTGGAGCAGCTTGAAACACGCTTTGCCATCGTCACACGGCCAGGGTACAAGATCTTTAATACATGTAACGTTCACACAACTTTAGTTTCAACGAGTTTATGAACAGACAAGATATGAAATATTTCATTAAATAACAAGTTTTTTCGTATTCTTGCTATTATCTTCCTCCATTACAATTTTTATCGAAAGCCGAAATATTTCCGGTCATTATATATTGAAAAATGCTTGTCTACAAATGCCCTGGCAGCCTAAAGACACTATATTTTGCCATTGTAGCCGTGTTTTAATTTCACGGAAAGAGAGTATGTGGACCGGATACATAAAGACTGTGCTTCATTAATGTGCGCCTTTGTTTTCTTTATTTCCATCTTAAAATATCTTGATTAAAAAATAATAATACTTGTATGTAACGCTTCGCTACGGGGTATGGCGACGTTTAAAATAAATGTAAAATGTAAACATGAAGTGTTTTCAGACTGCCAGAACATTTTTTGCGCTTTTAAATATATTTTGACTGGAAAAAGGTTGAGATTTCGGCTATCGAGGGCGTTACATATGCGGATGATCTTATATCATATATTACAAGTAATAGTTAGATGACATGAAGTAAAATCTTAATCATTAAGAATGGGCAGAGTGAGCGTTAATGTTAATTAAGGTCAGCAATCTTGGGTTTAATTAAACTATTAACATTAACATTTCAATCTTCTGTGCGAAATATTCTCAAAATGCTGTTTGATTTAAATAGTGTTCATATAGTGTGTTCAAAATTATTAATTGGTTTATGACGTCATAAATTCTGTAGAGCATATGGTACACAGATATCGTCGTCCTCTGATATATCACGTGGTATGCAAATTTTGACAACGTATATGATAGTCAAGTGATTCACAGATAGTTACTTTGTTGTTTTTTCTCATCATACACAGTTTAATTTACCGTCTTTTTTCATAAAAAACTGTAATCACCTGGTACAAATGTATTGCGTTTTTCTCTTGTTTACCACGTGTGTCGTTTACAGTCACGTGATATATTGCTACATTCGCAGACAGGCTGAAGTACTAGTTTTTTTAAAATGAAATTTACAGATGGGTTACTTTAACCATCCAACACATCACAGCCGTATTTGAACATTGACAGATACCGGAGTTATTGTTTTAATTTATGTTCAATATTTTTTTCAACTTCTTAAGAGAATGATTTTCCCGTACATGACTCATTTATAGAATTAATGTGGGAAGCCCGTTAGGCTTGAGATGTGAAAACAATACCCATATATAACAATGTGACGTGTAGATCCGAGATAAAAGAGGGCGTTTAGATATTCATAAGAATGAGTAAAATACTGTAGAATGACCTGGTAAAATTCCTGATTGAAACTCCTATAAAGTGGTGTTTACATCCGTTATTGTGTATTTTTATGTATGTATTTCAATATCGCATGTTTAATTCTTTTTAAAGATAGCCGACCCACATGATGTGGCCAATTATCTGTGGTTTTCCTTTAAGTGGCAAAACAACAAGGTTTTCCATGTATCAGTCATCCTTTTAAGCAGCATCTTAAGCAGGCGGATATAAATTACTGATGTTCGACTTCATATTTAAAAGAGATGTCTAAAATCGATAATTCGATGTCATAAAAGAGAACAATGAGTATTCTTTCATTTACTTTATTACAGCGAATTGCTATTGTGCAAACTTTTTAAGTTTTAATTATTTAACTCTCGGAAGTCTGTTTGCGTCTGCTTTTAATCGGTATATGATAAACTTTAAAAACTCGCTATGTCGAAGTCGTTGGGACCTGGGTAAATACCTCGAAATAAAGAATATTCGATATAACCGAAATATAAAACATGTTTAACTTAACCCAACACATTTGAAAAAAAGTTCGACGTAACCAGAATATCTAAAAAACAGAATTCGACATAGCGAGTTTTGACTGTACCACACTTCTTGGAAACTTCCTTTATCGGCCTTTCCAACCAACCCGTAATACGTAAGTGTGTATACGTTGTTCGTTGGTCACTCCTTTCATTTGCGTAACTGTCGATAATAATTACATCACTTATGACTTTCTCATTAACATCTCAATGACTTCAATGAATGTTGGAAGTTAATAAACATTTCTTCCGGGTTAGGATATATTGGTACAGGATTATTTATGTTATGAAGAATGAGTATACTTCAAAACAACAATACCGTCGAAGTCCTATCGTTTAGGACCCTTGTTTAAACCTTCACGAGGGCAACAGGCTGTATTAACAATTTACTTTGAAATAAGGTCCGGGGGCCAATGCTGACAATAACGCTCATACAAAAAGCCATAAAGCCTGATAAAAAACCACCCTACCAGTTTTTGACAGATTGTAACCCTAACCAAACCATTTATATTTTTGGGTCTAAGTTATTATTTTTTACTTATTTTAAAAAATAAAAATAAAAAAGCCTATATTTTTTATTAAATTTAATTATATGTTCTTTTTTAGATTTCTTGCTTATTTTCATATTTTTGGTGTTATAACACTTTCTCTGATACTAAAATATGGTTCGCTAATACATACAATTGTGAAAACATAGTGATATTAGAAATAATATAGCATATCAATATAATATAAAGTATATATTATATAATTAATTGACACATTTTGACAATATTATAAGTTATGTCCGACCATATTATTGTTTAAAATGCATGTTTTGTATGTAGTGAAATGTTTAAATCATGGGTCATGTTGATACGTTTATCCGTCTTACGCTTTCTTCATATTTTTGTAACCAGGTGCAACCCTGAAATGTGATAATATTTGTCTTTTGCGCACTGTGTATGTTATTTCATGCTTGATTGCCAATTGCATTAGGAGTTTGCATTTTTTATTTAGGCCAATGACTATAGAATAATATATTTTTTTTCTAATATTTTGTTAATTAATTTAACCTAGATCGATTCTAATTATGCACCAACAAAAACACTAAATTAGTTTAAGTACAATTTTGACGATTAACCAAAATTAGAGCGGGACACTCGGACAGAAGGACGGACACTTTGCGGTAGATCACCAAAATTCTAGCATATTTATATATTCGAGTAAGCAATACTTGAAGAATTTTTCTTATACTGAACATAGGATACGTTAATGGCCCATGTGAACAAATATCATATTCAGTATTTACAGGTGAACGCATATACAACAAAGTCTTACCATTATTATAACCAATATTAACTGTCAGTACCATATATTACTGTGACCAATAGTTGTTGGTTAAAATATATAAATGTAATTTACAGTCAAAACCCGTTATGTCGAAGTCGTTGAGATATCGGAAAGTACTTCGTGATAACGAACATTCGAAGTACGTGTCTTACTACAACGAACACAATGAAAAGAAAATCGACATAAACAGAACATCGAGATAACAGAGTTAGACATAGCGAGTTTCGACTGTTCACTGTAACTGGACTATGTTTGGAAGTATTTTTGTCACAAATATTTGTATACTGGACCTCTTGCTTGATGCATTTCGAAACAAACTTCTAATTATAACAACACTTTACCAGTCAAGTGACTTTTTCCCAACATTATTAATGAGGAACGTTCATTAAGCTAGGCCACTTAAAATTATTACGCTTTATCTAAATTTAGAACATAAAAACCTGTATTGTATATATATATATAGCATGCTCTCCACGACACAGACATCCTTAGTTCTGAAGACTTTCAACGTTATATACAATATACAGCTTGTCTACAATTCAAAGTAAGTATTAATTATTAATTATAATTATATCGACTGGTTAAGTAACATAACTTTATATGTTTATAGTGATATGCTTTTAAATATATTTATTAATTTTGTATTATTGTGAAGCGGTAATTATTATAATAATAATAATAATAATAATAATAATAATAATAATAATAATAATAATAATAATAATAATAATAATAACTATCATACATTTCTTCGACAAACACAACTCAGTTTAATATGATGATTATAAATTACAATAATTTCATATTGTAAATAATGTAGATATATTCAGTAAAACCACATTCAATCGATATATTTTCAACATTTACATATTTGGTAGTATCCATTACAGGTTGTTGCAAGAATGTCATATACGTACATTAACACAATTCATGTAAACAATGAACTTTTTATTATAATGTGAATTAAATAAAGTGTCAAGATTGTTTTTCATGCGATAAAAATATTCTGCCAATAAGTAGCCTTTTAATGCATGTTTAAAGGCTGGTAGCTTATCTTTACATTTAATGTATATAGGCAGAGAATTCCAAATTTTCATTGCTTTATAGGCAAATGTATTTTTGATATAGTTTGTTCTAGGTTTAACAACAAATAGATCCTTGTTTTCTGAAGAACGCAAGCTATAGTGCACATTTTTGGCAAATGTTAACAATTCTGTGAAGTACGAAGGAGTCAAACATTTCATGCTTTTGAAAACAAGTAATGAAAGATGATAATAGCACAGGTCTGTCTTCAAAAGATAGCAACCCTGACTGTTTGAATATGTTTCCACAGTGTTTCCAATTGACATATGATTGGCACGTGTCTCAGAATGTAGTAACATAAGAGAGATAGATGAAGATGATGTTAATTGGATAAAACCCAACAGGATGTTTCAATATTTAAAATTGCTTTTACAGAAAATGGCTTCATCGAAATCGCTCATGTTGGTGCTGGTGTTAGTTGCTCTGACGTTGACGTCAGCTGTTCGTCGCCGCAGAGCTTGTCGCTTGGACGGTGCCACCGGAAACTGCGTGGAGGTTGTGGGGTGGCGGGGAGCGCTAAAAGGAGTCGCACTCTGTCAGATACAGGGCGGTAAATGCATGCACTTCGAAAGACGTGGACCCATCAAGTGTGCGTGTATCGAGGTGACACCGGACACCGTGAGACTGTATTAGTGTCGTTGACGATCAGGGGGCGTTTCATCAGGAGTCCCAGGGGCAGTTTTAAAACCACTAGGTGATCCAGGGGGGGGGGGGGGGGTGCCCCCTCTAAAGGTCTTAAGTTTACATTTTATTCCAATATAGGAGAAAGAAATGAATAAAACAAAAATGCCCAAAATGCACAGTTTCGGAATAGAAATTGTTAATATTTTCTTGGGGGAGTACCCCCGCCCAACGCTTTAAACCAAATAGATATTCGTTCAGAGGAAGGGCCGCAAGTCCCTTAGTTACGTAACATCCAAGAAAACAGTGCAATACAAACATGTTGAAAAACTATTGTGTTCAAGAGGATATGTGTTTTCGAATTTACTTGACTTTTTACATGTTTAAATATGTCAGTGAAAATGGCAACTGTTAATTCATGCACCTGAACACGGAAATTCGAATATAACTTTCTAAATATTGTATATATTCCAACATTTATTTATCTGTGATTCTGATTGTAGTATTATTGTTTTTTTGTTCATTTTACATTTGTAGTTGAGATTATTTCAGTTTTACATCCAACTATTGGAAATGAAATTGCCGGTCCATAAGCATTATTATACAATTGATTCACGTTTTATTACACATTGCTTTTTAATATGTTCAGTATTTATTTTATTATGTTTGTCTTTATGACATAAATAAAATGTTATGTTCAGTTTGTTTTGTTGTAAATGTTGCATATCAAAGTGTGCGAAAAATTATAAATCTCGCCATTTCCCGCCAAATATGATCATTATTAGGCACAAATGCACCCATGTGCCCGTCCGTCTGTCCTTCTTACTATTGTGAAAATCTGTCTCTCTGTTGGTCTAAGGCAAATAACAGATTACATGAACCTGCTCAAGGTCTGTAAAATGCACTTTTTATAATGAAATAAAGAGTGGCAAATCATTAGGAGTGTTAAAACTAAGATACTGGCAGCTGGAACCCTTCAGCGAATGCTAATATTTGCTCAAATATCGTCTTTGAATACCATGATAGCGTTAATAACGGCTTTTAGCGATTTCGTTGTTGCTTGATTGGTTGATTGACCTGTTCACGTGATTTACCAATGTATTTTCGTAAGATTAAAATATCCATCTGTGATGTTTACGATATTAAGGCCTAGTGGTTAACTTATTTATTTTTTCTTGACTTTAACGGCGTTAACCAAAATAACTTTTTTAATACTTTGATTGTATTTTTTCAGCAAATTCGATACCATTGAGTAAAATAATGATAGAATAGGAGTTTTCAGATGCATAACCAGGACAGCTCATCTTTGATCCAAAAAAATGGTCGAGTCCCTTTACAAGGTTTGCAAATCATAAGGAGTGTTAAAACTAAGATACTAAGAGTTAGAACCCTTCAGCAAATGTTGATATATGCTCAAATATTGTCTTTGAAGTCCACGATTTTGAATAGCATTAGTAACGCGATTCAACAAAAAGCTTAATGGTTAAGTTATCACTATGTTTCTGTATGAGTATGTGAGCGTTTTGTAGTCAGTTTTCTAATTTTTCTTAGAATGTACCGGCTTGGGTTTGCATCCCTCTAAAATCAGCATATTGATATTATACTCCAAAAATGGTGCCAAACCATGAGCGAGGCCCTTTAAAGGGGCTAGCCCCCAGATGGTCCCAAAATCGGCAAATACATTATTTCCACAAAACAAGCCTAGAACTGTCCAATCGAGCTAGTATGAGGCCGATAGTACATCATTTTACATGATAAAGATACTATTTTGTTGCTGTCACAGCTGAATTTACCCGTTTAGAAATAGCGCATAATGGTTTCCCACTTCATAGCGTGTATATTTAGCATGTGAAAGTCTCTTGATTAGTAAAGAAACATATACCGACGCTATTTTTAAATTAACTGGGATTTACTTGGTAGACAAACCCAGTAAATTGGAGAAATACGCAAAAGTTGCGAAAGATGTCGTAAGCGATGTGATACATCAGTAAGTAAACTTCTATGCTTTGTACACAACAGTATCAAGAAAAATCACAACACACGAAACACGGGCGTCTTCAACTAGGAGCGTGAAACCCCACATTGGGAAACCAGCTGTGACCGTGTCGAGCGGTAAAAATAAACATAGTGTTAGTGTTAAAAATAGCGTGGGGGGCGAGAAACCGATCGGGGAATCCCAGAAAGAGACTAGTGTGCGTAGTGGTGCGGGGAATCAGAAACAAGACAAGGTGACAGGTGGGCGAAAAGAAGCAGCCAATCAGAGACCAGGAACGCAGAAGTAGGACAGCGATGGGGTCATGACCGAGGTCAAAGTGTGTTTACTAAATGTACAAGGTCTTGTAGGTAAACAATACAATAAACTTGACAGTTCTGAAATGAAATCATTGTTTAAAACATATGACATACTTTTATTTACTGAAACTTGGTCAAATGATTTATTTAATTATGATGTAGCTATTTTTTCTACCTATATTCTAAATAGAAAAGATAAGGTTAAACATTCAAAGAGAAGTAGTGGAGGTGTCATGATTTATGTACATAATAAATTATCAAAATATGTTCAGTTTGTCAAAAATACTAGTGACTGTATTCAGTGGATTAAATTAGATAGACAGTTACTAAATACAGATAATGATGTATTATTGTGTCTGACTTATAATATTCCTAAGGGTAGTTGCAGAGAATATTTAACTGATAATTCAGTGTTTGAGTTGATTTTGGATGATATTTTAGATTTTAATATTATATATGAAAATACTTGTGAATATTTTGTTTGTGGAGACTTTAATGCTAGAGTTGGAGAAAGGCCAGATTTTGTCTTAAATGATAATATTCATACTTGTTTGGAAGATATTTTCCCAGATGACTATGTACAAGATGAATATGCATAGAAGCAATTTAGATAAAACTGTAAATGAATATGGGAATATGATGTTAGATTTCTGTAAAATGTCAGGTTTGAGAATTTTAAATGGTAGGATTGGATTAGATGCCAATATAGGAAAATATACTTTTGTTAATGCAGCAGGATGCAGTACTATTGACTTAGTTTTATGCTCAAAAAAGATGTTCTGTTGTGTAAAGAGTTTTAATGTGTTAGATCCAAACATTCTGTCTGATCATTGTGTTGTTAGTTTTAGCTTGGGATGTTCACAAATTTGTGGTAATAATAGTCTTTGTAATGAAGATGTGAAAATTGATGATACAGTTGATAATATACCATATAAATACATGTGGAGTGATGACAAAAAGAATGATTATGTTAACACATTAAATAATGAAGAGACTACACATATGCTTGAAACACTGTGTGATGACATTGAAAATTCACATAGTAATGATGATATTGATTCCAATTTGAAATCATTCTGTAATATTATAGAAGATATATGTTCACCTTTGTTTAAAAAATATTGTGATAATAATGTTGCACATGTATGTAGAGCAAATGATGGCTTATATTTTGATGATGGTTGTAAAAATTTAAAATACTGTTATTATAAAAATTTAAACATGTATAGAAATTATCCATATGATGTAAATAGAAAGAATATGGTAGAATCCAGAAGCTTGTATAAGAGTACTGTGAGAAAAAAGAAATGTATGTATGATAAAATGCAGACTAAGAAATTAGAAAGTGTTAGATTATCAAATGCTAAGATGTATTGGAAAATGTTAAAAGGGTCAGTGGTTAAGGAAGAATGTGGTAATTTGTCAAATGCAGATTTTCTACAATATTTTAAGGCTATTAATGACCCAGATTCAACATTTTATCAACCTGATGAAGATATTTTGTATTTTCATGATAGATATATGAATGAAGAATTGAATATTATGTTTGAAGAATTGAATGTACCATTTTCACATGAGGATATTGTTAAGGCATGTAACCAGTTAAATAATGGTTAAGCTGCTGGGCCTGATTATCTGTTAAATGAGTTTTTTAAACATGGTATTAATAGTAATAATTTCTTTATTGTTGTATGTACTTTGTTTAATAAGTTGTTGAGTTGTGGATATTTTCCAGAGGCTTGGTCTGAAGGGTTAATTGTACCTTTGCATAAGAAGGGTGATAAGAATGATACAAATAATTATAGAGGTATTACATTATTAAGTACATTTGGTAAATTGTTTACTAAAGTAATAAATAATAGATTAAATTGTTGGGCTGAAAAATATCATGTATATATTGAGGCACAGGCTGGTTTCAGAAAAAATATGGGCACAGTTGACAATATTTTTGTACTACATGGTGTTATAAATTATTTGTTAGAAAATAATAAGAGACTTTATGCAGTTTTTGTAGACTTTACTAAGGCCATTGATTTTTTAGTGAGAGATGTCATTTGGTATAAACTTTTGAAGTTAGGAATTAGAGGAAATATGTTTAATGTTATTAAATCTATGTATGCCACTGTAAGGTCTAGAATTAAAATGCATAATACTATTAGTAAAGATGACTTTACATGTATGCTTGGTGTTAGACAAGGAGAAAGCTTATCTCCATTCTTATTTTCTATGTATTTAAATGATATTGAAGAGTATTACATGTTAAATGGTTTTGATGGTATTGATATAGGTATGCTGAAACTGTTTCTGTTATTATATGCAGATGATATTGTTATTATGGCTGACTCTGAAGACCAGTTAAAAAGGGGTTTGTTGTTACTAGAGCAGTATTGTGATAGATGGAAATTAAGTGTTAATTCTACCAAGACTAAAGTTATGATTTTTAAAAAGGGAGGCAGGTTAAGGAAAAATATTGTTTTTTCTTATAAGGGGGTCAATTTAGAAATAGTTAAACATTTTACATATTTAGGTATTATTTTTACCTGTGGTGGTTCCTTCACCACCACCTTTGATACTTTAGCAGGACAGGCATCCAAGGCTATTTTCAAGTTAAACTCATATTTAGCTAAGTTTCCATATATGTCTATTAGTAATTAGTTAGATTTGTTTGATAAATTAATCTTACCAATTTATAATTATGGATCAGAAGTATGCGGATTAAAGGATTCTATTGTTTTAGAAAGAGTACATTTAAATTTTTGCAAAAGATTATTAGGTGTTAAAATTCAAACTCAGAATAACTTTATATATGGCGAACTTGGCAGAACTACATTGTACACTAGGAGAGTTGTTAATGTTATAAGATATTGGTTGAAAGTTATAAAATTAGATGCTCATAAATATGTTTAAGGTATGTATTCTCATATGTGTAGTTATATTGAAACAAGACCTAATTGTAAATCTTGGGCAAATGATGTGTGTTCTTTATTGCAATCTCTAGGCTTTCATTATGTATGGTTAAACCAAGGAGTTGGTGATGAAAATATGTTTATATCATTGTTAAAAACAAGACTAAATGATATGTTTATTCAGAATTGGATGTCAGAATTAAATAACTCATCTCGTGCAAGATCGTATACAATGTTTAGTATTTTTATGTTACAACCTTGTCTGACAAATGTTAATATGTACAAATTTAGAAAAGACATGTGTAGATTGAGAGTTTCTTCACATAGACTGTCAATAGAGTCAGGCAGATGGCACAAACCTGACCCAATACCATATATTGATAGAAAATGTTTGTGTTGTTATGTATTAGAAGATGAATTTCATTTTATTTTAGAATGCTCATTGTATAGTGATTTAAGAAAAACTTATATTAGTAAATATTATTGGACTAGACCAAATGTACCAAAGTTTGTTGAGTTAATGCAATCGGACAATGTTAAAGTGAATAGAAATTTAGCTATGTATATACATAAGGCATTTAATGTTAGAAACCAATACCATTATTACTATGAATAATATGTGTTATTCATGTACACAATGATCTCTCGCTGTCATATACATGTTAATAATGCTATATTGTGTCTCTATTATGACATGAAACATGAATATTTATTTATATGATCATTGGTGATTTATTTGACCATTTGATTACTTACATGCATATAATTCTCTATTTGTAAATGTATACTCATGGACATATTGTCTATTGTATTTGTTAATAAAACTAAAAAACTAAAAACTATCAATTTTATGTTAAGTTTTTGACAATTTTATTTTTTTCTTGCAATTGTATCATCTGGTGTCTAGTCCCTTTAATTGATGGTCGATAGAATGATACACGGCAAAATATGTAAGGGAAAATGGTGTGACTCGGTAACGCTTTATAAAAATATATGTTTTGAATTTCGGATACAATATCTTACATAATTTTAAAGATAAACACACGTTCCTTGATAAATTAAAAACGTGTCTCATAAAGACTAACAGGTAGAAATAGATCGCTGTTTAATTTCAAAATTCGATATGTCTTCAAATTGTTAAGTAAGTTGAGATTAAAAGGCCTTTTAATTGTGACTCAAAATAAGTTTACGCATATAAAGCATATAAAGTGACACTCGTATTTGTAATCAATACATACATATGTATAACAAACATATATTTTAAACCTTTAAATACTTACAAAATAATGTATTTATGGAAAATATTAATTACTGATAACAATATTTTAACCATGTATTTAATAGCTGAAAACGCAAAATAAATTAATGATTGGTGAGTGCTAAAATATTCACAATGATGACTATCAAGTCAAAATGTAGAAATACCGTGTTATCTGGACCTTTATTTCCAATTAAACACGGAATCCTTCATAAGTATCCTCGTTTTCGATACTTTTTCACTTTTTCAGTAAATTAAAATAATTGTTTTAATTGTAGTACACCTTATTTGGGAGTAAGAGTGCATCTATAAGCAATCAGTACGTTTTTTTTATTGCAGAGAGTTTGTACATGAAATCTAAGCTAATAAACGCATATTCATTCAAGATATTAACTTTTTTCCGATGTCTTAAAATGGTCCACTAGCGTCAAATTCGTATTTCGACGTCAAACGTCCACAAACAGTAGTAAAAATAGAGGTTATTTGTTGATTTCAGTGTAAGATCGTATTTTATTTCATGTGATTTACAAAAAAACACACCATATTTTCACTATTGGCGAAGCCGCAAATAAAAATATATCTTATCAATGATCACGAGTTGTTTTTGCATTGGGTATCTGGTTCGTTATTTTACAAAGGTTTTGCATTTTCTAGAATTTTATTGAGTGCTTAATATGTCGTCTTTAAAAAGGGAACAGGTCAGTTCAACAGAAAGCATGGAATTATTGAGACAATGTTGAAAACGTCCTTATATACTGGAATTACTATTATTCCCCGTAGTCGAAATTAATGTCAAGATGTCCGAGTTTCTCGTGCACCATGCTGTCGATTTTCCCGCTCATTTCCGGTGTTAAATGCTCCCGCCATCCGCCTACTTTACCTAAAAACAGTGGAAAACATAGCATAAATTATCAAACATTACAGTTGGGACGTTTTTGAAGAATCCCCACGACTATTTGTTTTATTATACTTTTGTGTGATATCGTTTTGAACTGTTGTATTATAAGACAAGGCTTGATGGATACGACCCTGCCAATACCTTTTTGGACATTGATCCATTATTCTCTATTTTAATTAATCAGACAAGAAGATAAATCACTTGCAACTGTTATAGCGTTCTAAAAACACCTTTATTTTGATATTATATGTATATATCATATATATACATATAGGCTTAAATAAAGAAAACTAATTTGTTTCTGCCCCCCTATGGATATATCATATCATAATGGCAGCGTAACTGTCGTGTTATTCAAAAGTGTGATCCATGCAAAAGTAATCTTATAATTATTAAATATAAATCAAACATAGAAATAATCCCGATGATAATATAGAAAATGCACTAATACACATTTGCAATCAAATATGGATAGCTAGATACGTCTATCCCTTATTTGTCATTTTCAGTGGTTTATAGGGTGGAATAAAAATAATCGGGGAATGTAGTTCCGAATAGGTTTAACAATGAGATAATTATGTCAAATGTAAACGTTCTAAACAAAAATGAAAATCTGATAAACAAAATGTGTGGCTTCAAGGACTGCCCAGTATGTATTATATACAATAAACAGAAAAATACCTTTCAGAATATGCACTCCGTAATTTCTATCCACGTTTGTACATAAACCGAAACCCTTCTTCCCAAGTATGTACGGTAACTAACCATGCCGCACATGTCCTCCGAACCTCTTCTGTCCACGATTGTTCAGTAGCTTACCCCTAAGAACATCTCCTGCTTCTAAACTTCTAATACTTACCTTTCCGTACATGTCCCCCGAAACTTTGGTCTACGTTTGTACAATCCCTCATCCAGATTGCATTTGTAGACTCGTTCTCCTTCATACTCCGGAAGGTACAGTGGTCATTTATCTTGTCCACATCGTCATCAGTGACCTCCACACCTAGATGGTCAGCAATACTTCGTATAGCTGCTTTCATGTCCTGTTATGTCAAACGACATTTGATTTTGTTTAAAGAAAAACGGTAATATTATCACGCGATTTTAATAGGACTTTTCGAACAAAGAATGGCCTTTCTAATTGCCCGGTGTTTGCCTATGCTATGCACTTTGTAGTGTTTATATATGAGAACATGCAGACAGTACAAAGTGCATATTACTGATGAGAAATAATAGATTTTTAGTTTTACATCGTAATTTTCCGTATAGAATAATACGCTTTATTAATGGTTTAAAAAAGATGAGTTTAAGAATCCGTTGCCAGTGAGGAAACCATACCGTGACCATTTCTTCGTATCGTAGAAAGAGAAAGCTAGGGTCATCTCTGTGTGCCCAGAAGTCGCGGACATGTAGCCACCATGGTGTTGCATAAGCTTAAAGAGAAAACATCAATGTCCGTTAGTGGCGTAAATGTTCAACATCCAACCATCCATGTACTTGAAAGTTGAAAGTAAAAAATGCGTGGTATAAACAAGAGATATTAAATCATAATTACTATGTACTGATCTAGAACATATAAGTTGAAGTTACCGTCAACAAAAAATGTTATCAAAAACCACCGTCGTTTTACTATCATTGTAATTTAATTTAATAAAGGACCTTCCATAATAGGTAATTGAACGTTTTACGAAAGAGGATTTTATTAGATTTCCAATCAAAAGTAATTTGCTTTTAATCGGAAATATCTGTATAAAAGCCGAATATGTTTTGTATCAAAATATTTAAAACTACCCAAACATCTATGCATTGTTGCTTTTTAGTGGTTGCAGCTGTTTTAAGAGATTTATTATTGCATTTTTAACTAGGAAATTAATTTATTATTGAGTATCTTTTGGCTGAAAAATATCACTAAGAAGCCAAAAGACATTGTCGTTTGGGTAGTCTTGGGAATTTTGACGCAAAACATATCTATATTGTCAACGGACTACTTCGCAAATATGAAAATGCTTTTTTTTATCCAAAACCTGATAAACCTTCTTTCGAAAAAATGTTCAACTATTTATTACCACAAAACATGTTGCAAATGATATTTTTTTTTTACTCCTGAAAAGAAATGTTCCTAAAACTATATAACACTTTTTGATTATTAACTTTCCTCAGCAATGTTGGCACTGTGGAAGGCACTGAAAAATCACGCGCACGCACGCACGCACGCACACGCACACACACACGCACACGCTCACACACAATATACATATTATAATACTTATTTTGATTTTATATAGAAAACGTATTTTTTTCGTTCTGCATTACAGACCACATACCATCTCCCGATAGCCAGAAGTCGAGGAAATCTTCAAGGGGCATACTGGCTTCATGTTGCTGAAGGAACTTGACGAGCATCATACAGGATACGAACGCGTCTTTGGGGTTCCGCAACACATAGATCTTCTACGGCGGGACAGGAATTAAAAAAATGACATCAGGAAATAAAGGTTTTGACATGAGATTGTGATCTGAAAATGTTTCACTAGTAAATTTCATCTCACATAGCAAAACAATGATACGATAATAATTCAGAAAATATAGGTTTTGATATGAGATTGTGGGCTGAAAATATTTCACTAGTTAATTTCATATTGAATTTCATCTTACATAGCAAAACAATGATACGATGATAATATAGGCAGACTACTTTCTCCAAACAACACACGAATTACAAGTAACACACGTTTTCGAAGCCTTAATATTGAGATTTTCTAGGGGAAAACAGTTATATTATTAGTTTGGCATTTCTACGTTGTTCTAAGATCTTTGTCAATGGAACTATTTAAGGAATGAATGGCGGAATTGATGTCATTATCAGGATATGAACGCAGTTGTGTTGGTGAAGTGTGTGGAGTCCGAAGGATATAACTTATGTTTACACCAATAGTTCACTATTTCATTCAATATGGTTAAAATACTTCATTTCATTTAAGAAAACCTTACAGTAATTCTCTCTCATCCATTTTATATATAAAGCGACCCGACCGGAACCGGAAACAGTTTATCAAATTACTTCGCAATAGCGCGTGAAAAACAATCACTTCGAATCACTTTGAAACGTAAAATTGAAACTCTTATTACAACAATACATTTGACATATCATTTATTAACACTTTTTAACATGTTGAATAAAGTCTTCGGGCCTACTGACACAATAAAAACAATAACAAAATAAACAAGTTTTAATGTACATGTATATTGTTATAATTCAATGTTTCGCGATCCGAACATATCCGAAGATGTTGCGTTCATGCGCAATTGCCGAAAGGCAGTTCATTTGGGGAATGGAAGTTGAGGTGTAAATATTGACGTATATTACTAATTTAAAACGTAATATGGATTTTTTCTTGGAACTATTTCATCACTTTTCATGATCAAATTAGATGATAATTACTCAAGCTTCTTTTTCAAAACAAGGTTGTGAGCTGCAGCGTACCGCAAACGCCAAATATACTTTTTGACATGACATGTAAAAGAATTAATGCGCCGGGGTAGCAAACTGGGACGTATGCTGTAACGCGGTTTAAAATTGTGTGAATTTAAATACCACTTCATCTAAATATGTAAGATTGCAACGTCAATGTGAATGGTGAGGATCTGAGGTAAAAAAGATAATTAAAGATAATTAAGCAGAAAATGGAAACATGTTGACTTAAAGGCACTGTCTTGTTCTTCCTACACCAAATAGTAAAAACGTCCTTAGCCAATATCGGGTTTCATTTAATTATCTTAACACTAGCAATGAGTTTGCGAAACCAAAGCAATGTTCATATATCGTATAAAATCATAAATGACAGGTAAAACAGGCATCTATAGGTCATGATTTGTGGCCACTCAAAATATTTTTTGGATTCGACTTTTTTTGCCTGTGAACAGACTTGCAAAAAGTGACATCAAACTTGTCTCGCCTACAGCCTTTCAACTATTTCATTGGTTCTTCGACTTGGGGAAACTTTTTCAATATTTGGACATTTTTATATTCTCTAAATCTTTGCCAGTTTGGTTTGTGGTCACTATGTCGGGCAAATGAGTTTCCTCCGGGTAGTCCGCGCAACATTGTACAACGTGAGTTATTAATGTAATGTTTTAATGACTAGTTTAAGGATCGTTGTATAATAAATGAGTTTAACATGTAACAAGTAATATGAATTGTAAATTACTATATTCATTTATTCATACCAACCTTACATTTGCTGCGAAATAGATCGGAGGGAAGTAGATGGCGGTGTAAATGTGTCTTGATGAGACGAGGCGACTTCTGTTCTTCCACGCTCTAGAATATGTTGTTTTTTCTGTTTGACTGATATTCGGTGATATTTGTAACAAAGGCATTATTTCTACATATGTCCGTTTATATGTGTGTCTTTAATACTTTAAAATGGTAATCCCATTGCGTTCCACATTCTGTAAATTGTTTTTTCCCCAATTTTCCGATTCAATAAACCTTTGAGGAAATATATATTTACAGATCCAGAAACTGGAATGTCCCGAATCCTGCATACACAATATCAGATGTTTAAGGAATAGCGTTGTTCTTTTATAGAGCAAATTCAACATTTCAATAACTTAAATTGTCAAATGTTCTAGTTTAATTAAGAGATCCTTATAATTTAACGAATTTTGATCCGAACATTTGGAAAGAAAAAAAAATCTTGATTGGCGCTATTCACAAAGGAGGTTTTTAAAGTTTAACAATGTGTTCCCATTAAAAAAACAACAAAAAAACATTATAGTTATTTAAAGTTGTCTTGCCATATGCAGTTGGGTCAGGTTTGACACAATTCAGTCACTTTCATAACACTTAAGCTGTATGTAAATTAACAGACACAGTGACTGAATGCATATAGTGCAAAGGTTGTTACAACACAACGACGTTTAATTTGATAAGCTATTAACCGATTGTTTACCAATTTGCCAGATAAAGAACAGTTATAAGAGGAATTATACATCCATCAATGTTGTATGAATAAAGAAAATGCCTTGAAAAGCTATTATTGGAAATGTAGGAATGTTGTTGTTTTCTTAAACTATTCAAAAAATGAATATTCTTTTACCTTTGGGCATCAAATTAAAACAAAATTATCTAACCTGTATTCCCCTGAAGAGCGGGAATTCCGGTGTGTTTATGTCAAGGAAAGGGAACCTGGCATCAAGGGGCGTGGCCCGGGCAGCTTCAGTGTCCACCTTGTTACACAGCAACCACACAATCTCCTGGGTCAGCGTGGTACCTGCAGGTAACGGAACAAAGTTATGAGTGTCATTAAGAAATAGAAGCAGTCCCTTTTCGACCGTCGGCCGCCGATTGAATTCACCCTGACCTCTTGTAAAATGAAAAGAGATGAACTGAATATTATTAAGATTTTCATTGGTAATTGTAAAACAAACTAAGAATTCACATTGGTCATTTAAAGACTGTAAAGTGAAACTAAAAATCTGATTGGCCATTGTAAAAAAGTCGAGTTAATAAAAGAAGTATCGAATAACTATCGAATACGATCTAAACTTTTAGCTCTATTTATCAAAATTGAAGCGAACAATTTCCCCAGAAAAGTAGGACAGATTATATTTTAAGACTAAGAGCAACGAGAAGAATGCTGAAAATATGATACAATTTCGACTATAATTGACCGATAATTAAGGTCAAGGTCACCCGACGTCTTATTGAACATAGTTAAGTGTCTGGTCCCGGGTTTAATTTTCAACTAGGACGGTGAAATCTATATCTTGTCAAACACAGACAGCAGCATTTAAAATTGCATACGGGTATAGGTCCGTTGTTTAATGGCGACATAAAATGAATCTTGAACTAGAAACTAACTGCTAAATAACACGCTCATTTCCCTATTTTTCTACAACCCAACATATATAGGCATTTTAACAACCTCCGTGGACAGAAACAGCATAAAACAGTCAATTGTTTATAAAGCTTGCTATCTTTGGCTTTGAGAATAATTATGGGATAACTATTGACCATTCAATAAAAAATTCGACCTATACCGAAGTTGCAGATGTCCTCAACGTTGGCGGTCATATCGTGTAAATATGCTTGATAACTCGAAAACCATCATGACGCCATGTCCCTCAATGTATATATGCAGCTCATTTTTATATCTCGGGTATTCTCTCTACCCACTGGTATAATTTCTTAACAGAACAAAGAGGACATTTATAATAAATTTTCTATTTTAACCATGAATAATAATATGACAATTTACAATACTAAAACTATACTACTTCGCTATTGTATATAGCGACGTTTCCAACGAAATTCATTTATGACGTTACGTCAAAGCTTATTACACTAGTTATATTATAAAACTATAAATTATGTTCTTTATTGCATTTTTGCGGCGTCATTTAGGATACAAGTATTGATATTTTCTGAACCATCTTTAATGAAACCATGTACTAAGTGAGTTAGAATTGACTGATGTCGAGTAAAATACCATACCTGATCGAAAAAATCTGAGAACATACATAGTGTCGTCTCGGATGGTCACTCTACGAGTCGAACACACGCGCACGACATACTGTCCTTCAGTACGTAGCCAAATTAAATAGTCAAATAGTCAAGGAAACCAAACCATACCTGCTAGATAATAATTGCGAACCATCATATCGTCGTATACATTGTAGAACAGTTACTCCACAGCTCGAACACAAGCGCTCGACTTGCTGTATGTTCGTAGCCCAACTAAATATTCAAAAAACATGAAACCATACCTGATCGCGGAAAAGTCAGAATCCAAACATCGTCTTCTATGATGGTCATTTCAGGTATCTTCTCCACTTCACAGGACGAAAACACACTCGTCCCTTTGTATTTTCGCAGACCTACTTGGATTGTTTCTTTATCCGTCACTTTGTCGGACATTTTTAACGTAGATATATGATATTTACAACTTGTATGGTTAAACCGTACATTCATATATCTTGGCTTTTGACTTTTATAATCATATACAAGTTCAACGCATACACTAATCAATTTAGAAACGAATATGATTAACTGCTCTTGATAATGTCTGCGCATTTATTAGGAAAGTGAAATGAGAATGATCTAGTGTTAATGGTGTCCGCCACTCACCCAGGGTTTATCATGGCCTCATTAAATGCACATCCATGAAACGGAATCGAGAGTGACTCTATGAGCCATCAGCTTTTGTCACAATCGAGCTAAAACATATGAACTAATTAGAAAAGGAAATAGCCATTTTTGAATCAAATATAGTTATCCTGAATGATCAATAGAACTCGGCCGCCACAACATAATTAAGAGATACATATAGTTGCTGTATTATGTCAGTCTAAACGTCTATTCGAACGTTGGTATTGACATTCAGAACTATTGTTTTTCGAGCTCCTCATTCCACATAAATATAAAGGATTTTCTTGAAACTTTCCCAGATTGTCAGGTATCATGTGCAAGAAGTACTGCAGCTTTAAAAGCTCTGGGGTTTTTCATATCGTTTAAGCATGTTATGTTTATAATTGTATATTGTACTAGAGTATAACGTTATTATTTGCCTGCTAGAACAATTTGACTCCTGTACAACAGTAAACTTTTGACCACAGAAAAGTCATTTGTTGCTAGAAAATACGGCTTTATTTCCTGTGTTAGTACGTTTTCCTTTTCCGACCATCCATGCTTTGTGTAAGTAATAACCTTTTGAATGTTTTCATTATCTTGCAGTGACTATTTTATTTGCTGTAGTCGAATGCCACTTAAAGGAATATTTTCAGTGGCCATTTATATATATATATATTTACTTCATTCCCAAAAGTTCAAACTAAGTCAAAGAAGACCTAGAAAAGGTATCTGACACAACCATTTCTTTGCCCGGTATATAATTGCATACAGGATTAAACTTTCTCATTCGCATGAGAAGCTTCTGACATCTTAAATGTGCCTGGGCCATTTCTTGCTTGTTAATATGATATTATATATATAGAAATTATATATATAACTTGCTTTAGTAAAATAATAATTTTGTTACTGCGTCAATTCGATAAGACTTGATAATACTATAAAACCTTTTGTAGTTTTTTCTCTGCAATCATATAGGAGATATGCCAAACTCCGCACGTACCATTTTGATGATTTGTTTTATCAAAGTCCGCTTTTTCTTTTATTTTATTTCTCGATTGCAAAGCTCATTGCGTTTAAATAATTTTATTTGAATCCTGATACTGAATCTGTTAATTCATTCTTTAGGGAAAATTGTATTGTTCATATCAATAAAATGTAATTGGTGTAGCAGAAACCCATAAAAATCAATAAGTATGTTCTATTTTCTATTACAATATCATTTATTTGCATAAAAAGGGCTTGCTCTGGCCCTTAAGATGTTGATTTTTTTATAAGTTAAATATATTAAACTGTTGATATTAAATATAATGAAAATTTCTTGTGGTTTAAGTCATATGAGAAAAAATACTATGTACGTGTCTATGTATGTGGTTGCCCCCTAAATATTCATCTAGAACTGTTTATGCATCTTCAATTGTTTATAAGCTACTAAGCTTATTTTACATCATGTACAGAAAGGACTGAATATATACGTATAAAAACAAAGGCTCTTTTTTATTTGTGGAGATTTTAATTAATAGCCGATGTGGCGATGAATCAGATTTCATTGAATGTGTTGATAAAACTCTTTTAAGGAATGTAATATATTTTACCTGTAATGAATACTATAGTGAATTATTTAAATATTTTCTTATCAACCTCAACTGTGCTAAGTGGATGAAACCACACGGTTTGCTAGTTGAGTATTATTTAAATAGTAAGGCAAACATGCAATTATTCCATGATTCAACAGTCTACCTAAGCTTGGACAGGTTTTCAATAACCAATAGGTAATCCAGATAATTCGCGTCGGATTTAGAGCATAAGATATGTAATTGATAATGAACCGGACATCCATATAGGTGAGGTCAGAACAAATTAAATATTTGACTGATAAAATTCCAGAAAATATCTTATATGATGATATATGAGGAGTTTATGATGTTGACAATGTACACCTGCGTACACATTCTGTGTTAGAAAAGTTGCACGACAATTTCTTTAAACAATACGTGTGTAATTGGATAGAAATTTTACATGTCTTGCATGCTGCCAGCAATTCTGGTAACAATAAGTTAAGAACATATAGGAATTAAAAATTTAGTTTGAAACTAAAGAATATGTTAAAATACTAATGCACTATAACACAAATCTGCAATAGCTAAGTTCCGGTGCGGATTTGCACCATTTAGGCTTGAAACCGGTCGGTATGAAAGACAGGATGTTTTAGATAGAATATGCAATATTTGTTATATAGATGTTGAATCTGAAATGTATGTCCAATTTCAATATCTTAATTATTTCCAAGTATGGGAAAATATACTATATGTACTTCAACCTCCTATTGCTTTATTGTGACAAGCGCACTAAATATGTTTATTATACATGGGTTGAGTGGTTTTATAAATAAATATGGGAACAATTTAATATATTTTCTATATTATATATCTTTTTTAATTAATATAAACTTATTGTGTTTAAAAATGTAACATTAAATGTTTAAATGAAATCCATCTTTACACATAGATCAGTATCATTAATTTGGATTAAATTTGGACAGATATGTAGTTAACTGACATTACATCCTAGGTATAATTTATTTAAATGATCAATATAACAACATAATAAGGTATTGTTAATACCTACAATGCAATAATACAATTTGCAAGTATTCTCTGAGTACTAGTATATAGGTTGTATCTTACAATGAATATATTTTCAGGTATTTTGTATCTTATCAAAGAGTACCAGTCTCTTGTAATTATTTTTAAGAACATACACATGTTGTAAGTGTTCTACATTATCATGATGAAACTTTTATTCAATTTGAACTATATTTAATACGAGCATTTAATCATTGGCTTGGCCTGATATCACTAATGTCACTATGTTATCAAATATACTAATTATGCAGGTTGCTTTACCTTGTCTGAAGTGTTACTAGCGATAAATGCTTTAGCATATTTGTGTATATAATTACCTTTGTGATTGAATTAAATGAACTTAAATGTGGACATGTTTTGTAAGTTGGCTTATTATTGATTGTGAAAAATGCTTTTATAAACTTTTTTTAAGTCTCTTTCGGTGTCACGTTGTTGCGCCAAAGTGTGGTATTGTGTTGTGGAGGAACCGGAGAAACCGGCAGAAACCCACTTATCCAGCTTGTTGACCACCAACAAAACTCACATACGCCTAAGCCGAGAATCGAGCCAGGGTCGTCTTGCTGCGGAGCGAGCGTCCAATGCTCTAACCACCTATAAGGTTACAGTTTGTGGCGGCATATTTTGGGAACCCTTGGCAACATTGCCTTGACCCAAGGAGAGGACAACAGATAATAGAGAAAACAACACTATTGAACATTTATTTTAGTACAGTGATGTACATTGTCATGTTTAAAGACTATAAAACAAAGGTACAAACAACAAAGTCATGGTATTCGTGGTATTTCCCATTAATTGTTATTTTTTTTAACTTCTATAATATTTAAAAAAGGTATATTTTTATCTTAGTATATCTCTATCAATAACAAAACAACAAATTGTAATGAGAAATAGGACGGAAATATGCTAACATGATAAGTTATGAAACATATCTTTCAATGTTAATAAAGTATTAACAACAAATTCTTATCAACACATTCTTATCAATGGGATATAAGTTCAGCAGATACATGTATTTGGTTAAAAAATAAGGTTCATTAAATCAGTTGAATATTCATTTGATACTAAACAAATATACAGGTAGGATTTGAATAGATAATTATTAAAATGTGCAAAGAAAGGAGATTGAATCGAGATTGAATCGAAAGTACACTTTATAAGAAAGTAATTGGGCTAACGCTTGTTCAAAAACAATAAAACAGGATTATCTTGGAATTGCAAAAAAAATGTCTAGTGTTTTTGAGAAATTATTTGTAATTACGAGACAACAAAGACATTTCATAATTGCGAAGCCAATTTCTTATACTTTTTAGTCTTTGACGTTTTTTTAATTTTAAAAATGTTTCGGAATTACGAGATACTGATTTCGTTAATACTAAATAGTTCTTCGTTATGACGAAAAAATAACATCTACATCAGCTATCATTGAAAGTTGTTTGGCGCCTGAATTATTGCTTTATATGATTTAAGCTATTGACATTATTTTTTTTTCAAAGTTTGACACAGAGTAACGGCAACTACGCGTTCTTGAAGTTTATTTAACGTGTTGAAATAAAATAATGTTTCACGCCTTTATGATACTAACATGCTTTCGTTAACAGTGCTGCTCAAACAGGTAGGTAAAAATAAACGTTAACAAGACAACTGAAAAACATTTTCAAGTGTAGCCAACTGGAAATTACACTGGACATTTTATTTTAATAAAAGTATACTTTCGATTGTAGAATTTCCAGATAACAATAATGGATAATGAGTTTAATTCAAATATGCTTCTTTCTCTGTTTAATATCTCGTTAACAATCATGGATAATGAGTTTAAATCAGATATGGTACCTTCTCTGTATAACATTTCGTTAATAATCATGGATAATGAATTCAATAAAATAGGCCACTTTCTGTACAGAACTTCTAGGTATCAATCATCAATAACGAGTACAATTAAAATAAGCTGCTTTCTGTGAAGAACTTATAGATTACAATGATGGACAATGAATTCATTTATTATAGGCTACTTTCTATGTAGAACTTCAATGTAACAATCATGTATGATGACTAAGACAAATGTACAAATATCACAGTAAAACATCCGCAACCACAGCTATACTGGAGCCCGAGTTCTAAGCTTAGTTGATATTATCATAATTTTATATTTCCTTTATCTTGAAATACATTTGTGTCAATAGATTTTTACGAAAATTATACTTTCGATTATATAACTTTAAGATTACAATCATGGATAATGATTTTAATTTAAATATGCTCTCTCTGGTAAACATTTCGTTAACAAACATGGGTAATGATTTAAATTTAAATATGCTACTTTCTCTCTTTAACATTTCGTTAACAATCATGGGTAATGATTTAAATTTAAATATGCTACTTTCTCTGTTTAGCATTTCGTTAACAATCATGGATAATGATTTTAATTTAAATATGCTACTTTCTCTGTTTAACATATCGTTAATAATCATGGATAATGATTATAATAAAAAAGGCCACTTTCTGTACAGAACTTCTAGGTATCAAACATCAATAAGCTGCTTTCTGTGAAGAACTTCTAGATTACAATCAAAGATAAAGAATTCATTTATCATAGGCTACTTTTCTATGTAAAGCTTCAATGTAACAATCATGTATGATGAATACAATTGATATAGGAAAATATAAAATTCAATGACTTAGACAAATGTACAAATATCACAGTGAAACATACGCAACCACAGCTATACTGGAGTCCGTCTCCTAAGCTAAGTTAAAATTATCATCATTATTTATTTTCTTTATTTTGCTAATATTTTTGCTTTATTTTGTGAATATTATTTAGGTTAGTATTCAAGTTCAATCACAATTACGAAAATCAAATCAAATCTATGATGTGAAGATTATATATATATTTGAAGGTCATTTGGAGCTCCTTAGCCATTTTTATCGAAAACACCCTCGGATGTATATGGACGGTTTACAATGTCAGAAATCGGTAAACTTTTACTACGCTGCAAGAAGATCGCGAAGTAATTTCAATTTATCAGTTTAACTTAACTCTTGGAAATTTTAATTACGTTTGCAACAATACACTTCACTGGCAATCAATTTAAACTCAGAGCTACAAATTCAATCTAAAACACTACATTTAATTAATAATATAATTCAAAATTTTACAAACTACTTCATCTGATGTACAGGCATACATCCAAGGTTGTTTTCGATAAAAAATGGCCGAGGAGTTCCGAATGTTCTGAAGTTACGACCAGATTCAGTTGATGAAACGGGCTCCCGACACCGCGTACCTTACAATACTACTTTTGCATGTTATGAAAAGTACAGGACCAATAAAGGTTCTATATTACAACAAAAACACAAGCGACAACAACCATCAAGATATAGAATTATTGTTTAGATTTGACTTTCATCACTTGTTCAGAAGAACAACAAGACAATAATTATATTGTGTATATTTTTGTTTCATTGCAAAATTGTAATATATAGCACCAGCAGATGTAATTTACGAGTTGCGTTGAAACTAGTAAAATAATTGGTGCTCTTCTGATAAAATATTATGCAATATTACACTGTAACAAATATGTATCTATTTACAATCGTATAATTGAAACAAAATGATATTGATTTAAAATTGAATAGGAAAATCGAACCAAATTTTAGCCAAAATGACTCCTATCGGAAATGACATCAGTAAAACGGTTTAAAATGAGAAAATCATCGAACGTTTTCAAAATTGTCAGTTTATCAGGATATAACTCACCGCTATTTTATTTTAAAAAAACCCCCACACAACAACAACCTGAAAGCATGAGCTTATCAGTATTTGTACTATATACATGCACTAAAGGTAAATCAGTTAGATTTGCTACCGCCTGCTTTCCTTTTCGTTGATCTCATTATCTTATGCAACGCGTCTTTGTTTGTGGCTGATGAACTATTTTAAAATGTGCATAGATTCGTTGAAAACTTTGATATTTGATTTTTTTTTGCAGAAATAAACATTTACATGTGCATTGCAAATAAAATGAAGTGTCTATAAGGGAGTCGTTCATAGATTTTATGCTGAAAACGATTTAAAAAAGGTTTTGATAATCCAAGACTACAATAATTCAATTTTCAATAAATTTACGCCGTTCGAAAAAATGTAACAATTCTGGCGCATTTTACAATAAATACTATCAGAAGAGCTTTATTTTGAACTTCTGATGCTATTTTATTATTAAATCAAGTATTTGTTCAGATTCCCATACGAACTAATTATATTCGATGCCTGACCCTATAAAATGTGAATGAGTCCCTCCGAAACGCAATTTCTTTTTCGAAACAAATGAGTTTTTGTTTCTTTTACTTAAAATCTTACAGGATAAACCATAATAATAAAAGTCCCTTAATTTCATTTCTTCCCTTAAAAGTGAACATTGAACTTATACCGTACCAATGACAAAACTTTACAAGTGCATTTAAAAATGAATCAGACCAAAACAGTTTTTTAATATTAAAGACCATTCACTAAAATCTTAATTTACACATTGTGTGTAATAAAGGGAAGTGAATAGTCAGGAGTTATCCACTTTTACTTCTGTATGTAGTTTTTCAATGTCATTTCAGGGTTTAAACGAATACAATTTTGAGCGTATATGCAATGAAGAGCAGGAGGAACAAAGGCGTCTTGCAAGGAGACAGCGTCGCTGCTTGGCTGTCGATATCACCTGAAATAGTAACACATTAAAGTAAGAACAATATGTAAGCTTATTTTTGTGTGTTCGGTGCTTTGAAAGTGGACGTTTTCAGTGTGTGTATACCACGTGATACATTGCGTCATACATACTTCGTCGGAAGGAAATTTGTTGCTTTGAATTAAGAATTTAAACAAAGATAACTTTACATTTTTTCACCATTTTAAATGAACCATAACGCACTCTACGCCGCTGAAAGGGCACCACCTTTGTTCCTTACCAGAGTTTGATTGAGAGTTTAATAACTAAATTACTTCGGCAAACCTTTTCACAAAACCGTCACCTGATGGAGCACTGTCAAAACATTGTTTTGGAAACAGGTTTGTCAAAGTGTTTGAGGAAACTAATCGCCTAATCAAACTTCGGTAATAAAACGAAGGAGGGGCTCTTTAAGCGCCACAGACTACTTTTTGTTTCATTTAAAATGATGCAGAAAAAGAGTAGTAAAGTTTTAAGTCTTCATTCGAAACAAAATGTATTGTCTTCCGACGTAGCATTTATGGCGTAATTTATCACGTGGTATAAAATGCAATGGATATAGAGGTGGCGAAACTAACACAGCTTGTACAATAATGTATAGCAAAGGTTGCAGTTAGACATACATGTAGTATGAATATTGCTGTTAGTACATGTAGGCTCACTGACTCTTGCAAAAGCTTTGAAAACAAATCACTACGAAGCGTTATAAATACGGCCCAGGCATATAACTAATACATTATTTAAAATTTCTACTTACAGTTTGTTCCCTTCCATGGCTGAAGACAGGCACACACGTAGCTCAAAGCCAGGTCCTGGCATACACCATTATTCTGGCACGGCTCGTTCAGACACTCGTTCTCAACTACAAGTAAAGTCTTCATATTAGTTATATCTAACTCGCTTCAGGTCGCGGGGAAGTCGACAAGATGTCGACATATGCTGTCTTAAGCTGAGCTCATATGTCAGTTCTCTCTCACTTTGTCGCAAATGTTTACAAGTATTTCAGGTGATTTAAATTCCAGGGGGAAGACGCAATTTCGTTTCTGGCAAACATTAAGTGAGAAAAATGTTTCATGGCAAACAAAATGGCGAATTTGGATTGATAAATACCGATTCTGGGACCATTTATTGCCTGGTAAGTTGACTTTTTTTTATAAATTTGAAAAATTAATGCGTCCAGTGTGTGTGGAAAAACATATTCTTCAATCGACATCTTAGTTTGGTATCATAACTTTAAAGATAAAAAGTTATTGAACAGATTGTGTCTCGGGAGGCAATGTTTACTAATAAATGTGTTGAATTTATCCTCATTTTTTCGTATTTTCTCGGCAAATATGGCATATCTCTGAATGTTGTAACCGTGCTTTCATGGTTATATTCCTATCTTCCAAATGCCATAGTTATTATTCTACTGTACACGTTTCCTGGCCGATTGTTTGTACCTTAACCCCCCCATTTTGTTTAGTGCAAGCACATTACCCACATTTTGGTGACAATGCAAACAACCTTCTGCATCATTTCAGTGTGTCCAACTGTTCATAATGTGCTGTAAAATTAACTAGACACCTCTGACTAACTACACTTGTATGTGTTTACGATTATACCACATTTAAAAAGTAATACAACAGAAATTATTCTAGAATAACGTATCTCTATTATCATTCAAATCATTGTTTTGATGATATCCGTAACGATTAATACATAAATTAGGAAACGTAATACCTACCTACATCTTCACGACAAAAGAACGTAAACACTTTTATCAAACAAATGTACTATCATTTTGTTTTACTTATAGAAATGGATGTAGACACATATTTAATGTACTGTACAATGCTTTCATCAAATACAGGTATCTAAAATTTCTATATTTTTATATATAATTTAAAACCTGTTCATAAAATAAGCCAACAACAGAACAAAATATGACTTTAAATCAATGACTGCCTCTATTCCCCGCATATTTCGAGATAAGCATAGACAAGTAAAACATATCAAATATAATTGGTATTATATGCCTATTCTATGTCATTCGCAAGATGCAAACATTATCAAGGGTTGATGAAGTTTGAATAATTCCATAGAATCATTACCAAGTTTCGTACAGGTTGGATAAAAATGCTAAACTTAAAAAGTGGACAAAGAAAAAATGGTAAAAATTGACAAATAAGAGACCATAACTCCATAATTAATATGTCTTTTGAGCAAACTCGGTCGCACATAAACAATGTAGCCAGTTCTGGTAAGGATTGGATAAGAAATGATCAAGTTAGAAAGTGGACAATGCGAAATTGGTCAATTTGTATCGTTAAAGGGCAATTACGCTGGATTAAAAAGTGCGATCAGGTTGTTAAACAAAGTCATTTTAAATAGTATGCCAATACACATTTTGACCCAGGTTAGTAAAATTTGGACAGCAAGAACAAAAGTTAAGGAGCGAAAATGAAAGTTTAAGGTCGCGAAAGACGACGCAGACGGGGACGACGACTACACCGGAAGGGAGATACCAAATATTTTATGAGTCAACCCAAGTGTACACGTGTTGCTAAAATGTTTAGCGATCTCTTTAAATAGTTTAATGATTGCTTGTTAGCGATAGCGTAAACAAAGGAAAGAAAAATCAGAATTTAAACGACAAAATAGTGATTTATTTGACGAATCGCTAAATTGAAGCGATTTTCTAAACAATCAGGTCATCTTTTACTTACGAACGAGGACTGAAGTGCTGGTCTGTATGGAGTCGGCACTCAAGAGTACGGAGTTCGCGTCCACCAGAGCCTGCACGAGCTCCGTCTGAGCGGCACCGGCAGTCAAGGTTAACGTCTGTAGCGTGTTTGAAGTAAACATGTATTAGGTAAGATTTTATATGGATAAATGATTTTATTTTTCGCAAATATTAATTTCGACTCGATATGTACGAGCTTTAAAATATATTTGTTTAATGTTCATGTAATGGATTAATCCGCTATGGTTCACTTCCTGTTCAAAGCCAATACAATTCAATAGTTTTATGATTATATTTGTTCGTCTTGTATATTTCGTCCTGGTGTAATTGTCAAAGGTCCTGGTCAGAACAAGACACACATTTTGACCAATTTATCATTCGCGATGGCTTAGAAATGTTATTTGCACATCGAGGGGTGAAAGCGAAAAGGTTCTATCTGCTTCTTTATTTAATGTCACTTAGAAACTTTTCGCATTCACCCCTCGACATGTAAGCATGGATAAATAGTGTCGTTGTTATTTTCTACACAACAAAAGTGTAAGGAATCTTGTATATTTATATACAATTTCTAGAACAAAATAATAGTGTATATATAATTATGTATTATTTCTTGGGCATTGCAAACATTAGGAAAACTTTTCTGCAATTTTGGGCTTATTCAAGACACGCATATATGGGTTGGGGTGATATTCATAAAGCATCATAAGTCATTGCTTAACTGAAGTTGATTCCTAGAATTTTCATAATCAAAATTAAAGAAAAGTATTAGTGTTTTTAACATAATATGATATGTCATTCCCCTAATATGAATGAGGCAAAATCATTGGTTCAGAAATGGCCACACGGTGACTACTTATTTCCATATTGGGTCAGTAAATCATTTCGTACCAAAATGGCGTCTATGTTCCAATTCCGATGAATAATTGAAATAGTTCTTATTAATCATTGTAAACAGGTTGCCGACATGATATATACTTTGCCCCGTATATCCCATATCGGTTCACCTACTAACCCTGTAACATATAGTGTTTTCAACGAAACCAAATGAAATATTTCAGAAATTATACAGGGAGATAATTAACTTAGGAACATAACTTAAAATTACCTAAGCTTTATGAATACCAGCACATAGTTTCCATAGTTCCCTTGAAAGATACCCGAATATTCTGGTGGTTGGAACATAATTTTATTCATCGTTTGTAATATATCACTTTAACTGTATTTAGATAAATACAACTACTGTAGTAAACGCTGATATTTTCATTTCTCCCACCTCAGATAAGTAGATCCATTAATTTAATGCTAGAAATTCTTATTTTGCCCACGGGTGAAGATAAAATGCCCGTATGGAACTTCTTTCAATAGTCACCACATTGTAATTACCTCCCTTGTTGAAGACTGTCGTCTGTAGCGCATCATGGAAACCTTGTCTGGTGGCAATATTTAGAACGCGAGTTAATCATTTCTCGCTTCAAATGTCACCAGAAAACAGTTTTCACGCACCTTTCAAGAAATAATGCTTCACTCTTCTTAGAACTATTTAAAGACCGATCAGACCATTTACATACTCTGAATCACTGTGCGAATATCCATGACAACCACGAATTATTGCATATCCGTACGCAATTATTTTCACTAAGCACAAAAGAGTTCCGGCAAAAAAATACATTTTTACTTAATTTTGTTCAACTGAGGTGGGAGAAAAAGCATCTACCATAGCCGCTCGTGTAAGATAGGTTCATCCCGACCCCCGCGCAGGGTGTTTTGAGGAAACTCAGTAAACCTCGTTTCCGCAAAACACCCTACGCTCGGGTCGGAATGAACCTATCTTACACTCTCGGCCATGGAAGATACTTATAATCTTTTAAACAGAGAATGCTTTTCTGATATTATTTGCTTTGAAAAACTTTGATATATTAAAAGTCAAATTAACTTTTAAATGATAATAATTCATCATATTTAATATGATTTATAGTATCGTGATATTAGTCGTAAACTTTTCGCTGCTTAATAGAGCTCGGGAAAACCCGTTAAGCTACGGAAAGTATCTATGCGATAAACGTCCTTTCGAGATGTAAATTGAAACCCAGTTTACGCAAAAAAGAGGTTACGCCTTGAAGCTGCACTCTCACAGATTGAACGTTTCGACAACTTTTTTTGTCTTTGGAACGAGCCAATATCTGCGAGCATCCATGGAAACCAGTCATATAAAAGGACTGACAAAAAATTAGATCGCAGATTTTTATATTTAAGTTAAAAAAATTGCTGTTCTATGCATTTTTCTTAAACCGTTAAACCGCTTTAAGCCATAACGGATTAATATTCGAACGGAAATATGAAAATCTGCGATCTGATCTTTTGCCAGCATTCTTTTATAGGTTTGAAGATATTTACGCAAAAATGTTTTCTTTCCAAGAAAGAGTTAAAAACGGTATATCTGTGAGAGTGCAGCTTTAATATTTCCGGTCTCAAAGGCATAGTTTAAGGAATGTTTGGCATGATAATCCCCTGCTGTGCATCTCCTGCTAATTGCACTCGTGTCACAGTAGGTGCCAATTTCCTGTGTATGCGTTTATTGGCTCAGGGCCATTTAGGGTCCATTTTCATAATAAATCTTCCCAAACTGCACAGCAGGATACTCAGATTGGAGATCTGATAAGACAATAAGCCAATAAGATTAAGATCAATTAACAGAGGTTGTGTACAAATACACGGGTTGGGGGGACGGGTCACTTATAGAAGGCTTAAACTATGCCTTTAAGCTTGACGACCTTTATTGAAACTGGGCCTTAAAAGTTTGCTTTTGCTAATGTTTACTGAAATAAAATGCCAAAACAAAACACACATATACATTTTATCGACTGTTTTAAACATGAGTAAAGATCACTTACGTTCCCACCGGAGTCTGTAAACGTATCTGAGTTGAAGATCATCACCGCGTGGACTATAACACTTCCAGAACTGCAAACAAAATAGTATAAAAAGGCTTGAAAATGCATAACTGGAAACAATGACAAATTAACGGAATTATACCAAGATTATGTTCAATGCCAAATAAACTCTCTAATTTAATAGGCTGCATGCATTTATGCTCATTTGAACCATTAATACATTATGTTGTTTGTGGAATTCATCAATTTCTTCGTAATGAGCCTTTATGTTTTCTTGCAAAAGCTTATTATGATCAGCATAAAAATTACAAAGAATTTTATATATACGAGCACTATCCAATATAATGGCTCGTACATCTCAACAACCATTTCTAATACAGAGCTTGTATTCATAAAACCTGTATTCATAAAATATCTAAAATACTTTTCTCGTTTATATTTTCTTAAAATGTGCATAGTCAAATTGAAAGGACAGTGTTTTAACATTAAAGTATGTTGTTATTTTTCAATGAAATCAATGAAATTAACGTATTTTTGATAGATGTATTATAAACTTTACATAAACAAATAAATATAAAGTTATCATATGATAAAGAGAGCTACTAAATATAAGAAAAAATACTGAGGTTAGGAATTGAGTTCAGATGTTTTATGAATGACCGAGACAGGTAGACAAACCTGAATCCTATAACATTGGTTTGTCTGTAAACAGACGCCATCGGAGTATTCCCCATTTTGTCATTGATCTGCAAGAATACATTTTATATAGAACAAAGAGCAAAGCTTCTTTCGTTTAAAACAGTGTGTGACTGTTTCGGAATTAATTTCACCGCCTGTTCCTTCTAAATTGAGATTTTTTTTTCATTTTTGGAAAATTACAAAGTCATACTGAAAAAAAGCAATATTTTAGCAAAGATATAGAGGATATTTGTTAATATCAGTGTAAGATCGTATTTAACTCTCCAGTGTCATAGAAAATATAGTTGTCATATGATCACGAGGTTATTTCACTGCTAAAACTCCATATTTCATCGAAACATGGTATCCTTTTTATGCATACATTTAAAAGAGAAAGTCTTATCAAGATTTTGTTATTTTTTAAGAAATTAATTGCTTTTTTTATCAATTCACAGAATTTGCGTTTAATTGTTTGAAAAAACATCATAAAGAATTGGGAAATATTAACTATTTTACGCAAGGGGAAACAAACAGTCTTTAGAAGGCAGTAAATTGCACCAACACAAATCACTGAACAGTTTACACATTATACATAAATGACCCTTGATGAACTGTATGTTTGTAGAACGGAATATTTGTAACAAAAATAGCAATACCATGTTAGCTTCTCTAATAACTTTCTTACAAAAACATTAATATTTTCCCTTTCTATGTCGGGATCTCAAATTCAAACTTAAAACGTTATTGATTTTGGGCTCAGCATTCGTACACTAATGCCTTGCCTCAAGACTCAGAACTGCACAGCTGCACTGTATTTTATTTACTTTTGTTATAAGCCAACATTTTTTTTTCAAAACGGTAATACATGTTGTTGCTACTCAGTTTAATAATTATTTACGCATTTTCTGTCAAAATAACTATAACAAAGATAAATGAGGACATTTCGGAATTCACTATTCTAAGTGCAGAGTCTAAAATTCAGACCCGAGACGTTAGTTAATATGAGCCATCTATTGTCTTCCAATATTGTTTTTCTCACCAGTAAAAACTCAAGATAGCAAATATGGGTTATGTTGTTACACAAGTTCAATTAAAATGAGTTTGTAGGCGCTTTTCAATGCCTACCTCAGCCAGAACTTCCCCCGCTAGTGTCTGGAAGGCACTGCTTGACGGATCATTCAGAGCGTTTGTGAACGTCCGTTGAATGGTCGCCGTCAGACCCACACGGCGTTCTGTTATTTCATTGAAAAGATCAATTAGTATTATAACAAATGTTATAAAGAATTCGTTGTTGTACAGCGAGGCAGTTACTTAAGACCACAACTTGGTCGCCGTCAGATGCATCCGGTGTTCTGTAAATTAGATTTCTTCATGCAGTGAATGAGTAATGCACCAGTCAATTGTAATCACCCCCGTCCCCCAAGTTCCGCCGGGGGTAAACCGGGAATAGCGGAGGAAATGGGCCGCATTTTTATCGTCCAGGTGGACCCGCAGTACCGAGTAAATGCGGTGGTTTTATTTTTGCGCCGAAAATAGCGGGGAATTGGCCTGCCCTAGGATGTCCTCGATGTGCGGGGGCATTTTGCGGGGATATTACCAGAAGTTTATCCCTGCAGAACGAGGATTTACCTTAAATTGGTTGGACCGTAAGTCAAATTGCCCGCTTTTCCCCGGACCGGGGGGGGGGGGGTGCGTAGTTACAATTGATTGTTGCATAAGTAAAATATTTATTTTAAAGACTAGTGTGTTAGAACACAACACATAAGTACTTTGCCAACAATTGAAAATTTAACACACCGTGCCATGTGCGTTTAAGTCACTTACCATCTTAAAGGAACACTTAATTATATAATGTATTATTAATCATAAGTTTTATTCTTTCATTTTCTTTCATTTAAACAACAGCTTATGCTAGCACCGTTTTATTTTATTATAAAATTGTTCTGATATGTGTCTAAGAATAAGTTATGTTATCATAATAATATTATTCATTCTATCACTCAATTTAAAGCTGCACTCTCACAGATTGAACGTTTTGACAACTTTTTAATTTTTTGTCTTGGAACGAGCCAATTTTTGCGAAAATCCATTGAAACCAGTTATATAAGACTGCTGACAAAAAATAAGATCGCAGATTTTTATATTTAAGTTCAAAAATTGATGTTTAATGCATTTTTCTTAAACCGATAGTAACGGTTTAAGCCATAAAACATTATTTTTTTGAACGGAAATATCAAAATCTGCGATTTGATCTTTTGTCAGCAATCTTATATCATTGGTTTGCATATATTTACGCATAAATTTGCTCTTTCCAAAACAAAAAATAAAAAAGTTGTAAAAATGGCAAATCTATGAGAGTGCAGTTTTAAATAATGTTTAACTATTTTAGCTCGATCGATAGTGTTTAATAAGCCCTGACCTTAATCTTAAAAAGAATAAACTTAACCCTATCATTATCCAAATAGTTGATATTCAGTAATATAACTAGGACTTATTAAGTTATTTAAACGTTATACCGCCACAGTTGGTTCCTTTCCACCCCGAGGCACACGTGCATGTATACTTGTTGACCCCATCTACGCACGTAGAAGTCGAGTGACAAGGACTGGAGGCACACTCGTTGGTGTCTGGTAAATAAAACCACTCGGTGAAATCGGTTCATCAAAATAAATAACATTTTCAACGCTGATGGTTCGATGTCTTTAAAAACATAGGAAAACTTTTTGAAGTAGTGTTCCCTGAAGTATAATAACGATTACATTCATACTATATTGTTTTAAATTTTGTTAATGTCGAGTTATTCTTCTTACTTTTAAGAACAAAACAACAACAACACCAAACAACAACTTTTATAATATAAATTAAAAAAAACCTTACTTTTGGAACGTAATTAAAAATGCATAAAACGCGCTTTTTGAAAGATAAAGAGTATATTACTGAAATCCGTCTATTTTCGACGTCGTCTCTGCTCGTCGAGAGAGATTACTGCGTATGAGATTGAGTATATCCCTGAACGAATAGGATGAAAGGAGCCAGTCTGAACTGACGATATTTAGGAATGTTTCACAGCAAATTGGATGAAATGAATCAGTCGGAGCTGACAAGTGCTTTAGGAATACGTCTGAACAGAAAGGATGAAAGGAACCGATCTGAACTTGCAAGTTAATTTATATATTTCTGAATATGTACTAATTGTTTTAAGCAAATCGGATGAAAGGGACCAGTCTTAACTGACAAGTTGTTTAAGGAATATTTCCGAACTGATAAGATGAAAGAAACAAATATGAACTAAAAGTTGGTTTAGGAATATTTCTGAACAAAGTGGATGAAAGGAACCATTCTGAACCGGCAAGATGGGTTAGGAATATTTCTGAACAAAGTGGATGAAAGGAACCATTCTGAACCGGCAAGATGGGTTAGGAATATTTCTGAACAAAGTGGATGAAAGGAACCATTCTGAACCGGCAAGATGGGTTAGGAATATTTCTGAACAAAGTGGATGAAAGGAACCATTCTGAACCGGCAAGATGGGTTAGGAATATTTCTGAACAAAGTGGATGAAAGGAACCATTCTGAACCGGCAAGATGGGTTAGGAATATTTCTGAACAAAGTGGATGAAAGGAACCATTCTGAACCGGCAAGATGGGTTAGGAATATTTCTGAACAAAGTGGATGAAAGGAACCATTCTGAACCGGCAAGATGGGTTAGGAATATTTCTGAACAAAGTGGATGAAAGGAACCATTCTGAACCGGCAAGATGGGTTAGGACTATTTCTGAACAAAGTGGATGAAAGGAACCATTCTGAACCGGCAAGATGGGTTAGGAATATTTCTGAACAAAGTGCATGAAAGGAACCATTCTGAACCGGCAAGATGGGTTAGGAATATTTCTGAACAAAGTGGATGAAAGGAACCATTCTGAACCGGCAAGATGGGTTAGGAATATTTCTGAACAAAGTGGATGAAAGGAACCATTCTGAACCGGCAAGATGGGTTAGGAATATTTCTGAACAAAGTGGATGAAAGGAACCATTCTGAACCGGCAAGATGGGTTAGGAATATTTCTGAACAAAGTGGATGAAAGGAACCATTCTGAACCGGCAAGATGGGTTAGGAATATTTCTGAACAAAGTGGATGAAAGGAACCATTCTGAACCGGCAAGATGGGTTAGGAATATTTCTGAACAAAGTGGATGAAAGGAACCATTCTGAACCGGCAAGATGGGTGAGGAATATTTCTGAACAAAGTGGATGAAAGGAACCATTCTGAACCGGCAAGATGGGTGAGGAATATTTCTGAACAAAGTGGATGAAAGGAACCATTCTGAACCGGCAAGATGGGTTAGGAATATTTCTGAACAAAGTGGATGAAAGGAACCATTCTGAACCGGCAAGATGGGTTAGGAATATTTCTGAACAAAGTGCATGAAAGGAACCATTCTGAACCGACAAGATGGGTTAGGAATATTTCTGAACAAAGTGGATGAAAGGAACCATTCTGAACCGACAAGATGGGTTAGGAATATTTCTGAACAAAGTGCATGAAAGGAACCATTCTGAACCGGCAAGATGGGTTAGGAATATTTCTGAACAAAGTGGATGAAAGGAACCATTCTGAACCGGCAAGATGGGTTAGGAATATTTCTGAACAAAGTGGATGAAAGGAACCATTCTGAACCGGCAAGATGGGTTAGGAATATTTCTGAACAAAGTGGATGAAAGGAACCATTCTGAACCGGCAAGATGGGTTAGGAATATTTCTGAACAAAGTGGATGAAAGGAACCATTCTGAACCGACAAGATGGGTTAGGAATATTTCTGAACAAAGTGGATGAAAGGAACCAGTCTGAACCGGCAAGATGGGTTAGGAATATTTCTGAACAAAGTGCATGAAAGGAACCAGTCTGAACCGACAAGATGGGTTAGGAATATTTCTGAACAAAGTGCATGAAAGGAACCAGTCTGAACCGACAAGATGGGTTAGGAATATTTTTACAACAAATATGATGAAAGAAACGAGATTGAACCAACAAGATGATTTAGGAATATTTCTGAACAAATAGGATGAAAGAAACCAGTCTAAAATGGCAAGTTATGTATCAGTATTTTTGAATAAATATAAATATTTCTCAGCAAATAGGATAAAAGGAACCAGTTTTAACTGACAAGATGGTTAAGGAGGGAATATTTCCGAACTTATTGGAAGAAAGGAAAAAATCTGAATAAAAGTTGGTTAAGGAATATTTCTGAACAAAAAACAATTAAAAGAAACCAGTCTTAACCGACAAAACGGTTTGGGAATAGTTCTGAGCAAATAGGATGAAAGGAACCTTTCTGAACTGATAAGTTGGTTAAGCAATAATTCTGAAAACATTAGAATGAAGGAACCAATCTTTACTAAAAGCTGGGTTATGAATATTTTCTGAATAACTGAATGTAAGAAACCCGTCTGAACTGACAAGATGGTTTAGGAATATATTTTATTCCTTCGGTTATGAAACGCTTAAGATGACATTCATCGTTTTTACACATCTACAATTGTACGGCTTTAAATCTCGTTCAATAAATTAATGATGGACAATTTCCTCCTTCTGGTTTCTATATTCCCAGTTGAAAATGCATTGGGTGCGTAGGGGTCAAATCATAATGCAGCTTATAGACGCGGTAAGACCATGGCAAGTCTAACATGTCATTCTACTTACTAGTTTGGCAGTTGTCCCCGGTATATCCTGGCACACAGGTACAAACGCGGGCAAACCATGACAAGTCTAACAGGTAATTCTACTTACTAGTTTGGCAGTTGTTCCCGGTATATCCTGGCACACAGGTACAAACGCGGGCAAACCATGACAAGTCTAACAGGTAATTCTACTTACTAGTTTGGCAGTTGTCCCCGGTATATCCTGGCACACAGGTACAAACGCGGGCAAACCATGACAAGTCTAACAGGTAATTCTACTTACTAGTTTGGCAGTTGTTCCCGGTACATCCTGACACATAGGTACAGACGCGGGCAAACCATGACAAGTCTAACAGGTAATTCTACTTACTAGTTTGGCAGTTGTTCCCGGTACATCCTGACACATAGGTACAGACGCGGGCAAACCATGACAAGTCTAACAGGTAATTCTACTTACTAGTTTGGCAGTTGTCCCCGGTATATCCTGGCACACAGGTACAGACGCGGGCAAACTATGACAAGTCTAACAGGTAATTCTACTTACTAGTTTGGCAGTTGTCCCCGGTATATCCTGGCACACAGGTACAGACGCGGGCAAACCATGACAAGTCTAACAGGTAATTCTACTTACTAGTTTGGCAGTTGTTCCCGGTATATCCTGGCACACAGGTACAGACGCGGGCAAACCATGACAAGTCTAACAGGTAATTCTACTTACTAGTTTGGCAGTTGTCCCCGGTATATCCTGGCACACAGGTACAGACGCGGGCAAACCATGACAAGTCTTACAGGTAATTCTACTTACAAGTTTGGCAGTTGTTCCCGGTATATCCTGGCACACAGGTACAGACGCGGGCAAACCATGACAAGTCTAACAAGCAGGTAATTCTACTTACTAGTTTGGCAGTTGTTCCCGGTATATCCTGGCACACAGGTACAGACGCGGGCAAACCATGACAAGTCTTACAGGTAATTCTAGTTTGGCAGTTGTTCCCGGTATATCCTGGCACACAGGTACAGACGCGGGCAAACCATGACAAGTCTAACAGGTAATTCTACTTACTAGTTTGGCAGTTGTTCCCGGTATATCCGGGCACACAGGTACAGACGCGGGCAAACCATGACAAGTCTTACAGGTAATTCTACTTACTAGTTTGGCAGTTGTTCCCGGTATATCCTGGCACACAGGTACACGAATAATCGCTGATGTCATCTACACACGTTGCTCCATTCAGGCAAGGGTCGGGGCTGCACTCATTACTGTATACTGGAACACACATACTTCCATGTATTGCGTATGTTTTAATGTTGAATGTTAATTGATAGATGTTAACCTGACATAACCGTCTTAAATACTAGAGTTACGGGGAATATATAATTTACTATCGCTGTAGCAGCTTTATTGTCTTCCCCTACTCCACCGAAACTTGCCCTAGTATTTGCAGTAGCTGACCTTGTGCAAGTATCTAGGCAACCGTCACCATTTACATTGGATATTCAGGTCGGTGTCAACGGTTGGCAAACCGACCAAACGACCAATCAAACGATAGGAAAATGATCCCTTTCTGAGATAGGACAAACTCATTGATTTATGCAGTTATTTTAATAACAAAATAGAAACAACGTACTTAGGACATATATTAAATACTCAAATGCCCATACTTATACAGTGCCAAGATTAACATACCCAGTTGACAATTGGTTCCCTCCCAGCCGGAAGCGCAGGTGCACGTGTAGCTGTTGAGGCCGTCCACACACGTGCCTCCGTTCTGACAGGGAGAGGCGGCACACTCGTCCGTCACCGCTGGGAAACGCATTCATATAATTAAAATGATATATCAAAGATAAGAGAATAATGTTTGATGAACTCTTAAAAGGGTTCATTTAAAAGCCATTTGAGATAAAATCTACGAATAGTATATTTACCTTAAAGCTGCACTCTCACAGACCGACAATTTTGACCTTTTTAATTTTATGTCTTAGACTTAGCTGATGTTAACATCAATGCCTTCATGTTAGATAACTCACAGTAGATTCTCAGTTTTAAGAAAACTGCCGATTTTTTTTTTAAAAAGTTGTCAAAACGTACAATCTGTGAACGTGCAGGTTTAAGACCAGTTCATGAACGCTGTTGATTCTCGGACGTCGTGTTGATGGGTTACACGTTTTTAAATGGCATTTTTATGAATAATTTTCAAACACAAATAAAGTAACAGGGAGGATGGTGTCAGTGATAAATACCGCTCTGACAGTTGGTGTTTTCCCATCCGGAAGTGCATGAGCACGTGTACCCGTTGACACCGTCCACGCACGTGCCGCTGTTCTGACAAGGAGAGGAGGAACACTCGTCAATATCTGAAATACATCATATGTCTTCGTTATCTCTAGTTCAATGGTGTATATGTATAATAACGTATCCCAACTCCTACTCCTGTCGATCATATATTACGCAATTCATTTCGTATAAACTTATTCGTTGCATAGGCTGAGTGTTTCTCGATTTCAGCAACGCCTTGTTTCGAAATTCAAGCACTAATCCATATATGAAACGTACTACCCACTTCTGCTATTTCCGACATATATTACATATTCCGAGTATACTCACTAGTGGCGCAGGTTGTTCCCGAGTACCCGGCTGCACAGCTGCACGAGTACTGGTTCACCTCGTTGTTGCACGTGGCCCCGTTCAGACAAGGATTAGAACTGCATTCATTTACATCTGAAAATGAAAATAAAGGTTGTAAAAACAAAAGAATATGTTCCTTTGATCACTGTCATTGATACGGACAAATGTTGGATGTTTAGAACTACTAATATTTGGAAAAACATTGTTTATACAATGGCTGTCCGGAAATTTTTAAGACTGCGCTTATACGTGACCAAATACATTTACTATCAGCGAAAATAAGTCCATTGACATAATAAACCTTGACATACTGATTGCTTGCGAAATATTGAACAAATATGCAGATTTTTTTCTCTCGATAACCTGACAGCTAATCGGACACGTGCTTACAAATGGCTGCCTACTACAGCACAAGGCAGAATAGATACATAAGTACTCTTTATTCTAATCACATGAGCGGGAGCAGTAAATTCGACGACTGAAAAGCGTCTACTTGGTATGGCCTTACATTTAATTTAGCTTTTGAACATTTTCTTAATCGATATTTTTTTATGTATTTAATAGTGTCGGTGTTAATTTCGACCATTTTCATGATTGCCTACTGGACGATTTATCTCCAATAAAGGATGCTTAAGTAACACGTAACAAAGTCCACGTGACAAAGCTGCTACATTTAAACTACTAAACAATGCTGAAACTAAAATCTAGGACCCATGTGGGTGTGCCACTCGTATGATTGTCATCCCGAACAGTGAATACCAACACCTATGACTTCAAGCACAACCCGTTTGAAATGTTGAGTGTGACTGCAGTAGGAACTCCTCGGCCATTTTCATCGAAAACAACCTCGGATATATGCCGGTACATCAGTAAAATTAGTGCGTAAAATTTTATGAATTATATCATTAATTAAATGTAGTGTTTTAGCTTGTATTTCTTGATCTAAGTTTAAACTGATTGCCAATGAAGTGTTTTACTGCAAACATGATTAAGATTCCCAAAAGTTATTAAGTTAAACTGCTAAATCAAACTACGCGATCTACTTGCAGCGGACTTAAAAAGACCCGATTTCTGACATTGTAAACCGTCCGTATACATCCGAGGTTGTTTTCGATAAAAATGGCCAAGGAGTTCCGAATGGTGTGACTGTTTTAGTATGGGTAGTATATCACGACCTCGTCGTCAGTGCAAACTAGAAATGTAAATGTTCTTTGTTTAAGATATTTAAGTTGACTTGCAAACGGGTACTTTCAAATATTGCAGCGCATGGGAAATGTTTAATAATACAATATTATCTTTTCACAAAGGAAGCGCGTTGCATATACTATGATACAGTGTAAATCAAAGGCATACTCGGTGAACTTTAAGCTATCAGCTTTGAGCTTTGTGCTTAAAGAGCTATCTACTCTGACCGGAACCTTTTGCTCCTTTGTCTTGATATTTAGTTTTGTTAATAGTAATAATAAACAAAACGAGGAAGATGAGATAACTTTGTGTTTATCAATGAGTTAAAAAGTTGCCAATCAAAATAGTGCATCATCTCTTCCTGTTGTGCTTTCTCTTTATAACCACATGCATTTCCCTGGATAATATCATTGATTCGTAACATTTATAAAACCAAGGTAGGTAGAACAGTTGGCATACTAATAACAATATCTCACTTGATGCATTTTTCACATCAGTAGTCTGTTTCATAATTCATTCAGATTCATATTCAAATTATAGCTTTCTTTTTCTTTATTGATCAAAAATATGCTATCGTTTTCATTATCTCGCGATTCTTGAACTTATATATTTCGCAATTTACAGAACAAAATGAGACATCGACAGACAACCTCGGCGGCGGTTATGCTTGTTCTCGCAATTAATTTAAATGGGAGTCAAGCAAGTCCACAAATCCTGAAGTTGAAAAGCAATTCTACTACCTGCAAACAACAAAAACAAGCATTTGCCGAGACCCCACCATTGAATGAAATATGTGCCGTGATTGGACCTGACATTTACGAGTGTGTAGATGGCGTATGTTGTACTCCTGGAAGTCCAGCAAGCCTTTGTTGTCCGTTATTTGCCCCCTTATGCGTTGGTGGAGGTTGTTGAGCAACGGGCCGTCCTAAAGTCTGCGACGGCTTGTTCTGCTGTGAAGAAGATAATATTTGTTGCCCCGTTATAGGATGTTGTGAGGCTACCAGTACCTGCTGCAGCACTTCGTGTTGTGATGCTGGGGAGTTTTGCTGTGGCGCCAACTGTTGCGAAGTGGGTAAGTCTTGCTGCGGTACTGGCTGTTGCGAAACTGACCAAAAATGTTGTGCTTCAACTTGCTGTGCAAACAATCAAACATGTTGTGGCGATCGTGGCGATCAATGTTGCAATTCCACTGTTGAAGACAGATGTGAGAAAGAATCCTACAATGAACATTGTTTCTACTCTTTCGATGCAATACCTTGCGACTCGCCATATGACTTCAGCCAATTCGTTGATGTCATCACAACCTTATCTCCGTCCTGCTCTGAACCCACGGATATAAAACATCTATACCGTGTTCTTCGAGATGATGAATCATGCACCGAAGGTCTGGTGCCTAAGAACCCCGTAGCTGTTTGGTCAACAAAGTCTTATTTGAATTGTAGAAACACGCCCGGCTATAAGTCACAATTTCTCTCCTTCACCACCTCTCCGGAAGTTGCGATAGCGTACTTAAAACTAACTGGGCTGAATAGAATCGGTATTGTTGAAATGAAGCAATCCATCTGGAATACTTGTAGCGTTCTGCCTATTGGAAATGCAACGGAATTAGAGACCAAAACGTCGCATGTGTCATCACAATTTGCCATTGCATCATGTGAAGTGTTAATGATTTGCAACGATCCATTGCCTTGTAAAGAAGTCAGCTTCCAGTGATACATAGGGTGAGAATCAGTAGACAATTAAAAACAATCATTTATTACTTGAAATCGTCATTTTATATGGATAAACGTTTGATTGATATTGATTGCATATACATCGAATCACTGCACCAATTATTTGTTTTCAATTTGATTTTTAAATGACATGTATTGATTTCTTATTTGTATAATTGTACTAAATACAAAAATACATCAACAGTTCAGTTTTTCCCATTGCGTTAATGTTGCTGAGTTTAGCAATGAATACATTATCATTCGTAAGTAAAGTAGCAAATCTTGGCCCATTTTTACTAACGTTTGTGTTTGAGAGTCAAGAATCGAAATCGCATTTTTTTTATCATTTTATCAAAATGCTATTTCAATAGCAATTATGGTAAAAAAATCGGGTATATGTTATAAAATATCTTATTCTATTATCATGAATACATGTTTTGTCTAAATTAGTAACATTATATATTTTTTAAACATTTTATAATATCTGTTTTCTGAGCCTGAGACTTAAAATTAGACTAAAACTGAAAGCTTTAGTCAATATGGGTCCTAAGGCTGTGGCACTAGACTTGTTAGCAAACATAACATCTTGAATAAACATACACTGGTTCAAATATCTGATGTTTTAAATGGAGAAGTTGCAAAACACGACGTTAACGCTACACGTTCATTAGAATAATTTTGCGTAGCTAGTCTGCAAACGTGTACTTGAAGTTATTAATGAACACGTACCGATTGGCACAGTGCACAAAGGGCAGTCACGTACCTGGATGGCGTAGTGTACAAAAAATGTCAAAAATGCGTTACGCTTTTATATCGTCTTTTCGAAGTTCTAACAAGACAGAGCCAAAATATTACATCAAAACCCCCAACATATTTATTATTATCGTACAATTGCATATTTTCTTGTCTGTCTTCGCCACTTGACGATTGTTGTATTACCCTATTTTAGCTAAAAAAAGAAATAGTTATTACCAACGCAAAGGTTTCCACTCTCTTGGTAGCCCGTGTTACATGTGCACACGGAGTTGCTGCATTGACCATTGTTCACACATACTCCTGTCTGCCCGGTCGTACACGCCTTCCCGTGCTCTGGAACACAGCAAAACGGAACAGCTAGTCTAATATGTATCATTGGCAATCATGTGTACTAGAAACATGGTGTAAGTATCTTGTTACGAAACATTGACTTCAATCAAACTGGCATAGCTCAGTTAAGTTAAAGAATTTGCTATATTCCGAACACGTTAAGGTTATTAACAACGTTGCACGATTTATATCAGACGCTCTGAATTTCCGAGAGGAGAACCTCCGAACATTAGCAGCTTCTTAACCTTTTTTCGTGTAACCGTATATATACATATTCAACTATATTATAATAATACTATCTGTTTATATGTATTATGATATACAGTTCACTGCTTATTATTTTGCTTCATCTTTATTTCAATGTATGATATTGTGTATTTTGTATTTTATAACTATTAATAATATGTATATACACTTGTGTAATGGGCATGTAATGATTATCAATAATACAATGCTTATCACTAATTGAATGCCTCTAGTAATGATATAAATAATCTGTAGACATAAGGACATTTATTTTTTTTAAGTGCAGATCAAAGATAACGGTTTCGGAAAATCATGACAATTTTAAGATTATCTACACGCTAACTAAACAATGAAACTAGCAGATTTATAGATAAACCGAGAGTCGATAAAATATTAATATTCTTCTTCAAATATAATAGAAGCTGCGTCTCACTTTTATATATTGAGTTGTACACTTTGAAATAGACTAATTGCTGGTGCCTCATATTTTCTAAACCGAGTTTATAGAATAAAAAAGGATTATACCCATAATAAATTTTACTGTTTACTATTGTATAAACCTAGCTTGAATTAGAAACAGCTGAGCAACTGGCTAAACTATCTAACTATCTAGGTAATATATCATGACCTTCTGCAAATATGAATATCTCAGCGAAACAACTGTTAATTGTAGCTATAAATATCAAAGGTGCAATGCAATTAAGAAACAAATTTAAAATTCTACCAAGGAAATTTAACTGTTTTTAAATACCAACTACATTGTATAACTAACTGGATTTGACACGTATATGTAAATCAGTGCAATGTCTAGTTTCATGTTAGACATAGTAAGCGAAATTCCGCAGGTAAAATACGTAACTTCATAAGTGAATTAAATCAGTATTTTAGAGATTAAGTTTAAAAACAAAATAAGATATTTTTATCTCTTATTCGATTCTACGTATAGGTTAGAGGTTATTAAGTATTTTCTTCGTGAATAACTAAGCTAAGGAAGCGGAGCGCAGCGAAGCGACCGTGGTTTCTTATTCACGAAAAAAATACTTAATAAATTTAAACCGACTTAGTGTTAGCCCCTCCCAAATTGCATCAGCTTTAAAATAAAGCCGAGCGCCTGTCACAAGGACCTGTCGATCAATGCAAGATGTGACGTCATTTAAATCAGCGTTGACACTGAAATTGCGCTTTGCATATGCAAACAGAAGGCGTGGATATATGCGCATACGCAGTTATAGCAATTTACTTAATCATGAAGAGTCGTCTTCAGAAATAAGTAACGATTCTTCAGATATAAGAAACGAAACATTTAAAAATCTTGCGCCCCTGATTGGCTGAAAATGTAGGGCAAACACTAATTTTTTTATTGCTGACTTCTTCAAAGTACATACGTTTTCGACACTGTCCTGCACCTCCGGTGAACGAATCGTCACACAGAGTGTTAGCCGTGTCAGCGCAGTCGGATGTTGCAGAACACGTCGTCCCGATCGATGCTAAAAATTGAGATAAGAACATAAAAAATACATTTGGTTCGGGTGACACGACCCTACCTACGACACAGGCGCTGACCCTACCGTTTTATAGTCATTTTGTAAAAAAAAAATGAAAAACTAACAAAGAAAAGAAAAAAAGAAAGATGTTTTTAATTGCTTTTCAATATGTAGTTTAAAACCTTGAATGTTTTATACAGAAGATAACTTTAACAGCATTCTCCAATGATGAACATTACATTCTTATATAAAGCCTAATAAAAAATTTAAAATATAAAAAGCCTACCTACCCTACATATTTTTGAGACGGATGTAACCCTAACCAAACCATTTTTTTAGGACTAAGAACATTAACATTTTGTGATCACAGAATTTTCCGTCGATGCAAAATAATGCATTTGTTGCATTGCCTATTTTAAAGCGTTTGTGTTTTCGGTCACCAAGTCGAATACATGTAGGTTTCTTTTGCGAGTAGACCGGTTTCCAACACACACCAAGATCTCACACGTAGCACCATGCTAGGTATTATAGCATGAATTAGTATATGGTTATCTACACAATCGTTGCAAAATGAACGGTTTAAACTTAAAGTGTACACATTTGTCATCGTCTTTAGACTATTAAAACACAGTGATTTGGTGGAAATAAGCTGAATTTTGACCTTTACAAAATTTAGTGACATTTAACCTAAAATAACTTAAAATACATTTTTTTTTCTTCAGATTCATCAAAGGGGTCACTCCTACCAACTATCTAGCATAAATAACTCTGAGTTATTGCACCTTTACAAAGTCAGAAAATCTCGAATTGTCTAAATATTTGTAAAAGTGCAGTAATTCATAGTTATTTATGCTAGATAGTTGGTAGGAGTATACTCTATTTAACCCCATTTGGTGAATCTGAAGAAAAATATATATATTTTAGGTTATTTTAGGTTAAATGTCACTAAATTTTGTAAAGTTCAAAATTCACCTTTACACGTGGTCGGTCCATCTGCTCCATTGAAATATGGCATTATGATCTTATGGTATATTTGCGCTATACCTTTACACGTGGTCGTTCCATCTGCTCCATTGAAATATGGCATTATGATCTTATGGTATATTTGCACCATACCTTTACACATAGTCGTTCCATCTGCTTCATATAAATATGACATTATGATCTTATGGTTTATTTGCACCATACCTTTACACGTAGTCGTTCCATCTGCTTCATACAAATATGACATTATGATCTTATGGTTTATTTGCACCATACCTTTACACGTAGTCGTTCCATCTGCTTTATATAATTATGACATAATGATCTTATGGTTTATTTGCACCATACCTTACACGTAGTCGTTCCATCTGCTTCATATAAATATGACATTATAATATTATGGTATATTTGCACCATACCTTTACACGTAGTCGTTCCATCTGCTTCATATAAATATGACATTATGATATTATGGTATATTTGCACCATACCTTTACACGTAGTCGCTCAATCTGCTTCATATAAATATGACATTATGATTTTATGGTATATTTGCACCATACCTTTACACGTAGTCGCTCCATCTGCTTCATATAAATATGACATTATGATGTTATGGTATATTTGCACCATACCTTTACACGTAGTCGCTCCATCTGCTTCATATAAATATGACATTATGATGTTATGGTATATTTGCACCATACCTTTACACGTAGTCGTTCCATCTGCTTCATATAAATATGACATTATGATCTTATGGTATATTTGCATCATACCTTTACACGTAGTCGCTCCATCTGCTTCATATAAATATGACATTATGATCTTATGGTATATTTACACCATACCTTTACACGTAGTCGTTCCATCTGCTTCATATAAATATGACATTATGATTTTATGGTATATTTTCACCATACCTTTACACGTAGTCGTTCCATCTGCTTCATATAAATATGACATTATGATTTTATGGTATATTTGCACCATACCTTTACACGTAGTCGTTCCATCTGCTTCATATAAATATGACATTATGATTTTATGGTATATTTGCACCATACCTTTACACGTAGTCGTTCCATCTGCTTCATATAAATATGACATTATGATATTATGGTATATTTGCACCATACCTTTACACGTAGTCGCTCCATCTGCTTCATATACATATGACATTATGATTTTATGGTATATTTGCACCATACCTTTACACGTAGTCGTTCCATCTGCTTCATATACATATGACATTATGATATTATGGTTTATATGCACCATACCTTTACACGTAGTCGTTCCATCTGCTTCATATAAATATGACATTATGATTTTATGGTATATTTGCACCATACCTTTACACGTAGTCGTTCCATCTGCTTCATATAAATATGACATTATGATATTATGGTTTATATGCACCATACCTTTACACGTAGTCGTTCCATCTGCTTCATATAAATATGACATTATGATCTTATGGTATATATGCACCATACCTTTACACGTAGTCGTTCCATCTGCTTCATATAAATATGACATTATGATCTTATGGTATATATGCACCATACCTTTACACGTAGTCGTTCCATCTGTTTCATATAAATAAATATGACATTATGATTTTATGGTATATTTGTACCTTACACGTAGTCGCTCAATCTGCTTCATATAAATATGACATTATGATTTTATGGTATATTTGCACCATACCTTTACACGTAGTCGTTCCATCTGCTTCATATAAATATGACATTATGATATTATGGTTTATATGCACCATACCTTTACACGTAGTCGTTCCATCTGCTTCATATCCAGAACTACAACTGCAGACGAGGGGATTGCCGCTACACAGCGCATTTGCAATACAGTCACCGGCTATTGTACATGTAGTTCCAAGAGTTGCTGTTCGTGATAAAACAAATCATATGCATTCAAATAATTGCAATAAAACAGTAATAGTATGACATGAAACATAACATACTATTTCGCATAAGTTTAGTAGTCTGTTCTTAAGAAAACAATTCGAAGAGAAATACTTCTTGATATCGTTTACTGTAACTTTTATATGTGAGACTATTATATGCGATGACTATAACAATTATCACGCAATGTTACTTCCCTTACAGTACAGTAACCACTGACACCATGGAAATCACCTGACCATAGATACCATGTAAATTATCTATAAATTTAGATATCGTTTTGTTTTTTAACCTCACTGAACTTTGAATAATTGAAATTGCATAAAAACTCACCCCAAAAGATAGAAAAAATCTAAAATAGGTTTACATAAAAAAAATTATAGTTAAATCCAGCTAGACTCGCACATGATAGAGGAGTTCTATTCTGCTTGTCAGGGGAAATCATTGCGTAGGAAATTGTGGCTATTATAACCGCTGCATTTCTAAACAATCCTCAGGTTTCAATCGAGATTCAATCAGAGGTCAGTGATGAGGAATTGTCGAAGAACAACTAGGTCTTTCAATGGAATTCTTTACTCTGAGCAATATCCTGCTGCAGCCTCACCTTTACAAAGGTTGTTTTCAACTTGATATCCGGTACTGCAGGCGCATGTTCCACCACTGCATTCTCCGTTGTTCAGACAATCAGACGTCTGCGTGCAAGATTTACCAGATCCTGGGCGAGCAATCGTATATTATGATATTAATATAAACACCACTGACTTAAGAACAAGCCTTTTAAAGTATTCATTTACAAAATATTACTAAGAATGACTATGTAAAAAAGTGGTTATCGATTTATATGTCAAAGAATATATAATATATATAATATATTGCCATGATAAAATCACCACACGTAGTTGTTGAAAACGAGGCATGCATTTTATGGGATACAAAAATCATAATCCCATTTGCATTCAGCAAATTGACATTTCTACAAAAGGACACGGACTGCTGAATATGAATACATCGTCATATTTAGACAAAATATATATTATGACACAACAAGCTTTATTTTGAGACTGCAAGACACATTATAAACAATGAGTTGAGATTGGAGATGTACGTTTATTTAACGACACCACTGGCCAACCATGGGCGTCACTTCCAGTGGGAGTATCATTTTTTTTTAAAGTTATGGAATAAAGCGCATAGACATTGTTAACTTAGGCTAATGTATATCACTGTCACACGGGACAACGGTTTAACTTCCCTACTGGAAGACGTTTAGGTATACTTTTAACAGTACATATATGACAGACGGCAATATTTAGACATAGATATGTCCAATTATCGAAGAAATATAAGCTTGAAATAGGTATGTACTTCTCCGGCATTGGCCTCCTGAGACGGTGGTATCACATACACTGTTGAGGGAGTCCACACAATGGCTATTTTGGGTGCATGAAGACTCAAGAGAACCTGAAATTTAAAATTTAGAAGAATTATCAACTATACAAGGGTATGTATTGCTTCGGCATTGGTCTCATGAGACGATGGTATCACACACACACGCACGCACGCACGCACGCACGCACGCACGCACGCACACACACACACACACACACACTGTTGAGGGAGTCCACACAATGGCTGTTTTGAGTGCTTAAAGACCCAAGAGAACCTGAACAATTATTAAGTACCGCTTTGATCGCGAAGTTGTGTTATTTAGTTTTGTTAACAATAAAGGTATTATATAATTAATCATACAGTGATGTATGTCATTCTTGAAATGTAATATTTTAAGACTTGAATTTTAGGGAGGAACCTGTCAAGTGTTTTCTCTTAAAGGGAGTCATGTTTATTTTAATAACTCTCAAAAATGATACCTAACCGATGGAAGAATTTAAAATTTGAACTCGGCCAAATTCCACCCTTACAAGAATGTTAGGAAATGTTGCTTAGGTCAAAATAATCTTTTTAAAGAAATATTTGGTGCTAGTGCTTACAGTTTATGTAGAACTTCCATTCTCAAAATAGAACTATGTATTCCGTATAGAGTTAAACTTCTCAAATCTGTGTTTCATTCAAGTCGCTTTATATTGCAGTTTTTTTTCAATTTTGCATGAATTATGTTATCATTTGTACAGCAGAAGAAGTAATTCAGGTTTGTTTTGTGTTTTATATAATAAATATAATCATAGCCACAATAGTGCGCGTATAGTGAACTTTTTTAACATTTAGATATTCATTTTGTTCCCTAAACGCTTCAAGTCGATTGATTCATCCCAATGTAAAATATATTCTTCAACTGTAAATCCACAATATTTTACACTGCACTGTTAAATGGAACCACAAAAGTCAAACATAAATTATTATTTGCCAATACTTTTCTCATAAATACACTTAAGTGTTTCATGAAACTCAAATTCAGATCGATCTGTCAACAAAGCATCGCCAATTTTTTAACTATCCGCTCATTATACCCTGCGCTGGTATCTGTCATTCTTGGTTAGGAAACAACAGGTGGGATATGGATGCGTAGAGTCGCCAAAACAAAAATCGTCAAAGACTCTGAAGCGGCTGTTTATATGGACTAATATAATCACTAGCCTTTGAGTGACTTCTAGTGTTCTAAATGACATTAACCAAACACAATTAAGACGCATTTTATCTCCGAACTTTCTGTCTACTTACGTCTGCACTGATTTACAGAGGTGTCGCACTCGGTGTTGGCTGCATCAGCACACTGACTGTTAGAACTGCACGTGGTGCCCGTTGATGCTATATAATTTAAAAAAAACATAAGTGTTGAAAGAAGATCAAAAGGAAAATGATAATATGCTGACAGTATAAAATGTTAGCCAGCACTGGTACCCGCTAGAGCACTGTTACCCGCTGACGTCATAGTAGGATGCGATGCGGGGTTTACCTTCTACCGCTTCGTCTGCTCCGTTTTTGGAGCTTTATTTACATTTTGATAACCCATATTTCAAGAAAGAAAACAAGTTTTGTTCGGTATTATTATCAAATGAAGATTGCCCCCGAAGGCGAACAGTGCCCCTCAAGCCTCTCGGGTTGACTAGATGCACTTTTCCCATCAAGGGAGGCAATACTTTTTAATATTTTATCCCTCGAACTGAATGATAAAAGCGATAATTTCATATTTGATATAACATATCATCATTTTTTCTTTCAATAAAGCTAAGACTCCATCCCGTACACTAACTTTGAACTGTGCTCTGGACTCCATATGTGGTACCTTTTTGTTATTGTGGTAATTGTAAAATATATTTGGTTACACCGATTTCAGACATCAGAAGATTTATGTTACTGAGATATGACAGTGAAACTTTATTGAAAGCTTTATTAGTTGACATAAACATTGTTTGCATTGTTCCAGGGTATGATATGCGGCGCAAAATATTTATGCCATTTTATCATTTTGTGTTTTTACCTATTCTTAGTTATGGAACTGTTCAAATCAGTTGCAGACAACTCTAATTCAATTACTGAGGGCAACACATGGATTTGTAGATAGCCCCAATTCTGAAAAAAAACGTACTTATCCATAACTGATTTTAAGATGTCTCTTATTATATAAATGGGTTTTATATTTCAATTGTTGAGAGAGCAAGTTCTGCTTTATTTGAAATATAACAATATACAATTATTATAATGATTTGGAGAAATATCAAATTGAATTAGAGAGGTCTTTTATTGATTTGGAAAGCTCTACAATTCAATTGCAGAAGTTTTTATGTTAGTGGATTTGGAGATATTTGCAATTGAATTGTAGAGATCCCCAAATTATTTTAAGAGGTCTCTTTATCAATTGATGATATCACTAATTCGAGTGGAGCCCTCATTTTTTTAATTGGAAAGGTATGTAATTATTTGAAGAGCTCTCCTAATATTTGAGCTTATGTTTATTTGGCATCACATACATATTCATGGTCTATAGATGAAGCACACTTGATAGCCGGTTCAGTTAAAAAAATGTGCCGGGACAACGATTAATATCGGAAATGACTTCTTGTAAAGAAGATTATTATTAGCGCATTTTTTTCGCTTTCTGTTAAAAACAGTATGTTTTTTTTATTTCTCTTGAATTTCGTGTTCAGGGCGATATTCGATACTTATTGTCATGTAATAAAGCTATTTTTAAAATGGGATCCATGCCAAACTGGGCAGAAAAAAATCAACGTCTACGTCGTCTGCGCTTCGGTCAATACGACTTTCTCTGCCAATGCTTATCAAATCTTAATATGTGGCCTATAAATATAGTTTTTGGTCCAGCACCCGATCGATGGGATATCTTATAGTTCACGGGTGTGGGTATTTTGCTTCTCTAAATAACTCTCTTAAAGTACATGTATCCCCTCCTCGATTTCCGTTTCAGAAAATACAAAGAGCGCGACTTAAGAAAATGACATCGCTCATAGTTGTCAGTTTGGGTACCTCCTTGATTTCCGTTTCAGAAAATATCAAGAGCGCAACTTAAGGAAATTACGCCTTTCATAGTTGACAGTTTGGGTACCTCCTTGATTTCCGTTTCAGAAAATACCAAGAGCGCGACTTAAGGAAATAACGTCTTCCATAGTTGACAGTTTGGGTACCTCCTTGATTTCCGATTCAGAAAATACCAAGAGCGCGACTAAAGGAAATAACGTCTTCCATAGTTGACAGTTTGAATACCTCCTTGATTTCCGTTTCAGAAAATACCAAGAGCGCGACTTAAGGAAATGACGCCTTCCATAGTTGACAGTTTGAATACCTCCTTGATTTCCAAATCAGAAAATACCAAGAGCGCGACTTAAGGAAATGACGCCTTTCATAGTTGACAGTTTGGGTACCTCCTTGATTTCCAAATCAGAAAATACCAAAAGCGCGACTTAAGGAAATGACGCCTTCCATAGTTGACAGTTTGAGTACCTCCTTGATTTCCGTTTCAGAAAATACCAAGAGCGCGACTTAAGGAAATGACGTCTTTCATAGTAGACAGTTTGGGTACCTCCTTGATTTCCAATTCAGAAAATACCAAGAGCGCGACTTAAGGAAATGACGCCTTCCATAGTTGACAGTTTGGGTACCTCCTTGATTTCCGTTTCAGAAAATACCAAGAGCGCGACTTAAGGAAATGACGCCTTCCATAGTTGACAGTTTGGGTACCTCCTTGATTTCCAATTCAGAAATCCAAGAGCGCGACTTAAGGAAATAACGTCTTCCATAGTTGACCGTTTGAATACCTCCTTGATTTCCGTTTCAGAAAATACAAGAGCGCGACTAAAGGAATGACGCCTTCCATAGTTGACAGTTTGGGTACCTCCTTGATTTCCGTTTCAGAAAATACCAAGAGCGCGACTTAAGGAAATGACGCCTTCCATAGTTGACAGTTTGGGTACCTCCTTGATGTCCAATTCAGAAAATACCAAGAGCGCGACTTAAGGAAATAACGTCTTCCATAGTTGACCGTTTGAATACCTCCTTGATTTCCGTTTCAGAAAATACAAGAGCTCGACTAAAGGAATGACGCCTTCCATAGTTGACAGTTTGGGTACCTCCTTGATTTCCGTTTCAGAAAATACTTATAGGTAGAAACAATTTCTATTCCTTTTCTTTTTTTTTTATATAAAACCATTTCTCGTAGCCTCGCAAAGGCCCACCATGATCTTCGATTTTTCTAAATTTGTCTGCATTCAGGATTCATTGCAAAAACACTAATCAAGTTTATTTATGTTTGTAGATAAACAACAGTATCTGCAAAACTTGAACCGTCGGCCAAGAACATATTAATTCCGTAAAATTCACCTCTGATATAAATAGTCCACCTCTGTAAGAATGACTTTTGATATACGATAACAGATCATCGATGAACAGGTTAATATTATATCGTTGAAGTCACACAACCCTGTTTCGTGCCGATGCAACATGAAAAATAGTCAATAAGAGCAGTTTTCCCACCATTGTTCTTTTCTATATATGACTTAGGTTGGGAGATACATGTATGTCATTTTACTCTTATATAAACCCTTTAACGCGCACACAATTATCGAACGCTTTTGAAAAGTCAAAGTAAAAGACGTACACTCGTTCATGCTTCTTAGAAATATATTTTGAACAATTGCTTGGGAGGTTGAACATGTTATCGGTCTTTGCGTAACCACCACTGAAACCGGCTTGTTCCTCGTTTAGTATATTGTTGTCCTCTGTCCACCGTGATTGCCGGTTACTCAATATTTTCATGAATACTTTGCTGATGCAATTATCAACTGATATAGCTCTATATTTCTAAGGGTCGTTAACAGAACCTATTTTATGTATATGTGTTATAATGATTTCACACAGAGAAGTAGGGACGTCATTGGCGTTAGCTTTTGTATTATTTTTGTACATACTTATCACAAAAGAAGTCAATTGCAATTCGGGTACATTTAAGCAACAGCTACACGTGATTTACCTTTACAGAAATCGCCATCCTGTTCGAAATTCGATAGGCACGAGCATGTAGTAGCACAATTGCCGTTACTCAGACAATCTGACGTCTGTGAACATACTGATCCAAATTCTGAAAACAGGGAAATAAAGTATATGCAAGTTTTTCATCTATATGCTACATTCATTTTATACCACTTTAAACTGCACTAATATATTTGGCGGTTGCTTTATTCAACATTCATTTTCTATCATTTTAAACTGCAATTTCCTATGCTGTGATCTCCCTTTACGAGCAGGATAGATATCTGCCGCTTCGTACGGAAATAGCTGGATTTCATGAAATGAATTAATTAAGGAGTACCTGATATATTTGCCGGTTGCTTTATTAAGGTTCCACAAAGAACGTTTGTAAGGGAATGGCAGGCCTGCTTTCACATAGAATTTTAAGTCGCAATACAGACTAAGCAAGAACTTTTTCTGGCTATCTGATTTAGTTTTTGCGGTATAACCGACTTATATTATTCAAGTGGGTGGAATGTTTTGTATGCTTAGAAATATTTGCAGTATTTTACTTTCCGCTAAGAGAACGCTTACTTGTCCTGCATTCATTGCCTCCTGGAACTGTGGTATCACAAAAGGTGTTGGTGGCGTCTACACAGTCGCTGTCCTGGGAGCAGGAAGATCCAATAGATACTGTAAGAAGATTACAGAACTTTACCTGGTGATTCCTTGCACTTTAGATTTGGTATCATTTAAACAATTTTTTCTTTGTGCTTTTCCACACGCTCTTACATTCGCGAATGTTTCCCTACTTTTTAAAGACAAATTCGGATAACTACTTAAGTAAGAACGTAAGTAACCTTTTTGAATCAGGACGTGTCGTCGTTTTTCCAATTGAGTATTTTTATATGAAATGCATTTCTATAATGTAAAATTTATTGATCAGTAATTGTAACAATTCTACGAACGCGTATTGGTGCAAACAAATGTATCTTGCCCTTTAAGTTAATTATCAATTGATTGAAAACTACATATTGGTATCGTATATTAAAAACTTACGAAATGATAGAATGCTAACTTATTCCATTTCATGTACATGCATTATATAATATAATATGTCTCACCTTGACAGGTGTTCGACGAAGCATCACATTCATGGTTTGCTGCGTCAGCGCAATCATTGTCTACTGAACACGTCGTCCCAACCGAAGCTTAAACAAACAACGTGTATTAGTATATGTATAGCTCATGTAAAACGACATTGCTTTTTCACAAGCTCTTATATCTGCAAATGTCTTCTTACTTATGATCGACTAATTCTTGCAGTATAGGCTAGGTACCATTTAAACTATATTCACCGTGTGTGATTTTTACACGCTCTGATATGTCCTAGTTAAGTAAATACATTATTAATATTTTGCATCTGAACGTGTCGTCGTTTTTCAAGGTTTATTTATATCAAATGCATTTCTACGATGTTAAAACCTTATGACAAGCAAGTGAAAGGATTATAGGAACGTGTATTTTTGCAAATAAATGCTTAAAATGAATTTCAAGAATGCTCAACAAACTACTTTTGACATTGAGTGCTACATAAGACATCCATTTTTGTTAGAATTGTTTAAGTTAACAAGTGTACAATTACTACGGGATTGGTGGAGTCTGATTAGTTTGCACGAATATATTAGATTTGATATAAAGTATTTCGTAATAGTTGGCCTTTCGTACTGTAGGTGAAATTTATTCAAAAATGACATAAACCAATGTTATCAGTTTGATTTTGCACACGTAATAGTTATTTTTAAAGTAAGTATACACGTATTAGTTAAGAATAGGAGGAGCGAGCGCTGCGAGCAAACCGTCTTTCTTACCAAACACAATTAACTTAATATATGCGGTTGACCGTTTTCGTTGCTGTAATGAGAGGTTGTCTTTAGATTTGGTCCTTGATAGTTTAGGCTTGAAATGTGCATCTAAATACTTATAGGTAGAAACAATTTCTATTTCTTTTTTTTATAAAACCATTTCTCGTAGCCTCGCAAAGGCCCACCATGATCTTCGATTTTTCTAAATTTGTCTGCATTCAGGATTCATTGTAAAAACACTAATCAAGCTTATTTATGTTTGTAGATAAACAACAGTATCTTCAAAACTTGAACCGTCGGCCAAGAACATATTAATTCCGTAAAATTCACCCCTGATATAAATAGTCCACCTCTGTAAGAATGACTTTTGATATACGATAACAGATCATCGATGAACAGGTTAAAACTATCGTTGAAGTCACACAACCCTGTTTCGTGCCGATGCAACATGAAAAATAGTCAATGAGAGCAGTTTTCCCACCATTGTTCTTTTCTATATATGACTTAGGTTGGGAGATACATGTATGTCATTTTACTCTTATATATACCCTTTAACGCGCACACAATTATCGAACGCTTTTGAAAAGTCAAAGTAAAAGACGTACACTCGTTCATGCTTCTTAGAAATATATTTTGAACAATTGCTTGGGAGGTTGAAGATGTTATTGGTCGTTGCGTAACCACCGCTGAAACCGGCTTGTTCCTCGTTTAGTATATTGTTGTCCTCTGTCCACCGTGATTGCCGGTTACTCAATATTTTCATGAATACTTTGCTGATGCAATTATCAACTGATATAGCTCTATATTTCTAAGGGTCGTTAACAGAACCTATTTTATGTATATGTGTTATAATGATTTCACACAGAGAAGTAGGGATGTCATTGGCGTTAGCCAATGTACATACTTATCACAAAGAAAGTCAATTGCAAGTCGGGTACATTTAAGCAACAGCTACACGTGATTTACCTTTACAGAAATCGCCATCCTGTTCGAAATTCGATAGGCACGAGCATGTAGTAGCACAATTGCCGTTACTCAGACAATCTGACGTCTGTGAACATACTGATCCAAATTCTGAAAACAGGGAGATAAAGTATATGCAAGTTTTTCATCTATATGCTACATTCATTTTATACCATTTTAAACTGCACTAATATATTTGGCGGTTGCTTTATTCAACATTCATTTTCTATCATTTTAAACTGCAATTTCCTATGCTGTGATCTCCCTTTACGAGCAGGATAGATATCTGCCGCTACGTACGGAAATAGCTGGATTTCATGAAATGAATTAATTAAGGAGTACCTGATACATTTGCCGGTTGCTTTATTAAGGTTCCACAAAGAACGTTTGTAAGGGAATGGCAGGGCCTGCTTTCACATAGAATTTTAAGTCGCAATACAGACTAAGCAAGAACTTTTTCTGGCTATCTGATTTAGTTTTTGCGGTATAACCGACTTATATTATTCAAGTGGGTGGAATGTTTTCTATGCTTAGAAATATTTGCAGTATTTTACTTTCCGCTAAGAGAACGCTTACTTGTCCTGCATTCATTGCCTCCTGGAACTGTGGTATCACAAAAGGTGTTGGTGGCGTCTACACAGTCGCTGTCCTGGGAGCAGGAAGATCCAATAGATACTGTAAGAAGATTACAGAACTTTACCTGGTGATTCCTTGCACTTTAGATTTGGTATCATTTAAACAATTTTTTCTTTGTGCTTTTCCACACGCTCTTACATCCGCGAATGTTTCCCTACTTTTTAAAGACAAATTCGGATAACTACTTAAGTCAGAACGTAAGTAACCTTTTTAAATCAGGACGTGTCGTCGTTTTTCCAATTGAGTATTTTTATATGAAATGCATTTCTATAATGTAAAATTTATTGATCAGTAATTGTAGCAATTCTACGAACGCGTATTGGTGCAAACAAATGTATCTTGCCCTTTAAGTTAATTATCAATTGATTGAAAACTACATATTGGTATCGTATATTAAAAACTTACGAAATGATAGAATGCTAACTTATTCCATTTCATGTACATGCATTATATAATATAGTATGTCTCACCTTGACAGGTGTTCGACGAAGCATCACATTCATGGTTTGCTGCGTCAGCGCAATCACTGTCTACTGAACACGTCGTCCCAACCGAAGCTTAAACAAACAACGTGTATAAGTATATGTATAGCTCATGTAAAACGACATTGAATGTCGATATGGCTTTTTCACAAGCTCTTATATCTACAAATGTCTTCTTACTTATGATCGACTAATTCTTGCAGTATAGGCTAGGTACCATTTAAACTATATTCACCGTGTGTGATTTTTACACGCTCTGATATGTTCTAGTTAAGTAAACACATTATTAATATTTTGCATCTGAACGTGTCGTCGTTTATCAAGGTTTATTTAGATCAAATGCATTTCTACGATGTTAAAACCTTATGACAAGCAAGTGAAAGGATTATAGGAACGTGTATTTTTGCAAATAAATGCTTAAAATGAATTTCAAGAATGCTCAACAAACGACTTTTGACATTGAATGCTACATAAGACATCCATTTTTGTTAGAATTGTTTAAGTTAAAAAGTGTACAATTACTACGGGATTGGTGGAGTCTGATTAGTTTGCACGAATATATTAGATTTGATATAAAGTATTTAGTAATAGTTGGCCTTTCATACTGTAGGTGAAAATTATTCAAAAATGACATAAACCAATATTATCAGTTTGATTTTGCACACGTAATAGTTATTTTTAAAGTAAGTATACACGTATTAGTTAAGAATAGGAGGAGCGAGCGCTGCGAGCAAACCGTCTTTCTTACCAAACACATTTAACTTAATATATGCGGTTGACCGTTTTCGTTGCTGTAATGAGAGGTTGTCTTTAGATTTGGTCCTTGATAGTTTAGGCTTGAAATGTGCATCTAAATACTTATAGGTAGGAACAATTTCTATTTCTTTTTTTTATAAAACCATTTCTTGTAGCCTCGCAAAGGCCCACCATGATCTTCGAATTTTCTAAATTTGTCTGCATTCAGGATTCATTGTAAAAACACTAATCAAGCTTATTTATGTTTGTAGATAAACAACAGTATCTGCAAAACTTGAACCGTCGGCCAAGAACATATTAATTCCGTAAAATTCACCTCTGATATAAATAGTCCACATCTGTAAGAATGACTTTTGATATACGATAACAGATCATCGATGAACAGGTTAAAAATATCGTTGAAGTCACACAACCCTGTTTCGTGCCGATGCAACATGAAAAATAGTCAATAAGAGCAGTTTTCCCACCATTGTTCTTTTCTATATATGACTTAGGTTGGGAGATACATGTATGTCATTTTACTCTTATATATACTATTTAACGCGCACACAATTATCGAACGCTTTTGAAAAGTCAAAGTAAAAGACGTACACTCGTTCATGCTTCTTAGAAATATATTTTGAACAATTGCTTGGGAGGTTGAACATGTTATCGGTCGTTGCGTAACCACCGCTGAAACCGGCTTGTTCCTCGTTTAGTATATTGTTGTCCTCTGTCCACCGTGATTGCCGGTTACTCAATATTTTCATGAATACTTTGCTGATGCAATTATCAACTGATATAGCTCTATATTTCTAAGGGTCGTTAACAGAACCTATTTTATGTATATGTGTTATAATGATTTCACACAGAGAAGTAGGGATGTCATTGGCGTTAGCTTTTGTATAATTTATGTACATACTTATCACAAAGAAAGTCAATTGCAAGTTGGGTACATTTAAACAACAGCTGCACGTGATTTACCTTTACAGAAATCGCCGTCCTGTTCGAAATTCGATAGGCACGAGCATGTAGTGGCACAATTGCCGTTACTCAGACAATCTGACGTCTGTGAACATGCTGATCCAAATTCTGAAAACAGGGAAATAAAGTATATGCAAGTTTTTCATCTATATGCTACATTCATTTTATACCATTTTAAACTGCACTAATATATTTGACGGTTGCTTTATTCAACATTCATTTTCTATCATTTTAAACTGCAATTTCCTATGCTGTGATCTCCCTTTACGAGCAGTGATAGATATCTGCCGCTTCGTACGGAAATAGCTGGATTTCATGAAATGAATTAATTAAGGAGTACCTGATATATTTGCCGGTTGCTTTATTCAGGTTCCACAAAAAACGTTTGTAAGGGAATGACAGGGCCTGCTTTCACATAGAATTTTAAGTCGCAATACAGACTAAGCAAGAACTTTTTCTGGCTATCTGATTTAGTTTTGGCGGTATAACCGACTTATATTATTCAAGTGGGTGGAATGTTTTCTATGCTTAAAAATATTTGCAGTATTTTACTTTCCGCTAAGAGAACGCTTACTTGTCCTGCATTCATTGCCTCCTGGAACTGTGGTATCACAAAAGGTGTTGGTGGCGTCTACACAGTCGCTGTCCTGGGAGCAGGAAGATTCCAATAGATACTGTAAGAAGATTACAGAACTTTACCTGGTGATTCCTTGCACTTTAGATTTGGCTATCATTTAAACAATTTTTTCTTTGTGCTTTTCCACACGCTCTTACATTCGCGAATGTTTCCCTACTTTTTAAAGACAAATCCGGATAACTACTTAAGTAAGAACGTAAGTAACCTTTTTGAATCAGGACGTGTCGTCGTTTTTCGAATTGAGTATTTTTATATGAAATGCATTTCTATAATGTAAAATTTATTGATCAGTAATTGTAACAATTCTACGAACGCGTATTGGTGCAAACAAATGTATCTTGCCCTTTAAGTTAATTATCAATTGATTGAAAACTACATATTGGTATCGTATATTAAAAACTTACGAAATGATAGAATGCTAACTTATTCCATTTCATGTACATGCATTATATAATATAGTATGTCTCACCTTGACAGGTGTTCGACGAAGCATCACATTCATGGTTTGCTGCGTCGGCGCAATCACTGTCTACTGAACACGTCGTCCCAACCGAAGCTTAAACAAACAACGTGTATTAGTATATGTATAGCTCATGTAAAACGACATTGAATGTCGATATGGCTTTTTCACAAGCTCTTATATCTGCAAATGTCTTCTTACTTATGATCGACTAATTCTTGCAGTATAGGCTAGGTACCATTTAAACTATATTCACAGTGTGTGATTTTTACACGCTCTGATATGTTCTAGTTAAGTAAACACATTATAAATATTTTGCATCTGAATGTGTCGTCGTTTTTCAAGGTTTATTTAGATCAAATGCATTTCTACGATGTTAAAACCTTATGACAAGCGAGTGAAAGGATTATAGAAACGTGTATTTTTGCAAATAAATGCTTAAAATGAATTTCAAGAATGCTCAACAAACGACTTTTCACATTGAATGCTACATAAGACATCCATTTTTGTTAGAATTGTTTAAGTTAAAAAGTATACAATTACTAAGGGATTGGTGGAGTCTGATTAGTTTGCACGAATATATTAGATTTGATATAAAGTATTTAGTAATAGTTGGCCTTTCATACTGTAGGTGAAAATTATTCAAAAATGACATAAACCAATATTATCAGTTTGATTTTGCACACGTAATAGTTATTTTTAAAGTAAGTAGTACACGTATTAGTTAAGAATAGGAGGAGCGAGCGCTGCGAGCAAACCGTCTTTCTTACCAAACACATTTAACTTAATATATGCGGTTGACCGTTTTCGTTGCTGTAATGAGAGGTTGTCTTTAGATTTGGTCCTTGATAGTTTAGGCTTGAAATGTGCATCTAAATACTTATAGGTAGGAAACAATTTCTATTTCTTTTTTTTTATAAACCATTTCTCGTAGCCTCGCAAAGGCCCACCATGATCTTCGATTTTTCTAAATTTGTCTGCATTCAGGATTCATTGTAAAAACACTAATCAAGCTTATTTATGTTTGTAGATAAACAACAGTATCTGCAAAACTTGAACCGTCGGCCAAGAACATATTAATTCCGTAAAATTCACCCCTGATATAAATAGTCCACCTCTGTAAGAATGACTTTTGATATACGATAACAGATCATCGATGAACAGGTTAAAAATATCGTTGAAGTCACACAACCCTGTTTCGTGCCGATGCAACATGAAAAATAGTCAATAAGAGCAGTTTTCCCACCATTGTTCTTTTCTATATATGACTTAGGTTGGGAGATACATGTATGTCATTTCACTCTTATATATACCCTTTAACGCGCACACAATTATCGAACGCTTTTGAAAAGTCAAAGTAAAAGACGTACACTCGTTCATGCTTCTTAGAAATATATTTTGAACAATTGCTTGGGAGGTTGAAGATGTTATCGGTCGTTGCGTAACCACCGCTGAAACCGGCTTGTTCCTCGTTTAGTATATTGTTGTCCTCTGTCCACCGTGATTGCCGGTTACTCAATATTTTCATGAATGATTTGCTGATGCAATTATCAACTGATATAGCTCTATATTTCTAAGGGTCGTTAACAGAACCTATTTTATGTATATGTGTTATAATGATTTCACACAGAAAAGTAGGAATGTCATTGGCGTTAGCTTTTGTATTATTTTTGTACATACTTATCACAAAGAAAGTCAATTGCAAGTCGGGTACATTTAAACAACAGCTGCACGTGATTTACCTTTACAGAAATCGCCATCCTGTTCGAAATTCGATAGGCACGAGCATGTAGTAGCACAATTGCCGTTACTCAGACAATCTGACGTCTGTGAACATGCTGATCCAAATTCTGAAAACAGGGAAATAAAGTATATGCAAGTTTTTCATCTATATGCTACATTCATTTTATACCATTTTGAACTGCACTAATATATTTGGCGGTTGCTTTATTCAACATTCATTTTCTATCATTTTAAACTGCTATTTCCTATGCTGTGATCTCCCTTTACGAGCAGGATATATATCTGCCGCTACGTACGGAAAAAGCTGGATTTCATGAAATGAATTAATTAAGGAGTACCTGATATATATGCCGGTTGCTTTATTAAGGTTCCACAAAGAACGTTTGTAAGGGAATGGCAGGGCCTGCTTTCACATAGAATTTTAAGTCGCAATACAGACTAAGCAAGAACTTTTTCTGGCTATCTGATTTAGTTTTTGCGGTATAACCGACTTATATTATTCAAGTGGGTGGAATGTTTTGTATGCTTAGAAATATTTGCAGTATTTTACTTTCCGCTAAGAGAACGCTTACTTGTCCTGCATTCATTGCCTCCTGGAACTGTGGTATCACAAAAGGTGTTGGTGGCGTCTACACAGTCGCTGTCCTGGGAGCAGGAACTTCCAATAGATACTGTAAGAAGATTACAGAACTTTACCTGGTGATTCCTTGCACTATAGATTTGCTATCATTTAAACAATTTTTTCTTTGTGCTTTTCCACACGCTCTTACATTCGCGAATGTTTCCCTACTTTTTAAAGACAAATTCGGATAACTACTTAAGTAAGAACGTAAGTAACCTTTTTGAATCAGGACGTGTCGTCGTTTTTCGAATTGAGTATTTTTATATGAAATGCATTTCTATAATGTAAAATTTATTGATCAGTAATTGTAACAATTCTACGAACGCGTATTGGTGCAAACAAATGTATCTTGCCCTTTAAGTTAATTATCAATTGATTGAAAACTACATATTGGTATCGTATATTAAAAACTTACGAAATGATAGAATGCTAACTTATTCCATTTTATGTACATGCATTATATAATATAATATGTCTCACCTTGACAGGTGTTCGACGAAGCATCACATTCATGGTTTGCTGCGTCAGCGCAATCACTGTCTACTGAACACGTCGTCCCAACCGAAGCTTAGCTTAAACAAACAACGTGTATTAGTATATGTATAGCTCATGTAAAACGACATTGAATGTCGATATGGCTTTTTCACAAGCTCTTATATCTGCAAATGTCTTCTTACTTATGATCGACTAATTCTTGCAGTATAGGCTAGGTACCATTTAAACTATATTCACCGTGTGTGATTTTTACACGCTCTGATATGTTCTAGTTAAGTAAACACATTATTAATATTTTGCATCTGAACGTGTCGTCGTTTTTCAAGGTTTATTTAGATCAAATGCATTTCTACGATGTTAAAACCTTATGACAAGCGAGTGAAAGGATTATAGGAACGTGTATTTTTGCAAATAAATGCTTAAAATGAATTTCAAGAATGCTCAACAAACGACTTTTGACATTGAATGCTACATAAGACATCCATTTTTGTTAGAATTGTTTAAGTTAAAAAGTGTACAATTACTACGGGATTGGTGGAGTCTGATTAGTTTGCACGAATATATTAGATTTGATATAAAGTATTTAGTAATAGTTGGCCTTTCATACTGTAGGTGAAAATTATTCAAAAATGACATAAACCAATATTATCAGTTTGATTTTGCACACGTAATAGTTATTTTTAAAGTAAGTATACACGTATTAGTTAAGAATAGGAGGAGCGAGCGCTGCGAGCAAACCGTCTTTCTTACCAAACACATTTAACTTAATATATGCGGTTGACCGTTTTCGTTGCTGTAATGAGAGGTTGTCTTTAGATTTGGTCCTTGATAGTTTAGGCTTGAAATGTGCATCTAAATACTTATAGGTAGAAACAATTTCTATTTCTTTTTTTTATAAAACCATTTCTCGTAGCCTCGCAAAGGCCCACCATGATCTTCGATTTTTCTAAATTTGTCTGCATTCAGGATTCATTGTAAAAACACTAATCAAGCTTATTTATGTTTGTAGATAAACAACAGTATCTGCAAAACTTGAACCGTCGGCCAAGAACATATTAATTCCGTAAAATTCACCCCTGATATAAATAGTCCACCTCTGTAAGAATGACTTTTGATATACGATAACAGATCATCGATGAACAGGTTAAAAATATCGTTGAAGTCACACAACCCTGTTTCGTGCCGATGCACCATGAAAAATAGTCAATAAGAGCAGTTTTCCCACCATTGTTCTTTTCTATATATGACTTAGGTTGGGAGATACATGTATGTCATTTTACTCTTATATATACCCTTTAACGCGCACACAATTATCGAACGCTTTTGAAAAGTCAAAGTAAAAGACGTACACTCGTTCATGCTTCTTAGAAATATATTTTGAACAATTGCTTGGGAGGTTGAACATGTTATCGGTCGTTGCGTAACCACCGCTGAAACCGGCTTGTTCCTCGTGTAGTATATTGTTGTCCTCTGTCCACCGTGATTGCCGGTTACTCAATATTTTCATGAATACTTTGCTGATGCAATTATTAACTGATATAGCTCTATATTTCTAAGGGTCGTTAACAGAACCTATTTTATGTATATGTGTTATAATGATTTCACACAGAAAAGTAGGGATGTCATTGGCGTTAGCTTTTGTATTATTTTTGTACATACTTATCACAAAGAAAGTCAATTGCAAGTCGGGTACATTTAAACAACAGCTGCACGTGATTTACCTTTACAGAAATCGCCATCCTGTTCGAAATTCGATAGGCACGAGCATGTAGTAGCACAATTGCCGTTACTCAGACAATCTGACGTCTGTGAACATGCTGATCCAAATTCTGAAAACAGGGAAATAAAGTATATGCAAGTTTTTCATCTATATGCTACATTCATTTTATACCATTTTGAACTGCACTAATATATTTGGCGGTTGCTTTATTCAACATTCATTTTCTATCATTTTAAACTGCTATTTCCTATGCTGTGATCTCCCTTTACGAGCAGGATATATATCTGCCGCTACGTACGGAAAAAGCTGGATTTCATGAAATGAATTAATTAAGGAGTACCTGATATATTTGCCGGTTGCTTTATTAAGGTTCCACAAAGAACGTTTGTAAGGGAATGGCAGGGCCTGCTTTCACATAGAATTTTAAGTCGCAATACAGACTAAGCAAGAACTTTTTCTGGCTATCTGATTTAGTTTTTGCGGTATAACCGACTTATATTATTCAAGTGGGTGGAATGTTTTCTATGCTTAGAAATATTTGCAGTATTTTACTTTCCGCTAAGAGAACGCTTACTTGTCCTGCATTCATTGCCTCCTGGAACTGTGGTATCACAAAAGGTGTTGGTGGCGTCTACACAGTCGCTGTCCTGGGAGCAGGAACTTCCAATAGATACTGTAAGAAGATTACAGAACTTTACCTGGTGATTCCTTGCACTATAGATTTGCTATCATTTAAACAATTTTTTCTTTGTGCTTTTCCACACGCTCTTACATTCGCGAATGTTTCCCTACTTTTTAAAGACAAATTCGGATAACTACTTAAGTAAGAACGTAAGTAACCTTTTTGAATCAGGACGTGTCGTCGTTTTTCGAATTGAGTATTTTTATATGAAATGCATTTCTATAATGTAAAATGTATTGATCAGTAATTGTAACAATTCTACGAACGCGTATTGGTGCAAACAAATGTATCTTGCCCTTTAAGTTAATTATCAATTGATTGAAAACTACATATTGGTATCGTATATTAAAAACTTACGAAATGATAGAATGCTAACTTATTCCATTTTATGTACATGCATTATATAATATAATATGTCTCACCTTGACAGGTGTTCGACGAAGCATCACATTCATGGTTTGCTGCGTCAGCGCAATCACTGTCTACTGAACACGTCGTCCCAACCGAAGCTTAAACAAACAACGTGTATTAGTATATGTATAGCTCATGTAAAACGACATTGAATGTCGATATGGCTTTTTCACAAGCTCTTATATCTGCAAATGTCTTCTTACTTATGATCGACTAATTCTTGCAGTATAGGCTAGGTACCATTTAAACTATATTCACCGTGTGTGATTTTTACACGCTCTGATATGTTCTGGTTAAGTAAACACATTATTAATATTTTGCATCTGAACGTGTCGTCGTTTTTCAAGGTTTATTTAGATCAAATGCATTTCTACGATGTTAAAACCTTATGACAAGCGAGTGAAAGGATTATAGGAACGTGTATTTTTGCAAATAAATGCTTAAAATGAATTTCAAGAATGCTCAACAAACGACTTTTGACATTGAATGCTACATAAGACATCCATTTCTGTTAGAATTGTTTAAGTTAAAAAGTGTACAATTACTACGGGATTGGTGGAGTCTGATTAGTTTGCACGAATATATTAGATTTGATATAAAGTATTTAGTAATAGATTGGCCTTTCATACTGTAGGTGAAAATTATTCAAAAATGACATAAACCAATATTATCAGTTTGATTTTGCACACGTAATAGTTATTTTTAAAGTAAGTAGTACACGTATTAGTTAAGAATAGGAGGAGCGAGCGCTGCGAGCAAACCGTCTTTCTTACCAAACACATTTAACTTAATATATGCGGTTGACCGTTTTCGTTGCTGTAATGAGAGGTTGTCTTTAGATTTGGTCCTTGATAGTTTAGGCTTGAAATGTGCATCTAAATACTTATAGGTAGAACAATTTCTATTTCTTTTTTTTATAAACCATTTCTCGTAGCCTCGCAAAGGCCCACCATGATCTTCGATTTTTCTAAATTTGTCTGCATTCAGGATTCATTGTAAAAACACTAATCAAGCTTATTTATGTTTGTAGATAAACAACAGTATCTGCAAAACTTGAACCGTCGGCCAAGAACATATTAATTCCGTAAAATTCACCCCTGATATAAATAGTCCACCTCTGTAAGAATGACTTTTGATATACGATAACAGATCATCGATGAACAGGTTAAAAATATCGTTGAAGTCACACAACCCTGTTTCGTGCCGATGCACCATGAAAAATAGTCAATAAGAGCAGTTTTCCCACCATTGTTCTTTTCTATATATGACTTAGGTTGGGAGATACATGTATGTCATTTTACTCTTATATATACCCTTTAACGCGCACACAATTATCGAACGCTTTTGAAAAGTCAAAGTAAAAGACGTACACTCGTTCATGCTTCTTAGAAATATATTTTGAACAATTGCTTGGGAGGTTGAACATGTTATCGGTCGTTGCGTAACCACCGCTGAAACCGGCTTGTTCCTCGTGTAGTATATTGTTGTCCTCTGTCCACCGTGATTGCCGGTTACTCAATATTTTCATGAATACTTTGCTGATGCAATTATTAACTGATATAGCTCTATATTTCTAAGGGTCGTTAACAGAACCTATTTTATGTATATGTGTTATAATGATTTCACACAGAAAAGTAGGGATGTCATTGGCGTTAGCTTTTGTATTATTTTTGTACATACTTATCACAAAGAAAGTCAATTGCAAGTCGGGTACATTTAAACAACAGCTGCACGTGATTTACCTTTACAGAAATCGCCATCCTGTTCGAAATTCGAGAGGCACGAGCATGTAGTAGCACAATTGCCGTTACTCAGACAATCTGACGTCTGTGAACATGCTGATCCAAATTCTGAAAACAGGGAAATAAAGTATATGCAAGTTTTTCATCTATATGCTACATTCATTTTATACCATTTTGAACTGCACTAATATATTTGGCGGTTGCTTTATTCAACATTCATTTTCTATCATTTTAAACTGCTATTTCCTATGCTGTGATCTCCCTTTACGAGCGTGATAGATATCTGCCGCTACGTACGGAAATAGCTGGATTTCATGAAATGAATTAATTAAGGAGTACCTGATATATTTGCCGGTTGCTTTATTAAGGTTCCACAAAGAACGTTTGTAAGGGAATGGCAGGGCCTGCTTTCACATAGAATTTTAAGTCGCAATACAGACTAAGCAAGAACTTTTTCTGGCTATCTGATTTAGTTTTTGCGGTATAACCGACTTATATTATTCAAGTGGGTGGAATGTTTTCTATGCTTAGAAATATTTGCAGTATTTTACTTTCCGCTAAGAGAACGCTTACTTGTCCTGCATTCATTGCCTCCTGGAACTGTGGTATCACAAAAGGTGTTGGTGGCGTCTACACAGTCGCTGTCCTGGGAGCAGGAACTTCCAATAGATACTGTAAGAAGATTACAGAACTTTACCTGGTGATTCCTTGCACTATAGATTTGCTATCATTTAAACAATTTTTTCTTTGTGCTTTTCCACACGCTCTTACATTCGCGAATGTTTCCCTACTTTTTAAAGACAAATTCGGATAACTACTTAAGTAAGAACGTAAGTAACCTTTTTGAATCAGGACGTGTCGTCGTTTTTCGAATTGAGTATTTTTATATGAAATGCATTTCTATAATGTAAAATTTATTGATCAGTAATTGTAACAATTCTACGAACGCGTATTGGTGCAAACAAATGTATCTTGCCCTTTAAGTTAATTATCAATTGATTGAAAACTACATATTGGTATCGTATATTAAAAACTTACGAAATGATAGAATGCTAACTTATTCCATTTTATGTACATGCATTATATAATATAATATGTCTCACCTTGACAGGTGTTCGACGAAGCATCACATTCATGGTTTGCTGCGTCAGCGCAATCACTGTCTACTGAACACGTCGTCCCAACCGAAGCTTAAACAAACAACGTGTATTAGTATATGTATAGCTCATGTAAAACGACATTGAATGTCGATATGGCTTTTTCACAAGCTCTTATATCTGCAAATGTCTTCTTACTTATGATCGACTAATTCTTGCAGTATAGGCTAGGTACCATTTAAACTATATTCACCGTGTGTGATTTTTACACGCTCTGATATGTTCTAGGTTAAGTAAACACATTATTAATATTTTGCATCTGAACGTGTCGTCGTTTTTCAAGGTTTATTTAGATCAAATGCATTTCTACGATGTTAAAACCTTATGACAAGCGAGTGAAAGGATTATAGGAACGTGTATTTTTGCAAATAAATGCTTAAAATGAATTTCAAGAATGCTCAACAAACGACTTTTGACATTGAATGCTACATAAGACATCCATTTCTGTTAGAATTGTTTAAGTTAAAAAGTGTACAATTACTACGGGATTGGTGGAGTCTGATTAGTTTGCACGAATATATTAGATTTGATATAAAGTATTTAGTAATAGATGGCCTTTCATACTGTAGGTGAAAATTATTCAAAAATGACATAAACCAATATTATCAGTTTGATTTTGCACACGTAATAGTTATTTTTAAAGTAAGTGTACACGTATTAGTTAAGAATAGGAGGAGCGAGCGCTGCGAGCAAACCGTCTTTCTTACCAAACACATTTAACTTAATATATGCGGTTGACCGTTTTCGTTGCTGTAATGAGAGGTTGTCTTTAGATTTGGTCCTTGATAGTTTAGGCTTGAAATGTGCATCTAAATACTTATAGGTAGAAACAATTTCTATTTCTTTTTTTTATAAAACCATTTCTCGTAGCCTCGCAAAGGCCCACCATGATCTTCGATTTTTCTAAATTTGTCTGCATTCAGGATTCATTGTAAAAACACTAATCAAGCTTATTTATGTTTGTAGATAAACAACAGTATCTGCAAAACTTGAACCGTCGGCCAAGAACATATTAATTCCGTAAAATTCACCCCTGATATAAATAGTCCACCTCTGTAAGAATGACTTTTGATATACGATAACAGATCATCGATGAACAGGTTAAAAATATCGTTGAAGTCACACAACCCTGTTTCGTGCCGATGCACCATGAAAAATAGTCAATAAGAGCAGTTTTCCCACCATTGTTCTTTTCTATATATGACTTAGGTTGGGAGATACATGTATGTCATTTTACTCTTATATATACCCTTTAACGCGCACACAATTATCGAACGCTTTTGAAAAGTCAAAGTAAAAGACGTACACTCGTTCATGCTTCTTAGAAATATATTTTGAACAATTGCTTGGGAGGTTGAACATGTTATCGGTCGTTGCGTAACCACCGCTGAAACCGGCTTGTTCCTCGTGTAGTATATTGTTGTCCTCTGTCCACCGTGATTGCCGGTTACTCAATATTTTCATGAATACTTTGCTGATGCAATTATTAACTGATATAGCTCTATATTTCTAAGGGTCGTTAACAGAACCTATTTTATGTATATGTGTTATAATGATTTCACACAGAAAAGTAGGGATGTCATTGGCGTTAGCTTTTGTATTATTTTTGTACATACTTATCACAAAGAAAGTCAATTGCAAGTCGGGTACATTTAAACAACAGCTGCACGTGATTTACCTTTACAGAAATCGCCATCCTGTTCGAAATTCGATAGGCACGAGCATGTAGTAGCACAATTGCCGTTACTCAGACAATCTGACGTCTGTGAACATGCTGATCCAAATTCTGAAAACAGGGAAATAAAGTATATGCAAGTTTTTCATCTATATGCTACATTCATTTTATACCATTTTGAACTGCACTAATATATTTGGCGGTTGCTTTATTCAACATTCATTTTCTATCATTTTAAACTGCTATTTCCTATGCTGTGATCTCCCTTTACGAGCGTGATAGATATCTGCCGCTACGTACGGAAATAGCTGGATTTCATGAAATGAATTAATTAAGGAGTACCTGATATATTTGCCGGTTGCTTTATTAAGGTTCCACAAAGAACGTTTGTAAGGGAATGGCAGGGCCTGCTTTCACATAGAATTTTAAGTCGCAATACAGACTAAGCAAGAACTTTTTCTGGCTATCTGATTTAGTTTTTGCGGTATAACCGACTTATATTATTCAAGTGGGTGGAATGTTTTCTATGCTTAGAAATATTTGCAGTATTTTACTTTCCGCTAAGAGAACGCTTACTTGTCCTGCATTCATTGCCTCCTGGAACTGTGGTATCACAAAAGGTGTTGGTGGCGTCTACACAGTCGCTGTCCTGGGAGCAGGAACTTCCAATAGATACTGTAAGAAGATTACAGAACTTTACCTGGTGATTCCTTGCACTATAGATTTGCTATCATTTAAACAATTTTTTCTTTGTGCTTTTCCACACGCTCTTACATTCGCGAATGTTTCCCTACTTTTTAAAGACAAATTCGGATAACTACTTAAGTAAGAACGTAAGTAACCTTTTTGAATCAGGACGTGTCGTCGTTTTTCGAATTGAGTATTTTTATATGAAATGCATTTCTATAATGTAAAATGTATTGATCAGTAATTGTAACAATTCTACGAACGCGTATTGGTGCAAACAAATGTATCTTGCCCTTTAAGTTAATTATCAATTGATTGAAAACTACATATTGGTATCGTATATTAAAAACTTACGAAATGATAGAATGCTAACTTATTCCATTTTATGTACATGCATTATATAATATAATATGTCTCACCTTGACAGGTGTTCGACGAAGCATCACATTCATGGTTTGCTGCGTCAGCGCAATCACTGTCTACTGAACACGTCGTCCCAACCGAAGCTTAAACAAACAACGTGTATTAGTATATGTATAGCTCATGTAAAACGACATTGAATGTCGATATGGCTTTTTCACAAGCTCTTATATCTGCAAATGTCTTCTTACTTATGATCGACTAATTCTTGCAGTATAGGCTAGGTACCATTTAAACTATATTCACCGTGTGTGATTTTTACACGCTCTGATATGTTCTAGTTAAGTAAACACATTATTAATATTTTGCATCTGAACGTGTCGTCGTTTTTCAAGGTTTATTTAGATCAAATGCATTTCTACGATGTTAAAACCTTATGACAAGCGAGTGAAAGGATTATAGGAACGTGTATTTTTGCAAATAAATGCTTAAAATGAATTTCAAGAATGCTCAACAAACGACTTTTGACATTGAATGCTACATAAGACATCCATTTCTGTTAGAATTGTTTAAGTTAAAAAGTGTACAATTACTACGGGATTGGTGGAGTCTGATTAGTTTGCACGAATATATTAGATTTGATAAAAAGTATTTAGTAATAGTTGGCCTTTCATACTGTAGGTGAAAATTATTCAAAAATGACATAAACCAATATTATCAGTTTGATTTTGCACACGTAATAGTTATTTTTAAAGTAGGTATACACGTATTAGTTAAGAATAGGAGGAGCGAGCGCTGCGAGCAAACCGTCTTTCTTACCAAACACATTTAACTTAATATATGCGGTTGACCGTTTTCGTTGCTGTAATGAAAGGTTGTCTTTAGATTTGGTCCTTGATAGTTTAGGCTTGAAATGTGCATCTAAATTCTTATAGGTAGGAACAATTTCTATTTCTTTTTTTTTATTACCATTTCTCGTAGCCTCGCAAAGGCCCACCATGATCTTCGATTTTTCTAAATTTGTCTGCATTCAGGATTCATTGTAAAAACACTAATCAAGCTTATTTATGTTTGTAGATAAACAACAGTATCTGCAAAACTTGAACCGTCGGCCAAGAACATATTAATTCCGTAAAATTCACCCCTGATATAAATAGTCCACCTCTGTAAGAATGACTTTTGATATACGATAACAGATCATCGATGAACAGGTTAAAATATCGTTGAAGTCACACAACCCTGTTTCGTGCCGATGCAACATGAAAAATAGTCAATAAGAGCAGTTTTCCCACCATTGTTCTTTTCTATATATGACTTAGGTTGGGAGATACATGTATGTCATTTCACTCTTATATATACCCTTTAACGCGCACACAATTATCGAACGCTTTTGAAAAGTCAAAGTAAAAGACGTACACTCGTTCATGCTTCTTAGAAATATATTTTGAACAATTGCTTGGGAGGTTGAAGATGTTATCGGTCGTTGCGTAACCACCGCTGAAACCGGCTTGTTCCTCGTGTAGTATATTGTTGTCCTCTGTCCACCGTGATTGCCGGTTACTCAATATTTTCATGAATACTTTGCTGATGCAATTATTAACTGATATAGCTCTATATTTCTAAGGGTCGTTAACAGAACCTATTTTATGTATATGTGTTATAATGATTTCACACAGAGAAGTAGGGATGTCATTGGCGTTAGCTTTTGTATTATTTATGTACATACTTATCACAAAGAAAGTCAATTGCAAGTTGGGTACATTTAAACAACAGCTGCACGTGATTTACCTTTACAGAAATCGCCATCCTGTTCGAAATTCGATAGGCACGAGCATGTAGTAGCACAATTGCCGTTACTCAGACAATCTGACGTCTGTGAACATGCTGATCCAAATTCTGAAAACAGGGAAATAAAGTATATGCAAGTTTTTCATCTATATGCTACATTCATTTTATACCATTTTGAACTGCACTAATATATTTGGCGGTTGCTTTATTCAACATTCATTTTCTATCATTTTAAACTGCTATTTCCTATGCTGCGATCTCCCTTTACGAGCGTGATAGATATCTGCCGCTACGTACGGAAATAGCTGGATTTCATGAAATGAATTAATTAAGGAGTACCTGATATATTTGCCGGTTGCTTTATTAAGGTTCCACAAAGAACGTTTGTAAGGGAATGGCAGGGCCTGCTTTCACATAGAATTTTAAGTCGCAATACAGACTAAGCAAGAACTTTTTCTGGCTATCTGATTTAGTTTTTGCGGTATAACCGACTTATATTATTCAAGTGGGTGGAATGTTTTGTATGCTTAGAAATATTTGCAGTATTTTACTTTCCGCTAAGAGAACGCTTACTTGTCCTGCATTCATTGCCTCCTGGAACTGTGGTATCACAAAAGGTGTTGGTGGCGTCTACACAGTCGCTGTCCTGGGAGCAGGAACTTCCAATAGATACTGTAAGAAGATTACAGAACTTTACCTGGTGATTCCTTGCACTATAGATTTGCTATCATTTAAACAATTTTTTCTTTGTGCTTTTCCACACGCTCTTACATTCGCGAATGTTTCCCTACTTTTTAAAGACAAATTCGGATAACTACTTAAGTAAGAACGTAAGTAACCTTTTTGAATCAGGACGTGTCGTCGTTTTTCGAATTGAGTATTTTTATATGAAATGCATTTCTATAATGTAAAATGTATTGATCAGTAATTGTAACAATTCTACGAACGCGTATTGGTGCAAACAAATGTATCTTGCCCTTTAAGTTAATTATCAATTGATTGAAAACTACATATTGGTATCGTATATTAAAAACTTACGAAATGATAGAATGCTAACTTATTCCATTTTATGTACATGCATTATATAATATAATATGTCTCACCTTGACAGGTGTTCGACGAAGCATCACATTCATGGTTTGCTGCGTCAGCGCAATCACTGTCTACTGAACACGTCGTCCCAACCGAAGCTTAAACAAACAACGTGTATTAGTATATGTATAGCTCATGTAAAACGACATTGAATGTCGATATGGCTTTTTCACAAGCTCTTATATCTGCAAATGTCTTCTTACTTATGATCGACTAATTCTTGCAGTATAGGCTAGGTACCATTTAAACTATATTCACCGTGTGTGATTTTTACACGCTCTGATATGTTCTGGTTAAGTAAACACATTATTAATATTTTGCATCTGAACGTGTCGTCGTTTTTCAAGGTTTATTTACATCAAATGCATTTCTACGATGTTAAAACCTTATGACAAGCGAGTGAAAGGATTATAGGAACGTGTATTTTTGCAAATAAATGCTTAAAATGAATTTCAAGAATGCTCAACAAACGACTTTTGACATTGAATGCTACATAAGACATCCATTTCTGTTAGAATTGTTTAAGTTAAAAAGTGTACAATTACTACGGGATTGGTGGAGTCTGATTAGTTTGCACGAATATATTAGATTTGATATAAAGTATTTAGTAATAGATGGCCTTTCATACTGTAGGTGAAAATTATTCAAAAATGACATAAACCAATATTATCCGTTTGATTTTGCACACGTAATAGTTATTTTTAAAGTAAGTGTACACGTATTAGTTAAGAATAGGAGGAGCGAGCGCTGCGAGCAAACCGTCTTTCTTACCAAACACATTTAACTTAATATATGCGGTTGACCGTTTTCGTTGCTGTAATGAGAGGTTGTCTTTAGATTTGGTCCTTGATAGTTTAGGCTTGAAATGTGCATCTAAATACTTATAGGTAGAAACAATTTCTATTTCTTTTTTTTATAAAACCATTTCTCGTAGCCTCGCAAAGGCCCACCATGATCTTCGATTTTTCTAAATTTGTCTGCATTCAGGATTCATTGTAAAAACACTAATCAAGTTTATTTATGTTTGTAGATAAACAACAGTATCTGCAAAACTTGAACCGTCGGCCAAGAACATATTAATTCCGTAAAATTCACCCCTGATATAAATAGTCCACCTCTGTAAGAATGACTTTTGATATACGATAACAGATCATCGATGAACAGGTTAAAAATATCGTTGAAGTCACACAACCCTGTTTCGTGCCGATGCACCATGAAAAATAGTCAATAAGAGCAGTTTTCCCACCATTGTTCTTTTCTATATATGACTTAGGTTGGGAGATACATGTATGTCATTTTACTCTTATATATACCCTTTAACGCGCACACAATTATCGAACGCTTTTGAAAAGTCAAAGTAAAAGACGTACACTCGTTCATGCTTCTTAGAAATATATTTTGAACAATTGCTTGGGAGGTTGAACATGTTATCGGTCGTTGCGTAACCACCGCTGAAACCGGCTTGTTCCTCGTGTAGTATATTGTTGTCCTCTGTCCACCGTGATTGCCGGTTACTCAATATTTTCATGAATACTTTGCTGATGCAATTATTAACTGATATAGCTCTATATTTCTAAGGGTCGTTAACAGAACCTATTTTATGTATATGTGTTATAATGATTTCACACAGAAAAGTAGGGATGTCATTGGCGTTAGCTTTTGTATTATTTTTGTACATACTCATCACAAAGAAAGTCAATTGCAAGTCGGGTACATTTAAACAACAGCTGCACGTGATTTACCTTTACAGAAATCGCCATCCTGTTCGAAATTCGATAGGCACGAGCATGTAGTAGCACAATTGCCGTTACTCAGACAATCTGACGTCTGTGAACATGCTGATCCAAATTCTGAAAACAGGGAAATAAAGTATATGCAAGTTTTTCATCTATATGCTACATTCATTTTATACCATTTTGAACTGCACTAATATATTTGGCGGTTGCTTTATTCAACATTCATTTTCTATCATTTTAAACTGCTATTTCCTATGCTGTGATCTCCCTTTACGAGCGTGATAGATATCTGCCGCTACGTACGGAAATAGCTGGATTTCATGAAATGAATTAATTAAGGAGTACCTGATATATTTGCCGGTTGCTTTATTAAGGTTCCACAAAGAACGTTTGTAAGGGAATGGCAGGGCCTGCTTTCACATAGAATTTTAAGTCGCAATACAGACTAAGCAAGAACTTTTTCTGGCTATCTGATTTAGTTTTTGCGGTATAACCGACTTATATTATTCAAGTGGGTGGAATGTTTTGTATGCTTAGAAATATTTGCAGTATTTTACTTTCCGCTAAGAGAACGCTTACTTGTCCTGCATTCATTGCCTCCTGGAACTGTGGTATCACAAAAGGTGTTGGTGGCGTCTACACAGTCGCTGTCCTGGGAGCAGGAACTTCCAATAGATACTGTAAGAAGATTACAGAACTTTACCTGGTGATTCCTTGCACTTTAGATTTGCTATCATTTAAACAATTTTTTCTTTGTGCTTTTCCACACGCTCTTACATTCGCGAATGTTTCCCTACTTTTTAAAGACAAATTCGGATAACTACTTAAGTAAGAACGTAAGTAACCTTTTTGAATCAGGACGTGTCGTCGTTTTTCGAATTGAGTATTTTTATATGAAATGCATTTCTATAATGTAAAATGTATTGATCAGTAATTGTAACAATTCTACGAACGCGTATTGGTGCAAACAAATGTATCTTGCCCTTTAAGTTAATTATCAATTGATTGAAAACTACATATTGGTATCGTATATTAAAAACTTACGAAATGATAGAATGCTAACTTATTCCATTTTATGTACATGCATTATATAATATAATATGTCTCACCTTGACAGGTGTTCGACGAAGCATCACATTCATGGTTTGCTGCGTCAGCGCAATCACTGTCTACTGAACACGTCGTCCCAACCGAAGCTTAAACAAACAACGTGTATTAGTATATGTATAGCTCATGTAAAACGACATTGAATGTCGATATGGCTTTTTCACAAGCTCTTATATCTGCAAATGTCTTCTTACTTATGATCGACTAATTCTTGCAGTATAGGCTAGGTACCATTTAAACTATATTCACCGTGTGTGATTTTTACACGCTCTGATATGTTCTGGTTAAGTAAACACATTATTAATATTTTGCATCTGAACGTGTCGTCGTTTTTCAAGGTTTATTTAGATCAAATGCATTTCTACGATGTTAAAACCTTATGACAAGCGAGTGAAAGGATTATAGGAACGTGTATTTTTGCAAATAAATGCTTAAAATGAATTTCAAGAATGCTCAACAAACGACTTTTGACATTGAATGCTACATAAGACATCCATTTTTGTTAGAATTGTTTAAGTTAAAAAGTGTACAATTACTACGGGATTGGTGGAGTCTGATTAGTTTGCACGAATATATTAGATTTGATAAAAAGTATTTAGTAATAGTTGGCCTTTCATACTGTAGGTGAAAATTATTCAAAAATGACATAAACCAATATTATCAGTTTGATTTTGCGCACGTAATAGTTATTTTTAAAGTAAGTATACACGCATTAGTTAAGAATAGGAGGAGCGAGCGCTGCGAGCAAACCGTCTTTCTTACCAAACACATTTAACTTAATATATGCGGTTGACCGTTTTCGTTGCTGTAATGAGAGGTTGTCTTTAGATTTGGTCCTTGATAGTTTAGGCTTGAAATGTGCATCTAAATACTTATAGGTAGAAACAATTTCTATTTCTTTTTTTTATAAAACCATTTCTCGTAGCCTCGCAAAGGCCCACCATGATCTTCGATTTTTCTAAATTTGTCTGCATTCAGGATTCATTGTAAAAACACTAATCAAGCTTATTTATGTTTGTAGATAAACAACAGTATCTGCAAAACTTGAACCGTCGGCCAAGAACATATTAATTCCGTAAAATTCACCTCTGATATAAATAGTCCACCTCTGTAAGAATGACTTTTGATATACGATAACAGATCATCGATGAACAGGTTAAAAATATCGTTGAAGTCACACAACCCTGTTTCGTGCCGATGCACCATGAAAAATAGTCAATAAGAGCAGTTTTCCCACCATTGTTCTTTTCTATATATGACTTAGGTTGGGAGATACATGTATGTCATTTTACTCTTATATATACCCTTTAACGCGCACACAATTATCGAACGCTTTTGAAAAGTCAAAGTAAAAGACGTACACTCGTTCATGCTTCTTAGAAATATATTTTGAACAATTGCTTGGAAGGTTGAACATGTTATCGGTCGATGCGTAACCACCGCTGAAACCGGCTTGTTCCTCGTGTAGTATATTGTTGTCCTCTGTCCACCGTGATTGCCGGTTACTCAATATTTTCATGAATACTTTGCTGATGCAATTATTAACTTATATAGCTCTATATTTCTAAGGGTCGTTAACAGAACCTATTTTATGTATATGTGTTATAATGATTTCACACAGAGAAGTAGGGATGTCATTTGGCGTTTAGCTTTTGTATTATTTATGTACATACTTATCACAAAGAAAGTCAATTGCAAGTCGGGTACATTTAAACAACAGCTGCACGTGATTTACCTTTACAGAAATCGCCATCCTGTTCGAAATTCGATAGACACGAGCATGTAGTAGCACAATTGCCGTTACTCAGACAATCTGACGTCTGTGAACATGCTGATCCAAATTCTGAAAACAGGGAAATAAAGTATATGCAAGTTTTTCATCTATATGCTACATTCATTTTATACCATTTTGAACTGCACTAATATATTTGGCGGTTGCTTTATTCAACATTCATTTTCTATCATTTTAAACTGCTATTTCCTATGCTGCGATCTCCCTTTACGAGCGTGATAGATATCTGCCGCTACGTACGGAAATAGCTGGATTTCATGAAATGAATTAATTAAGAAGTACCTGATATATTTGCCGGTTGCTTTATTAAGGTTCCACAAAGAACGTTTGTAAGGGAATGGCAGGGCCTGCTTTCACATAGAATTTTAAGTCGCAATACAGACTAAGCAAGAACTTTTTCTGGCTATCTGATTTAGTTTTTGCGGTATAACCGACTTATATTATTCAAGTGGGTGGAATGTTTTCTATGCTTAGAAATATTTGCAGTATTTTACTTTCCGCTAAGAGAACGCTTACTTGTCCTGCATTCATTGCCTCCTGGAACTGTGGTATCACAAAAGGTGTTGGTGGCGTCTACACAGTCGCTGTCCTGGGAGCAGGAACTTCCAATAGATACTGTAAGAAGATTACAGAACTTTACCTGGTGATTCCTTGCACTATAGATTTGCTATCATTTAAACAATTTTTTTCTTTGTGCTTTTCCACACGCTCTTACATTCGCGAATGTTTCCCTACTTTTTAAAGACAAATTCGGATAACTACTTAAGTAAGAACGTAAGTAACCTTTTTGAATCAGGACGTGTCGTCGTTTTTCGAATTGAGTATTTTTATATGAAATGCATTTCTATAATGTAAAATGTATTGATCAGTAATTGTAACAATTCTACGAACGCGTATTGGTGCAAACAAATGTATCTTGCCCTTTAAGTTAATTATCAATTGATTGAAAACTACATATTGGTATCGTATATTAAAAACTTTCGAAATGATAGAATGCTAACTTATTCCATTTTATGTACATGCATTATATAATATAATATGTCTCACCTTGACAGGTGTTCGACGAAGCATCACATTCATGGTTTGCTGCGTCAGCGCAATCACTGTCTACTGAACACGTCGTCCCAACCGAAGCTTAAACAAACAACGTGTATTAGTATATGTATAGCTCATGTAAAACGACATTGAATGTCGATATGGCTTTTTCACAAGCTCTTATATCTGCAAATGTCTTCTTACTTATGATCGACTAATTCTTGCAGTATAGGCTAGGTACCATTTAAACTATATTCACCGTGTGTGATTTTTACACGCTCTGATATGTTCTAGTTAAGTAAACACATTATTAATATTTTGCATCTGAACGTGTCGTCGTTTTTCAAGGTTTATTTACATCAAATGCATTTCTACGATGTTAAAACCTTATGACAAGCGAGTGAAAGGATTATAGGAACGTGTATTTTTGCAAATAAATGCTTAAAATGAATTTCAAGAATGCTCAACAAACGACTTTTGACATTGAATGCTACATAAGACATCCATTTCTGTTAGAATTGTTTAAGTTAAAAAGTGTACAATTACTACGGGATTGGTGGAGTCTGATTAGTTTGCACGAATATATTAGATTTGATATAAAGTATTTAGTAATAGATGGCCTTTCATACTGTAGGTGAAAATTATTCAAAAATGACATAAACCAATATTATCAGTTTGATTTTGCACACGTAATAGTTATTTTTAAAGTAAGTGTACACGTATTAGTTAAGAATAGGAGGAGCGAGCGCTGCGAGCAAACCGTCTTTCTTACCTAAACACATTTAACTTAATATATGCGGTTGACCGTTTTCGTTGCTGTAATGAGAGGTTGTCTTTAGATTTGGTCCTTGATAGTTTAGGCTTGAAATGTGCATCTAAATACTTATAGGTAGAAACAATTTCTATTTCTTTTTTTTATAAAACCATTTCTCGTAGCCTCGCAAAGGCCCACCATGATCTTCGATTTTTCTAAATTTGTCTGCATTCAGGATTCATTGTAAAAACACTAATCAAGTTTATTTATGTTTGTAGATAAACAACAGTATCTGCAAAACTTGAACCGTCGGCCAAGAACATATTAATTCCGTAAAATTCACCCCTGATATAAATAGTCCACCTCTGTAAGAATGACTTTTGATATACGATAACAGATCATCGATGAACAGGTTAAAAATATCGTTGAAGTCACACAACCCTGTTTCGTGCCGATGCACCATGAAAAATAGTCAATAAGAGCAGTTTTCCCACCATTGTTCTTTTCTATATATGACTTAGGTTGGGAGATACATGTATGTCATTTTACTCTTATATATACCCTTTAACGCGCACACAATTATCGAACGCTTTTGAAAAGTCAAAGTAAAAGACGTACACTCGTTCATGCTTCTTAGAAATATATTTTGAACAATTGCTTGGGAGGTTGAACATGTTATCGGTCGTTGCGTAACCACCGCTGAAACCGGCTTGTTCCTCGTGTAGTATATTGTTGTCCTCTGTCCACCGTGATTGCCGGTTACTCAATATTTTCATGAATACTTTGCTGATGCAATTATTAACTGATATAGCTCTATATTTCTAAGGGTCGTTAACAGAACCTATTTTATGTATATGTGTTATAATGATTTCACACAGAAAAGTAGGGATGTCATTGGCGTTAGCTTTTGTATTATTTTTGTACATACTTATCACAAAGAAAGTCAATTGCAAGTCGGGTACATTTAAACAACAGCTGCACGTGATTTACCTTTACAGAAATCGCCATCCTGTTCGAAATTCGATAGGCACGAGCATGTAGTAGCACAATTGCCGTTACTCAGACAATCTGACGTCTGTGAACATGCTGATCCAAATTCTGAAAACAGGGAAATAAAGTATATGCAAGTTTTTCATCTATATGCTACATTCATTTTATACCATTTTGAACTGCACTAATATATTTGGCGGTTGCTTTATTCAACATTCATTTTCTATCATTTTAAACTGCTATTTCCTATGCTGTGATCTCCCTTTACGAGCAGGATATATATCTGCCGCTACGTACGGAAAAAGCTGGATTTCATGAAATGAATTAATTAAGGAGTACCTGATATATATGCCGGTTGCTTTATTAAGGTTCCACAAAGAACGTTTGTAAGGGAATGGCAGGGCCTGCTTTCACATAGAATTTTAAGTCGCAATACAGACTAAGCAAGAACTTTTTCTGGCTATCTGATTTAGTTTTTGCGGTATAACCGACTTATATTATTCAAGTGGGTGGAATGTTTTGTATGCTTAGAAATATTTGCAGTATTTTACTTTCCGCTAAGAGAACGCTTACTTGTCCTGCATTCATTGCCTCCTGGAACTGTGGTATCACAAAAGGTGTTGGTGGCGTCTACACAGTCGCTGTCCTGGGAGCAGGAACTTCCAATAGATACTGTAAGAAGATTACAGAACTTTACCTGGTGATTCCTTGCACTTTAGATTTGCTATCATTTAAACAATTTTTTCTTTGTGCTTTTCCACACGCTCTTACATTCGCGAATGTTTCCCTACTTTTTAAAGACAAATTCGGATAACTACTTAAGTAAGAACGTAAGTAACCTTTTTGAATCAGGACGTGTCGTCGTTTTTCGAATTGAGTATTTTTATATGAAATGCATTTCTATAATGTAAAATGTATTGATCAGTAATTGTAACAATTCTACGAACGCGTATTGGTGCAAACAAATGTATCTTGCCCTTTAAGTTAATTATCAATTGATTGAAAACTACATATTGGTATCGTATATTAAAAACTTACGAAATGATAGAATGCTAACTTATTCCATTTTATGTACATGCATTATATAATATAATATGTCTCACCTTGACAGGTGTTCGACGAAGCATCACATTCATGGTTTGCTGCGTCAGCGCAATCACTGTCTACTGAACACGTCGTCCCAACCGAAGCTTAAACAAACAACGTGTATTAGTATATGTATAGCTCATGTAAAACGACATTGAATGTCGATATGGCTTTTTCACAAGCTCTTATATCTGCAAATGTCTTCTTACTTATGATCGACTAATTCTTGCAGTATAGGCTAGGTACCATTTAAACTATATTCACCGTGTGTGATTTTTACACGCTCTGATATGTTCTAGTTAAGTAAACACATTATTAATATTTTGCATCTGAACGTGTCGTCGTTTTTCAAGGTTTATTTACATCAAATGCATTTCTACGATGTTAAAACCTTATGACAAGCGAGTGAAAGGATTATAGGAACGTGTATTTTTGCAAATAAATGCTTAAAATGAATTTCAAGAATGCTCAACAAACGACTTTTGACATTGAATGCTACATAAGACATCCATTTTTGTAAGAATTGTTTAAGTTAAAAAGTGTACAATTACTACGGGATTGGTGGAGTCTGATTAGTTTGCACGAATATATTAGATTTGATAAAAAGTATTTAGTAATAGTTGGCCTTTCATACTGTAGGTGAAAATTATTCAAAAATGACATAAAACAATATTATCAGTTTGATTTTGCGCACGTAATAGTTATTTTTAAAGTAAGTATACACGCATTAGTTAAGAATAGGAGGAGCGAGCGCTGCGAGCAAACCGTCTTTCTTACCAAACACATTTAACTTAATATATGCGGTTAACCGTTTTCGTTGCTGTAATGAGAGGTTGTCTTTAGATTTGGTCCTTGATAGTTTAGGCTTGAAATGTGCATCTAAATACTTATAGGTAGAAACAATTTCTATTTCTTTTTTTTATAAAACCATTTCTCGTAGCCTCGCAAAGGCCCACCATGATCTTCGATTTTTCTAAATTTGTCTGCATTCAGGATTCATTGTAAAAACACTAATCAAGCTTATTTATGTTTGTAGATAAACAACAGTATCTGCAAAACTTGAACCGTCGGCCAAGAACATATTAATTCCGTAAAATTCACCCCTGATATAAATAGTCCACCTCTGTAAGAATGACTTTTGATATACGATAACAGATCATCGATGAACAGGTTAAAAATATCGTTGAAGTCACACAACCCTGTTTCGTGCCGATGCACCATGAAAAATAGTCAATAAGAGCAGTTTTCCCACCATTGTTCTTTTCCATATATGACTTAGGTTGGGAGATACATGTATGTCATTTTACTCTTATATATACCCTTTAACGCGCACACAATTATCGAACGCTTTTGAAAAGTCAAAGTAAAAGACGTACACTCGTTCATGCTTCTTAGAAATATATTTTGAACAATTGCTTGGGAGGTTGAACATGTTATCGGTCGATGCGTAACCACCGCTGAAACCGGCTTGTTCCTCGTGTAGTATATTGTTGTCCTCTGTCCACCGTGATTGCCGGTTACTCAATATTTTCATGAATACTTTGCTGATGCAATTATTAACTGATATAGCTCTATATTTCTAAGGGTCGTTAACAGAACCTATTTTATGTATATGTGTTATAATGATTTCACACAGAGAAGTAGGATGTCATTGGCGTTAGCTTTTGTATAATTTATGTACATACTTATCACAAAGAAAGTCAATTGCAAGTTGGGTACATTTAAACAACAGCTGCACGTGATTTACCTTTACAGAAATCGCCATCCTGTTCGAAATTCGATAGGCACGAGCATGTAGTAGCACAATTGCCGTTACTCAGACAATCTGACGTCTGTGAACATGCTGATCCAAATTCTGAAAACAGGGAAATAAAGTATATGCAAGTTTTTCATCTATATGCTACATTCATTTTATACCATTTTGAACTGCACTAATATATTTGGCGGTTGCTTTATTCAACATTCATTTTCTATCATTTTAAACTGCTATTTCCTATGCTGCGATCTCCCTTTACGAGCGTGATAGATATCTGCCGCTACGTACGGAAATAGCTGGATTTCATGAAATGAATTAATTAAGAAGTACCTGATATATTTGCCGGTTGCTTTATTAAGGTTCCACAAAGAACGTTTGTAAGGGAATGGCAGGGCCTGCTTTCACATAGAATTTTAAGTCGCAATACAGACTAAGCAAGAACTTTTTCTGGCTATCTGATTTAGTTTTTGCGGTATAACCGACTTATATTATTCAAGTGGGTGGAATGTTTTCTATGCTTAGAAATATTTGCAGTATTTTACTTTCCGCTAAGAGAACGCTTACTTGTCCTGCATTCATTGCCTCCTGGAACTGTGGTATCACAAAAGGTGTTGGTGGCGTCTACACAGTCGCTGTCCTGGGAGCAGGAACTTCCAATAGATACTGTAAGAAGATTACAGAACTTTACCTGGTGATTCCTTGCACTATAGATTTGCTATCATTTAAACAATTTTTTCTTTGTGCTTTTCCACACGCTCTTACATTCGCGAATGTTTCCCTACTTTTTAAAGACAAATTCGGATAACTACTTAAGTAAGAACGTAAGTAACCTTTTTGAATCAGGACGTGTCGTCGTTTTTCGAATTGAGTATTTTTATATGAAATGCATTTCTATAATGTAAAATGTATTGATCAGTAATTGTAACAATTCTACGAACGCGTATTGGTGCAAACAAATGTATCTTGCCCTTTAAGTTAATTATCAATTGATTGAAAACTACATATTGGTATCGTATATTAAAAACTTACGAAATGATAGAATGCTAACTTATTCCATTTTATGTACATGCATTATATACTATAATATGTCTCACCTTGACAGGTGTTCGACGAAGCATCACATTCATGGTTTGCTGCGTCAGCGCAATCACTGTCTACTGAACACGTCGTCCCAACCGAAGCTTAAACAAACAACGTGTATTAGTATATGTATAGCTCATGTAAAACGACATTGAATGTCGATATGGCTTTTTCACAAACTCTTATATCTGCAAATGTCTTCTTACTTATGATCGACTAATTCTTGCAGTATAGGCTAGGTACCATTTAAACTATATTCACCGTGTGTGATTTTTACACGCTCTGATATGTTCTAGTTAAGTAAACACATTATTAATATAATTAATATATTAGGAACGTGTATTTTTGCAAATAAATGCTTAAAATGAATTTCAAGAATGCTCAACAAACGACTTTTGACATTGAATGCTACATAAGACATCCATTTCTGTTAGAATTGTTTAAGTTAAAAAGTGTACAATTACTACGGGATTGGTGGAGTCTGATTAGTTTGCACGAATATATTAGATTTGATATAAAGTATTTAGTAATAGATGGCCTTTCATACTGTAGGTGAAAATTATTCAAAAATGACATAAACCAATATTATCAGTTTGATTTTGCACACGTAATAGTTATTTTTAAAGTAAGTGTACACGTATTAGTTAAGAATAGGAGGAGCGAGCGCTGCGAGCAAACCGTCTTTCTTACCAAACACATTTAACTTAATATATGCGGTTGACCGTTTTCGTTGCTGTAATGAGAGGTTGTCTTTAGATTTGGTCCTTGATAATTTAGGCTTGAAATGTGCATCTTAATACTTATAGGTAGAATCAATTTCTATTTCTTTTTTTATAAAACCATTTCTCGTAGCCTCGCAAAGGCCCACCATGATCTTCGATTTTTCTAAATTTGTCTGCATTCAGGATTCATTGTAAAAACACTAATCAAGTTTATTTATGTTTGTAGATAAACAACAGTATCTGCAAAACTTGAACCGTCGGCCAAGAACATATTAATTCCGTAAAATTCACCCCTGATATAAATAGTCCACCTCTGTAAGAATGACTTTTGATATACGATAACAGATCATCGATGAACAGGTTAAAAATATCGTTGAAGTCACACAACCCTGTTTCGTGCCGATGCACCATGAAAAATAGTCAATAAGAGCAGTTTTCCCACCATTGTTCTTTTCTATATATGACTTAGGTTGGGAGATACATGTATGTCATTTTACTCTTATATATACCCTTTAACGCGCACACAATTATCGAACGCTTTTGAAAAGTCAAAGTAAAAGACGTACACTCGTTCATGCTTCTTAGAAATATATTTTGAACAATTGCTTGGGAGGTTGAAGATGTTATCGGTCGTTGCGTAACCACCGCTGAAACCGGCTTGTTCCTCGTGTAGTATATTGTTGTCCTCTGTCCACCGTGATTGCCGGTTACTCAATATTTTCATGAATACTTTGCTGATGCAATTATTAACTGATATAGCTCTATATTTCTAAGGGTCGTTAACAGAACCTATTTTATGTATATGTGTTATAATGATTTCACACAGAAAAGTAGGGATGTCATTGGCGTTAGCTTTTGTATTATTTTTGTACATACTTATCACAAAGAAAGTCAATTGCAAGTCGGGTACATTTAAACAACAGCTGCACGTGATTTACCTTTACAGAAATCGCCATCCTGTTCGAAATTCGATAGGCACGAGCATGTAGTAGCACAATTGCCGTTACTCAGACAATCTGACGTCTGTAAACATGCTGATCCAAATTCTGAAAACAGGGAAATAAAGTATATGCAAGTTTTTCATCTATATGCTACATTCATTTTATACCATTTTGAACTGCACTAATATATTTGGCGGTTGCTTTATTCAACATTCATTTTCTATCATTTTAAACTGCTATTTCCTATGCTTTGATCTCCCTTTACGAGCGTGATAGATATCTGCCGCTACGTACGGAAATAGCTGGATTTCATGAAATGAATTAATTAAGGAGTACCTGATATATTTGCCGGTTGCTTTATTAAGGTTCCACAAAGAACGTTTGTAAGGGAATGGCAGGGCCTGCTTTCACATAGAATTTTAAGTCGCAATACAGACTAAGCAAGAACTTTTTCTGGCTATCTGATTTAGTTTTTGCGGTATAACCGACTTATATTATTCAAGTGGGTGGAAAGTTTTCTATGCTTAGAAATATTTGCAGTATTTTACTTTCCGCTAAGAGAACGCTTACTTGTCCTGCATTCATTGCCTCCTGGAACTGTGGTATCACAAAAGGTGTTGGTGGCGTCTACACAGTCGCTGTCCTGGGAGCAGGAACTTCCAATAGATACTGTTAGAAGATTACAGAACTTTACCTGGTGATTCCTTGCACTATAGATTTGCTATCATTTAAACAATTTTTTCTTTGTGCTTTTCCACACGCTCTTACATTCGCGAATGTTTCCCTACTTTTTAAAGACAAATTCGGATAACTACTTAAGTAAGAACGTAAGTAACCTTTTTGAATCAGGACGTGTCGTCGTTTTTCGAATTGAGTATTTTTATATGAAATGCATTTCTATAATGTAAAATTTATTGATCAGTAATTGTAACAATTCTACGAACGCGTATTGGTGCAAACAAATGTATCTTGCCCTTTAAGTTAATTATCAATTGATTGAAAACTACATATTGGTATCGTATATTAAAAACTTACGAAATGATAGAATGCTAACTTATTCCATTTTATGTACATGCATTATATAATATAGTATGTCTCACCTTGACAGGTGTTCGACGAAGCATCACATTCATGGTTTGCTGCGTCAGCGCAATCACTGTCTACTGAACACGTCGTCCCAACCGAAGCTTAAACAAACAACGTGTATTAGTATATGTATAGTTCCATTCGGAGCTCCTCGGCCAATATTTTCAAAAACAACCTCGGATGTATGCCGGTACATCTGTTGAAGTAGTCCGTATTTTTTTTAATAAAAGCATTAATTAAATGTAGTGTTTAAGAGTTGTATTCATTGCTCTCAGTTTAAATTGATTGCCAGTGAAGTGTATTATTGCAAACATAATTACGATTCCCAAGAGTTAAGTCATAAATTTTAACTACTAAATAAGATTACTACGCGATCTATTTGCAGCGGACTTAAACGTACCACTTTTTAAGTATGTAAACCGTCCATATACATCCGATGTTGTTTTTGAAAAAAATGGCCGAGGAATTCCGAATGGTATAGCTCATGTAAAACAACATTGAATGTCGATATGGCTTTTTCACAAGCTCTTATATCTGCAAATGTCTTCTTACTTATGATCGACTAATTCTTGCAGTATAGGCTAGGTACCATTTAAACTATATTCACCGTGTGTGATTTTTACACGCTCTGATATGTCCTAGTTAAGTAAACACATTATTAATATTTTGCATCTGAACGTGTCGTCGTTTTTCAAGGTTTATTTAGATCAAATGCATTTCTACGATGTTAAAACCTTATGACAAGCGAGTGAAAGGATTATAGGAACGTGTATTTTTGCAAATAAATGCTTAAAATGAATTTCAAGAATGCTCAACAAACGACTTTTGACATTGAATGCTACATAAGACATCCATTTTTGTTAGAATTGTTTAAGTTAAAAAGTGTACAATTACTACGGGATTGGTGGAGTCTGATTAGTTTGCACGAATATATTAGATTTGATATAAAGTATTTAGTAATAGTTGGCCTTTCATACTGTAGGTGAAAATTATTCAAAAATGACATAAACCAATATTATCAGTTTGATTTTGCACACGTAATAGTTATTTTTAAAGTAAGTATACATGTATTAGTTAAGAATAGGAGAAGCGAGCGCTGCGAGCAAACCGTCTTTCTTACCAAACACATTTAACTTAATATATGCGGTTGACCGTTTCGTTGCTGTAATGAGAGGTTGTCTTTAGATTTGGTCCTTGATAGTTTAGGCTTGAAATGTGCTTCTAAATACTTATAGGTAGAAACAATTTCTATTTCTTTTTTTTATAAAACCATTTCTCGTAGCCTCGCAAAGGCCCACCATGATCTTCGAATTTTCTAAATTTGTCTGCATTCAGGATTCATTGTAAAAACACTAATCAAGTTTATTTATGTTTGTAGATAAACAACAGTATCTGCAAAACTTGAACCGTCGGCCAAGAACATATTAATTCCGTAAAATTCACCCCTGATATAAATAGTCCACCTCTGTAAGAATGACTTTTGATATACGATAACAGATCATCGATGAACAGGTTAAAAATATCGTTGAAGTCACACAACCCTGTTTCGTGCCGATGCAACATGAAAAATAGTCAATAAGAGCAGTTTTCCCACCATTGTTCTTTTCTATATATGACTTAGGTTGGGAGATACATGTATGTCATTTTACTCTTATATATACCCTTTAACGCGCACACAATTATCGAACGCTTTTGAAAAGTCAAAGTAAAAGACGTACACTCGTTCATGCTTCTTAGAAATATATTTTGAACAATTGCTTGGGAGGTTGAACATGTTATCGGTCGTTGCGTAACCACCGCTGAAACCGGCTTGTTCCTCGTTTAGTATATTGTTGTCCTCTGTCCACCGTGATTGCCGGTTACTCAATATTTTCATGAATACTTTGCTGATGCAATTATCAACTGATATAGCTCTATATTTCTACGGGTCGTTAACAGAACCTATTTTATGTATATGTGTTATAATGATTTCACACAGAAAAGTAGGGATGTCATTGGCGTTAGCTTTTGTATTATTTTTGTACATACTTATCACAAAGAAAGTCAATTGCAAGTCGGGTACATTTAAGCAACAGCTGCACGTGATTTACCTTTACAGAAATCGCCATCCTGTTCGAAATTCGATAGGCACGAGCATGTAGTAGCACAATTGCCGTTACTCACACAATCTGACGTCTGTGAACATGCTGATCCAAATTCTGAAAACAGGGAAATAAAGTATATGCAAGTTTTTCATCTATATGCTACATTCATTTTCTACCATTTTAAACTGCAATTTCCTATGCAGTAATTTCCCTTTACGAGCAGGATAGATATCTACTATAGCTAGAGTTCATGAAATGAATTATTAAGGAGTACAGGTTATATTTGGCGGTTGCTTTATTCAGAAGCTTTCTAAATGAATAAATGATAATCAACTGGCGATCCAATTGACGCTGACATGAGCGTAAACACTAAATAAATATATATCCGGTACGCCTTAATCAATTCATGAAATAATATAAGGTTAATTAAAACAATTCGACGGCAGTGAATTATCACAAAACGTTTAAGCATACTGGAATGTCAGATTTTTACATTTAGTAACAATTTGTTTATACCACGGGATAAACTACGTCATATATGCTACGTCGGAAGGCCACGTTTTGCTTAAAACGAAGACTTTAAACAAAGATAACGTTTCTGTTTCTACACCATTTTAAATGAAACAAATTTACAAAGGGCAGTATATTACCGGAGTTTGATTAGGTGATTAGTTTCCTCAAACATTTCGACAAACCTGTTCCCAGTGCTCCATCAGGCAGTGGTTTTGTGAAAAGATTTGTTGAAGTGTTATCAGAAACTAAACTCTTTATCAAACTCTGTAAGGCGGAGCTCTGTAAGCGGCGTACACAGCGTTATGTTTCATTTAAAATGGTGAAGAAATAGTAAAGTTTTTGTAGGGGAATAAGTAGCTTTTATTTGTCAGTAAGACCTAAGTTTTTGTAGGGGAATAAGTAGCTTTTATTTGTCAGTTTTGGGGAATCATTATCTGAGTACCGGTACTTTTTCAAACATTTTGGGACAAATGGAGTAAAATACCAAAAAGTAGTAAATATATCTCTAAGGAAAATAATTTCATGAACCGGGAGTTTCTCATTAGGCCACAACAAATTGATCATTTGTTCTACGGATTTTGCCCAAAAAAAGTAGGAGCGAGCGAGCGAAAAAAAATAATATTTTTTTTTTAAATTTAAGGCAATTCAGAGGCGAGCGCAAGGCGAAAAATAAAATAAAAATTAAAAAGTTTATTTCTTACTAAATTTATCATGCAATATGTCAAGAAATGCTTTTTAATTGCAAACATAGGTTCTTAGTTTAAATATAAATTTATGAAAAGGTTTTGATTGTATCACATGAAAATCTGTCTCAATATATAACAAATGGCAATAAGATCCAGGGCTTTACTATTACTTAAGACACTGCCGATTAAATTGCGGGACAACACAATTGAAGCAGTATTAAACAAATCTGCAAATGTGGCACCGGTCATTGTATTAGAGCAGGTGGTGGAATAAAGATGTTTCCCTTTCAAGACCTCGCCTTTACCACGAACCAATGGTTTATAAGTCCGTGCCTTGAAAAAAAAATCATGACACCCTCCATAGCTTCAATGCCCGTAAGAAACAGGCCACTTTAATAACAGGCCACTTTACTACAAATCGATCAAAGAAAACAAGTGGATAAGAACAAAGAATTGAGAAAATTAAAACAGTCATTTTACTTATAAAAGGTTTTATTTTCTGATTTTACTTATGTTATTTTTATACTGTACATGTATGTGTAATGCACTAGTCAATTGTAACCACGACCCCCAAGGTCCGGGGAATAGCGGGGACTTTGACTTTCGGTCCAGCCAACCCCGGGGGGGGGGGGCATGGTTACAATTGAATGGTGCATAAATACAGACTGTTTCTGAAACATTTACAAGTCCTTCTATTTTTATCAATTACGAGTATAAAACTGAGAAATGCATTTTAGAATTTAAAAAATAACTCACGAAAACATGTTCATTTGTTGTAAGTCGAGTGTCCGTGTATTTTAATATAAGTTTTGCACTCAAAATCTGATTTAGTTATTATTTAACACTAAAGTACAAAACAATGAATTACTTAAAACACACATAAATAATTATTGCCTTCGACGCTGTGAAACTGTTGTTGTTTACTGAAGACTATAATCCATTGACTATGACACTGATTTTCAATTAAAAATGTGTATTTTACATTAACGAAAACTGAAAGTATCCTGCAAATTAATACCGGAAATAGATAACAACGGTGCGTCCTGCAAAATATTCCCGACAAAAAAGACTGTCAACAAATATCGGCTGTTTTGCGGTTACCCGGACCTGATTTTGTCCTGACACGAGGAAAGTTTGCTCGCGGAGAATGTAAAGCATGGAAATACCTTCAAAAAAAGGCGAAGTCGACGTTGCAGGTTCAAATTTTAAGTATATAAACTTCAGAAAATAGAGGAAATTCAGAAGTAATAAAAAATAAATAATATGCGCGGCCAAATAGTAAGTGCGGGCGCAAAAAAAAGGTTTTTTTAGTTTTTTTTCGTTTTTCGAATTTTAGGTGCGGCAAATCCGACGAACAAATGATCAATTTGTTGTGGCCTTATATAAAAGTAATTTTTTTTTAAAAAAAATCTTAAAATTTAAAACTACTGGAGGGAAATCCATATTTTTACGGGAACAGCCAAGCTTAATTTCCGAGGGGAAGGAGCCATTAACAATGTCCGATTGTCTGGCGTGATTTGCGTACATTGCATTTGTGAACTTACTTATTTGACATGTGTTTGTTGTCAGAACGCACACTGCATTATTCACAGTGGTGCAGTCAGTGTCAGCCGTACAGGAACCTCCGATTGCTAAAATAAAAGGATTGAAATTATATACTAGTATTTAAGAAAATAAACACTCGGGTTGGGTATCAATCCTATCCTCTCCATGATGTTGTCTGTGAATTAATCTGTGTGTTTATGATCGTTAGGATGTGACAATGTTCTCGGACATCCGGTGTTTTTTTCTGATCGTTAGGATGTGACAATGTTCTTGGACATGCGGGTTTTTTTTCTGACCGTTAGGATGTGACAATGTTCTTGGACATTCCGTGTTGTTTTCTAAGCGTTAGGATGTGACAATGTCCTTGTGCACCGTGGTTTTGCTGACAGTAAATATGTAAAAATATTCTCGCACACCCTGTGTGTTTTTCTGCGCGTAAGGACGTAACAATTTTGCGAAATCTATCAATTCTGATATTTTCGGTCGGACAAGTCAATGAAATTGATGGTGCGAAAACAGCACAAAATGCCATTTAATTAGCATCACGGGGAACCTTGAGGATTGAAAATTGAAAGCTAGTCAGACCCACCATGTAACTTCACAAATGGATATTACCTGTTTACTCAATCAATGCTATCTAATAAAGTATTTTGCAATGCTTGCCGTGGAAAAAATCCAGCAGAAGCACTTAAGGTTTCCTATGTACAATTATGTGAATTTAGATGCCTCGTCGTCGCATAAAATGTTGCAGGTTTCATTTGAAAGGGTTCATGAGTGGAAAAAGAACAATAAAATATATATACCAAAAATATATTTGAACCAAGCTTTTTTGGCCTGGTGAGTCCAATTTCAGTTGAATAAAATTATTAAAAGTCAAAACAACAAAAACTGTATATTTTCAGACACGTATTACCCTTGCAAAAAATACCTAAATTACATGTAGTAGCCTGGCATATGAATGTCACATTATAACCGATGGTTCGTTGAAATGGCATGCTCATTTGAACATTGGTTACCTTAAAAAGAGGATCAAAACATTTATGGGCATTGTAAAATGAGTTTGATTGTATTTTAATATTTTTGACTGTACTTGTTAAATCAGCCATCTGATGCTAAAATCTCTCTCTCTCTCTCTTTGCGCGCGCGTGTGTGTGGGCGCGTGCGTGCGTGTGTGTATGCGTGTGTGTGTGCGTGTGTGTGTGCGTGTGTGCGTGCGTGCGCGTGCGTATGTGTGCGTGCGTGCATGTTTGTGTGCATATTGTAACCAATGATTTTCCTCGATATGGTGTTTGTTGTGAGATCAATCAGAAAGGTTGTAACGTTTTTTGTGTGGGCTCAGTCGGTAACAATCAAAGAAATTAACGGATTTCACCGTCTGAAGGTTTAATGCAAGACAAATTTACCTTAAATAAGAAATAGATGACGTTACAATAGTCTTGTGCTAATCCCTCAATAATTATGTTTAAACGTGAGGTCTCGTCGTCAAGGTCTCCAGGGCTTGTAATTAATATTGGTCTTAATTCGATCTAAGATGGATTTAGCTTATCGGATTACTTGCTATTAATAACTGATCGATGGAATGAATGAAGTCAATAATGTATGATATGTATTCGACTAACTTACGTTGAATATTGAATACAAGCCGAGGGCCCATATTCACCCTCGCTTTGAGTCTGAATTTCGGATTAGAACAGGGCATCTTCAAAAAGTAACAAATTATCTTTATAAAATGCTCTTTCAAAAAGGTAATCACATTGTTGGAAATGTTTTATTTGAAACATATGGAGCAATTTGTTATCGCTCTTCAAATAGCATTTAAATGAACTTAAGATATTTGTGTCATGAATCTCAAATTCAGATTTAAGACGTTAGTGTATATAGATCCTGATCACTTAGTCCTTGTTTAAAGATGTTATCTTAAATATTCAGAATTAAAAGAAAAAATAATGAAAGGTGCACCGCAGTCGTTTCTAGAATGTTGTACTCGTATGATTTTAAAACCAACTTCCATGTACAACTGTCAGTCTGTGACGATACCTCTGTTTACCGCATGTAATATTTCGAACAATGTTGCATCTGTAGATTCAGAAAAGGTGTAGACAACATATTTTGACCCAGTTTATTATCCCCCGCCTTGAAAAGGCGAGGGGATATAGTAATGGTAGGCGCGACTCCGTGCGTCTTTGCGTCCGTCCGTCCCACATTCACTTCTTTTCATCTTCTCTTACGTTTTTCATGCGATTCTACCAAACTTTCACAGATTGATGATCATAGAGTGAAGCAGCGCATATTGTCGGGCTTTCCCGCTTTGACCATTTTTGAAAGAGTAATTGCCCTTTGCTTATTTTACATTTAAAATTGGTTTCTTCGCAACTCCTCTTACGTTTTTCATGCGATTTCTACTAAATTTTCACAGATTGATGATCATAAAGTGAAGCAGCGCATATTGTCGGGCTTTCCCGATTCGACCATTTTTGAAAGAGTTATTGCCCTTTGTTTATTTAACATTTAAAATTGAGTTATTGCCCTTTCTTAATTTTACGCATTTCTCATGTTCCTGAGAAATAACCCTTACCATTGATTGGCTTTCGTTACAAAAAAATGCCCCCATGAGGCGGGGGATATAGCTGTCTATGACCGCTCTTTTTCAGACAAAAATAGTGTTAGTTAGTAAATTCAGACTAAAATGGTATACCATAAGATTCAAACAAAATTGTTAAACTAGTGGACTCAGACAAAAGTATTGTAACAGTTTTTCAGACAAATATATTGTACCAGTTGATTCAGACAAAAGAAAACAGTACCAGTAGATTCAAACAAAAGAAATCAGTACCAGTAGATTCAGACAAAAGAAAACAAAACCAGTAGATTCAGACAAAAGAAAACAAAACCAGTAGATTCAGACAAAGGTGTTGTATCGGTAGAATTAGACATCAATGTTGTACCAGTAAATTAGACTAAAATGATAAACCGGTGGATTCAGACAAAGATGGTGTACCGGTGGATTCAGACAAATATGATGTACAGACAAAAATGTTGTACCAGTAGATTCAGGCAAAAAAGTTGAGTACCAGTAGATTCAGACAAAAATATACTAGTAGATTCAGTGAAATATGTTTTAACTCCGAACGCCGGCCTAATAGGAAAGTTTAGTGAAATATTTAGAAATCCCACCAAAAATGACAATGCCGTGGATGGAGTTATGGTTCTAGTACACTGTACTTTATCATTGTATGAAGTTTAATTTAATTCCATTCAGTAGTTCCCAAGTAATGCTCCGGACAAAAAAAAGGTAACGGGGGCAATAACTATGTAACTAGTTTGAACAGAATTTGGGCTCTTGCGCAGTGATCTTCTTCTCATTGTGCTTTATCAGATTATGGAGTTTCTTTACATTCCTTTTGGTTGTTTTCAAAAACTGCTCTGGACAAGAAAATATAATTAAGGGCAATAACTCTGTAAAAGCTGAAACTTTTATAACATTGTTAAGTTATTTTCCTTACAATATTTTTCAAGTAATACTCAGGACAAAAGAGACGTAAAAAATGGCAATACCTTTGTAATTGGCTAAAATATAGTTATTGTTATTGTACACTGCATGTTTTCTCATTGTGCTCAACCAGTGTATGAAGTTTAATTCGATTCCATACGGGAGCTTTCAAATTATGCTGCGTACAATAAAAAATAACAAACAAAAAAATAACTGTATTAGCTAAAAATAATTCTGGATTCCGTTCAATTCACCTCCTCTCGTTATGTTTTATCGTTGTATGAAGTTTTATTAAATTCCATCCAATAGTTTTCAAGGTATGCTCCGGACAAGAACAAAAACAACGGACCGACTGACCTACTGGCCGACCACAGGGTGACTCAAATACACCCTTTAAACTTCGTTTGTCGAAGGGAATAAAAAGGACCCAGTAGATTCAAAACGAAATGCTATACCAGTAGATTCAGACAAAACTATTGTACCAGTATATTCAGACAAAATGTTTGACCAGTAGATACAGACAGAACAAATGTACCAGTAGCTTCAGGCAAAGATGTTGTACCAGTAGCTTCTGACAAAATACTGTACCAGTAGCTTCAGACAAACATATTTACCAGTAGATTCAGGCAAATAGTTTGTACCAGAATATTAAAAAAAGTTGTAGCAGTAGATTTAGGCAGAACTGTTGTACCAGCAGATTAAAAAAATGTAGTACCAGTAGATTCAGACAAAAATGTTGTACCAGCAGATTCAAACAAAAATGTTGTACCAGTAGATTCAGACAAAAATGTAGTACCAGCAGATTCAGACAAAAATGTTGTACCAGTAGATTCAGACAAAAATGTTGTACCAGTAGATTCAGACAAAAATGTTGTACCAGTAGATTCAGACAAAAATGTTGTACCAGTAGATTCAGACAAAAATGTTGTACCAGTAGATTCAGACAAAAATGTTGTACCAGTAGATTCAGACAAAAATGTTGTACCAGTAGATTCAGACAAAAATGTTGTACCAGCAGATTCAAAGAAAAATGTTGTACCAGCAGATTCAGACAAAAATGTTGTACCAGCAGATTCAAACAAAAATGTTGTACCAGCAGATTCAGACAAAAATGTTGTACCAGTAGATTCAGACAAAAATGTTGTACCAGTAGATTCAGACAAAAATGTTGTACCAGTAGATTCAGACAAAAATGTTGTACCAGCAGATTCAGACAAAAATGTTGTACCAGCAGATTCAAACAAAAATGTAATACCAGTAGATTCAGACAAAAATGTTGTACCAGTAGATTCAGACAAAAATGTTGTACCAGTAGATTCAGACAAAAATGTTGTACCAGCAGATTCAGACAAAAATGTTGTACCAGTAGATTCAAACAAAAATGTTGTACCAGTAGATTCAGACAAAAATGTTGTACCAGCAGATTCAAAGAAATGTTGTACCAGTATATTAAGGCAAAACTGTTGTACCAGTAGATTCAAGCAAACAATGTTGATCCAGCACTTTCAAAATAAATGTTGTACCAGTACATTAAGACAAAACTGTTGTACCAGTAGATTCAGGCAAAAACGTTGTACCAGCAGTTTAAAAAAAAATATGCTGTACCAGTATTTTCAGACAAAAATGTTGTACCAACAGATTCAAAGAAATGTTGTACCAGTAAATTAAGGCAAAACTGTTGTACAGTAGATTCAGGCAAAAATGTTGTACCAGCAGTTTAAAATAAATTACTGTACCAGTATATTCAGGCAAAAATGTTGTATCGGCAGATTAAAAAAACTGTTGTACCAGTAGATTCAGACAAAAATGTTGTACCAGCAGATTCAAAGAAATGTTGTACCAGTAAATCAAGGCAAAAATGTTGTACCAGTAAATTCAGGCAAACATGTTGTACCAGCAGATTCAAAGAAATGTTGTACCAGTAAATTAAGGCAAAACTGTTGTACCAGTAAATTCAGGCAAAAATGTTGTACCAGCAGTTTCCAAAAAATGTTGTACCAGTCGATTATGACAAAAAGTGTTGTAATAGTAGATTCAGGCAAAAATGTTGTACAAACGAATTTTAAAAAAATATTGTAACAGTTGATTCAGACAAAACAAGTGCACCAGTAGATTCAGGCAAAAATGTTCCACCAGCAGATTAAAAAAAATGTTGTTCCAGTAGATTCAGACAAAAATGTTGTACCAGCAGATTCAAAGAAATGTTGTACCAGTAAATTAAGGCAAAACTGTTGTACCAGTAGATTCAAGCAAAAAATGTTGTTCCAGCAGTTTCAAAAAAATGCTGTACCAGTAAATTAAAGCAAAACTGTTGTACCAGTAGATTCAAGCAAACAATGTTGTACCAGCAGTTTCAAAAAAATTTGCTGTACCAGTATTTTCAGACAAAAATGTTGTACCAGTAGATTCAGGCAAAAACGTTGTACCAGCAGTTTAAAAAAAATTGCTGTACCAGTAGTTTCAAGCAAACAATGTTGATCCAGCACTTTCAAAATAAATGTTGTACCAGTACATTAAGACAAAACTGTTGTACCAGTAGATTCAGGCAAAAACGTTGTACCAGCAGTTAAAAAAAATGCTGTACCAGTATTTTCAGACAAAAATATTGTACCAACAGATTCAAAGAAATGTTGTACCAGTAAATAAAGGCAAAATTGTTGTACAGTAGATTCAGGCAAAAATGTTGTACCAGCAGTTTAAAATAAATTACTGTACCAGTATATTCAGGCAAAAATGTTGTATCGGCAGATTAAAAAAACTGTTGTACCAGTAGATTCAGACAAAAATGTTGTACCAGCAGATTCAAAGAAATGTTGTACCAGTAAATCAAGGCAAAAATGTTGTACCAGTAAATTCAGGCAAACATGTTGTACCAGCAGATTCAAAGAAATGTTGTACCAGTAAATTAAGGCACTACTGTTGCACAAGTAAATTCAGGCAAAAATGTTGTACCAGCAGTTTCCAAAAAATGCTGTACCAGTCGATTCAGACAAAAAGTGTTGTAATAGTAGATTCAGGCAAAAATGTTGTACAAACGAATTTTAAAAAAATATTGTAACAGTTGATTCAGACAAAACAAGTGCACCAGTAGATTCAGGCAAAAATGTTGCACCAGCAGATTAAAAAAAATGTTGTTCCAGTAGATTCAGACAAAAATGTTCTACCAGCAGATTCAAAGAAATGTTGTACCAGTAAATTAAGGCAAAACTGTTGTACCAGTAGATTCAAGCAAAAAATGTTGTTCCAGCAGTTTCCAAAAAATGCTGTACCAGTGAATTAAGGCAAAACTGTTGTACCAGTAGATTCAAGCAAACAATGTTGTACCAGCAGTTTCAAAAAAATTTGCTGTACCAGTATTTTCAGACAAAAATGTTGTACCAGTAGATTCAGGCAAAAACGTTGTACCAGCAGTTTAAAAAAAATTGCTGTACCAGTATTTTCAGACAAAAATGTTGTAGCAACAGATTCAAAGAAATGGTGTACCAGTAAATTAAGGCAAAACTGTTGTACCAGTAGATTCAGGCAAAAATGTTATACCAGCAGTTTAAAATAAATTGCTGTACCAGTATATTCAGACAAAAATGTTGTATCGGCAGATTAAAAAAAAACTGTTGTACCAGTACATTCAGACAAAAATGTTGTACCAGCAGATTCAAAGAAATGTTGTACCAGTAAATTAAGGCAAAAAGGTTGTACCAGTAAATTCAGGCAAAAATGTTGTACCAGCAGATTCAAAGAAATGTTGTACCAGTAAATTAAGGCAAAACTGTTGTACCAGTAAATTCAGGCAAAATTTTTGTACCAGCAGTTTCAAAAAATGCTGTACCAGTCGATTCAGACAAAAAGTGTTGTAATAGTAGATTCAGGCAAAAATGTTGTACAAACGAATTTAAAAAATATTGTAACAGTTGATTCAGACAAAACAAGTGCACCAGTAGATTCAGGCAAAAATGTTGCACCAGCAGATTAAAAAAAAATGTTGTTCCAGTAGATTCAGACAAAAATGTTGTACCAGCAGATTCAAAGAAATGTTGTACCAGTATATTAAGGCAAAACTGTTGTACCAGTAGATTCAAGCAAAAAATGTTGTTCCAGCAGTTTCAAAAAAATGCTGTACCAGTAAATTAAGGCAAAACTGTTGTACCAGTATATTCAAGCAAACAATGTTGTACCAGCAGTTTCAAAAAAAATTGCTGTACCAGTATTTTCAGACAAAAATGTTGTACCAGTAGATTCAGGCAAAAACGTTGTACCAGCAGTTTAAAATAAATTGCTGTACCAGTATATTCAGACAAAAATGTTGTATCGGCAGATTAAAAAAAACTGTTGTACCAGTAGATTCAGACAAAAATGTTGTACCAGCAGATTCAAAGAAATGTTGTACCAGTAAATTAAGGCAAAAAGGTTGTACCAGTAAATTCAGGCAAAAATGTTGTACCAGCAGATTCAAAGAAATGTTGTACCAGTAAATTAAGGCAAAACTGTTGTACCAGTAAATTCAGGCAAAAATGTTGTACCAGCAGTTTCAAAAAATGCTGTACCAGTCGATTCAGACAAAAAGTGTTGTAATAGTAGATTCAGGCAAAAATGTTGTACAAACGAATTTAAAAAATATTGTAACAGTTGATTCAGACAAAACAAGTGCACCAGTAGATTCAGGCAAAAATGTTGCACCAGCAGATTAAAAAAAATGTTGTTCCAGTAGATTCAGACAAAAATGTTGTACCAGCAGATTCAAAGAAATGTTGTACCAGTATATTAAGGCAAAACTGTTGTACCAGTAGATTCAAGCAAAAAATGTTGTTCCAGCAGTTTCAAAAAAATGCTGTACCAGTAAATTAAGGCAAAACTGTTGTACCAGTATATTCAAGCAAACAATGTTGTACCAGCAGTTTCAAAAAAAATTGCTGTACCAGTATTTTCAGACAAAAATGTTGTACCAGTAGATTCAGGCAAAAACGTTGTATCGGCAGATTAAAAAAAACTGTTGTACCAGTAGATTCAGACAAAAATGTTGCACCAGCAGATTCAAAGAAATGTTGTACCAGTATATTAAGGCAAAACTGTTGTGCCAGTAGATTCAAGCAAAAAATGTTGTTCCAGCAGTTTCAAAAAAATGTTGTTCCAGTAGATTCAGACAAAAATGTTGTACCAGCAGATTCAAAGAAATGCTGTACCAGTAAATTAAGGCAAAACTGTTGTACCAGTATATTCAAGCAAACAATGTTGTACCAGCAGTTTCCAAAAAAAATTATTGTACCAGTATTTTCAGGCAAAAATGCTGTACCAACAGATTCAAAGAAATGTTGTACCAGTAAATTAAGGCAAAACTGTTGTACCAGTATATTCAAGCAAACAATGTTGTACCAGCAGTTTCCAAAAAAAATTGCTATACCAGTATTTTCAGGCAAAAATGCTGTACCAACAGATTCAAAGAAATGTTGTACCAGTAAATTAAGGCAAAACTGTTGTACCAGTAGATTCAGGCAAAATGTTGTACCAGCAGATTCAAAGAAATGTTGTACCAGTAAATTAAGGCAAAACTGTTGTACCAGTAGATTCAAGCAAACAATGTTGTACCAGCAGTTTCAAAAAAAAGGCTGTACCAGTATTTTCAGACAAAAATGTTGTACCAGTAGATTCAGGCAAAAACGTTGTACCAGCAGTTTTTCAAAAAATGCTGTACCAGTCGATTCAGACAAAAAGTGTTGTTATAGTAGATTCAGCCAAAAATGTTGTACAAACGAATTTTAAAAAAATATTGTAACAGTTGATTCAGACAAAACAAGTGCACCAGTAGATTCAGGCAAAAATGTTGCACCAGCAGATTAAAAAAAATGTTGTTCCAGTAGATTCAGACAAAAATGTTGTACCAGCAGATTCAAAGAAATGTTGTACCAGTAAATTAAGGCAAAACTGTTGTACCAGTAGATTCAAGCAAAAAATGTTGTTCCAGCAGTTTCAAAAAAATGCTGTACCAGTAAATTAAGGCAAAACTGTTGTACCAGTATATTCAAGCAAACAATGTTGTACCAGCAGTTTCAAAAAAAATTGCTGTACCAGTATTTTCAGGCAAAAATGTTGTACCAACAGATTCAAAGAAATGTTGTACCAGTAAATTAAGGCAAAAATGTTGTACCAGTAGATTCAGGCAAAATGTTGTACCAGCAGATTCAAAGAAATGTTGTACCAGTAAATTAAGGCAAAACTGTTGTACCAGTAGATTCAGGCAAAACTGTTGTACCAGTCGATTCAGACAAAAAGTGTTGTAATAGTAGATTCAGGTAAAAATGTTGTACAAACGAATTTAAAAAAAATATTGTAACAGTTGATTCAGACAAAAAAGGTTCACCAGTAGATTCAGGCAAAAATGTTGTACCAGTAGATTCAAAAAAAATGTTGTTCCAGTAGATTCAGACAAAAAAAGTTCACCAGTAGATTCAGGCAAAAATGTTGTACCAGCAGATTAAAAAAATGTTGTAACAGTAGATTCAGACAAAAATGTTAACCAGTAGATTCAGACAAAAATGGTGTACCAGTAGATTAACAAAAATGTCATACCATTAGATTCAGACAAAAGAATTGTACAAGTAGGTTCAAGCAAAAATATTTTACCAGTAGACACAAACAAAAAAATGTGTACCTGTGGACCCAGATAGTTCTACCAATAGATTTAGCCATAAACGATGTATCAGTAGACTCAAACAAATAATGTTAAACCAGACAATTCAGACAAAAATGGTATACCAGTAGATTCAGACAAAGGTGCTCTACCTGTAGATTCAGATAAAAAAATATACCAGTAAATTCAGACAAAGATATTTTAAGAGTAGATTCAGACAAAAAAATGTTGTAAAAGTAGAATCAGACAATGTTATGTTGTGCTGTTATATTCGGACAAAAAATGTTGTACCAATACATTTACTTTGTTAGAATTGCGTATATGGTTAATTCACAAAGAAAATTACTGAAGTGGAATCTTAGGCGTCGAATACTATGTCGTTTCTATTTGTTGGATATATTATTTCCACATCCTTAATATTCTTTTCTTTGTATTGATCAGCAAACCGTTTTAAAACTAACACACATCTTAAAATTAAAGTATTTAAACCAATACTAGACATGTATGTTTTCTTTTAAGGACAACAAAAACAAACAAAAAACATCATTTAATTGCGTTTTGTTTACAGCATAAACAATTGAAGAACAAGTAATTAGTCCATGAAATCAACCAATTGATAGCTTTAATAATATACACAACTACAAAAATAATAGAATAGAGTACACTATCAAGAATGTACAACAATAATAGTACCAGCTTGTAATGGTTTTGCAAAAGCCGCCAGAATTATCACTATAAAAACAGTTAATAGAAGTCTATCCATTTTAATAACATATCCTCTTTGCGGTCCACAATCTTCTGGAATAACCGTAGCTGTGGTGTGTTTAGATTGCCTTACCTTATAAAACAAAACCTTAATTAGCAGAAACGCAATTGAGGGTCGATCACAAAGTACTGAGCACACTCGCTGAGCATTGTAATCATGCCGAGTTGTTGCTTTTAGATTCGGCCAGAATGTCTTCATGGTTTAATTAGTTAATATTATTATATGTGTGTATAGATAAATGTTTTAATAGGCATTTATCCACTTGTGTTTGGTAAATGCATTTTAATAAACATTAACTATATGTACTCTCTGAAATAAAAGTAATGTTGGTGACGAATTCCATTATTTTTTAAGTGTGACCGTTTAAATGAAAATAGAAAGAAATTTATTCCAACGGGCTATTAGAAATCTACTAATTCTTACACCCGTGGTGATCATATGGGTTATGAAAAATCTCTTTTAAGTATGATACAGTGTATATGTATATATTCAATCGTAATTAATTCTCGCGATAACCAAAGCTGCAAATGTAGTGTGTATGTTTGTAATCAACGATCTCATGTGTAGTCATGTGTTTCAATGTCAATAATGTTTCATGTTAGTTTGATTTTTTGTAAGAACATCTATTAATTGACCGTTTCATTATTGTTAAATCTGTTATAATACATGCATATGTTACGCCCTGAAATGAATAAAATTTCAGTTCAGTTCAGTTTATTTTTAAATTCAATAAGTACCTCGTGAAACGCAAATATAATCAATATATAATTCAGCCACGGGAAAACTAAAACCAATTGACTGTCATTTGCCAAAACATAAGTGCGAACACCAAAACTATACGCAAACATAACAACATGGATTTGATCACTTGAACCTACGTGTCTTCCATATGGTATTATACCAAAACGGGTGAGGAACAGAAATATGAACAAAATTGTTTTTAGAGTGTTGTTAAATAGTGTTATATTGGTTGCGAGAAATTTGCTTCGCAATTTGTGTTGAAAAATTACAACTTTAGAATGTCGCAAATGCGACCAATTCTAAATGTCTCAAATGCAACCAATCCTATACCGAAGATTACATACAAAAAGGCATTAACCAAAGAAGTGCAATATACTACAATATTGATGCATTTGAACAAATTATATTTGATTAGGATAGCTGGTTTGTAGGTTTACATTAGTTTTGTGCTATGGACAAAAATAGTTATAAATATTCATAGTTATTCATATTGCTTTACAACTGTTGACGCATAAACAGTGCGTTTAAAATAAAATCAGCTGCAAATCAGAGGTTATTCAAATTTACCATAAAATATTTATAAATGTTTTTCATTAAAGGCCCTGATAAAAGAATGATCTCTCGTTTAATTGCGAAATGGAAATAGAGTGACATAACTAATTTGATGTATGGAACTAATACCAATGTTGCACTCTTGGGGAAGCATGACATGATGCCCATTAGCAAGTATTTGAATAAGGAAGGACTTCTAACAATGTGGTAGTTGACTAGCACAATATATTATTTAATCATCAAGAGCCGGAGTTTAAGAGCACTTCTCATTTAAAATTGACTGGTAGCACTGGTACACAAATACCAATTAGTAAAACGATACTTACGGTTACAGTTACATTTTTTTTCTACAAAAAACAAAGGTAGAACTCATGAGATATATTTGGAGGCCTACTAGTATGTAACAGGGACGTAGCTAAGACTTTTTGAATTTATATGCCCATTCGCTAGGAGGCAGTAAAATGATACTAATTCGTTTACAGTTACATTTGTAAATAAAAAACAACGAAGGTAAAACTCATGAGTTGTATTTGTTCCATGAGAAATTGGTAACTACCAGGCAAACTGGTATATTAGAGACGGAGCTGAGACTTTTTTTTAGTGTATAGCCCTTCCGCTAGGAGGTATGCTCATCCTTGATTTTTATTCTAAATGTAAATAGGGCGATTAAGCGTAAATCTGAACAAAATCTTGTCATCAAAATCATCTTAAGTGTTTGACCGCCTTTCAAAAGTAAGCAATTGGCTTAATTGAGAATAATACGCTCAACGCCGGTGTGTAATATGTTTGGGGCGAAGTCTAGTTTAATTGGGGTAAAACACATAGCCTTTGCTACTTGTTTCGTGTATTGAGGAGTTCAGAACATATTATATAAACAAATATGTTTTATTAGATTTAGTGTTGTAATATACATTCAAATAAGAAAGATGGAAGATGGGGAATTGCAAAAGAAACAGTTTACAACTTAAAATCATTTTCTGGATGAAAAAATAAATATATGATTTAAAAAAAAGCAATCCCAACAAAACGCAAGGAGTCTGAATCCTTGAAAGCATTTTCACATTTTCATTTTTGACTGCTTTTGAATACGTATGTTTTTTTTTAAATAAACTTGATTAAACCGTCTTTTGCAAAACTATGATTGGCTAAGGTCACAAAAACACATAAGCTGGTGTCAAGAGAGACACATACCATGCTTGCTTCAGATTGAACCTTTAAAGGACACAAAATTTGTCGTGGTTATGTTAAATGTATAATTGTCCGATTATGCTCGAAATTTATAACTTTGAAAATTGTCACAAAATAGACATGTTAAAAACCATATTTTGTACACTTCATTCTTTGCATAAGCATAAAAGTTAAGTGAAACGGTTCAAGCTGTTCTATGTTACAGGGCAAAATCAGAGTCATGAGTGAAATAACACATATCAAAGTTGTCGTTGTTCTGAACATCCAGAATGTTCATTAAACTTTGCAATAATCGAAACAAGAAAGCGAAGAACTTATTTATACTAGCTCTGCATTCTCTGTACCACTCAGCGAAATCAGAAAAGTTAAGAGCGAAATAGTATTCTTTGTAGCAATAATCCATATCAGAAAGCTTAGGTCAATTTTGCCTTAATCATTGCATTCTTTGTTGCACTTAGCCAAATCAGAGGTTAAGAGTGAAACGACACACCGTTGTTTATTCGTTGTTACATTATTTCAAATTAGCATAACAAAAACGCGAGTTTTAGACAGCGCGAAAAAGTTCAAAATCATGTTTCCGCGAAAATTGAACACCGCAAAAAAGCACTGAATTCGTTTTGCAAAAAGGAAGAGTAAAATTACACTGAGCTCTTTAATCCTTATGACCATAAACGAAATCTTAAACTAAAATCTTAAATTATTTTTCAGCCAGCTGTCTATTTGCTAGAATAATATGGAAGTACAATATTGCGTTGGTTAGCGTACTTTGTTCGAAGTAAAAATGATGACTTTATGGAAATTATAGCTTAGCACAGAGTTGTCATTTATCTAACAAATATGTACAGTACATGTGTCTGCAAAAAAATCCACCAATTTAAATCCGGGGAACATAACGTACGTACGTAAATAGTCTTATGTAATTCTGAATAGAATGGTCATATACTTGTTTGTGTTGCATGTAACTTTTAGTATGTATATGGACGAGACTCAAATAAAGATAAAGATATACGTAAAAGAACACCAATATACACGTTTTCTATTTTCTTTGATAGTTTCATCTTTGAATTAAAGCTCTTTAATGGTTGACACATCATTCATGCGAAGGACATCTTTACCCGGAAATGAATAGAACTGAAATTAACATTAAAACCGGCCCTCGACCGAACGGTTGTTTAATAATGCGCATCGTGTGGAAAATCACAACTAGGCGTCAACAATTGCAGGTAACAACTGATATCGCGCAGTGGTTTTAATCGGAATGGCTCAGTAAGATCGATCAATGAATTGAATTATTAAGCGATAGACCGCACGATTCATGGTGGATAAATGTGGACCAATATGTTTGCGGCATCGTTAGGAAGAATTGACAAAACAATTGTTAGAACCACCTTTAAAGGCGCACATTATAGGTTGATGCAAAATATCAATGCATTATCTTGTTAAACTCATTTGACTTTAACGAACAAAACAAAACAAAAACGTATGATTTGTGTACATATATAGAAAATAATTACAGTATTTTGGCGCTTTTATAATGCACCAGTCAATTGTAACCACAACTTTTATCTTCCAGGTGGCCCCGCAGTGCCGAGTGAATGAGGTTTTGTCTTCGCAAAAATATAGCGGAGGGTTGGGCCTAACCTAGGGTCCCTGGGCTGCGGGGGCATTTAGCGGGGATTTTACCCTCTGTTCGTCCCCTCTGAGCGGGGATTTTACCCGGGGTTGGCTGGACCGAAAGTCAAAGTCCCCGCTATTCCCCGGACCTGGGGGGGGGGGGGGTTACATTTGACTGGTGAATAACTGGGTTATTTGTGGCCATTTTTTTATTTATATAAATGCTTATTTATTTTTTATCTGTACACAAATCATACGTTTTTGTTTTGTTTTGATCATTACAGTCTAATGAGTTAATTATGAAAATGCATTAAAATGTATACATCTATATATATATTGCATCAACCTATCATTGCCAACTTTGGAGAAATCCGCTGAAGCGAAAGTGCGTATAGTTATATAGGGAAAGTATGGTTAAACAGTTCTCACGACTTCAACAGATCAACTTACTTCCTACATATATGTTAGGATAATTCTTGCCCTTTAAGATGATGGTTTTGTATTAATTGTATAGTTTTTACATTTTGGTCCTTTTTAAGGGTTTTGTTGGTCATTAAAAGTTACATTGAAATAAGAAGGAGCTAAAAATTGTTTTATTTATTATTTAGAGTTATTATAGACATCCGATCGTTTAGCTTCCAACGGATTAGGATGCAGATTTTTTTTTCTATTTCAAATGCACTTTTCGAAATAATGGATTTTTAAATATCTTTTGGTCCTTTTTGAACATTTATGTAAAATTTGTAGAAAATCGATGCCCAAAAATTGTGTATTCAACTGTACGGTAATGGTTTTATGGCCCACCCCGCGGCGTATTCACAGGATAGAAATAATCCATCGGCAAGGTTATGACACTGGGTATGACATGTGCAACGAAGTTTGTCATTTATAGCAATAAAATTATTCCATAACTATTTCGGATTTTTTTCTTTTATCATTATCATATTATTTAAATAATATATGACACTCGATTATTCATCTATATGTAGTAAAGAAATGTCATATTTTTTGTGTAAAAATAGAAAGTAATATATTTAGCAAAAAAAGATTCCCATTTTTAACCGCAATCACTATTACAGACAGTTAAAACGGAACTCTTTTCTTATAAAATATTAATGTTTCAAGTTTCATTGGCAATTTTGGAAATACATATGGGCCATGAAACATAATAAATAAGGGTATTCAAAGATAATAATTTACATATCTACATCGAGTCAACATGTTCATAATAATTGCTTATGTTCTAATTCTTAATCGTAAATATTTTGGTCTACCAGTTGCACTCAACCAAACATGTTTATAAATTAAGGATAAATATAATTATTTTGATTTAATGGGCAAAAAATGTGTAACATGGATTTTTGTCAGCATATGTTTAGTAACGAGTGCACTAGGTTTTCATAACGTGTCAAAATGCCATTAAATCAACGTGTTGTTATGGTATAAAAGGGTATATCTGTCTTATTGTCAATACAACATTAATGCCATTTTAACTTGTATCGTTAAAGACTGGTACTAAATGATAGCAACTGCAGTTAAAATTTCATTTTAGCTGTTCCTTTCCGATATTTCACACCCAATTTTGTGTTACACTGTTGGAAAAATTATCAAACTGTAAAAATAAAGGTGTGGAAATGGCCCCAATTAAATGTCTTGATAAACGATCAATTATAGACTTCAACAAAAAGACATGGAATAAAATATGTAAAAGAAGTAAGTTTATCAGAGATGATTTGATATTTCAGTACTTAATCAACTAACGTTTCCCCTATAGAACAATCCCACTTAATGGCTAAATCTAAAATCCTCCAAAACTGAAATTTTCTATCGCAACTTATAATAAAAGGACGGGTCAACTTTATGACCCTCATAAATTCTGTATTTCTTATCTGCCTTAATCTTACACTGCGTCCATTCGATAAATAAGTGCTAAACTAGCGTATCTTAACGCTACTATTGCACTGAGAGGAGAAATCGATAGAGACCGTCGTTACCCTGATATTCCCTGAATACCATTCTATAACCTCCTATAGAAAACAACAAAATCAATACTTTTTAATGGTATTATTTTGGAAGTCACAGTGAGTGAAGCACTTGGGAAACCGATTAACACATACAGCATGAACTAGCAACATGAGCAAAATATTTCTTGGTAACAACATGCCTGACAAAAATGGAGCTTACAGACGTGGTCGACTGGCCGAGGAAAAACCGAGATAAAACCCTCCTTCTGGGGAAAACTCAGAAACCTCTGCCCGTTTGTCATCCAGATTTACAGGATTTGTCTCGTACCACTAGATGTCGGGCCTCATCACCCATAAGCTCCTTAACAAAGATGTATAAAAAACATCATTTTTATGATTCATGTATACGTACTTTATCAAGTTATACAAATGTATATTACATGATTTTGTTCTTTGAAGACAAATGAAAAATATATTTATCATTCATATGATGAAATTGCATAGTAACAAACCTTTCACAAACATTTTCTTGTAAAATTTAACAATCAATTGAATCGATGTGAACGGATCGGTTCCCCAAAGCTGAATGCCTTTACATTCATATTCGCACGAATTCCTCGTGCTTATCAATCGCCACCTGGCGGTTATTTCATTATAAACAAGAGAAATTAATTTCCTTCTAATTCGTTTTACTCAAACGTAGGAAATTATATAGCTCCAAAGTTGGCAATGATTGTGCGCCATGAAGCTTTTCAGTTTCATAGATCAAAGAAAAAAGTCCTGTAGCACGTTAACCTTCGTTTAATTGATCTGTTACAAAGAAAGGTAATTAAAAAGATTGTGTTTCAAGTTGTCCAGCTTGTTGTCATCACAACGTTGGGTGAAAGTGTAATTGCTCAAAATAACATTAAACAATTGTTACCTTAGAAGAACTTTACCTTGAAACAACTACTTAGACCCTGTTGAAATTGTTGTTGTTGTTGTTTTTTTTTATGATTTGAGTATTGGGAACTGTAATGATGCTCGAGTGCTCGACTTATTGAGGTTTCGAGCAATCGTCAGTTTATTTAATTCTAAAATAGAAGGAATAAACCTCGACCAATACGCAGCTCTCAAGAAAGCGCCTGCTCGCAGTTTCACTATTTATTCATAACAAGATTCTTCGCTTGCTGTTTTTTTAAATGTCCGAGCAAAAAACATCTTTTAACTGTACAATAGCTTGCAGTTAAAATCTTTCAATTCTTATTTTAGGATTAATTCTGATCTTTAGAACTCTTATATGTTACATGCTGGTCCACAGTGTTGAGAACCATGATATGTGCAAATGTGGTCATAGAAGAAAGTAATAACACATAGTGCCTTAGGCATATTGATGGAAGTTTCTGTAGCTATAGATTTGAAAAATCAATATTCTGATATGCCAAAAAGGCTTGTTCCCACTTTCCCTACCGCTAATTTTAATACTTATCACCAATTATCTCCTCGCACCTAAAACTTACCTGTATTTTATATACTGTTCGTCAAAAAAAAAAATGAACTACATACAAAAACCTGCAGTATATTATTTCTCTGTTTTTACTACGGACATTTTGCTTCACTCTATTTAAAATGTATACTTATTGTAGAACATAACTATATAAGTTTGTCATTTGTTTGCAATGCATATCTATAAAAACAAAAATAATTTACATCATTTATACCAAAATATGTCACTACTGGTATCGGGCATGATTTTCTTTTCAATTTATTAAATTATGGATACTTCATATTCTTAAACACAATGCACGTAAATGCTGATGTTTTAGAACACACATGTATATTAAAACTAAGCAGATTGCGAATATAAGATCGATGATTTCTGTCACGAAAACGCAATGAAACAACTTTGATATTTAATAAATTATTAAATTTGTAAGATGATAAAGTCAGCATCCATGTAAATATTGTATATTATCTCTAACAAAGCGTACTATCACATTATGATGACTTGTCTAGTCAAAGCTTTGCTAAATGGCATGCAAATTTATTTATGGACCTGTGGCTCGACAAACGTAATTTTATTTAAAAGCAGTATGTATTCTGATTGATCTTGTAATTAAACTTTATAATTTATTCATTATAAAAAGCAAACTACGCAGGTATAAATCGAGGACCATCCCAAAGTGTGTAGAAGATAGAAACGTGGGACATGTATAATTTCTTAGTTTGTACAATACCATCGTCTAAAAATATTTGGACGTTGCGAGATCGGACATCTCTGAATAGAGGCATCGAATAACCGGTGTTTACGGAAAAAGGTCTTTAATTAACAGGTATATATTGCAATATTCCGGAAATAAGCATCGCCGGAACCTACGGGCCCATTATTCCGCTGGCTACTTCCTCATGTTGATGGAGTTAAATGTAATTTAATATTGCATGAACATGGGTATACCAATGGTGGTGTTTGGTTTACAGCATTGATAAAATTATACTGCAAGTTATAGATGACATAAATAAGCGCCGAAATATTTAGGTTTAAAAGTATTAAAAACCTACTTGAAATAGAGGCTAGAATTACGTTCAAAATATGCTTTTTAAAACCTTTACATTTAATTCAAAACTGTTTTTGACAAATGAGAAATCAGGTTCAATACAGTTCAGCCAGTTTTGATAAGGTTTGAATAATAACAAAAATAGTATCACCATTGGTCATTGGTGCACGAATATTGACGACTGATACCTTATTTCAAAAACGAGAACGAGTAGAATTGTTTATCTTTAAAAAAAAATATATGATAATATATGTTGTTTGTAAGACATATTTAAGAAACGACAGTATTGTACAAGTCTTAGTAAAAAAGTACCAGTTTTGTATCTAACAGTTTCTGACAAATGGTACCATGTTTTGTCAGAAACTGTCTATTAAAAGGCAACAATTTGGTAAATGTTTTAAAATGTAAGAATTTGGTAAATGTTAACAGAAGCTGTCCATTACAAGGTTAGTACTTGGTACATGTTGCCAGAAATTGTCTATTAAAAGTTAGAATTTGGAAGACGTTGCCAGAAAGTATCTATTTAAATGATAGGCTTTGGTAACTATTGCAAGAAACTGTCAATCGAGTGGTAAGAATTTGGAAAATGTAATTAATTTTGTTGCCAGAAACTGTCTTTTTAAAGGTTGGAATTTGGTAAATGTTGCCAGAAACTTTCAAAAGATGTGATATCTTACAGCAACTCTCTAGTTCCGTACAAATTGACAGAAGCTCATACTAGTAATTCAACTTCGCAGAATCTAGGAATGAGGCAATACAAATGTAATAAAACAGACTGGTTGCAAAATAGTAGCGCAAGATGAGGATATCGACCGCGCAACTACTTATTCTGAAAGAATTCCGTATCTAGGTACGTTACGTGTTTACTAAAAGTTGAAAGGAAAGCAATACAAGGGACATTTCAGCATACCTCCACTCTTGGCATGCAACATCACCATAAACATACATCTTTAATAGGACAGGTACATTGGGTAATCGATGCTGGGTCGTCCGTATTACTTTAATGCGATAACTAACACTCCGACACTGATTTTTATTGTTTCAGATAAGAACTTCTGAAGGTCTAAATGTATTGTCAATAGACGTTATTTCTTTTTCGCGCTCGATGATAACAATAAGTGAGAAAGAAACACATGGGAAAGATGAATTCTTGTATTTGATTATTTTCTACTGACAGAATGGGTCATCTTCATAAAAGGAGCAGAAATATAGCCATGCTATGTAATAAAGGACATCATTTATACTCAGGCGATATACGATCGAGTATACCCGAAGAAAACATATTTATATCATCCTAATCTTAAAGCCGGTTATCTTGTAATAAATAAAATTTTGTCTTTTAAATTGGTAGCTGTTAACAAATACGAAATTAATGCGCTGAATAATGCAAACCTGGACAAAGTGTTTTATGTGAAAACAGCCGTCACAAGAACTTTAAAAAGAATCTTAAGGTTTTCAAAAATATATGTAATCGTGACGAAGGTTTCTAGTATTTGATCATGTGACCGGTATTTAAAACGGTCGTTACACATAGTATTTTTAATCAAATTTTTATAAAGAAAGTCCATTTGACAGTGTCATGTTTCAAGTTTCATCTTGGACCAATTATCCTACTCCCAGTTTTCATGAATATATATTTTCCCTCCCCAATCCCTTTATTCCGTACCTAAAACGACCAAATATGTTGGTCGGATAAGGCAAAATATTCAATATTAATTGATTATGGCCTCCGATTGACATATTCTGACCAAAGTCGCACGAGATTGGGAACATAATGTGGCCGCTAGAGTGCGAACAATGCTTATCAGATATGTGACCTAATGACAGACGTTTTGACCAAAAATGAACGCTAATCGAAATTTGACCTAAATCTTTTTTAAAAAAACCTATTTACCAAGTCGCATAAGATTGGGAACTTAATGTGGCCGCGAGAGGGCGAACAGAGCTTTTCAGATTTGTGATCTAATTACAGACGTATTGACCGAACATGAACGCTGATTTAATTCGACTTAAATTTAAAAGAAGCTAAGTATGTTTAAGTTTCATGTACTTGGCACAGAACGTATAACCTGTAGAATGTCAGCGATGTTTCCAAACATATGGCCGCTACGTATGATTCGTAGTTGAGCTTGACAAAGACACATAGATTCTTTTTTAGTGTCGTGAACATAAGGTTCTTTTCTAAACATATGACCTGGTGATCCTCTTTAGTACCCAACATACCAAAATTGACCTAGTTCTATTTCAATTAGAGATATATTCCAAGTTTCGTTGTTTCATAAGAATTGGGGAGGAAATGTGGCCTTAATAGTGTAAAAATAAGGCTTTTCCAGCACTTGGCCTAATGACCGACCTTTGTTTACCTAACATGATCCATGAACTTGATCGAGATATTGAAACAGATTCATACCAAGTTTCAAAATTATTGGTCGTAGAATATTTCACCTAGTAAATTCCTTGATGAAATTTTATGGTGATAATTGCGTAAACTGGTTTCAAAAGATATATATATATAAGTAAGAAACAATCATGAAATAATTACAGGTTTGGTAGTGTGTTTTTTTCTTCATTGAACGATTGATCCGTTGTCAACCAAAATACAAAATGAAAATATATAAAGAAAAAACACAGAACAATTAAATTCGCGCCATAAATAAAAACAATAATTCTAACAAATCAAAACTTGTTAATACTCTATCAAGAAAAGTAGTTTCAAATCAAAATTCAAAGCAAAGACAAATCGGCTAAGAAGAAAAACGGGAACGTTCATTCAAATGAAGTTGTTTTAAATATAAAATAAATTACATTAACAAACAAAAAAGAATCGTTTGCACTGATTGTATACATGACTTCAAAACCCCTCCACTTAGGCATGCATCATGGGATACTGCTATGACGTCACTGGTATTGTTAGCACCCTGCATTACATGCTGTATCATTGATATACCTGTAGAAGGGGGGATACAGTACTTCGACCCAACACTTCTCAGGATTCGATATATTTATTTCTCAATGGTCGTATAGAAAAACCTCTATATATAATAACATTATGACAGAAACAATAAACATTTGTAAGACATAATATAAAACATACAAGATAAAAGCAAGTGCCACGCCCTTCGTGAAATTCAGTAAATACAATTAAGCAGGTTATCTCTAATTACAGCTTTTCGGATTAAATACAAATAAATACTTATATGAATGTAATAAAGAAATACACTCACCAGACTGTGAAACAGTACACTATTAAATATGAATATATAAACTATAAAGTTTTGTAACAATATTGAAATGACTTTGAAGGAGAAGCGGACCTCGCAGTCCGACTTCTAGAAAACAAGTGATAGCCAAAATGAAGGAAATTAGTAAGGGCGGTGAGATAAAAATAGGAGAGCCAATGAAACTGTTAGTTAAATATAAATATACCCGTTTGACCACTTTCATACATAACCTCATACACTCATTTACAAAAACATGAGAATCACATGGACAAACAAGTGACAATAACAAACAGAACAGTTGGGGTGGCGTTATAGTTGAAATTGGCCTATTATACACACTCCCCCTCTTAGCTGAAAATGTCTCCGACATTCCTAAATGAAAAAGAGGAGTGTTAACATAAAGATAAAAGTTGATGAACCTGGTGTAGCCTGAAAATTCATAAAAAGGGCTTCACACTGAAAAATAATCTATCAATGTTAAACATAATAATATTTCTAAAAGATGAACATCTAATATGACATGAAAGTGAAATCACGTCAAGTGAAAAATATATGAAAACAATAATGAGAAAATCATTCCTCACTGAAAAAGATGTATAGGTGAAAATTATTTTGCAACAATAAACACATACAAAACATATTAAATGCTAATGATCCCATCGTAGGGTTGTCAGGCCTACGATCAGCACCACTGCCCAGTATCTGCCAAGAAATACATATATATGTGAAAACCATATGTAACTTAGCACAAAGCAAGAAAGACAAAAGCAGTATAAAAACAAAATAAACAGAATAGCAGCAATGACATATCAATGGCTCCAGCACTGCAACAAAATAAAAACATACCACTGTGTTCAGAATTAGAACAGTAGACAACACTAAATACATATGACTACGTCTTCCGCTATCGGTGAAAATATCCACTCTCCGTACCGCTCTGGAGGACGCCTGGTACGCCTCGGCCTGGGAGTAGGCACCGGCGGGGTCACTGATATAGAAGAGGGGACAAGAGAGGGGGCATTGGGACTATTTAGTGAGTTTATGGGGGATTGAATGGAGCGACGTGATGGAAAAGAAGCAGAAGCTGCGGTGTTGCCATAACTGACGCTTGTGGGTGGTTCAGGAGCGGGTAGATGGCCTCTTCGTTGTGGAATGATGTAGACGGAAGTCTCAGATGCATATTCAGATGATGGGGACGGTGGAGGACGGGATGTTCTAGTCCGCTTCTTGGGGACAGGAGTGACGGTGACGTCTTCCGGTTCCGGAATGGAGATAAACGGCAACAACATGTTTCGATGTAGGGTACGTATGGGACCTTTTCCGGTTTCCAACTGGACCTTGAAGACCGGCTGATCTGGAAAGGGGATAACAATTATGGAGTATGGATCCTTCTCCCATTTGTCTGCCAACTTCTGGCGACCTTGCAAATTGACTTTCCGGACAAGAACTACATCACCGACAGAAAGTTTATTCTCCCGAACTCGCTTGTCATACTGGACCTTGTTCTGATTGGCACGTTTCTTCGCCGCTTCACCAGCAACACGGTAGGCGTATTGGAGACGCTCTTGGAGGCGAGAAACATATGACGCATGGGACTTGGCACCTTCATTGCCAGGAGAAGTACCTAGAAAAGCATCGACAGAAAGACGGGGATGCCACCCAAACATGAGAAAGTGAGGGGAATAGCCCGTAGAACTGGATTTGGTGGCGTTGTATGCCTGAACCAAAGCGGGAACAAACTCCTTCCAATTACCCTTATGATCATCGCTCAGTGTCCCTAGCATCCGCATGAGCGTGCGGTTAAAGCGTTCCGCAGATGGATTACCAATGGGATGAAAGGGAGTAGTACGGGTCTTCCGGACACCTGCGATGCGACACAGCTCTTTGATGACCCGGCTCTCGAAATTGCGACCTTGATCTGAATGTAGCTGTTCGGGAAAAGAGTAATGGACAATGAATTGCTCGTAAAGAGCCCGCGCAGTGGTGACAGCTTTCTGGTTCTTGCAGGGAATAGCTTTGGCATACCGAGTAAAGTGATCGGTAATGACCAGAACATCTTCATATCCACCTTTCGACCTATCCAGCTTTAGAAAGTCAATACAGACAAGCAGCATCGGTCTCGAGGTTTCAATGGGAACAAGGTTAGCCCTCGGAACAAATGGGGTCTTACGACAAACACATGCACGACAGGAAGAAATACGACGGTCGAAATCAGACTCCATGCCAGGCCAGTAGAAACGCTGACGAGCGAGCCAAAGAGATTTCTCCTTGCCAGGATGACCAACGTCATCGTGAACACCACGAAAAGCTAAAGTTCTGTGAAAAGAAGGAATGACAAGCTGCTGGACTTCATCACCATCCAAAGAGGCGGTTCTAAATAAGACACCATTATCTAGTGAAAGACGCGACAAGTCACGAAGTAGGGATTTGACATCTTTCGACGTCTCCTCCCCCCTCGGACGAGAACCGGAACGTATGATGGAAATGACCTTGGAAATGTCAGGGTCGTTGGACTGTTCTGTCTTCCAATCTACAGGATTGATTGCTGGAACAGGAGGAACAACATCTTCACTGGCCAGGTGAGGAGCCGTTACACCAGACAAACATTCAACCGGAGAAACTGAAACAGAAACGCCAAGACAAACAGCTTTGATCTCTTCTGAGAACAGATGGGGCTTAATCCGTCACAATCTGAATTAAGTTTGCCTGACTTATATACGATATCAAAATCATATGCAGACAAAGCTGCAACCCAACGATGACCTGTAGCGTCTAACTTTGCAGATGACAATATGTAGGTCAAGGGGTTGTTGTCAGTCGTGACTTCAAATTGTTTCCGTACAAATAGTGTGAAACTTGTCGGTCACTGCCCACTTGAGCGCGAGGAATTCTAATTTGTGGGCGGGATAATTACGCTCACTACGACGAAGACCTCGGCTCGCGTAGGCAATGACCCTCTCGGTGCGATCTTCTTGCTCTTGGAGTAGCACTGCTCCTAAACCAGACCCACTTGCGTCAGAATGGACTTTAAAGGGTTTCGAGAAATCAGCAAAAGCAAGAACAGGAGGAGAAGAGAGTTTCTCCTTAAGAAGATCAAAAGAAGACTGCTGGGCGTCACACCAGACCCATACAACAGGTTTTTTACGTTTTGATTTGGATTTAGATTTTGAGTGGATATGACCATGACCTTCAAGAAGTGAGTTTAAGGGTTAGGCTATGTTTGAATAGTCTTTGATAAAACGGCGGTAAAAACCAGCTGTTCCTAAAAAGGTACGAAGTTGTGAGATATTCTCTGGAACAGGCCAATCAGTAATGGCAGAAGTCTTCTCGGGATCAGTAGCAATGTCTTGTTGGGAAATGATGTGACCTAGATAGGAGACGGATGATTTGTAAAGCTCACACTTAGAACCTTTTAGCTTCAGGCCATGAAAAGAAAGCCGTTGAAAAACATTCTCCAACCTGGTCAAATGCTCCTCGAAAGTCTCGGAAAAGATCAAAATGTCGTCTACAAAAACTAGACATTCCCGGAGAAGTAAATCGCCCATAGCTCTCTCCATCACACGCTGAAAACTAGCACCCGAGTTAACTAAACCGAAAGCCATGCGATTGCATTCGTAAAAGCCGAGGTTTCCAACGGAGAAAGCCGTAAACTGCTTCGAATCCTCTTCCATCTCCACTTGCCAGTATCCGGACCGAAGATCAAGTTTAGAAAAAGAACTTAGAACCGACAAGTAGATCCACCGTATCATCAAATCTAGGAAGCATATATGCGTCTTTCCTAGTACGGGAATTAAGCATGCGGAAGTCAATGCAGAATCGAAGGGAACCATCTTTCTTACGGACAAGCACAACACTGGAAGAAAAAGGACTTTGGCTTTCACGAATAGCACCACACTCCAACATATCTCTGAGATGTTGCCGGACCTCTTCATACATCCCTGGAGGGATCTTTCGGTAAGGCTGCTTAAATGGCGTGTCGTCTGAAAGGACAATCTTATGACGGGTGATGTTGGTGCAGCCAATGTCTACAGGACCAGTTGAAAAAATGTTTTTCCAGTTCCCAAGAACCTGGCGAACACGAAGGAGCTGATCTGATGACAAGTTCTCCGTATCAATAAAATCATCAACAGAACTGTCAGAAGGTTTAGATGAAGGAGAAGGAGAGGAAGATGAGAGATTATCTAAGACATTCACTTCATTGACAATACAAATATCAGACTTGGGCCGAATGAAAATGGGCCTAGCAGTCATGTTACACACACGAACTGTGATCTTGGCATACTTGCCTTGCTGAGAAATAGAAACCACCTGAGGGCGAGGTATGATGAAATTGCACCCGAATTCTCTGTCACAACCTTCTGTGCCTTGTCTAAGCCTATAGCAATATCATTGATGGTCACAGTCTCATATGGAGCTATCTCAATGCTGTGTTCATTTGTAGACTTTACAGGAATGGGATTGCAGACAAGTGTGTTAAAAACAAATTGCCAAACTTCTGGCACAGTGTTTGCGGAGGCGGCCGCCACCGACTTACAACACCGAATGATGTTTGTTCCTAAAATAATAGGACAATGTTGATTGCTCTGTGTATCAGGAACAACAAGAACAGGAACTGGTAGTTCAATGTTGAATTCTGGAATAACAACAGATACTTCAATGTAACCAAGTATATCAAGTGAATGACCACTGGCAACAGAGACATTCAAATCAACACGAAAGTCATTTAAATTAAGCAGTGATGGCTTAACAGGTAAAGACTGGTAAAAAGAATTGAAAACTGTTGAGACCATGGATCCAGTATCCAGCAATCCTGTTGTATGAACTTTGTGAAAGATCACAGAACAAATGTTGGAATCTCCAACAACTCTATCAAATAAAGAGCTATGGTGGCCTTTGGGGGCACCACCTCTGGTTGGCCAGTTGCAGAGGCAGTTAGTAGTTTGGGTGGTTCGCACTCTGGTTAACACCCTGTTGTTGTTGTCTCCCGTTTCCATGTCCACGCCATTGTCGTCTGTTGCCACGAGCCGGCTGGTTCTGTGACGAAGTATTGGACTGAAAGGGCGGGGATTAAAATGAGGGTGGGGGCGTACTGAAAAGTGGGTGCGGGTAAGAGACCTCTGTTGTGGATGACACAGATAAACTGTCAAGTCGTTGCAAGAGAATGTTGAACTTCTTGTCGACGCTAGACTGGAGGCTGCTGATCTTAGAGGTGATACGGTGCTCTAAATCAACCATCTGTTGTTGAGTATTAGGAGAGTGAGAAGTAGAAATATGCTGAAGATTGGACTGGGGTTTGGACTTGGGATTAAGAGGTATTATCTCCCTTTCCACTTGCCGAACATCCCGTAGAAAATTATCATAACCTGTGGAAGCATCCAACTTATGACGAGTACTTCTCTTGAGAGACTCAGAATATAGACCTGACCAAAGCCGTTCACATAGATGTTCATTGCGCCCAGAACTAGGGACATGACCACCTGCAAAAGCTAATTCTAGTATTGCTTCAATGCGACAACCAAAAGCGGTAACAGACTCCTCTGGCTTCTGCGTAGCATTAAAAAACTCACGCATAGACACACCCTGTCTAGCTGGATCCGCAAAATTGACCTCAAGTTTCTTGAAAATATCATCAGCATTGGCATTATGACCAAGTGATATGACAAGGCGTCTGGCAGTGCCACGAAGAGAAGCTCTGATGGCTTGCATTACTTGGGAATCTGGCAAAGACGAATCACGTCGGAGACACCGGACTTCATGCTGCCATTCATAGTAGCTGATCTCATTCTTTGGGATGGGATCATCACCAGAGAAGAGAGGGATCTTTGGTGTTCGAGCAGTACCAGCAACAGCAGGGGGGTATGTGAACAGAGAAGGGGTAGAAGCTGCAGTGACATTCTGAAAGAAAGGGGTGGATGGGGGCTTATGGTCAGTTAAAGTTGAAAAAAAAATGTCTTAGGCTTAGCACCTGTGTCAATCTTGGGTGAAAATGTGTACTTCTTAGATAAAATTTCCAACATGGCCTCTTCCGTCATCTGATGAGAATGTTCTTCACCACCAGTAACCTGCATTTCTGGATCTGGATCATCAAGATCAGACATGGTGGACAACAACAACAACCACAAATTGAATTTACTAAGAATTGATTAAAATGAACTAAGTTGAATTAATAAAATAATTGATTTAATTAAATTAATTGATGTGACTAAGTTATATGTGTGTAAATTAATACCTGAAATAAATCAAACAACTTTTATCAAATGTGTTTAAATTGAATTGAATTTTATTTAATTTATTTGAATTAATTTGTGAATTAATCGGGATTTAATATTACAAAGTGATTTACAATGTGATAAATTGTAACCTGAAAATTAAAGTTTTTTTTTATTTTTGAATTGGGAGGGCAAAACTATTTTATCAATTACATGAACACAAGTAAATGAACAACAGCATACACAGTACACATGTACACAGTATATGACTACTGCAAAAGTTGTCTCTGGAGCTAAATAATTGAAAATGTGTTATGACATCGGAAACTGTCAAATCTACATGTATATATCACTGACTGATATATGGCTCAGTGAAAATGCTGATAATGGATAAAACTATGTTATAGTACAAATAAACACGGGAACATAACAGGACATGTACACACAAACATATATGTCTCAATCACACACACAACTCTCTCTCTCTGGCACCTGGAAATATGAGTTAATATATACTGATAAGTGCAATTTTTATGTGCAAAATGACATGCAAAAGGAAAATGCTAGAAAAGGGATATATGCGAAATCAATGAACTTATATGTGAAAAATTAACCAGAACTAATATAGCACTATAACTAAGAAAATAACAATTCTCAGCTATATAATGTTGCTAACTATGATAATGGCACTTTTATAAGTCTAAATATATGTGTACATGTATCTAAATGTCATGAAAATGCAACCAATGTGAAAATGTCAAATAAACACTAAATAACCACAGCAAAAATATAGCACTATGAAATAACTAAATAAACTCAATATCAAGAAGCATGTAAATGGCACAGAAAGTAACCTTATATATACTTGATATTCACTATTTTCAAGAAATGTCCAATATGTTTGTGTAAAAATGTAAACAAACACAATATTTTAGAAAATATGGATAGATGGACACAAATTGGCACTTAAATTATGGTAAAAATAGTAACTGGTGTGAACCACAATAAATTATTGAGAAAATGAAGATAACTGATATTCCTATGAAACTATTTCCAAATTACACAGTCGCGAAAATGTATGTCAATGATATAAAATGGCAATAACTTGCAAAATATACTATGTCAACGAAAATTTACAATATGCTTGGTCAAAACGCTATGAAATGGAATGAAACAAAACCAAAAATCTACTTGCTTAATGAAAAATTTACCTTAAACTGATATAAAACACGTAAATGTCACTGAAGATGTTAAACAGCAGCGCGTTCAGTAAAGATGTTTGCGGCGAACGTTCGCTGTTTGGTTTTTCCGCTTAACGTGTATGCGCTGCGTTGCAACAGGGATACAAAACAAAACGTTTGCGAGCGTTTTGTAAACGCTCGCCTGACTGAACGCACTGCAGCTGTTAAAGACCTAGATTAAAACGAAACTGAAAGTAGTTGACAAAAATATAGCAAAATTTACCAAAAATGAAACAAATAATGTGGTACTAACTACTTACGTGGTTCACTCCAAAAATCCAATATTTATATCAATTACTTGTAAATAAAAAGTTTTACTAAGATTAAAGAAAAATAAGTTTCACATTAATAACAATAAGTTTAAATATATTATTAAACAGGGAACAACATTATCGATTTCTAGGTGTGGACGCCAACTCGGAAATTTTCAGTTACCCATTACCAGTAGAATCATGGGTATCCATTCAGTAAGCTTAAATTAACAAGTCAACACAACTGGCAGTTCTGGGTATAGGAATATATTATACCCTGCAAAATCAAGTGTATGTTAACATTAATTTATACAATCATGTCAACAACAAAAATATCAAAGAATGTAATTCATCACAGCTGTCACTGGAGATCACAGAGATATACAGAAAGTCAAATACTTGTCACAGCAGGGAGCTACTTATCACAGCAGGGACGCAAGAAGCCATCATATCACCGCAATACTTCCGCATGAAAGGAGTATTTAAGGTGAGTCTAATGACCGCATTTGTCACACTCCCCCTAATTCACAAGTTCAAGGTTCATAGGCTCTGGTGTGAACTTCCCGCAGACACAGCATATGTCCTCCTCTGCAATTTCATCTGAAAATTCACTGTTGGCGTCACTTGTAGCCAGCAAGTTACTTACCCCAGATGGTCCAGGCACTGGTGAAGGGTGTGCGTTCTTCGTGACTGCCTTCTTGGTGACTGCAATCTTCGCTTTTTTGGCATTGTCATTCGGACTCATCAGCTCCTTCTTTGATGGTGATGTCGTGTCATCCATGATGGTTCGATTACCTTTTCTCGCCTTTTTATTGTCTTTACTACTTTCCTGCTATCAAGGAAGGACTCTGGTTGGACATCTTTACTGCTTTGCTTGGACTGCTCTTGGTCACGAGAGTGGTCAATGGCGTTAAATGGTCGGGGGGGGGGGGGGGGTTGACAACACATATCGGACTCCTCATTCGTGGAAATATACCAGTCTTCCGGAAAGCACTCATCAGGATTTTTTCCACACACACTCCCTTGTTGTAGGCCTTGCTTGATATCAACAATGCTTTATTGGTTTATCTGCATCCCTCGATTTCTTTGAATGTAAGTCCGACATTCGCTGTGGTAGATGATCTTGAGAGGTCCAAAACAACCAACATCTAGGGGTTGTGTTACATGCGAAGTGTGTGGTAGAAGATCAAAGAATACTACGTTTTTTTGTTTCTCCCCATTTAGATAAATTCAGGTTGATATGCGATTTCTGTCCATCAAACATAATCATCATAGGGTGTTCCTTGGTTGTCACATGCTTCATGAAGTGTTGCTCTGAGTACTCCATGCATACAAGTGAGTTTGACCAGCCGGACTCTGTCATGGTACCGACTGATCAAGGACTAGCATCAGTCAACAGGTCCTGGTTCCGTCTCATTCCTGGGAATACATAGAATGGAGGAAGTCTGCTGTCTGCCGCACTTCCACATACTATAATGGCCACGTCTTCCCCCTGTTTAATGTAATGGCCTGCGATGTCATGCCTTTTACAAACACAGCATGGGGAATGGCGGGAAATAAGTACTGTCAAGGATCAATCCAGTTTCAACTATGTTCCAGATTAACTCAGGATGATTCTCAGATCATGTCATCACCTAATCCAGCTCTCTAAAGTACAGTTTATTCATTGTTTCCTCTGATGTGCACTTGGCTCTTAGTACTGACATCTTTTGTGGCTTGCATAAAGGTATACATCGTATGTATCAGGGTTTCTCCGCTTGAATCCAGTAGACCATGAAAATGCAAACAGCGGGTCACTCTGCTTCTTTTAACGAAGTGCAATTGTCCAGTCGGTTTCGAGTTAAGCAGCTCTGACCGGGTATAACCGTAGCCTATGTTCGCCATAGAGCTGATGTGGTCTACTAACTGCCTTGTCTTCCTTTGCGATTTGTGGGTTGGTGACCACGACTTGGTAGCTTTTCCTTATCATCTGTCATTGTCACTGGCTGCAACCCAAGATTTCTGTCATGCAGAGTTGACTCAGGAAGCCCAAACAGTATGGCTGCCTTGTTCACATACATCCCTGACTAAACAACATCCTTGTATCTTAGTTATGAATCTAGTATCATACAACCTCTTCTTCTTTCCAGCCTTGCCAATGGTGGGTAACTGAAATGGCACACAAAAAGTATTTACAAAATTGTTTCAAAATTGAATTCAATATAGGTCTCTGATTTTAATAGAGAAAATTCAGAAGTTTAGTTGAACATCACTGTTGCCAAACAGCGCGTGCGCTGAGGTGTGTTATGACGTCATCAACAGCTCATTTTTTTTGTGAATAATTCAAGATTTATTCATTGAATGTAAAATTTATGAATTGAAAAAAAAAATGAAAATATATTTCCGATATATTTTGATGTTATTTATAAATCGTGTAACTTACCCGTAGGAACGACATATTTCTTGAAAGTTTCACGTTGGCCTAGTACAGTACTGCGAGATATTGTACAAACAAAGAACACCGGATGAACGATTATGATTTGGCAGAGTACCAGTAGATTCGAACATATAATTTACAAAAACTAAACATTTATAAACTTGTTTACCTTGTCCTAATATTCCATATTTCATTTGTTGATTCATCGATACGTATTTATTGATATTATAATTTTAAGTTCTTAGCACAGACGACATTTTCATACAAAACTATACCCTATTGTTCTGTTAACTGTATTTGGTAAAGTTCGTTGCACAAGCCACGCCCGCTATACACAAATATTATGATAGATCTATGTCATACGGCTTTCATATTTGATACATTTTATCATATTTATATATTATTGATCGTTATAAATATATACATCAGAACACGGACATGCCAAGACTTTTCTTGACAATGTACTAGATCTCACTGACATTGACTCCAGAAATTCAGTAGTAAACTTGAGATAATATAACATGGCATATGCATATATTAATGGTTGAAGGGCAATGTCTGCCAGTTTTCACATGATGTTCAAGATCTTCTTATTAGAAAAGAGTTTGCCGGAAATATTACTTGTAGTTACACAAACTAGGAATCAATGCTTGTAAATTATTACATTTTGTGACGTTATATAAAGCTCAAGCCAAATTTGATTGCCCTCTTTGACCAAATTAAGTGGTAATTAGTTAAAAGGGTGAGCCATGTATGTAACACTATCCATAAATACAACTGTCGCTAATAAGAAAATAAGCAGTAGACACCAAGAAATATGCCTGTTTTGTTTATTCGAGTTATCAATGTCTGAAGGCGCCTATTGTCTGCATTATGGCTTGACCACGCCGTGACGCCATCAAAATCTTAATGCAGTAAGTGACATGAGATAGAAGTCACTGCAATTCGCAGTCAGACATCAGAAGACTTGAAGAAATAGAATGACATACAAAATAATTGGGTGCAATACCCTAGCTCTTTACTAAGATACCTCTTGGTTCTTTCACGGACTCAGTGTAAAGCACCGATACACTGGATACACCTTACCTGGGTTAAACTAGTACTGAGTACATAAGTATGCCTCTCAATAGTCACGGAAGCTACTGGTTCCAAATGTTCACATCTTTCTTTTTGACCCGGCCAGCTTTTGAGCCCCCGACATTCTGCACCTGAAGTGACCGCTCTACCACTGAACTATCGGGGCTCTATCAGAGGGCATGGGGGCTGAGCTTGTTTACCCTCGCCATCGGGTAATACCCATTCGGCGAGGGCATGTGTGAAGTGAGCCCCCTAATGACAATAACCCTTGGCTTGGTTGTTTAATGACCCGGTTGCGATGGCTGCTTTGGCACTAAGTATATATGTGTAGCTGTATGTTGTCCCGGGTTACTTATTATAAATTATAATACAACTGCTTTAAAACATTTGAAACACATGTCCGTGAACTTTTATCTAACAATACGGAACAAAATCGAAATGTTTACTTCTAAAAAACTATGAGTTAATGGTTGGAAGTAACAATCTGAGATCAAAATGTACATTAAAATCACCTTACAGACGCTTAACAAAAGGAGGAAAAGATGCCGCTTGTCAAAAACACATTCATTGAATTTTCTTTAAATAAAAAGCACAGATCAAGGTTAAAATTTCTCTTGGACAGACGCTGCTTTCGGAGCAGATCTATCTTTTCTCGCTGCTTTGAGGATTAAAGCTTCGAGTAGAGGTCTCTGAGTGTTAAGAATATGTGTAACATTTGACCTAGTTACATACTTGTCTGTTTTTGTATTTTTGTTTAATAATTTGTGATGGTTAACAAATGATAAACAACCAACCGTAATGGCGAAATATATTGTCCCATCATTAAAGGGACAAGACACCGGATGATACAATTGCAAAAAAAGAGAAAAATGTCAAAAACTTACATAAAATTGATTATCGATGTGTCAAAAGGCATTGAATCTTAGTGACCGATGTATACAAATGCCTACGACACATGTAACTGGCGCAGTTTTTACAGGGTTTGTCTATCATGTAAATTTGAAAATAAAGTTGTTATATGTACATGTATCTGTACCAACTCAACTCAACTCAATATCGGACTTTAGGGACTTCTCGCCTATGAGTGACAACGAATTTCCGTGTGTGTGCCTACTGCAGATATCAGACTTGAAGAACTTCTGGTCTATTAGTGGCAATGAATCTCCGTGTGTGTGCCAACTGCAGATATCAGACTTGAAGGACTTCTGGTCTATTAGTGGCAATGAATATCTGTGTGTGTGACAACTGCAAATATCAGACTTTAAGGACTTTTCGTCTATTGTAGGCAATTGAATCTCCGAGTGCCAAATGCAGAAATCAGACATAAGAACTTTTCGCCTACAACGGATCCCCGTGTGCCAACTGCAAATATCGGAGTTCATTGACTTCTCGCCTGTAAGTGTCAACGAATCTCCGTGTGTCAACTGCAGATATCAGACTTCACAGTTTATATCTAAGTACCAATCACCTTATTTTTACATACTAAATATACAAACTAAAAACTGGGAAACCATTGTGCGTTTTTCTTAAACAGGTACACTTAGCGGAGACAGCGACACGACACATTATTCTGTCAAGCATGTAAAGTAGAGTATTATCGGCACTATACTAGATCGTGTGAAGAATTCTAGTCTTGTTTTGAGGAAATACTATATTTGCTGATTCTGGGTCCATCTCAGGTATCAAGTCCCTTTAAGACTCAAATGTTGCTGGTGATGAAGAGCTTTTCACAAGACACCATGCCAACAACATATATTAAATACCCAAGTAAACAACATGCTCAACACATATCAGTTTGTATTTTAATATAAAATGTTGCACTACCAATACATTTCTGTACAATCTTTCGACTAATGCAACATAATGCGGATTCTGGCATTACAATAAACGGTCACAGAACAGAATTTCTACATTTATATTACTGCTGAAAAAAATATTTACATCAAACCAACTATTGATTTAATAATTATATACTGGTGGCTGAACAATAATATGCCCAAATAATTCCATACAAGACCATATTTATGAATTGAAGGCTATATTCATAAAGCACCTTAAGTGATTACCTAACTTGAGTCAATTTAAAAAAAAAATATAGTCAAATTAAAAGAATTAAAGTGTTTTTAACATTAAAGTATTTTTTCGATAAGGTCAATGAAAATAATGCATTTTTGAAATTCTTTAATTTTTTTATTTCATATGACTAAAGAGATTAAGTTTAAGGAAATGACTTTATGAATATCACCCCAGGAGTGTTAACTTTGCTTATGAGTAACAGATACTTTACTATATGATATAAAAAAAAAAAATTGATAAAAAATGCAGAAAATGATATTATATTAAAATCATTATTTTGAGATAGGTTTTGTAATATTGATAAAAAAGCAAAAACGCGTAAATGTACACAATTGTTCTTGTTTCAAAGGTTTGGCACATGCAGCTTTTTATCTGACAATTTTATGGCAAAAAATGTCAACTGAAAAAAAAAACACACACAAAAATATACAATCAATGTACAAATGATAAAAATTCATGAAAATCAGTCAGATCTATTTGTATACTGCACATATATTACATTTATATGCATATTTATACAAATGAACGGAAATAGAACTTAATAAAAACATATCAAATTATATTTTATATCTATACGAAAATATCTTAATGTTTTGTTTAATATTGCTAACCCAGGTTCATCAAAAGTGCAATACTTTCATGAACATGAACAAAATCTAAGCTTATAAGAACAGCTTCTGTTTTTCACTTCAAATGAACACAATGAATTTATATTCAAATACAATACCTTAATTTAAACATTAGCAGCAATATTGCCAAAAGGAAGGAATCATGTGTTTAAGTTTTAATATGTAAACTTGGAATAGGTCTCAGATGTCTCAAGTGCCCTTAGCATAATAATGGGTTAATACAATTTTTCATGGCTAATAAATTTTGATTTAAAGATAAAATAATTCTCTCAGATTGTGAGAGGGTGAAAATGAAAATCATTCCCTAATAGTATCAAATAATTTTTTTTAAACCACATCTTTAAGTAAGCAGTAAGCAAGCACATTTCCAATGCTAAACACTAGTTTTGGAACACAGTTTTAGATTAATTTAATCAAAGGTGAATACATAGTACATAGTAAATTGTTAAATTCAATGTTTAAGTTCAAGTTTTTTAAGAACAATTGTGAGTATAAAATTTGTCATCAAAATGGTTAATATTAAAAAAAGTCTTTATAATTATTGAAAATATAAGATCATATTTATAACATCACAAAAGCCCAAGCTAGTTTTTGCAAGTTTACCATAAAAAACAGGTCATAATTACCGTATGGCATCGTAAAAGCCCAAGCTAGTTTTTGCAAGTTTACCATAAAAATATAAGATCATAATTATAACATGTAAAATCCAAAGATATTCTAGGCAAGTTTGCACTTTCATTAGTGTAATGTTAAAGGGTCTAACTCACAGATGAAATGTTGGAAGGTATTTTTTGTTTGTTTAAATTGATTCATTTGAACAGAATTCTGTAAATCCAAGCAAAAAATATTTTCTAATGGCCTAACTAAATAGCTTTTATTTTACAAAATTTGTTGCCATCGAAACAGCTTTAATTCTGTGTTTGATTTTCACTGCGTGATAATTTACAATATGACAGAGTCCCTTCAAAATACAAAAAAACATCAATTTGCATGATATAAAATATTTCCGAACTGCTCTTCAAATTCCTACTTCAAAAAGCACTCAATGTATAAAAAATGCCCCTACCAATAAGAAATTAAATTATATTTTAATAGTTAAGGTAAGCCGTCCATCATTTATACAAAAAAATGTTTTTTTGACTTTACAAGGGTCTACCTATGCCCTAAAATGGATGCATAATGGCTGAAAACAATTGCTACCGTCAAGTTTTATTTAAAAAGTTACAAAATATTAGGTTTGAATTTTTTTACAGTTTTCACCAAGAGCTTTTTTATATAGGCATTACACTATTTAAGAAACAAATTAATAAAATTGCAATATAATCATAGTAAAATAAATATATATTATAGTTTCATTACCTCCCTTTAATATATTGAATCATATAGCAGTAACAGTAGCATAATTATTGTGTTAATCAAAAGTTTCATCCATCCAAAAATAATATAATGATTGATAAATATATACTAAAGATATAATTGATAATTGATCTCGTTGTCAATATCTTAAATGCACTAAAACATCTTTGCACCCTAATGATGGATTGTAAACCTTAACGAATAAATTTTCAATATAACAGAGTGTTTACTTTCAGCAGCGAGAGAATCAAAGGCCACAGATCAATAAAACAGCTTCAGTCATTAAAAGCCAATATTCAAAGTGCAAATTTATTTATAAAAACTTGATTCAACCATATGAAACATTTATGGCAAAACAAAAACAATTAAGGAAAATATTATTCAAACTAATATTTTGCATCTCTGTAATTATTCATCAGGGATTAATTCTGTACACAACATTAAGTTTATAACTCTTGATGTTTCAGCCAAAAGGCCTTAATCACAATATTTCCACTATAATGTCATTCGGTGTATTATATCTGCAATGTAAAGAGAAGACTGTAGTGAGAATATCTTACTTTTCCGATCAAGGCCTTCAGGTCAAAACTTCATACTGCAGTGTCAAGTTTAATAGTTTCAAGACTGCTTGTGATGAAAGCCAGTGACAGTTTTTGACCGCTATTGTGTCTCTTTCCTGGATTAAAACTAGAAGTAACACTGGCGTCCATTAAAAGTCTGCTCAAAACCACTTGGGTTAGAGGTAGACACTTTACCACTAGAACGAACTCACCAATTGTTAATAATTTTTTTGTTAATAACGTCTGAAATAAATAATTTTTGTTCTAACTTTTTTTTCATGAGAAAATTTTAATTAAAATTAAAAAACAAAACAAGAACTATCAAAAAAGTCCTAAAAGGTGCGTAATGACATGTACAATGTTGTTGTTTTTCAAACGTGCCTGTTAAACAAAATAGCAAATTTTCTTGGCCTTCTGTGTGATATGAATGATGGTGATTAATGTCTGAATGACGGCTTTGAAAGTCAGAAACTCATATATACATGTATCATCAACATGATATTTGTTTTCATAAATTCGACTTGAATTCGGCTTGAATGAATATCAGCAAAGGTGTATAAAGAATTGAAATGGCAATCGAGTAAGTGTAAAAGCTTACTTTAAGACAAAACAAGAACATTCACAACACTACTGTTATTAAAAATAACATGTAACATAACATGTAAAAGGTTAACAGTTCACTTTTGTAGATCAATGAAAATTACCATAAACAAATGTATTGTAAAAATCTCAAATGAAAATGGTGTAAAAATGTGTGTTGTATATGTTAGAAATTAAAAATGGTCTTCTACGAACTTGTATTATTAAAACAGCAACATGCATACATAAAAGTTTCCACTGAACAATTACAAGTTTTGAACTTTTATCTGAACTTGGTGCTAATATCTAGAAACTATATTACTTCTCATATAAAAATCATATCTACGTAGTATTTACATATATTTGGCATTAATTAAATAATACATAAATGTTATACCACAAACACAAAGTTTATACACTGGTTTCCTTTTTATTCTTTTTTGCCCTTTTCTCTTTCTTTAGCACCCAAATATTATCCAGACTGTCATCATCGTCCGAGCTCGACGTTGTGCTGTCCTCGCACATACGAGCGTGTTCCTGCTGAACAAGCTGATTATAACTCCGCGAAGATCGCGGCACCCAGAACGCTTTACTTTTAGGGTCAATGTGTTCGGTCACAGCCATGTTATTGAGTTTTTGTAGCACTCGTTCTGTATAATTGTGATTAACATAAGCATACGGCACAGACTGACTAGGGCTCTTAGGCTCTTTAAATTGTTCATCCCAATCCAAAGATCGCTGTTTTTTCAGGCCATGTTTGGAGTGTTTATGGGTATCGCGTGACCGAACCATTTTTTGTGACTGAGAGGCTGGTTCAGAATTATGATCGGAGTCATTATATCGAGCCGGAGGCTTCTTATTATTATAGTGAACCTGACTGTCTGAATCTGGGAAGGTCTTATGACTACCGTTATTATCACTGTCCGATACCGGAGAAATTGGAGGCTTGTGTGTCACATGGTTGTGGTTAGTAACGCCGTTCCCGGCAGAATTAACATGTAGATGATTGGCGTTCACTGGTTTAGGGCTATACGGACTGTTCATAGCACTACCCTGAGGTATTCTTTGTTCAACCTGCTGCAAAAAGTTATTTTCCATTTGTTTCCTTTGACGATTGCTGTTATCGGAGCCATAGCCCCCTGAGTTTGTTCTGTTGCGATGGGAGTTATGTGACTGGGTAGGCGATCCAACAGCCCTCTCATCAATAGGTCCATACTGCTTGTAGAAAGCCCCGTCTGGCGGGCTGGTGTATCCAGCCATGTATTGCGGGTCACCAGGATGGGGCGATCTCACACGCTCATGACTGTACGAACTACTGACCTGACTTGATCCATCAAAGTCACCTAGTCTTGCCACAGAGCTGGGCACCGAAACCGTATTATCTGGCATCTCTCGCTCTGGACTTGAAGGCAATGAAAGCTTACCCTGCTTGGGTAATGTGTTGTTTCGAGGTGGCACCACCGCAAATGCACTACCCTGTACTCGTTTTCCTAGCGATGAAGAACTGTTGCTTCGAGCATGGTAAACATTAGCAGGAATACTCCCATTCTGCATAGCACTAGGACTACCGACTCTGTTTTCTTGACCATGCAGGTTGACCATGTGACTAAACGGGGGTGCACTAGGGGTGCTTGTTGTCATGGCAGCAGTATAACTGGGAGGCGACTGGGGCTGAACAGGGGATATAGCACTAGTATTGTCTGACTCACACCCTGCAGGGCGGTGAATCTGTAGATCGAGGTTCAGTTTCTTTGGCTTATTAATTGTGTTGCCATCACTGCTGTAACCTAGACTCTGTCCTCTTGGCTGCTCAGAGCCAGAAAATTCACTCTCCGATGCATGAATATTCAAACTTTTAGTCATTTCTTTTGTAAGCAATTTTGAATTATGCTTATTTTTCTTGTCCCAAAACTTTTTTGCCACACCATTTTGTTTGGGATTATAAAAACTGGCAGCAGCTTCATTTAAACTATTATTTGCAGAACTATTGACATCTGAGGTTGGTTTCGATGGGACTAGAACAATTGAAGACATTTCATCGTCACTCTTTTTCACATGATTAACATGGTTCGTCACAACAACAGAATTTATTTTTGATATTTCAGAGCCACTCCCAGTATTTACATGGCCATTCGCCTGTGGCTCACATGCTTCCATAACTGGATTTGCATTGTAAACATGGTGTTGCTCACACAGGAAGAAACGCTTCCAACTTGACAGCGAATCTTTTCGAGTTAAGCAGAAGAAAATCAGCATAAATAATCCAAGGATTGCACAAAACACCCCATAAAGGTAGCTAAAAATAATATCCTGATAAGGCATAAAAGTAAATGGCTTAGCAACAGTTATAGCACCAAACAGCCATGTAAACACAAATAAAATTAGACACAACGCTAAGGCACGCAACTGCGTGACAGGCCGACGCTCGGAATCCATAACGCTTGAAACAGACGATTTAGTACTCATATCGGACCTCAACGAGGCCGTCTCGATCCTATCATGGTTATGAGTCATTTCTATATCATTGCTCTGTAGTTCCTGGGTCTCCTCCATATTCACGAGCGGGCCTGTGGAGCTGCGTATGATGCACGCTATACGCAGATAGAAAATCACGTTCAAGAGAAGTAAGAACACAACCGGCCCAAAGAACGCTCCCAGACTTGGCTGCCAGTCAAGGAAACAGCTGAAACAATTTACCACCATTTATTAAATACAAATGAATGTGAAATAAGTCAGAAATGTGTGTTTATATCTTTTCCAATTTGTGCTATTAAAACAACTATAAAATATGTTAAAAAATTCATTATACTGCATGTTTAACTTATCTAAAAAAAAGTAATACCAAAAAATTAATATACAAACTGAGGAATCAAGGCTATTAGACTTATACTATAATTATTCTTAACATTTTGTTAAAAAAGAACAAATGCTCATGCTTAAAATCGTCCTTTCACTAACTGAAACACATCCATCATATGACCAAAATAGATCAGAATCCATCTCAGAATGTGCTCATACAATGTAAGGGAAGCCAAGCAAAAAGAACAACAACTCACTACTCTGGTTCTGTGTAGAAATCAAAGCTGATGGCTGCGGTGATCCCACAGATGATAGTTGGCACGCCCCAGGCCAGAAGATAGAACCGGATAATTGGTTTTGGGGGTAGGGGCATCGGGAGGTCTATAGGTGGTGGGGGTGGTTTCTCTGTCTTACGAAACTTCTTCAGCATGTTGCTGAAATAAAAATGTGTCAATCTGTGTTTGGATTTATTTTTTTTAAATCAACATATAGTCGTTCAAATTCAATGCTTTGTTAGTGGGAGCCAGTGTGATAAAAATAAAAATACAATTTTTCCATTTCATTTTAAAAACAAGGTTGGGCATATGACAGGCCATTTTTCCCTATGTAACTGATATCTGCCTTCTAAGTGCAATTTTATGGAAATACTCTACAAAGTACTTTTATTTAAATGTGTCAGTCTTTCGGAACTTGTCAGAGGCATATTATTATAATAATTTGCTAAAGGCCAATGCAGATAACAGTGTCACTCCACTGTACACCCATTGGTTACCCCAATGATCACATTTAATATTTATATCCACTCACCTTGCAGTAACAGTAAACCAGAACAGCACCACCAGGGAGAGATAATGAAGAACAATGCCGACAACTTGGCATGCCCTCAAATGGTCCGTCCGCTGTACCCCCATTGTGAAACCAATGATCAGCAATAACAGGGACAGGCAGATGTTAATCACCGAGTGCTTCATCTTACGAGGCACACTTAAAAACCTATGGAAGAAAATCAAGTACATTAATATAGTTTTGTTTTTTTGTGGGTTTTTTTATGGAGGGGGCGGGCTACTTTTTTATGAATTACAGGGGCATCTTAGCAATAAGTATACAACAAAATATCGTATTTCATTAATTGTATCATCACAAATTTCAATTGAATACTAAACAAGTATAAGAAATAGAATTCAAATTAAGACTTGAAAGTTTTAATAAGCCTAGAGTAATATTTCTAAGTAAACTATTTACTTCAAAATATATATCATTACAACCAAGAATAAAGGATTAAAAAAATTAGACAAACAATACAGTCATTAATAAGATGGCCCCTTAAGCATTTTCCTTAAGTTTTTATGGCACATATTGGGTGTGTGTTTAGTTGCTTATAGTCCTAGATTTAAAAGGTAGCTTGATATGTAACCGGTACTGTTTAACTAGAGTAATAAACATGCATACCTGAAGCACGAGACGTAGGTGATGAAGACTGCCATAAGACAGAGGAGGCACACACAGCTGCCGATGTACACCGCGATCGCCATCATCTGGAACATGCTGGCAGCCACCAGACTCTCGTCCTGAATTACAAACAGATATGGCGATATAAATGTGTCAGAGAGAAGACACATACACAAGGCAGTTTCCATCAATTGGAACGTGCTTGCCACAACTGGGCTTCGTCTCTACAAGAGAGACTAGTACAGTGTATGGATACATCAACAGAAGCCTAAATCAGGAGTCATATACAAACAACTGCAAATTGTATATCACAATGGCTATCATCTGGAACATACTTGCCCAAACTGGGTTTCCATCCTACAAGAGAAACCAATACAGTGTACAGGCACATAGGAGGCATATATACACACAACTGCCAATATTCACCACAATAGCCACAAGACTCTCATCCTAGAAGAGAGTCAAATATGATGCATAGACTTATATAGATCATAATGGGCACATGTCTTAAGAACAATAGATAGACATTGGAGACAGCCACACTAAAAGTGATCATCTTGAACCCACTCGCCGAAGCCAGGCCCTGACACCTTAGATAAAGGGACGCATCATCTATTCGCCAGAAAATGCTAAACGATGGCAGAATTATCACTTTTTTGTTTTTTGCTGATATACGGCTTGAGCTAGAAGCTTATAACAAGGTTAATTCTGTTAGTCTAAGAATACTTCTTTACAATAATGCATGATACAGTATTTTATTGCTGTTTATTACCTCCAGTATGGCAAAAGCGGTGAGATGGTCACAATGGACGGTAACAAGGGCTGGAGTCTTCTCTATGATGTCACAGCCATCGGTACGCCAGTCACCACTACCGCCTGTGGGAAACAAAAATCAGTTTGGTCACACTTGATTACACACTAAATTTGAGTTCATAAGTGACAGTATTAGTCAAATATGGTGAAGACTTTTACTATGATATAATTATATACAGAATTATTTTACGATCTCAAATTGGAATGGCCATCTATGGGTACATCTAGTACTTTGGCCATATTTATAAAGCTTCTAAGTTTACAATTTCAACTTAATGAAAGTTTTCTAATTTTTAAAAGTGAACATCTTAAATATCCTCTATTTTTAAACAAATTTCTTCATATGCCTTTTTGTTTGCATCTTTTTCCTGCTTAATTTTATTTAGTAGGTATAAAAGCATTGTAAGTTTTTATTGAAGTCAGAGTTAGTGGTCCTAATGCTATACATGTGTGCAATGTCTCTGGCAACATGTGTACCAAGTTTCATTTGAATATCTTGAAACAGTTAAGTTTTGGCCAAGGTAAAAAAATGCATCTGACAACATCAAAACAATGACAATACCTTGACCTTGAAAAAACAGATGAGCAAAAATGGTTGAACAATTAACAGTTTCAGGCCTAAACAGGTAGAAGGTCATACCCTCATGCAGTACTCCATCAAAATCCAGAAAATATAGGTGCGGTAAATCCACTAAAAACATGAATTTGGTGTTGTCTTAATCTTTAATTTAAAATGTTAGGGCTGTACAGCAAATGTGCATGTATCCCAATCACTATCTATGCCCCTTCAATATGATTCATTATTTTGCTTACCATTGGCAGAGTAGTCCCAATAGGCAGCTACAAGAGGTTTGTCAGTGACCTGGACCTCAAACACCAGCTCTATGGGGTCAGTCAAATTCACCACTGGCTCAGCTGGAATGACATAAATGAAAATGGTAAAAATTGGAACAGAAACTCCAACTGAATATTCAATTAGTTTGCATTATTGATTGAATATTCTGTTGATGCTGATGAGTGATTGATTGACTGATTGACTGAATACTGATTGATTGATTGATTGATTGATTGATTGATCGATCGATCGATCGATCGATCGATCGATCGATCGATCGATTGATTGATTGATGATGATGATGATGATGATGATCACGTTGATCACAATAATGATGATGATGATGATAATGAGACATAGACGATAATAATGATGATGATGATGTTGGCTTTCAAAACAAATGTAAAATGTAAATACAGTCAATAGATGTTTTGACTTGATTATGATGATCATCATGTGGATGTTTAAGACAAGTGGGAACTGTTAATGGAATTTATGAAGATGATGATCATGTAGGCGTGTATGAAAGAGTATGAACTGTAAATGCAGTCAATGAAAGTTCCAAATATAAATAACTAAAGGTGAGTTGTACTCCAAACTGGCAAAGCATCAGAAGAGCAGTTGAAATATATTCTCTTGATAACCCCATTAAAATATTTACCAACGAAAGCAGGTTAAAACAAACTAATAACACCTGGATGGTTCTGGCATACAGTCAAAATGGAGAAAACGTTTTAATTACCTGAGGCAGATAAACTGTCTTAACTGTAACCCAATGCAACTTTAAAAGCAATTTCCCATGCAGTCCTACTGTTACATTCGGATAAAATTACAGATTTGTTTCCAAAAGAATGGTAATATTCATTCATCCACTCATAATCTATCGTGTAGAGAAATTAATTAATTATATAATCAGGTATGATAACCTATTCTACATTGACATTTACCTTATTGTTACAAGTTAGGCCATGAAGGCCCTATACTGCTCACATGACTGTTACAGTTAAGTTTTGTATATGTGTTCACAAACAAATGGGTGAAAACATACAATAAACAGAATGCAACAGATATAGTTTTTTTTTATTACGTGCAATCACAATAGTCACTATGACCTTAGGGTCAGAGGCCAAATTCCACCACAAAACATGTTAGTGAAAATGGTCAACTTAGTGAAGCATTTCTTATTTTCACAAAAATAATTTTAAATACCCTTAGAGCTACTTTTTATTAAATGTATTCAAATATCTGAGGGGGGTCCGTATTTTTGAGGTTCTTGCTGATTTTTATGGGGTTTTTTTGTGTTCATGCTTATTTTCATGTGTTTTTCTTGTGTTCTTGCTTAATTTTCATGTTTGTTTTTTTAAGATCTTGCTGATTTGCATATTTTTGGGGTTCTAACTTATTTTCTTCTTCTTTTTTGGTTTCTTGCTCATTTTCAAATTTTGGCGTTCTTGCTTATTGCTCATTTTTTTAGTGTGAACATACATCATTAGATTTCTTTTTATTAAACAAAAATGTAAAACTCCACTAACTTGAAAAATGTACACCAAAGTGCGTTATAAATACTGCCCCAGGTGAGCTAAAAAGAAAAAACTGGAAAAAAAATACTTACACAGTGAAACAGACAACACTGCGGAGATGACTTTCCACGATTTTCCCCTCAATATTGGATCATCGTGGCTTCGTGCCGTTATTGGAAACAGGTTTGCATTTCCGTACCAGATGAATTGAAATGTTAGCTGACTGTTTGTCGGGGCTTGTGTGGTTGTCACGGTAACATTGCCGTCCTCTTCACTAGGGGAGACAACTGGTGGATGTATCACCGACTTCTGCACAAGGATGGACGTCAAGGGATCCTAAAACAAATATTGAAATGGAGCCATTTATACACATTGGAAGTGCAAAAACTACAGTCTCAATATTACCATTGATACAAATCAATAACTTTTACTATGTACTAATACTACATTTACCATGTAAACATTAAACTATGACGTGCATGGACAGCAACAAGATAATCTCAGAATAATTGCACTTAAAATATCTTATTTCATGATAACTATCATAGATTCCTGGGAAAACATCATGATTAAATGAACTAAAAGGTATAATTCATAAATGCTTTTACAATTGAACATTGAACTGTTAAAAATCAGAACAAGTAAGAAACATATTTTTGATAACAAAAATCATTTCCCCGGTATTTTTATAATTATGATAAATCTGGTAGTTTAATGGTTTGGTTGTTTTTGTTTGGTTGTATAAAAATCAACATTTACTTAAACAATCAACAAATATCACATGTAGAGAAGTATTTCATCACATATAATTGTTTGACAATTTAATTGATAAACTCACAAATTATCCTCTCAATGGAAATGTTTAATTCAAAACCCAGAAATGGTGTGGTTCTAGATATATTAAAGAGACTTACTGACAGAATCGCATTGTCCACAAACTGAATCATAATTTTTAAAATTAAAATATTTTACTTACTTTTATGAGTTAACACCAAAAACCAACTGGCAGACACAAATTTGAACAGAATTTTGTAAATCCAAGCTTGAATTATTGCAATTTTTAAACGCGTTACTAATGCTTTTCCACAAAACAGATCGTATTGTGTCTCCTTTAAAATAATTACTGATAGAGATTTAATATGAACTTTTGATAGTGCATTGATTTATAAGCATTGTAACAAGCATATTGTTCACATTTCACACAAAAAAATCTGACCATTCGTCCCTTAAAAGAAATGTAGCATTAACCTTGTCCATTGTACAACTAGCAAGACAAATTGGAACACACTTCAAAAATAATACATGAGAATGCTACTGAAAAATCAAATCTGTCCAACTTAAACACTTCAAAAAATTCTATGTCACCAATTCAGTACCGTTGACCCTTAAAACATATTGAACCTCCCATTGAGTCTTTGTTCCTAAGTTTACATATGAGATTTAAATGTCCCCAGTGAGGTTTCTAAATCCTCATTTTACAAATGACAGCAATATGAATGACCACAAGTCAAAGGTTTAAATTTACATTCGCCAAATGGTCACTTCAAACATTTTTTTGAAAATCAATTGTAACATTTAAACAAACATTTGCTTAAGAAATCAAAATCTTTGTCAAAATACAGACCTATTTCTGACTGCTGTTTGCCTGTTTATTTCAACAAATGTGAATTTAATCGCCATGTTTTTTTTATATAAAGAAATACAATCCCAGGCAAAATGGTAACCACTTTCCACGTATTGTAGTGACATTTAAATTAGCAGTGCTAAATTTTTCTTCAGATTTTTATCAAACTTGTAATTGCATCAAATTTCCATAGCAGTACCCTCACCTTGATGAGGTTTTAATACTCAAACAATTAAATCAAAGAAAACCACAGGAGTTTGTACCATGAGTTTTGCTATTCAAATAATTAAACCCAAGGAAACCACAGGAGTTTGTACCGTGTTATCAACAGCACCGTGTTATCAACAATGTTATAAATTACCATAGTTGACCATGTCGGTCAGGAATGTACCAATCACCCCTTTACATAAAATACATTTACAAAGGAAGAGTTGAATTTCATCAATATGATTATATCAGTGTAATTATTCATTTGGAAATATAACTATACAAATCCTTTATTTAACTCTCTTTTTGGTGTTTCTGCCAAAATGCCTGTTCCATAATTATATAACTAACAGAGAAATTCTTTTTACTTTTTTTTACTTTACATGACAAATGTAATATATAGAATGAAGCTAATGTAAAATAACAAAAGAATGTAAAAGAATAATTTTAAATTTGTATAATTATTAAATTTGTATATAATCTTAAAGGATATTATCCCTGACAGATCCGACCACCTAGGTAAATTACACTTATCTTAAAGTAAAATAATAGGCCTTTATTCAATTAGCATCAGTTCTGCAGGTACAGCTTAATGCTCCAAACATGTTGTACTCTGTCGTACAAGCATCCAGTCAACAAGATTGCAGAGAATAATTTGAGTTTAATTGCTAACTGATTACCCTTCTTTTTCAAAACAAGATTTCATCTTTGAATAAGCTACATTTGACACAAAACAGGCATTATTTAATCATTTCAAATGAATTTGATACCTAGGTTAACAAGTAAACAAAGTTAATATGTGCATTGCATGGAAACCAACCATTATCAAAATATTGTCAAACAGGTTACCGGTAACCACTTAGTTTTATAATAAAACAAAAAACATTTAGCTCGATTGTGAAAAATGCTGAAAGGTTATGGAACCAATCCAACTTCTGTTTCCTTGAAAAAACCAGTACTGGTGCTCGAGAGGCTATGAGAAAGTACCCCTGGGGGGATTGAACCAACAACCTCTTGGGTGGGAGGGAAACACCATGACCACTAAACAACTCTCATCTTGGTGGAGATCAAACCCTAAACCTCTTGGACGAGAGGTGGACGCCTTAACCACTAGACCAGTTTCACCCTGGTGGAGATCGAACCCTAAACCTCTTGGACGAGAGGCAGACGCCTTTACCACTAGACCACTTTCACCATTGGCTAGTAATTTCATATATGTAACCAGTTAAAGTCTGCTTGTTATATACACCTTGACGTCTTGACCACTCTCACCCTGGTGAATATCAAACCCTTAACCTCTTGGGTGAGAGGCGGATGCTTTAACCACTAGACCACTCTCACCCTGGTGAATATCAAACCCTTAACCTCTTGAGTGAGAGGCGGATGCCTTAACCACTTAACCACTCTCACCCTGGTGAATATCAAACCATTAACCTCTTCGGTGAGAAGCGGACACCTTAACCACTAGACCACTCTCACTATCAGTTAATTACATCATTTATGTAACCAGTTTAAGTCTGCTTGTTATAAACACCTCGACTACTTCACCACTATCACCCTACTTGACCACTATCACCCTGGTGAATATCAAACCCTAAACCTTTTGGGTGAGAGGCGGACACCTTAACCACAAGACCACTCTCACCTTGGTGAATATCAAACCCTTAACCTCTAAGGTAAGAGGCGGACACCTTAACCACTAGACCATTCCCACCATTGGTAAATCATTTCATTTATGTAAGCAGTTAAAGTCTGCTTGTATAAACACCTTGACTTCTTGACCACTCTCACCCTGGTGTAGATCGAACCCTAAACCTCTTGGGTGAGAGGCCGATACCTTAACCACTAGACCACTCTCACCCTGTTGGAGAACAAACCTTTAACCTCCTGGGTGAGAGGTGGACACCTTAACAACTAGACCACTTTCACCCTCGTGGAGATCGAAACCCTTAACCTCTTGGTGAGAGGCGGTCGCCTTTACCACTAGACCACTCTCACCATTGGCTAGTAATTGCATTTATGTAACCAGTAAAAGTCTGCTTGTTATGAACACCTCGACTACTTGACCACTCTCACCCTGGTGGAGATCAAACCCTTAACCTCTTAGGTGAGAGGTGAACATCATAACCACAAAACTCTCTCAACATTAGTTAACAATTTCCTTTATGCAACCAGTTGAAGTCTGCTCGTTATAAACATAAGTACTCTTAACATAAAAAAACCTATTTCACTGAGTATTATCAAATTTTTATCTGCATCTGAATGATAACCCCTTACAAAATCTTCCAAAAATCCAGAAACCAAAGAAACTATAAACAAAAAATCTTGGTTCAACTGTTTGATAAGATAGTTGAAAAATGCGCTCGTTTTTCTCAAATTTCACTCTTGTCTAAAAATTATTACCCTGCTGAGAATTTGATATGAATAATCTCCATAATCGCTTTATAAATAACACCAGTTACTAAACATAACTCCACAAATAACTTGGTAAATGATGATGCACACTTTTTTCATAGTATTAAAAAAATCACCTATTTGCAAATCATCTCTTTTAAAAAGAGAAAGAGTCCACACTGTTGACTTCAAAATCCATAAAAACGAGTGTCATTACCCCGAATAAACGTGCTTCTAATTTTTTTAGGTAATCCATCCATCACTAATACAAAAATTTCCTACTCGTAAAGTTTTATTTTAATGTTACAAAATGTCAGTCTGAATATTTTTACTGAATGCTTTTTTTATGTTGACATAAAGTTATTTATGAAACAAATTTATAAAATTGCTTTATAATCATAGTAATTTTTTGTTCTATTACCTCTGTTCAATATATCCTATCATAGTATTAGCTTCATTATGTAGTTTTTCAAAAATGTAATCCATGCAAAAATAATATAATGGTTAATCAGTATGATTTAAACATGGAAATAATCTCTATATGCTAATATCTAAAATGCACTATAAACACATCTTTGCATCCTTACGATGGATGGCATACCTTAATTGAACAATTGTGAATTGATATTTTTCAGGCAAAAGACGTTTGTCCCACAAAAATTTATTGCTAGAATAGTAATATAAATTTCCCCAAAGGCTTCAAAGTATGAAGTGTATACATGTCTAAACACAGAAACTTATTATTCATTTTTCTTTCATCTATATTATCTTCATCTTGATAATGTCTTATCACGCATAAATACAAGTACACCTTGCATAAAAACAGAATTATGATTAATGAGAGTCATTGATTCACCTTTGATAATTAATTGATCATTACACGTATTCTTCAGTGTTTCCATGAGATAAGACTGTATCAAAGGTTTACATCTTTATTAACTATGGAACAAGAAGTGTCTTTACACCATGGCTGTCTTTAAAATAGAGGTTACTTGATGATTTAAAAGTGCATTCTGACAGATTGTCAGTTTTGACACTTTTTAGAAAAATAATCATCCCAAAATCGGCTTATTTTGGTATCAAATGCCTCCAATTCAGTCATATTAGATAACTCACAATAGAAGACATCTCAATTGTTTGGTAAACTGCCCAAAATTTTGTTTTTCTTAAGCGTTTGATTTTAGCCATAAAACAATTTTGGATTGTAAATAGGATAACCAGTGATCTGATCTTTTGTCAGCAGTTGAACTTCACTCAGGTTTTCAGACATTCATACAAAAATTGGCTTATTCAAAGACCAAACAAGAGCTGTCACAGTATGTGACGAATGCCCCCGATTGTGACATTGACCTATGAATAAGGTCAGTACATGAAAAGTTGATCTTGCCTTTACATGTCAAATACATATGGCAAGTTATTTTAAATTGCCTCTAAACATAAAAATACCACCCATACTTGACAACCCACACTGTTATGTCCTTATATATGCTGCATTCCATTGTGAATAAACAACCAAGTGTGACCCTGACCTTAGAGATAGGGACACGGGTCTGTCACGCGACACATCATCTTGGTATGTGGAACACATGTGGCAGGTTATTTTAAAATCTGTCCATACAAGGGAAAGTTACAGCCCGGACACGACAACTTATACTCTATGTCCTTATATGCAGCACTCCATTGTGAATAAACACCCAAGTGTGACCCTGACCTTAGAGGTAGGGACACGGGTCATGCACGCGACACATCGTCTTGGTATGTGGAACACATGTGGCAAGTTATTTTAAAATCTGTCCATACATGGAGGTAGAGGCATGGTTCTTGCACGCGACACGTCGTCTTGGTATGTGGAACACAGGTGGCAAGTTATTGTAAAATCTGTCCATACAAGGGAATGTTACAGCCCGGACACGACAACCTATACTCTCTGTTTTATATGCAGCACTCCGTTGTGAATAAAGACTAAATGTGACCTTGACCTTTGAGGTAGGGACACAGGTCTTGCACGCGACACGTCGACTTGGTATGTGAAACACATGTGGCAAGTTAATTTAAAATCTGTCCATACAAGGGAAAGTTACAGCCCGGACACGACAACCTATACTTTATGTCCTATATGCAGCACTCCATTGTGAATAAAGACCCAAGTGTGACCTTGACCTTTGAGGTAGGGGCACGGGTCTTGCACGCGACATGTCGTCTTGGTATGTGGAACACATGTGGCAAGTTATTTTAAAATCTGTCCACACAAGGGAAAGTTACAGCCTGGACACGAGTTATTGAGCTGGACACATGGACGGACGGAAGGATGGACGGACGGACGGATGGTGCGATTTTAATATGCGCACCTTCGGGGGCATAAAAAGCTTTTAAAAACTGTCAAATGATCTAACTGTGAAAATCTAATAAGTTTCTACTAATTTCAACTGGTGTCCTTTTTGCTAGGTCATGACAAAGATCCCCTTTTTGGGATTTGAACCCAAAATCTCTTGGGTGAAAGGCAGACATCTTTACCACTAGACCACTGTCACACTGTTGAGGATAAAACCCACAACCTCTTTAGGGAGAGGCGGACATCTGTACCACTAGACCACTCTCACACTGTTGAGGATAAAACTCACAACCTCTTTAGGGAGAGGCGGACATCTGTACCACTAGACCACTCTCACGCTGGTGGGGATAAAACCCATAACCTCTTGGGTAGCAGGCAGACATCTTTACCACTAGACCAGCCTCACACTGGTGGGGATTAAACCCACAACCTCTTTAGGGAGAGGCGAACATCTGTACCACTAAACCACTCTCACACTGTTGAGGATAAAACCCACAACCTCTTTAGGGAGAGGCGGACATCTGTTCCACTAGACCACTCTAACACTGTTGAGGATAAAACCCACAACCTCTTTAGGGAGAGGCGGACATCTGTACCACTAGACCACTCTCACGCTGGTGGGGATAAAACCCACAACCTCTTGGGTAGCAGGCTGTCATCTTTACCACTAGACCAGTCTCACACTCGTGGGGATAAAACCCACAACCTCTTGGGTAGCAGGCAGACATCTTTACCACTAGACCAGTCTCACACTGGTGGGGATAAAACCCACAACCTCTTGGGTAGCAGGCAGACATCTGTACCACTAGACCAGTCTCACACTGGTAGGGATAAAACCCACAACCTCTTGGGTAGCAGGCAGACATATTTACCACTAGACCAGTCTCACACTGGTAGGGATAAAACCCACAACCTCTTGGGTAGCAGGCAGACATCTTTACCACTAGACCAGTCTCACACTGGTGGGGATTAAACCCACAACCTCTTGGGTAGCAGGCAGACATCTTTACCACTAGACCAGTCTTACACTGGTGGGGATTAAACCCACAACCTCTTGGGTAGCAGCAGACATCTTTACCACTAGACCAGTCTCACACTGGTGGGGATTAAACCCACAACCTTTGTAGTGCGAGGCAGACACTTATACAAATAGACCATTCTCATTTTCAACTAAAACTAATATGTAAAATAACCATTAAGAAATGAATGATCAATTTGCAGTCTGACAGTCTGTAATAGATTTAAATAATTCATGTTTTTAGAATTCATTAGAACAAATAATATTATAGAATATTAATAGTAAAAAATAATAATAACAATAAGATAACAGTACTGACATTTCCCTAGATATTTCATATCCATTTTACCTGATATTTTTTTAAAAAATAATTCTGGAGAAAAAATTTAATCATTGCAGATTTTCATTACGATTTCATTTTAAATAATTATTTTAACATCAAAGGAGAGGGCCGTAAATGATGTTGGCAAAACTCGTGGCCCAATCCCTTTGCATGCTTGATTTTATAATGTCTGTTTAAAAATTCAGTTAAATGTTTGCATTGATATTCTCATTGTCAATTGTGTTCTCATGCACATAAACATTTTTAAATTAAATTTGTAAGGTAAAAATCACAATTTTAAAGGGCAAAAACGGAAGACAAATCCAAATAACAACATTAACACCCACCAGTCTAATAAACGAGTAGCGATCAGCACTATCAGCCAGCTCAGCGCAGACGAACACAAATCCTGTCGGACTTTGAACCATCTTATGCACCGTTGTGTCGAGTTTTAGGTCCAGTCTTGAACACTGAATGCCTGTAAACTGTTGCCGTTGAAACGACCTGGTTTCCATGACAATTAACCCAGTGGATTGGCTATACTTAGGCTTATCAGCCATTTGCTGAGGGATGCTTTCTACTGCTTTGGAAATCCTGAAATGCATTTGGATTTATAATAATTAGCTTTAATTTTGTACCATGTTGGAGTGCAAATCCGCGGACAAATCACATCCCTGATTATACTTAATGCTAATGGTATTAAATCTAAACCTCTTATTATTTTACATTTGATTTAACAATGGCTCGTTCTAGCAATGACTTGCAAGAATGCACATGCAATTTATAAAATAAGGGGAAATACCTTTAAAACAAAGTGTCCCATAGCTAAAATCATAATCATAACAAGGTACACAACCTCACACTGCCATATATCTTTGTACCAAGTTTCATTCAAATCCTTCAAGCACTTTCAGAGTACTAAGGTCAAAATTTGGTTGAATAATATTATTATTTAAATTAATAGCTACCTGTCCACAAACTCCACAGCGAAACAAAACGCCAAAATAGTACATACATATTTGTTAGCGGTACCTAAATTATATGCTTTTTTATCATTACGAATTTAAGTCAAATGAGTTGAACATGATAATGCATTAAAATTAATAAAAATAATTTTCGCATCAACCTATATTGTGCGGCTGTAATCATACATTCGTGACATCACCAGCACAAATGAGGCCCCTTGAGGAATCCACACCACCGAAAAAATGTGATCAATATGATATGTTAATTAATAAGTTGAGCCTCAAATCCCTAAGTATTAAATCAAATGCACTAATTAAGTATCTAGTTACATACCTGCTAAGAGAGTGGCGCTGTCTTTGAGCCTCAGTCAGAATATCCTCGCTGATGTTCATGATCCGACTGGCACTGAGCAGCACTGACTTCACAATCTGAAATAGTAGACATAATGATGAGAGTAGTTTCAGGATAAGAATAGTCAGTTGTTGGGAGTTTTCTTGTTGTATTATCACCCGCCTCTCACCAAAGTGGTTAAGGGTTCAATCCCCACAAGGTGAACATTCTCACAGCCTCTCAAAATGGAAGCAGACATGAGGCAGATCTATAAGCTAAGAGCTGTTGTTATAATAGTTATAGAGCTAAAAGAAACTAGTATATACAAAACTAAAGTATGATCAATTACTTGTACATTAATTAATTGAGGGAAAACTATTGTGGATATTAGATCTTCCTAAGTAATTCAACACAGAAGCTATCAAACATTGGCATTAAATAACAGAAGTTACAGACGGGTCTTTCCTGAGAGACTTACTTTTACTTACCACTTCTCCAAGCTCTTTAATTCTGATGTGTACCAAGTGTGAGGTTATGGCCGTATAAAGTAGTTTAAGACCCTAGTACACTCATTTTCCAGTTATTCGTGTTTCACTGTCTGTTCCAAGGTGGTAATTCCATCATGAATCCATAAAGCTATTTTGATGAATGTGTGGTCTGTGTATTAAATGTGTTTGTATTTTGTGTATAATTGTGGTGTTTTTAACTGTATGCTTGTGTCTATAGTTCATTGTGGCTTGACCCCTTGCCTTGTGTGTCTAAACAGGGTTTATTTTAAAATATTCGGCTAATGGGCAGTTTTGTTGTAATGTTAACAAGAGCAATGCAATGGTATGCAAATGTTTGTCAGTTTTATTCAGCATGGGGCATAACCAAACAAATACTTTTATTAAAGTGATGACACTTGCTCCCTCTCTTGATTTTGTAAAGATCAACAGTATACCATATGAATATCTTGAGTAATATGTGTTTTTTATACCAAGATGTTCAAGGCTTTTGCTAGAAAGGCTTTGAATTTCCAAGATAATTATATTGATGAAAAAGAAAACCCAAAGGATATGAATTTACCTTTATTAATTATTTGGAAATAAAACACAGGCGAGGAATTTACCTTCATTATTTTCTAACACAAAAAATAAGGGCTATGACATAACCTTGATTATATTCTCAGAAAGTAACAAAGGCTAGGAATTTACCATGATTGTTTTCTAAGATCAAAACAAAGGCTTTTAATTAACCTCAATTAATATCTAAAAAAAAATGCTATGAATTTACCTCGTTTTTTCTCAAAAAACACAACAACAGACATTTTAACATTATCTCACCTCATCCCCTATGGCTGCATGCTGACTGAGTCGGTGAATGGCCAACGAGGCAAGATCCACATACTCTGGGTTGATTGTAGACAAAGGGTCCTCTGCATTTCTGAAAGGGGCTGATACCAGGCGCTCCAAGTTACGGGCATCACTCAGGATCTTCGAGGAGTTGGTGTCCTTGAAATTAAAACATAAAGTATAATTTTACATTTAAGCAAAGGGACTTATTATACTAGGCTCTTCAAGTTACGGGCATCACTCGGAATCTTTGAGGAGTCCGTGTCCTTGAAATTCAAACATAAAGATTTGTTACATTTGAGCAAGGGGAAACTTCTAATGGGCATTATTTCATTTAAGTAGCAGAAGGCATAAACAGCAGAATCACCAAGGTACCTTCTTGAGTTGAAGGATTGTAGTTTTCTACTTAACCATGATCGCAAAATATCAGTGTTACCTTGGCCAATGTTTGTAGTTTTCTAGTAAAAATTCACAGGAAAAGATCAGTGTTACTTTAGCCAATGTTTGTAGTTTTCTACTTAACCATCATAGCAAATGCTAAGTGATACCTTTGAAAATGTTTGTAGTCTTCAAGCAAAACATTATAGCAAATGCTAAGTGTTACCTTTGCAAATGTTTGTTGTTTTATAGTAAAACATCACAGCAAAAGATCAGTGTAACCTTAGCTAATGTTTGTAGTTTTCTAGTAAAACATCATAGCAAAAGATCAGCGTTACCTTTGCCAATGTTTGTAGTTTTCTTGTCAGCTCATTTGTGAAATCACACTGTGACAGGTTCAGGCTCGTCCAGCGACCATTCTTATCACACATATGAGTGACCTTGCCCTCTCCCAGTTTACATGGCAACTCTTTCGTTATCCCGGCAACCGATTCCTTCCACACGTACACCCCCTTGTTGGTCTTAGTAGTGTTCATTTCACACTGTGGGGCGTCGCTGTCTATTACAACCAGTGTGACTGTTTTTGTTACATTACCCTGTAATAGAGTTTCAAGGTCAATTGTCTGATGTGGTTCGTATCAACTCAGCATCTATGCTTTAATATCATCAGCTTTGGTTGGAGCAAATAAGAAATATCTTTTCTGATCTGTACATTGTTAAACAGAGTTTTATAAGTACAATAAATCTGAATGGTTGGTGTCATATGTTGGTTTCTTTAAATTCAGCAAGATGTTAATGGCAAATTGTATTCCCTGTTTTTACACATAAGTTATGCCTTTAAAAAGAATGGCGCAGAGCAAAGGACAAGGTTGATTATTTTCAAGCCAAAAAAGGGGCATCTCTTTACAATAATACACCTTGGATTAATTGGCATTGCCGGTGATTATTTTCTCTTGTAACATGTGTACCAGGTTTCAATTGAATATAATTATATTCAATGTGTTTTTTTAATTATTGCCAAGGTTCAAGTTTCAGACTGATGGCGGTGACAGCTCCAACAATGCAATTAAACACCCTTTAGGGAATGGGAGTTGTCTAGTGGTATAGGTGTCCACCTCTTCAAGAGGTAGTGGGTTCAATCCCAACCAGGAGTATTTTTTCACAGTCTCTAAATTAACAGGGGATCAATTCGAGAGTGATTCTATCAGCAAACAGATTTAATAATTGAGCTAATGTAAATTGGTGTAAACTAAATAATGTTTAAACCCACTAAATAACCCACCTGAGGTGTAGAGACCAGACAAATCCACTCCCCACTGTTTGGACTCTTGAGATTCTCCAAAACCATTGAGTGCATCATGACGGAATTATCGGGCGACTTACGAGTGTGGATGAACACTCCCCGAGACCTGTTTGGAGAAATATACGTTGTTAGATCAGAAAAAATGGTATACAATTTTATATTAAACCATATTCGGTTATTGGGAATAAGCAAAGTGGTATTTTCATAGCTAGATCAGAATTACAGTATTAATTAGGTATTATTGATTCAACTTGTTATCGAAAATCAAAATGAGAGAGCCTTTAAATCTTTAAAAAATTGAATTCGCAAGCATGATAATTGATTAATTAGAAATTTAAAAAAACCTTTTTATTGTAAACAATATTCAATTTCTTGTCATAAGCAGCTAATTGTTTAAGATGTCCACAGGTTATCTTTTGGCGTGTCGACTCATTAAAATGATTTGATTGGTAAGTAGTTATTATGGATAAAATTGACCAATCATTAGACATTCCGTATAATTTTGATCAACTGAAAACGTAACCGGTTTAGTTTTTGTTCCTGGTTTCACAGATAACAATCGATTGTCAAAAATCATACCTGCTAGACGCACACCTCCAGCACATCCAATGCATCATTTAGCATCACTTTGTGCCTTCTGGTGTAGTTTTTATTTATTTTACAACGATTGTAAAACAAGTTACTACAACATTATATCATTCACTCTCATTGGCACAATGTTACGTGAGAGTGTGGTCTTTTGTTGTGTAGGAAACCGGAGTACCCGGAGGAAACCCTCTTTTCTGGCTTAGTGACCACAAACCAAACTAACATGCGCCCAGGCCAGAAATCGACCCCGGGTCACATAGTTCAGAAGCGAGTGTGCTAATAAACCACTGCACTAAACAGACTAACCACACAACCAGAGTGGTCTAGCATGAGTGACAATACTTTATCATTGTTTTATCTTTACCTGTTTGTCTGAACCACCGCGCCATCACGAAGCCAGAACATCTCAGTTTTGGGGTCGACAATGGAGGCTTGGCAATCAAACGGGATTTTATCACCTTCAAAGACAATCTGGTCAATTCCTGGCATGATCTCGAACAGGGACAATTCAAGTGGGCGATCTGAAATAATACATAACCCAATTTTAAGGGTTAAAGATAGTGATATGGGTATAAGCTCAATAAAAGTTCATAAATCACTGTTATCTAGGCTACAGACTAAAAACACAAACTAGACAAACAGTAGTTTGAGGATAAATACAAACATTATAAAACTTAGGGGACTTAAGACTGTTATGGATTGGTACTTTTAAATATGGTCCACACCACCTTGAAATAGTTTGCAGGCATTTCATAAGGCAAGTCTTGCAACAAGAATTAAAATGGCGTTTCAAGTTATATTTTTCTTTCAAAACAATATTCTGTCAACCTGGAGATGAATTCAAAAAGGTTTATACATTAGAGCTACTGAAATTGAATGTTTCCCAAAATCATACCACAATGCAGGTCCTTCTTCTTCAACTTTTTCAAAGCGACACCATTCAGTTCCCTTGGTACAGCGCATGTTGTGCTGGAGCGAATCTTCACTTTCCGATCCTTGCTCCATTTAACGATCCAGGCAAGATGGCAGTCACAGCGGAGGTACTCGGACTGAACATCTCTGAAAAATGAGAGAAAGATTTTTTTATATTGTCCATGTTAGTTCACGACATTCAAATTACCATTTGCAACAGAATCCCTCAACAAATACCCCCAAAACAATACTGCACTATGCTTCATTGTGTACCGTGGGCGATTTGGCTTGGAAATCTTATAATCATGAATAAGTAATGAGGCAGTTTCAGTTGCTATGCAAGGGATCAATGTAGAAATATGCAGACACTGACAAAATATATTGGCGATAGCTGGAAATGAACTCAGCAAGCCAGATCACTTCAAGTTTTAAAAAAGCTTTGCCCATGGTGACAACTGATTATACAGAGTAATTGGAGAGTATCGAATTGTAACTTGCAATTTAATTTGAAGAAGAGTTGCCTCCCCTGTCAGCTATAGTCGTGTAATTGACCATTTAACACTCTTTGAATAACCAGTACTTATCATCAAGTGGATTCAACCCATGGTCCTCTGCCTTTGGGTCGATATAATGCAGTAACCCTAAAACTTACATTCTTCTGAGGGCAGGCAAGTCATTGAAAGTCCCATCTGGCACTGTATTCAACTTGTTGTTGGAGAGAACTCTGAAAAACATGATAAATGGTCATCAAAATATATCTCATGTGGATGGACACTGGTTTGATGTGCATAGTAAGGGTAAGATTGAAGTTCCCCAGCCTGGCTCTGTATGCAGTATTATGTTGGAGAGAACCTTGGAAAATACTATCAAATAAACCATTTTATTATTGAACTTGATGTGTACTGACACTAGTTTTTATGTGTAAAGTGAGGGCATGTAAGCAGCCCATAGAAGGACCCATCTTACTATGTTTTCTGCTCGTTGTAAGACAGAAACCTGAAATAGTCAGATTTCTTCATCATTTGTGATAATGTGGGTGAGAGTGGTCTATTGGTATAGTTGTCCCCCTTAACACTCCTGAGGTTGAGGGTTCCATCCCATCTGGGGTACTTTCTCAAGGCCTCTCGAAAGGACACCTAGAGAACTGGTTTCTACCCAGGCTATTCCAGTAAAACATATAACCCCTGGGGAGAAGGCAATATTTTTAAAAGTGTATGGGTGGGTGTCTTTTTTTAATTTATTTGGACCCAAAAAGGGTAAATTTGCTTCTGTAGAGGGGTGGCATAATTTAAAAGTGCCTTCCCCCCGGGGGTTATATGTTTAAATGGAACAGCCCCCAGGAAGTGGACTCGAGAGTGATTCATATCAGCCTTTAACTGTCTCCACAATAGAGCTAACAAAAATTAGTATCAACTAACTGATGCATTAATAAATTGATAGATTTAAACCCACCAAAACATGAATCAGAGTTTGTTAGAATGGCCAATCAAATAGAACAATAACGTTCATCAATAATGACTAGGACAAAACAATAACAAATATTCAAAGGTCAGGGGAAGACAGATGTAAATCCATGAAAAAACAGAACGATTTGTGTCCCTCTTGCACTGAGCCCTAAAATTGAATGATTTGTTTGCAAAGTGAAATACTTTTTCAGATCAGCTTTGATGGCGAACATTGATAAAACTGTTATTGTGCTTCTTGCGGCTAATGAAGGTATTGTCAGAAGAATTATATGGCCCAATAACTTTCTGATTGATCTCGCTGTGATGGCGCCTGATGACTGGTTCACTTAATTCTGCCTATGAATTCTATGTTTTCCCTAAAATGGTAAAGACAAGAAGTCTTCCTTAACTGACCAATTTCTCTCCATATTTTGAGGTCTGGACAAAGTATTTCTCTTACATTATAAAATTATAGAAGAAATCGTAATTTGAAAGACATTTCTCCTTTTAGTGTTAATTTCTTTCTGCTTCCAAAGTCAAGCTGGAACCCTTAATGTGATTTGTATGTTTTCCTCTATTCAGGTTTCAGTTTCCGAAATTATGTAGAATGTATTTAATTTTTTGCCCTTCACATTTCAAGTAATACATGGCTTGATCAAATATTAAGAATTGAAATCCCCTGCTAAAGGATTGCCGATGAACCAAATGTTTCAAAAAAGCAAATTTAAGCAAAACTCATTCAACAGTGCTTTATTTAAAAAAATATATGAATAACAATTGGGTGAAAACCGAAGTATGAGATTTGCTGTCGTGAGCTCAAAATGCCTCATTAATATTGATTAATATTTGCTTCATCAGTAAAAACTGTTATATTCAGCATAAACAATTGTTATCAGGGGCGGTTCCAGGATTTTGGGTTAGGGGGGGCGTAACTTTTAATCACTCTAAAGGTTGCACTAGCAGATCCAGGGGCATACCTATAGTTCTAATATCATAACGAGGTTTCTATTAGGACGACTAAGTGGCTTATATAATTTGTATATTTTCGTTAAGCGGGAAAAACGAGGGAAGATACATGTATAATTGTGAATTATTACAGTAAGGGAAGGCGGGAACGTTTAAATTGCGTGCACTCTGTGTTGTGTACGAGTACATCTCAAAAGGCAATGTTGTATAAAGATACGCGAGCGAAGCGAGCGAAGAAAAAATAGGAAAATATAGTATATTTTATTGTTTCCATACCAAAGAACATGTAAGCTCCGGGAATTTTAGGGGGGGGGGGGGCGTGCGCCGGGTGCGCCCCCCCCTGGATCCGCTAGTGGTTATAGCTTCAAAGGAACAAACTGAAGTATTACAATTTCATTAACTCAAGGGCAAGAACTCTGATGGCATTGATTCAAATTAGACAACCCATGTGCACCCTACAGCTCTATATATGGTTTTAGTACCAGTAACATCATGGTGATTTTAACTAATATCTGTCCATAATGAAATGGGCAATACTTCTGATGTTACTTTCACAATTGATACAAATCTAGCACCATCGCACTAAATTTGTACACATTTCAAGTAAGTTTGATTAATTTCTGTTTTTAAGTCTGACAATAATAGCTCTGGACAGTCATTAAAATTTTCCCTTTCTTCATTACCTAAAGGGCAATAAGTCTTGTAATACTGACTTGATGAAGACGAATCTTTCACCTTCACCACCATTCTCAGGTGTACCCAATTCACATAAGTTTCATTAATTTCTGTCCATGGGTAACATTCTGACTGGTATTTTTGGCCTTTCTTATTAATCAAACTGATTAATTAAAGGAAATGAAGCATGCGGGCGCATCAGTGCACTATGGCAAAACAGTTGACAAAACTTTCATTAATTATTTTTATTAATTTCTGTCCAGTAGTTACATAGTATTTGCTGCCGACCAGCTTATGGGTGGAAAGAGGGACAGACATACAAACATGTATGGTTTATGATGTTTTAACTTCATTGAAAAATAGCTAATTATCAGGATTTTTATGAACTTTTCATATAGAAAGCTAAGCAAAAGAAGCCCCTAACTGTAAAGTCAATAAAATCCATTAACCCAGTTGTTGTCGACAGATGGATGGACAACGTCAAACCTATTTTCCTCCACAGAGATTTTAGCTTTGATAAGAGCGGAAAGGCCAAAGGAACAGAGCAAATTATGATCTGTAATATTAGCTATGTTTCCCCATTTTAACACAAACCTCTCTCAAAAATAGTTATGCCAACTTAAATCAAATTTGTTGGGAAAGAAAAGTGCATCACATTTAGCACTTCCATTACTGGCCTGCAATCAATTCAAACTTGCACAGCAGAGAATAAATTCAATTAGTTTTCCATTACCAAAGGGGAGGTAAACAGGACGTGTCGTCAATCTTCAAGTGGGGGGGGGGGGTCAATTGTGAATCATTGTGAACAGTCCATAAGCTGGTATAATAAATACAAAAATTAGGTCTGTTTGAAAAACTTTCAAACAAACACCAAAAGAGTTTATGAAGTTTATATTACATACATTTACTTTATATAAAAGGTGTTTATTGCTAGAAAAGCAATCTGAAAAATATCCACTGTTAAACAACTTTTGGGCCAACCCTGTACCACTCTGACAAAAAGCTATTAAATCTTATGGGTTTTGTAGTTTGCCTCAGAAATTTCTCCACATACTCCAGTCAGTTTATTGAATACACAATTAAATTATTCCACATCTCCAGACAGACGGTTCCGTTTCATGTTCCTGATCTCATATTTACAAAACAATTTATTGAGCAAATTGCACTGTTTGGGAAAATACACTATGATACATACAATTGCAGGTGAAAAAAAAAATCGGCTCCTTTTCCCTATGGACTGTTTGCACTAACAGTCTCTCAGAGAGAACAATTCGGGTGTTAAAATGCAGATGCACCACGTGAAGATGGGCTTTTAACATATGGCACACATCGAGCTTTGTGTTGTTTTTGTTTTAAGCATTCATTATAAATGATGCATTTTTAGTATGATATTTTGTTGTTGATAAATGACATCTTATTTTTTATGTATGATGTTGGCAAATATGAATAATGAGACCGTTCAAGTGGTGTTGCGAAATAGGTGTCTGCCTCTCACCCAAGGAAATGGGGGTTTGATCCCCACCAGGGGGGGAACTTTCTCGAGGCCTCTCATAAAGAACACCTGGGTTCTGGTTTCTACCAAGCAAACAGACCCCACTCAAGAGTGATTCATATCTGCTCTCAGCTGTCTTCGTTATTGAGATAGAATAATTAGTATAGATGAAGAACTTAACCTACCCATTGCATAAACCATCATTCTTTAGCAAAGATCCATTAAGATTTTTTGCAATTAAGTATAGTATGTTATAATACAATCAAATCTCGTTGGCTCGAACTTGCTAGGCTCTATTTCCATGTTGGTTTGAACTGGATGTAAACCACAGTTTTCTTTATAAAGAAGGTTACAAGTAAGCATTTCGTGCTTGGCTCAAAAGTTGGAGCCAATGGGGTACATTCCACTATATATAAATTCTACAGTCATATATAGAGCTTTTAATGCCCTGTATGTTGTTCTTTAGGTTTTATGCCAGGACATTGAGTGCTGCAGAAGAGGGATATGATGTTAAAGGAGAAATCAGCACATTGTATCGGGCTGTAAAGAACTTGCATATCATTAATTTGACAGAAAATATTATGATATGTAAACAAACCCACAAACAAATTATGTTATTTTTCAAAAAAAATTATATATAAACTGTAACGCCGATATACGTTCATCAGGGGATAAATGAAAAATCATAGAAAGGAAGCTACATCAGTGTTGTGCACTGTTTAATGACAGCATATTCTTTTGAAGCAGCATAACCAATTACTTTGATAGAAACAGAAATCCTATATGGATACAAAAAAAATAATACAGAAAATGTTAGAAATATTGTGCTTATTTAAAATACTTAGACTGGTGTCAGTATGAACTCACAGTCAAGTACAAACTTCTTGTATGTATTTATAATCTCAAAACAAAAGAATTGTTGGATTTTCTTAAGCATTTGATTCCATGAAGGCAGAATGGCAAACTTGCTGATGTTTCTTCCATGAGGGCAGATTAGGGTGCTACTATAAATGACAGGTGCTGCGAGCACCCTTTCAAAATTAAAAACTCTCCAGTTACAACCCTACGTCCATGCCAATAATTTACTCATAAATCAAAATTTCTGATGTGATTTAGATAAAAATGTTCTTGAACAAATACAGAAATTCATGTCCAGAATGAATATGAATAGGTTTTCAGAAACAGATAATTATTCAAATTCGCTGATGTAAAATGTTTGTTTCATGAAAATAGCTGCAATTATTACTGTCCAATCAATATATTGATAACATTGACTTTGCCACAGCAAAATGAACAACAGCAAAATTTAATTTTTTCCCGAAAATTTTGAAACATATACTCCAGCAGTGAACGAAACTAAACTTTATGATGAGAACATTTAACCAGTGCAGGGCCTGCGGGCTTGTTCTTTTTCCAACCACTGCTCTAGAAGTGTTTCTTGTAGATAAATCTTTAAATTAACCCATCCACAGTCATCAAAATTAGACTTTTGGATTAACAAGCCCGAATTATTACACTATTGCTTGGCATCAAATTTTTGAACAAGCCCTGCTATATAAAATTCAGAAATTGAGCAAGCCCGAAAGACATTTTACCAGTGCAGGACTTGCAGGCTTGTGCCTATTTCGCCCACTGCATCCATCATGAATTTAAAAAATTGCTGGTAAAAGCTTAATGCTAACGTTATGAAATTTTAGGTTTAAATATTTTTTTAAGTTTTTCACCTAGAGCCTTATTTTATATAGACATTATGTTATCATAATGATTAATAAAATTTCTATAATGTCAAATGGTAAAACATAGTTTTATTACCTCCCTTTAATATATCGGATCATAAAAGTAGCATAATTATGGTTTTATTTAAAAATGTAATCCATGCAAAAATAATATAATCAAATAATCTCGATGTTTATGATCTATTAAATGCACTCACATATCTTTGCATCCAAATCATGAATGGCTAAAAACCTTAATAAGACAGCGATACTCGAAATAAGCCAGCACATACAATGTTTATTGCTCAAATATACAGCCTTTATGGCTTTAAAACAAACATTCCATTAAGTAATACAATAAATCCGCATCGATGGCATGTTTATGACATAAGATGACATATAATAATCTAATATTTACTTGTATAAAAAGAAATATGTGATTACAAGGGGACATACTTTTATAGGATGAAATATTTACACAAAAAAATGAGAAATAATGCACCAGTCAATTGTAACCAGCCCCCCCCCCCCCCCCAGGTCCGGGGGTATACCGGGGATAGTCAGGGAAATGTGCCGTGTTTTTACCTTTCAGGTGGCCCCGCAGTGCCGGGTGAATGCAGTGGTTTTGTCTTCGCGCAAAATATAGCGGGAAATGGGCCTTACCTAGGGTCCCTTGGGTGCGGGGGCATTTGGCGGAGATTTTACCATCAGTTTTACCCAGGGTTTGCTTGACCGAAAGCCAAAGTCCCTGCTATTCCCCGGACCTTGGGGGGCGGTGGTTACAATTGACTGGTGCATAATAATCAAATATTTACTTGTACAGAATGAAATATGTGTTTTAAGGAGACATTCTATTTTACAGGATGTAATTTTTTGGGGGAAAAAATGTGTTATAAGGATGAAATATATCAGTTAGAAGCTGATTTTTTATCTTTATTATATGATTCCTTAATTTGTGAACTTTGCTTAATGCTTCATTTTTTAAAACAGGTTTTGTTTAGGCAAATTTTAGTAACATAAGATTTTTTTTATGCCTTATAAATTGTCCAATTCTTGAGATTTTTTTTGGGCTGTAAAACTGCAGCCATCAAATATTAAATGTTATTTGCCAAAATAGATATAAATAGGACGTAGCATATTAAGCACATATTGCAGTGTTAAACTTTCATGAAATATTAAACTGTTCTTTTTTATTTAAGATTAATAGCTTGAGTAAATAACAGATTTATGATGAATTTCGTTTCACCGAGAGATCATTGAAAGCAATATTATTTCCTTTGGTAAAATAAATTTTGACTTTACTCCAAAATTCAACATTTTCTTTGATTGTTTTTTATGCTAAATCTTCAAAAAAAATGTTAAATTGATGTTAATTTGAAGTTCTCATGAGAATTTCAAAGTGACATTAATGGAAAATGAATGATAATTTTCTTCAATATAAGCAGACCAAGGAATATTTATATTACTATGTCCTTGACCTTCAAGTTTCATTAAGCCATTACGGCTGGCAATTACAGTGTTGCAAAGTTTATAATGAAATAACGTGTTGTTTAATATTTAAACCAGGAATTTATACTATAAAAGTGTTATTAGTACTGTGTTTTGATCCTGAATATCAGATTTGACCCTGGTGGATTTTTGCACATTTTGAACAAAATACACTGGAGTCGAATGACAACATCCTGGATCAAAATGCAGTACTTATAACCCTTTTATATACCCCATGACTTTTTGTATTGTACATATGACTTACAGTTTCTGCAGACTTGTGAGGCCCTGGAAGATACTCCCGTTCACACTCCCCAGCTTATTGTGGGACAGGTCCCTGTTATGTACAGAACAATTGATCAAATAAATATGAGTACAATATTGATATATAATAACAGTTTTGGCACACTTGCGAGGCCTTGGAAGATACTCCTGTTCACACTCCCCAGCTTATTGTGGGACAGGTTCCTGTAATGTACAGAACAATATATTATTGAGCAAATAAAATATAAGTAAAATATTGATATATTTTGACAGTTTGGGTACATTTGCGAGGCCCTGGAAGATAAGTCCCGTTCACACGCCCCAGTTGGACCTGACTCTCACCACTATGGGGATTGAGTTATGTGATCATGACGGGATGCTTTGTTTTAAAATCACTGTACCACAGTCTCACCCTGGTGGGGATCAAACCCACAACATTATTATGCTTTGACTGTATTCTTCGTAAAATAGACTAGCTTTAATCATTAATATGTAGGCGATACGAATGCTACCTCCCCTCAGTGTATGACATTATTATGCGTCCTTGTCCTGCATTCTTCAAAAAACAGACCAGTCTAGCTAAATTTAATTATTAATTATGTTAAATTTCTCACAGACTTCTAGTTAAAATTCTTTATTAATTTGTTGATGTTAAATTTCTCATGAGAGCCAAACTAAAATTTGTCACCCAAACATGATAGACCATAAACAAGGTTACCATACTCATTAAAACGTTTTATCAACTAATTAGCAAAAAACCGCATACTTTGATGTTGACGTTATTGCGTTATTGCGGGGAGTAATATTATTTGCGAACCATCGCATATAATGGATGCTCTTTACAAGTTAACCTCAAAATGAATTGTCAATCAGTTCCAATTTGTATAAGAGTGAACTGACATCTCTGAAAAGCTATATGATTTCAATGAGTCCTTTTATACAAATATAATTGCCGCTATAATTTTAAGGTAAAGCGATCCCTTTGAGAAGGTAATTGAAATTTAAGTCAGTTATTTAAAACTATTTAACATATTTCCACCCATGATATAGAAAGCATTTTCAGGGATGAGCACAAAACCGTATTAACTATCGTTAATTTTCCTAATGTCTTACTTGAATATGGCATACAACCTACCACTTGTATAAGAGAGCATCAATCTGGTCTCTTAAAGAGCTCAGGTTTCATGTCAGTTAGGGCTACAGTTATAATTGCATATTTTGATTAATATTCAGAAAAAATGCATTCTATTTCCATTCATTAATTCCCAGGGTTAAGTGGCTGACAATCCTCATGTTTCGATTAAAAAGCATTTCATTTACATATTCAACTTTCACCACCACACACTTTAAATTATGAAGACCAAAAATGTACTTTAGTGTTTTAAAGGGACATTGTTAATTTTTAGTTATCATAAATTTGCTTCAGAACAGTTTTATACTACATCTGGTTGGTATGAATTTAATAACTATTACAATTTTCTCAAATACATACAGAGCTTATTTTTAGATATCAATGCTCATTACATTAAGGGTTTATTGAAGTTCTATAAACAGCAGAAAGACAGGGTATCTTCAGCTCTGTGAACAGAAAAAAACAACATATCCACAGCTCTGTGAATATAAAGACAACATTTGTACAGCTCTGTGAGCAGAAAGACAACTTATCTACGGCTCCGTGAACAGAAAGACAGCGTATCTACAGCACTGTGGACAAAAAGACAACGTATCTACAGTTCTGTGAACAGAAAGACAATGTATCTACAGCACTGTGAACAGAAATACAACGTCTCTACAGCACTGTAAACAAAAGGACCATGTATCTACAGCTCTATGAACAGAAGGACTACATATGTACAGCTCTGTGAACAGAAGGACCACGTATGTACAGCTCTGTGAACAGAAGAACAACATATATACAGCTCTATGAACAGAAGAACCACGTATCTACAGCTCTATGAACAGAAATACAACGTATGTACAGCTCTGTGAACAGAAGGACCACATAAATACAGCTCTGTGAACAGAAGAACCACGTATGTACAGCTCTGTGAACAGAATGACAACGTATGTACAGCTCTGTAAACAGAAAGACAACATATCTACAGTTCTGTGAACAGAAAGACAACATATCTAAAGCTCTGTGAACAGATAGACAATGTATCTACAGTTCTGTGAACAGAAAGACAACATATTTACAGCTCTGTGAACAGAAAGACAACATATCTACAGCTCTGTGAACAGAAAGACAACATATCTAAAGCTCTGTGAACAGATAGACAACATATCTACAGTTCTGTGAACAGAAAGACAACATATCTACAGCTCTGTGAACAGAAAGACAACATATCTAAAGCTCTGTGAACAGATAGACAACATATCTACAGTTTTGTGAACAGAAAGACAACATATCTACAGCTCTGTGAACAGAAAGACAACATATCTAAAGCTCTGTGAACAGAAAGACAACATATCTACAGTTCTGTGAACAGAAAGACAACATATCTAAAGCTCTGTGAACAGATAGACAACGTATCTACAGTTCTGTGAACAGAATTACAACATATCTTCAGCTCTGTGAACAAAAAGACAACGTATCTACAGCTTTGTGAACAGAAAGACAACATATCTACAGCTCTGTGAACAGAATGAAAACATATCTACAGCTCTGTGAACAGATAGACAACATATCTACAGTTCTGTGAACAGAAATACAACATATCTAAAGCTCTGTGAACAGATAGACAACATATCTACAGCTCTGTGAACAGAAAGACAACGTATTTACAGCTCTGTGAACAGAAAGACAACATATCTAAAGCTCTGTGAACAGATAGACAATGTATCTACAGTTCTGTGAACAGAAATACATCATATCTACAGCTCTGTGAACAGAAAGACAACATATCTACAGCTCTGTGAACAGAAAGACAACATATCTAAAGCTCTGTGAACAGATATACATCATATCTACAGTTCTGTGAACAGAAAGACAACATATCTACAGCTCTGTGAACAGAAAGACAACATATCTAAAGCTCTGTGAACAGATAGACAACATATCTACAGTTCTGTGAACAGAAAGACAACATATCTACAGCTCTGTGAACAGAAAGACAACATATCTAAAGCTCTGTGAACAGAAAGACAACATATCTACAGTTCTGTGAACAGAAAGACAACATATCTACAGCTCTGTGAACAGATAGACAACATATCTGAAGCTCTGTGAACAGAAAGACAACATATCTAAAGCTCTGTGAACAAAAAGACAACATATCTACAGCTCTGTGAACAGATAGACAACATATCTACAGTTCTGTGAACAGATAGACAATTTCTCTACAGCTCTGTGTTCTAACAAAAAGACAATTTCTCTACAGCTCTGTGAACAAAAAAACAATTTCCTTACAGCTCTGTGAACAAAAAGACAATTTCTGTACAGCTCTGTGAACAAAAAGACAATTTCACAACAGCTTTATGTACAGAATGACAATGATGTACAGCTCTGTGAACATAAAGAAAACAAATTTACAGCTCTGTGAACAAATAGACAATAAATCAACAGCTCTGGGAACAGAAAGACAACGTATCTACAGCTGGTGATCTGTGGCGGAAAGACAGTGTATCTACAGCTCTTTCAACAGAAAGAATATGTATCTACGGCTCTGTGAACAGAAGGACAGCGTATCTACAGCTCTGTCAACAGAAAGAAGATGTATCTACGGCTCTGTGAACAGAAGGACAGCGTATCTACAGCTCTGTCAACAGAAAGAAGACGTATCTACAGCTCTTTGAACAGAAGGACAGCGTATCTACAGCTCTATGAACAGGAGAGCAAAATGCATACTTACAGTCTGGTGAGCTGTGTCAGGCCCTGGAAGGCTCCTGGCTCTATCAGGCTGATCTTGTTTTCGCTCAGGTCTCTGAAAAGATAAAACATCTATATTTGTGATTTGGTGTTTACACTACAACTTTGATAAATATAAAACAGGAAAAGATACAACATATTAGACACAGTTATCCATTAGCTAAGCAAAAAGCCCAACAAAATGTGTAAAATCAAAGTATAATCCTTCAATCGCTGGGAGAATTACCTTGAAATTAGGATTCATACAAAACAGCCAAAAAAATGGGCAAGATATTCTTAGTTTCCTCTGAAATTAAATGAATGAGTGTGTTTTGGTGTTGGTTTTATAGCCAAAATATGACTTCCATAAAAATAGTTAACTTTGTAAACAGAGCGGCATTTAGTTACACCTTCAGGACACAGAGTTTAAAAATTCATCAGAAAACTGTTCAAAGAAAACTCATTTCAAAAATTTATTATGGTAATTCAAATTCATCTGTCATATTCAATAGTTCTTCAAAAAGAAATTTCAAGTCATAAAGATAACAAGAAAACCTGGTATCTGGCCATGATTCACCAGTTATTTCTCTGGAAAATCAGATGTCTGAGAAACACCATATTTGTCATATTAAACGCACCAAATATTATTTAAAAAGCTGTGCGCAGAACCAACAATTTCTTGTTTATAATATTGGTGTTGTGTAACCTACCAATTAAAAGAACTAAAGGAGTACAAAAATTATGTGAGCTGTAAACAAAATGGCGACTAATATGACAGGAAATTAGGCTACATTATTGTCTTTCAAAATTTTGAGTCAGGCTTGAAGGGTTTTTTCGGCCCTTTTTTGTCCCCATTCCCCTCCTGTAAAAGTATATATTTTTCCACTTAGTAACCCTGGTAAAAACTCTAAAACTCTTTAAAAATATGGAGGAGCATTATGTACCCATTAGCATATGTATCAATATGGTGCCATTCATGAATATGTCAATAGGTTTGTTGAATAAAAGGTTTGAAAACACATTGAACATTATTTGAATCATGTCAGTATTTTTTCCCTTTTTGCCAAAACGACTCTTATTTTCCCTATTGAAGGACGCACCCTGGCACCATTCACTTAAAAATTAAAAATAAACACTGAACTTAGAATTGTACATGCATGGGATTGTCCCAGAATCTAAGAATATACTTCAGAAAAGACATATAGCAACGTACATATTACTATAAGGGTATGGGTGCGTATAAGAACAAATACGGTACAAAACAAGTTCTGTAGAAATATTCATCAAAAGCCATTCACTGTATTCCCAAGATATAAGTGGAGAGCACATTAATTCTACAATTGTTGTTAATCTACATATCTTATGGAAGTCTCTTTCATTATTTCTGATAAAGAAGAATAACAATTAGTTATTATGCAAGCATAAATTAGTTATAATAATTAATACACATTGGCAATTAGCAGTAATGATTAACAAAACATTTCAGGACAGTATCTCTGTCAGTGTTCCTGCTTAATGCTAAATCAACATCAAAGCTTGAACCTCCATTCAAATCACTTTCAGCACTATTATTTCATTTTATGTTCAGGCAGCACTCAGATATAACTAATGCAACATTCTTTTTTATCACAAATTTGAAACATCAAAGTCTTTTTAAATAAGTTTTCTACTAGAAAGCTGAGTATATCATATAGCAGAGAAATCGTAAACAGAAGCTTTTATCACAGCAGCAAACATTTTAATTATAAAACAAATCTGATGAGGTGCTATTATAATGCCAATGCTCCTCTTATTTTTTTTTCATTCCACCAGGGGGCAGTATTAAGCTTGACAATTATTATAACCAGCTTTATGAGCCTTGCTATTATACATATATATACATGTAGGTATATACTGTCTCTAGCAAGATGTGTACCAAATTTTTGAATATGAGGTACATATTATGGCAATGTTCATGAATTGTTCATGAAATAGTTCATGAACATTTTGATGATAAGTTCATGAAGGAAAAATAGCTGATTAATTCATTAACTAGTTGAACTTCATGAAATAAAGTAAATAAACGAGTGTTCATGAACTATTGAAGTTCAAGAACTTCATGAACTAAAAGTACCTGAACTTGTGATCATAAAGTGTGAAGTTGATGAAGTGCAAATCAATTCATAAATTGCATTTCATGAATTGAAGAGGTCATTTTTCTTTCATGAACTCTCTGCAGCAAATTCAACATGCAGAATATGCTTAGTAGCAAATATATGACATCGCGATCAAGACTATAACAATACCTCATGTTTTCTTTGAAAAACAGACAAACTAAATAGAATTATGATCACATATGGTGAATGACAAGTCCTGAAAATAGTGTCTGTGTCTTTTCACCCTTCTCTCAGATCTCTCTCTGATGGCAGAAATTCTTAACCATCTCCACTAACATTCCCAGAGGAGGGATGACAAATGACAGATTCAATTACCCCTCACTCCTCTGACAAAAAACCTACATCTCTACAACAGAATTTCTTCTCCATTCTGACTATCACATCTATTACTGCATCAAAGAAACTCATTTCCACTGCGAAATCACTTCCATCATTCCCAGAGCAGAGTGTCTTCTTTTTATCTCAATGATTTAGACATTCCGCTTTTCATGCAAATTGATATATGTAAAACGTTGAATAGCTATTATCGATTTTTTTTGTTATTTACGTTGTAATTCAAGGTTTCCTACTTAAAGGCTTCTTGGATAGTTAACAAAAGACATGTCCAATGTGTACTTGAGAAAGATTAAACTTGTTGCCAAACGCATGGTAACAATTTTGTTATACAGTCGGAAATTCGCTAGGTCGAAATCCGTTATCTCGATGTTCTCAGCTAATTTCAAACTTTTTTCTATGTGTTATGCACCAGTCAATTGTAACCATGGCCCCCCCAGGTCTGGGGGTATACCGGGGATAGCCAGTGAAATGGGCCATGTTTTTACCTTTCAGGTGGCCCCGCAGTGCCTGGTGAATGCGGTGGTTTTGTCTTCGCGCAAAATATAGCGGGGAATGGGCCTTACCTAGGGTCCCTTGGGTGCGGGTGCATTTGGCGGGGATTTTACCATCAGTTCGTCCCCGCAGGACAGGGATTTTACCCGGGGTTGGCTGGACCGAAAGTCAAAGTCCCTGCTATTCCCCAGACCTGGGGGGGCCGTGGTTACAACTGACTGGGGCATTAGGTTCAGTAATACACTTTTTATATTTCAGTTACATCAAAAGTTCCTTATAACTCGGAAGTATTTCACGAGGCCCAAATGACTTCGACATAGCGAGTTTGACTGTATTTGCATGATCGACCTGCATGCTTCAGGGAATCGAGAGCCATCAGAGTTCCACTGAAAACTGCCAAAATCTGTGTGGAGAAAGCATGTATACATCCCTGAACAACTCATAACAAGAATGCCCCTATACTCATGTACACCTTTCATCTGTGACAGTTCATGTAAACCTCATTTATCAGTTGAACTTCATGTATTAGTCATGTATGTGGAATATTACCTATTTTCGTATTTATACAGAACTTGATGAATGTTAGCAATTGCTGCAATAAATCATAAGGGAATAAAATAACAACTTTCCTTTTCGTTCATTAGTGATATTGCAGTTAGCCTGATGGAAGCGTATATAGCAGGATTATTTGCAGGAAAATGAGAAAAAACATTTTTTTGACAATTTTTTTGACCTACTATTATCTCCCCCTCAACCCTCAAAAGCAATCCCAATTAAACTAGCTCTTCATATAAGCTTAGCCAACACATAAACTTTCATTTCAATCCATCAATTTTAAAAGACTTAAGGTATTAAGTGGAAACCATTTTTCTATTTTTAGTAACAGTGAGCTTGACCTTGACCCCAACCCTAAAGAGCAATCACAAGCTTAATATAGCTCTTCACATAAGCTATACTTTCACAAATTTAACTTTTGTCACTGTCCATTCAATTATAATTTAAGTTATTGGATGGAAACCATTGTTCTAATTAAAGTAACAGTTACCTTGACCTTGAACCCATCCCCCTCAATAACAATCCCAAGCTAGCTCTTCACATGTAAGCTACCTACACACCAACCTTCAACACTATCCATCCATTCTTACCTAATGCACCAGTCAATTGTAATCACAGCTCACCCAGGTCCGAGGAATAGCAAGGACTTTGACTTTCGGTCCACCCAAGCCCAGGTAAAATCCCCGCCATGTGGGGACAAACTATGCCCCCACACCCTAGGGACCATTTCTAACGCTAAGACAATACCACAGCATTCACCTGGCATTGCAGGGCCACATGGAAGGTAAAAACACAGCCCATTTCCTGGGCGAGGGGGGGGGGGCAGTGGTTACAATTGACTGGTGCGTAAGTTATTTTGTGAAGAAATCATTTTTCTTTAGTTACAGTGACCATGATACACCCCCCATACCTCAAAAGCAATTCCAAGCAAGCTTTACACATAATCTACCTACACACTATACATCAATACTAGCTTATTTTTTTGGCAGAAACCAATGCTTAATTGACCCTGCAGAAAACATATTTCTATTTTTAGTAACAGAAACCTTGACCTTGTCCCCCCCAAAAGCAATCCCATGACATAAGCTCTTCACATTAGCTACCTACACACCAACTTTCATTACTATCAATCAATATGCTAGGGTGTAAAATAATGTTTGACGCATTTTGTTGAACACCTGGTTAACGAATATATACAACATGAGGATTGAAACAACATCTCTTAAATAATGCACAACAGTGCCATTAATCCATATTTAAAGTCATTTTAAAACTGCGCTGTACCCCGAGTTATAATTTCAAATCGCAGTGTGGGCTGCGACTGTCACATATTTATAAAAAAGTCGGAAACCTTTCAGCTTCATAAAGTTCTTATATAGAAAGAAGTCTCCATGCAACAAGCGATAAAGCAAGAAATATGTTTTATATGGAAATATCAGCCCACCGTAAATGGAAATATCAGCCCACCGTAAATGGGTAAAACATGATACACGGAATATGATCAGATCTCTACAGGACTATAAGAATAAGGTCTGTTAATGGAAGAGTCGAGTATGGAAACACCAGGCACGCGACGTTGGAAAATTGCTGGGCTTCTGAGGCATTTTATGGAGTTTGGAAGTATTATTATTCCTTCCTGAAAATGGCTGAACTTCCAAAATTGAGTCCTTGGAAGTACAAAAAATTCTTTATTTTTGGACAAAACTCAATCCTAAGGTCACTGAAGACTTTGAAGTTCAAAATATCAAGACCTGGTGTCATAATGCTACTTTTATTTGACAACGTTTAGGTAGTTTTCATTGCTTTATAGAAAGCATCAGGTTACATGTTCATTGATTTAATACATTCATAATGACCAGAAAAACAAAACGATTTAAATTTTCGAGCCAATCAATAACTGAAATCATTCATGTATAAATATCAGCTTTGAAATATGAGGTTTCATAATTATCTAGTTTGACATTTCATTAAACATAACAACATCAATCTCTAAAAACAGCCAATTAAACAGAAAAAAAACAGACAATTAAAAGAACAAAGATAGATTCGACATAATGCCTCTTATCGGTTTCTGTACTCAAAAAAGCGTGGAAACACACATGCATCATGCTTGAAGAGTCTGTGTATTCCTGCATTATAAATATTTACATGGGGAGCCCATGAAAATGCATAGCCTGTTCAAAGCAGGGGAAATGGGGGAACATTTTGTGGAAATGGAACTCAGGAATCCAGGACTGGCGTGTTGATTGCTGTTTGCCTTTTCATCTACCATTTTTATTGCAACATAAACCGATGTTATTTGCTGATCTGATGTGGGCTTTCAGTTTGTGGTATTATCAGAATGAAACTTGAAAATTCTTATTGAAATAAATACGGCATCTTGTTAACATTCTTGCTAAAAAGTTAGAACTGTCCTGACTTGATCAACAGTTGATTTAAGCAATTAAAACTCTGGCAGTCCAACATGATCCTCAATCAATGACCGGGTTGTGTACTATTTATTCAGAATTTCAATTAAATGCTCAGATTAAAATTCTGAATACAGTGGTTTTTGCCAGGGTTACCAGGTGCCATTAGAGGTCCTTATATCTATTTAGCTTTCTTATTTGGAAAGAATTTCCATAGGAATTTTCAGGAACTCCAAGAGCTTACAAATTTTTGGGGGTAAACAATATTGGCATTATTTTATGGACAGTTGTCTACAAACAGCTGATACTTAACAAGAGCTGTGGAGCAAAAGCCAACCCATGACTATTGTTGTTGTTTTTTCAGCGGAACTATTTTAAGAACAAGAGCTGTGGAGCGAAAGCCAACCCATGACTATTGTTGTTGTTTTTTCTGCGGAACTATTTTAAGAACAAGAGCTGTGGAGCGAAAGCCAACCCATGACTATTGTTGTTGTTGTTGTTGTTGTCGTTGTTTTGTTTTTTCAGCGGAACTATTTTAAGAACAAGAGCTGTGGAGGGAAAGCCAACCCATGACTATTGTTGTTGTTGTTGTTGTTGTTGTTGTTTTTTGTGTTTTTTTTCTGAGGAACTATTTTAAGAACAGGAGCTGTGGAGCGAAAGCCAACCCATGACTATTGTTGTTGTTGTTGTTTTTGTGTTTTTTTCTGAGGAACTATTTTAAGAACAGGAGCTGTGGAGCGAAAGCCAACCCATGACTATTGTTGTTGTTGTTGTTTGTGGGTTTTTTCTGAGGAACGATTTTAAGAACAGGAGCTGTGGAGCGAAGCCAACCCATGACTATTGTTGTTGTTGTTGTTTTTTGTTGTTTTTTCTGAGGAACTATTTTAAGAACAGGAGCTGTGGAGCGAAAGCCAACCCATGACTATTGATATTGTTGTTGTTGTTGTTGTTGTTTTTTGTGTTTTTTTCTGCGGAACTATTTTAAGAACAGGTGCTGTGGAGCGAAAGCCAACCCACGACTATTGTTTTTGTTGTTGTGTTTTTCAGTGGAATTATTTTAAGAGCCATTATCATTTAAGCTCAATAATTATTTAAGCCAGAATTATGGGCTTTGCTGTACATTTAATGCATATTAAGTCTCTTGCAACTATTTGTGTACCAAGTTTTCAACAGTTTTTGAATTAATATTATGGCCAAAGATAAAGTTTGTTCACAGTGTATGACAATTTACCACAATGCAAATGACACGTTAGTGAGGCTTATACTCAATACCCCATCAAGCTGAAAATTAGATGGTAAAAAAACTTTATTTTTGAAATACAGGTCATTTTCGATCCTGGCCATGCCAATTTGCCCCTATCTGCCGAATCGGCCAAGTTTAAAAGCCTGATTCATCTGCTATTCTCATTCAAGCTATATCCTTGTTGTTAAAAAGAGATGTTTTATGTGTGAAGAAAATAATGATTTTCACAGGAAAAAATATTTCGATTCTTAGCAGGAAACAATCCAAAATGCCATAGAGCAAAACTCTTCGGAACTAGGTTACCAAGGACACAGTGGAGGCAATTAAATAGTTTTCTCATCCCTCCCAACCTTTTCTTATCTTTCTTTTTTTTCCACCCAAAATATCAAGAATCTCATATCAGAAAAACTCCACATTTTCAACAATAAAGACTGTAAGAAAATCCAAATGCCTTTACATGCACATGTTACTGATTTACAGGGATGTATACGCCTGTTACTGTTACTAATAAGAGTGTCAGCCTTGTTACCAGTCTTGCGAGTGTCAGTTGGGTTGTCTGGTTTAAGTGCTGACACTGGTTTGAACGCAGTCGCCTCAATCAAAGGCACCAAGCTATATATAGCTTAGAGGTCACCAAGCCGGACAAGACTGAGTTGCTACAGGTTATTCATTTTCCCCCACAACAGAAGACCACTCTCCTGCCTAACATTGCCCAACATTTAGCAAGCAAAAGTGATATATATATTAAAATGTTATTAATTAGGTGATTTCATATTGGCCCAGTTTTTTGTCCGAGGTAATCTGTATTTGCCTGAGCCCGAAAGGGCTTCAATTGACAGGTATTGGACCGCAATTGTCCCCATATCTCGTCAAATACGTAATATAGTTGATTTAATAATAAGTGGTATTAATTAACTTGTAACACAATTTTTGTCAAGTAAATCTTTTTTAAGATCAGTTGGGTGTCTGTGAACTCTAAAATATGTGAACAAGAGGAATAAAGGGTACCATTTCTTTTCCACTTCTCAAAAAACGTCTTTGTTAAATGTTATGACTTTTTTGCAAATCTATTTAATGTGCATGCATTATGAATTGTACAAGACGAGTAATCTTTACTTAGTGCAAATACTATCCAAAAAATTATCACTGAGCACTAAAATAAGATCTCTACTCAATGATCATACAACAGATTTTCAAACCGTTGATAGTGTTTAACTTGCAAGCGTTTTTTGGAACTTCAAACGAAGCCAAATATTTGTAAAGGACACCAAAGAAGGAGAGTGTTAATACATCAAACAGGCAATGAGTTTTCATGCCAAGCACATAAATGCAGAACATGCCAGATATGAGATGGACCTAACATGAACCATCAAAACAATAAAATAATTTATGAGACCCCAAGCATAAATTTATCAATATCGACCCCAAGTTTTCTTTCATATATAGCAAAGCCCTCCTAAACAGAGGCAGAAATTCGGCTACTTCCCAAAAAAAATGTTTTTCCCAAATTTTTACAGATTAATTTTTGCTTTCCACTTTAAAAAAAAAAATAACAACCATGGTTTCTATGAATGCGCTGAATGTGTTTGTTTCTAATTGAATGACTTTGTCGATCCCTTCTTATTTTGAATAAAATTTTTAATGTGGTTGAAGCATTTAAATTTATGCAATATATAAATTTTTCAAATTTTATGTTTTAATTTGTCAACTTAGTGCATTTAAGGACGCAATTAATACATTAATGTATATATATCTGCTTCTTTTTCTATATGCAGTTAGAGAGTAATTGCACTAAGGTGACAAATTATTAATTGCAGAAAATTTTCCCAAAAAGAAAAGGCCATAATTATGCCTCTTTTCAGTTTTTACTGAAAAATCCCTCAGACTGACAGAAGCCTCAACATTTTAACATCTTTACCAAACATATACTGCATTTCCACTACGTAAAGTGCTTGTCCAACATCTCAAACTCTTTTTTAAAGAAGAATTATTCAGGAAGTCCATGCACGCTTATAATTTATAGTATAAATCTGAACAGATTGAGAAATATTGCACAGAAATATGATGCAAACAAACTTTCATATCAAATTCTACCTTAGTAACAGGCACCCTGGCATTATTTGAATTCAGAAGGTCATTCAAAATTGCGTAATAAACCTATATTAAGCTTAAATATTCAAAAATAGCGAAATACTGTCATATTTCCTTTCTTAAAACGGATATCAAAGTCACCATTCAAGACTGAATAATTATGCAAAAAATGTAGCCATTGACAGCATGCTGAAGAGTTTTTATAACCAGCTACCTGGCATTAATTTACACATGATACCCTTACAAAAATATGATACCTGAAAATAAATTTGCCTCACAAGTTGATGAAATATTATCTTTAAGCATGTGATAAAATGTCCCTATATTGTATTCAATTAATTAAAACTAGTAAATACAGTCAGGATTATAAATTATATTAAAGGGACATTTTCCGCTTTGGGATCAAATTCATTATTTATTGTTTGTTCTAAAACAGTATTTAGAAATAAATAAATTAAAGAATGGGTTCAATTACTTAAAAGTTCCTCATAGCCAGCTTAAACTCGCAGCCTAACAGTAGCAAAAAAGAGGCCGACAAAATTGATAAATCTTCCAACAACCCACAACAGTTTTACAAAAAAACACAAAAAAACAACAACAATAATAAATAAAACCTTCAGATGGGGACATTTTTGTTTCAATTTTAAAATTGTGTTCATATCTCACATAAATCCTCTCAGAGTTATGGTGTACCATGGTATAATAGATATGGTCCCTGATAATGTAGCCCCCCAAAGTCCTGTTGCCAGCAGGCAGATTTTGTTTCCTTTGTAATCAACTTATTTTTCATTATATTTATAGAACTAAGTTTATGTCTAAAATAAATAATAACTTCTATATATTAATCACCTTGAAATATGTTTTCAAAATGTTCAGATTTTTCTTAAAATATATATATAGACAGAACAATAAAGATTATGGGCCTTTAAGTATGAATGATTATGTTTTATACTTGAAGCTTGACATGGACATCTTCTAAATGAGCTATCATGCATTTCACACGTTTGCTTGAGTTAATACGAACATCACTTTGTATGTTTTATAATAATGAAAAGTAGCAAAAATAAAACACAAAAAAAACCCAACTATCCTGTAAGGAAATGTCAGTTTGTTAAGCGTCCGCGTGTGCCAACCTGGTTTTGAGCTTCAACAGAGAAATCACAAAAGACGAGTTTATTAAAATTGCCCTTATAAATTAAGTTACAACATGCCAGCTTTCTGGCTTGCCATGGAGATATCATTCCCCTGAAGCCCTGCCCACCCCAGCCTCTCGCCCAAACCAGACCCTAGCTGATAGTAACAGCATCATCCATATCCAGAGCTTTTAACTGGGAGTCCAGGGACTGTTACTGTGTTCTACTATCAAAAAAACCCAGTCTCTTTTAAAACAATGCATTCTGTTAACCTGTTACTTATAAAACTCAAAAATCATTACATCACACAATGACAGATTTGAATCCATAATTAACGACAACCAGTTACTTATTTTTTACTTTTAAAAGGTTATCTTTCATTTAAAACATTAGTCAAAATAAAAGCACAAGCCCGCAAGCCCTGTTTCAAGCCCTGTTTGGGTAACAAAAGTTATGCTTTTCAGACTTGCTCAGTGTTAAAAAAATTGACACCAAGCACTCAGAGTATTAAATTTTGAACTTGTTCATCCTAAATTCTAAACGCTAATGACTCAACATTTAATTAGACAATTAATTATTCATATACGTTTTGTTTAAAGCTCAGAACATTTCAGATGTGTTTTTATTTTCAAAACAGTATCCAACTTTTATTACAAATTTCGGAGAGGTAAAGCAGTTGATCTTTTATATCTACATGATCTTCACATATATTTTACTGCCGCATTTTTTATGAGTCTTCATGAACTCTTGCCAAGGCAGCCTCTTTGGATTTTTAATAGTTCCCAACATACAAAAATATATGAGGCTCTGATAGTTTTGTTGATAAATTATTGCTTTATCTTTCAATATAGACCATCAGACATTTTTCAGTATGTAAATGAGTAGTTTAATTAAACCTCCACATGTTTCTGAACATACCAGCCTAGGGCATTTAAGTACATGTTATGATATAAAACATAATATATTATAAACGGACCAGCACTGACAAGCCAGGCCATGAGCTCTGTGAATGCTTTCTTGGTTTGTTCAAATTCTGGATTTTATATATCAGTAATATATATATATTGTTGAAATTTGTTGAAGCCATCATAAGCTGGCTCGCGATTATTCATCCAAATGTCAAATTTCGATGACTGTAACAGGATAGACTGTCAGATTCAGAATATTCATTGATTACACTATATATACTAGGAATTATGCAAAGGAAGCTCTTCAATAATTCAAACATTATCCATAATTTAATTAAATCGGAAAACAGTCACTCTTAATTCAGATGCATAACAAAAAAACCTCTAAAATGTCTGAAATAGAAGGATATTCTTCCATTATAAAATTATACATAGAGACAATTTATTCAACTGGAGGTGTTATTTGCATACAAATATTACGAACATATTAAGGTTTATAAAAGCAAATAATATATCTTCAGAACAAACATCACATTCATATTAAAATTAAGGTATTTAAAGGCAAATATATCTTCAGGTTCTGTATTATAAGACTTTTATCATCACATTACATACAAAGACATATATAATACTCTGTGTGTTGCAATTTACTTAAATATTTTTTTAAGTTTAACTTTCATTCTTGTCACATAATTGTAGGTACATGTAACAATCACATTGATTGCAATTTTAAATCGTTTCTTCAGTTTGTTAGCTGTTGTTGATGGGGTTTTTTCTATTTAATGTGATCTTTTTTTAATATTTACCTGATCTTTCATTGTACATATTGACGTCATTAAAATCCTTAATCTTCTCCTGCACTAATTAAGCGTACTGAAGTTATTGCGCTGATTTGAATAAAAGTTTGAATAGGTTGAAAATGAATTATATCATTCTCTGTTTTTGTATGGACATAATAACTAGGATGTCTTCAATATTGGAATGGTAACAATTTAAGTAACCGGCGGTGAATAACCTCAAAGTCCATGAAATCATGAATGGTTCATGAACTACACACAATTCATGCACAGTTCTTGATAGCTAGATTCATGAATTATAACTGGCTAGATTCATGAACTAAAGTTCATGAACCATTGAAGAGCAGTTCATGAACAGTATGTTTTCAATTTTTGCTAAAAAAGATGAAGATTTAGTTCAAGAACTAATGATGAACTTTTCAGGAACATGATCAGTCATATATATGTGGTTCAAGAAATATGGTGTTGATGTACAAATGATGAATTTTTCATGAACTCAAACGCTAAGCTGAGCGTTTAAAGATAAGTAATGTTAAACCGTGCATTTTATTACTAGCATGCGGATAAATTAAGATACTTTTCAATTATATAATATATGCATGCTATACTTATTGAACGTTGTGACAGACATCTTGACAAAATAGTACAAAACAGTTATTTCACCCACAACACTTGTGATATAAATAATACAACTCCCAGTATGCAAAGGTACGCAAAGGTGTACATTAGTTACATTAACTCGGGTGGCAGGTGTTGTAACTAATAATCAAAATTTTAAAAAACATCAGCGTCAATCTAAAATCAGTGGTATCTAACCAAAAATTAATAACACAGAGAATGAAAAGATAAACCGAGATTCGCAATCATGACAGTGCAGCCCTTTGATCCGCTAACGTAGGACTAAAATGCTTATATTTTATTAGCTTTGAACTCATTGCCACTAAGAGCTGACAATTATGAGGGTTGGGGTAAATATAATTACACAGAATATACTTTATGGTTTACTATCAACATTTAAGATGAAAGGAAGATATTTGCTTCATGTCTTAATGAAATATGAACTTTTTGCTCATTATAAATACTGGTACATTAAAAATACACCTTCAAAAATTAATAAGTATGTATAATTAGTTTTAGACCTTGGTCTATACATTTAAAAATTAATAAATCTTGGTATAACAATGATGCTATGGTGTAACAGAAACTGTCACAAACTGATGTTACCATTAAGAAGTTGAACTTGTATTCATAATATTTTGTTTCTTATCTTGAAATTGGACCAGTAAATGAATGAATTTTTAATAAAAGTTTTTACCCACAGGTTAAACCATACTGATGATAGTATAAAAGACACAATGGCAGTGACATTACAAAACGTTTATAAGTGACCACCATTTAAGTTATATGGACTTAAACTTATAAAGGCAAAATTAAGCTTACATTTTCCAGTACAAAACTGACCCTCAGTAATTGATGAACCAATAACAACATACACTTACATTCCTAGAACATTTTGTTTAAAACTTAATGATAATATGGGCACAGCAAGCGAACCCTTCTTAGTTAATAAGATTTTACAAATGACAATCACTTATGAAGTGTGTTCACCACAAGAAGAACCAAATAATGACATCATGTCTTGTTCAGGACTTCGAGTTGAAAAATCGCAATTCCTTAATGATAAAGGGCAGCACTTATTGAAGGTTGATGGCTGGAAATGTAGGTTCTCTAAAGAATACCATTTATAAGTGCAACCCACTTACAGTCTTTGAAGGTATGACAGGGAACTGAAGCTGCCTTTTCTCACTATGGCGATCTCATTCTTGCTCAGGTCCCTGAAAAACATATACACAAATAATTACAAACTATTATTGTACAACATTCTCTTTTTCATAACATATTGATTTGTCCTAATGGACGTGCGGGGTGCATGTAAAGTTTATTTACCCCCCCCCCCCCCCAATGCTTATTATGAAATAAATACTTAGTGTTTGTAATATTAGTTATGTGTAGCCAACCATTGCACAATAGGGTAGTGGGTTAAATTAATATGACATCATCAACAGGTGTGCTGGAAACAAAATGGTAGCTGATACAATAGTCACAGCAGAATAAAATTAAAAAGCTGCATTTTTACAAATTTTTAGTAAGATTAAGCATTGTTCAACTTCCAGGTAGATAATCAGAAAAAAATATCTTAAATGGCCCCCTGTACTTTTATTAGGGCATGAATGTTTTCAAGGACAAATATATGGTACATGTACTCATGTACATAATTAAGAAGGTGGTTAACATAAATCATATAAACAATGTTCACTAAAAGGCAAATATCTGAAACGAAAAGTAAATATAAATATAAAACCATGCCGATAGATATAAAAAAAGCCTTCCTTGCAGACTACATTATTACAACAAAATTGCTTCTTTTTTTCTAGGTAATAATTTTTCAAGGTACACTAAGCCATGGCCTCATAGTTCAAAGGTTTGAGAGCTGCTTCAGAGCTTGAATCCTGATGGTAACAGACTAGGAATAGCAAAAAGCATCCCTGATTCATATCACAAAAGTTAGATAAATTTATCAAAGGAGTAAAATATCTTGATTCTTCATAAAGAGTTTGACTGATAATGTACTAACATATTATATTTAATGGAACAGTGGTTAAAATTAGCACTAGCCTGTAAGCCATGCACTGCATGGTTAAAAAATTTCCAGCTCGTTTCATATACCTGACCAGTAATAAAGCTTGTTAAAAAAAATTATTGGCTCGCACTACTGTACAGTAAAGGTGTGCGCATTCAAGTCTAATTTTAACGACTGAATATGAAAATTTCTCTGAAGGCCATAAAACTGTGCAAGAATACAACTGTTGATGTTTTGATCAAAATTGAGCAAAAAAAGGATTATTAGATCAATCACATATGAGTCTATACTATTCTATTTTTTTTCGACTGAAAATGGGGCCCTTCACAATTCCACGGTGGCCCCTTTTACAATGTAAAAAATTGCAGTTAGGACATATATAAACTAATGGTCCTTTTCTCGCAGCACAAACAACAACACTTATCTGCCCATCAGTTGTTTTTCAGTTTATAATGATTAACAGCACTTGTTTTTTCAATCAAAACTCTATCCAAGTATGAAAATTGCACATAATGGCCACTGCTTGAGTTCCTTGAGGAATGTGCTCAGTAAATGATACTGTGAGAGCCAGGGGAAGTCTGGTAACTTCAGTCTTGTATTATCATTCAGATTAGGTTTATAATTTATGTGTATACATGTTTTCAATGTTTTTTCTTGGTGCAGTTTACTACCTTCTAAAGGCTGTTTCCTCTTGCAAAACTAAAAAAAAAATCCAAACAATCATAATATTTTCTGAATTTGATAAATATACATTTATAGATTCCACATGTAATAAATAAAAAAGCTTATTTTTTTGTTAGAAATAAAAACAATCTTGACAAGAAATACATTTTTTTTTCAATTATATTACCTGGTAGCTATTTCTGTATGATATTTTATCTTTCCTAAAGTAGGCAACAGGCGGCGAAAATATTAGAAAAAATCTTTGGTTTAGCCTTTAGTTCAAGTTTATAAGCCCTTTATTTTTTTCAAATGATTTATAAAAATCTATTAAAATTGATTTAAATTGATTGGGGTAAAACACAAAAATATTTTTTAAATAAAAGATATGAAATCAACCATTATTAATGACATTTTTGGGAAATAACATCATTATATATATTTTATATTCAACTAGTGCAATAACATGGAAGACAAAAGTCATAAATTAATAGCTGATATAAAGTTGAAAATGTATGTTCCACTGTATATTATCAGATCAGTATTTATAATTCATTAGTTACAACATAGAAATTAATGAACTGGTGAGAAAAGTTTAGAAATTAAACTTGTTAAATAAGTTCCATATTAAATACTTATGCCATATTCACATTATATGTACTACTGAACTACAAAATTATACATACATCTGATCATGTAATTATTATTATTAAACTTGCATCAACTGGTATGTTTAATTGTTATTGTACATATACATGCTTTGCAATTATTTTTTAACATTATATACATGATGTATAATGTACATTTTATGTATGTCAGTATAAAGTAAAGGTAGCATTTACATTTTGAAAAGCAAATATGCAGATTCCATTAAGAGCCTTTCCAATCTAGATAGTTTACTTTATTTATAATATAAACATCAAAAGCTTTTTGCAACAAACTTGCAACTGATGTTTCTATGGCTATAATCCTGAGACCCCACACTGATATCAAAGGCCACCAGGTGTAAAATCTGTGTGTCCAAATTCAATATCAATAGCCCTGTCTGATATCTTTATTACCATGTTGAAAAGATTAGGGGTCGCACTATCAGCTTTAGCAATCAAAGGAATCATCATGCCAATCCCTCTTATACATGTACTTACACCAGCAGATGATAAATGTATTTTTAAGCCTTGTACTTAAAGAGGCTGACTTTATTGTGTGTATAGAGTACAATTGTATTATTAGTCATATCAACATTTCCCAAGTCTATTATCATTCATGAATGTTACATATATTCAATACATGTACATGCAATGTGCAAACTGAAGATGTACATTGTACAGTTAACCAAAAAACATTCTGACAATTCATTGAATAAATGCTGATATATAATATCTTTTATAAAAGATTTCTTTTAACATACTCAATATCAGCTTGAAATTATTATTAAGTACACAGGTAGGTTTTTAATGAGTCAAAATTGTATTCTTAAGCTTAAAATTAAATTTGTTACATAAATACTTAAAATGTGCATCACATATTTTTAAATCATGTTCCCCCAAGAAAATCCATAATGCAGTGAGTAAATCAAAGTGATGTCAAAAGAGAGCATGCATGATTGCATGATTTTCAGACCCCTATTCAACATCCATTATTTCCAACTGAATTCACTCTGACTCATAAGAATGTGAATGAAATAAATCAACAGATTTTAACACTTAGACTAAGCCAATAAAATAAATGTTAGTTTAATTATATGTAACAGAAAAAAATACATGTTCAGTGATATAGGTTGTGCCTATTCGTATTTTAGACACTAGAGCATGTTACATTTAACTTAAAAAACTAGCTTATATGGTATCATTGTAAGAACTGCTCATACGCAAGTTTTCAAATAGAAAACACAATTAACCAAACATTTTTTATCAATGACATCCCTTCAAATTTAAATTTGTGAAGTTATGACTAAGATCCTTGAATTAACTTTATCTGGTAAAATGTCCTGGTCAGGCTAATGGCAGGCTGCACACACTTACAGGGGACTTGACCAAACAGGCAATTTTGCTGTGAAAATCCCACCCAAAGTGCAAGGGTAAAATTTCTGTTTTAAGTGTAATCAATTCAACATTTAAAAGCCCATTTAAAGCCAAAACATGTCTAGTGTAGAAAGTGTCGACTTCATAGCCACAGGTTCTGTTGTAATCCTGCCTGTCGGGAATCAAGTGTTGTCCTATGTATATTTCCCCTACCCCTCACCAATAGGCAAACCATTGATAGATACATGCAATTATTAGTCTAACAATAGACCTAACTTAGCCAAGTTAGGGAATTTCTTTAGGATTTGCCGTATTTTTTGTTTCATTTGTTTAAATCATCCTTTGTATGCACAAATATTTAGAATAATGCACTTATGAAAACTTACAAGTAAATGGTATCCAAAGGTATTGTAATTGCCGTTCGAACTTCTTCTATGGATGTAAATGGGTAGGGATTGTTTGAGCAGGATACTTTTCGTCCTCTTGGTGCCTGGGGCAAGGTAAGCTCACCCTCATCACCCACATTATCTCCTGTCACATCCCCACCCTCATCATCTTCATCAACCGCATCCCCATCACGTGCAGGGATGGTTGTGCACGTGCAACCAAGGGAGCACGCATTTGCTTCATATTTTTGAAGTTGGAAGAAGAAGACTGACAGAAATGTGTACGATACACAGATCTGCAATAGTCTCATTTTTGTCATCTAATCATACCTGTCATTTAAGAAAATGTAATGCATGTAAAAAGAAAATTACATTACTCATAATTTCATTGTCTTTGATGTATATTCCTACATTTTTAATGTTTACGTGCACATTTCCATACATATAAATAGTCTCATCATTATTCTAGGCAAATAAGATATGTGTTACATGATTATCTTAGTCTAAGTTCGACATTTATAAAACACGACTCATCTGCACCCGAAGATACAATACAAAGCACCAAAACACAGGTTACTTATCATTCCAATTTTCAAACAAATTCAGTACAGTAGGCAAAACAATGAGCACGCTGTCACATTTTAATTATTGTAGTTATATCCATTGCGAATAACCACGTGTGTTGAATTCGTATCACTTCCTGTTTTTCTCGAATAAATCCAAGATTCGGTCAAATTCACTGATATTCCTTTCGCTAATTGACTTCGGTCTCCATCTTGGATTGAGTTTACATGTGACGTCACACTGTTCTAATTTTAGACTAGCCAACTACAGGGTGGTGCAAAAAGTTTTTATTGGATTTCATTTCGGCAAACTTCCCGCAGCAGTTACTCCCCTTTACAGTGGGTTCGAAATAAGGACAAGCACACGTACAAGCCCTGCATTCCGGGTTCTGGATTTTTAAAAACGGCACCAGTGTGTAATAAATATTTAACATTAAGTGGATAACGTGAGGTTAATTTATATTATAAAAAGACCACAATTCGACAAAGTTATTCCGCGTACTAGGAATATGGCTTCACACACATGTACGACCACTGTGAAAATCCGACAAATGCCGCTTAACATAGACGAAGTTTAGAAAGGCACAGAAGAAAATAGGAGCTGAAGTATTAAAAAGGGTTGTAAAATCCGACAAGCTAACTATTTATGATCTATCTTTTCTTATGTTACCTTGTAATTCTAAAAATGTGAAAGAAGATTTACCGCGGAGAAATTTTACTAAAAGAGTTAAAATAAGGACAATGTATTAAAGCCTACCTACATATAACCTTATTAAAATGAATGATCATGGTAAATGAACTTCCATATCATATGCACATAGAAACAACGTCTTTGCACAGACAGATTAGGCCTGCCGCATTGGTATCGAATCATCATAATGGAAGTGTATTTTAAGATGCCATTAATAGGTGGTTAATATAATATCCATTCAAAATATCATAAACAGATTTAAGTCAAATCTCAATCTCAACTTGTTTTACCACATAACATAAGAATCAAAGCAGTATATGTTTTTACTCATTTTAAATGCATTCTCTCATAGAATATGCTGACTTTGGTCAAAATTCCGCAGAAAAAAATCTACAGAAAAGTATGTACATAAACTTTTCTGCTCTTGAGTCAGTTTTCTTTGAGCTAATTACAAAATATAATTATCAACACATTATTTGAGAAACAATTTTTATAGAGCGTCCTTGCGTTTAGCGAAACACATTTGTCACAATGGTGGTTCTGTGTATGTTTTTGCGTGCGTGCGGGCGTCCTCTCCGGACTGAACTTTATCCGTGCTGTATCCCGACGAGCCATTGTAGGATTTTCAAAACTCTTGCCAGGAATGTTCACCATGTCGCGCACAAGGCTGAATCTTGAACATACATTATTTGATTTAAAAAAAAAGTCATATAAGGTCCCCAGCGATGAGAAGGGGGGTCTCGCTCAATATCGAGATAGGAACCTCAAAGATCAAGGCCAGTCTAAAAAATGAAAGGTTAAATGATCCTTGTCTTACCATTCATTATAGGATTAAAAAAATACATGTATGCCAATATGGTTCACCATACCGCTCCAGCGCAGGGCGTAGTGTTGCAGGTACACGCATTTTACAGCTCAATGTTATTCTGTATTGCAATTGCATATCAGAGCAGTATGCCCGTGTCAAAGGCTCTTTCAATGAACTCGACATGTCTCCAGTCGGCGTCTAGGGCCTAAAAAAAGGCTTGTTTGGTTAGGGTTACATCCTTTTCAAAAATTGGAAGGGTAGGTAGGCTTTTTTTATTAGACTTTATATAATAATGTCATTTTCATCATTGGATAATGGTGTTAAAGTTATCTTCTGTATATGCATTTAAGGTTTTCAACTTCAAAGTAAAAAGCAAATAAAAATTAGCATTTTTTTTCAAACTGACTATAAAATCGGTAGGGTCGGCGCCTATTCCATAGGAAGGGTCGGGTAACCCGAACCAAATGTATTTTTTAGGCCGAGTTTTAAACAAAACCTACATAACATGAATTGTTTTAAATCATACTATGCTATGATGTAGTTAAATGAATTGAGATTGAGTATTTTCGTGATTTTGACGCCCGCAGCCGTGTTCATTAAGCTTCTTAAGCCGTTTCTTAACTTTAATTGATTTTCTTAAGTCTTATTTAATGAAAGGTAAAAGTGTGTAACATAAACATTTGTATATTCAGTACAATCAATGATAATGAAGTATTTCTGATATTATAAGGTTATATAATCAAACAATATGTCAATTGTATCAATTTTTGTTGGAATTTTTAAACAAATACTTTGCGTGTAACTTGTCTTGAGTGTTTTCCACAAATATGTATAAATATATAATTCTTATATGCTGTATAATAACTGAATTAGAATACGTTGTCCCTTGCAAAATGTATAACAAGAAGGCAAATATTCAAGCACGTAAGGTAACATTTTTAAGACAATAATGTCTCCGAATTAAAAACATGGGATCAAAGCCATGATTTTACCATACAAAGTCATCGTTCGTATGTTATTCACACATGCAGTGTCTGGTGTTGTTTTGAGGATAGGTGAGCTATTTAGGGCCGTAAGATTACTCTTGGAAACATCTTGTTTTATTAATGTGTGTGCATTTCTACTTCGGATTAATGTGCCAGGGTATATAACATATATACTTTTAGATTTTTTTCCAAGAGAACCATCAAGCCCCTTAATCGAGCACCTATCCTCAAACCGGCGGTGTTATTGCTGTTTTGATCACTCTGACTGTGATTTTCTTCAGTTTGTCGTCAACAAACCTCAACCAATATGCCCATACCCTGATGTTGATGATGCTTCCGAAGTATCTATCCCATAATGCATATCACAATGGCAGACAATAACAGGGTCGTTTGGCTTCTTCTTAAATTCTGATCAATTCTTATGTTTGTTTAAATAAAAAAATAATAATGTCTAAATGGAATGCAAAAATAAAAATTTCCATTTTAATATCCATTCATTATAGTTACATTTAGAAGACGAGAATGGTTTAAATATTTGAAAACATCCCTTGGTCTTTATTAGGATACAGTAACTTGCCTAGAACAGTTTATGTCGAGAAATGTCCGTAAGCAAGATACCATTGACATGTCACCTTCGCACCACTCTTATTTTTAGCTCGCACTCTTAGCTATAGTTGGAGTAAGTTCTCGTATAGGTAAAACAGAAATAAACATTGAGTTGCTGTCCTAATTATCCACCGTTTCGGTATTACATTATAATACGTACATATGGAATACATAAAGGGTTAACAATGCCTTTTTAAATTCAATTTCAATATTTTAAAATCAAATAAAGTACATATGTTGCAAACATAATGCACTTTGGTAAGATTTACAACAGTTATCAAAGGTCTTTTTTAGACGGCAAACAAGAACAATATTTTACTGTTATCTTACCTTTCATTTAACTGATTGCCATTTTATGAATGGCAAAAATAAATTTAAGTCGTAACAAAGAGCATTTTGTCATTTTTTTTCTATTTGTTAAAAAAAAAAATTTGAATCTCTTTATGAAAAGGCTGTAACTTTACACTCGAAACCCGTTGGCTCGATATCCCAGTGGCTGGCCAACAAACTTCGAGCCTCGCAAGTATCGAGCCAGACGGGAACGCTTACATAGAATAAAAAAACGGTCCTTTACATCAAGTTCGAGCCAACCAGAAAAAAAACGAGCCAAGCGGTATGGATCCAATGGGTTTAGACTTTACATGTATATAGGTTCATCTGATCTCAAAGCATGTAACGAACTATTGTAAAACTTTAACAAGTACTTCCCTTTAAAGCTTGGCCTAAATTTTAATGTGTCATTAAAGGTCAAGCATTACAGGATTGACCTTTTATGACACATTCAATATTAGGCCAAGCTTTAAATGCACATGCTCGGCTTTCAACAATGCAGTACAACTACTTCTGTATATTCTAAAACATTAACAAACGAAACAAATGAAATTGACTCTAAGATGTTTATTTTTTCATAAAATGTGTTTTAAGGATAATATCTATGTGATCGAAAGATTATAATTTGATTGTATTTCATGAAGAAGTTTTTTTCCACCTGAAAGGCGAGGTTTTAGATGAATTCCGTACAAAATTTGAATAAGAAATACAAGAAAAAATAACTATACATACTCTAGCGGAACTCCACCACGTGTTATGTGATTTTCGGAGAACTCGTGGATTACTTTTGTTAAATATCGGCTTAGTTTTTTAATAGCCATGTGGATGGCAGCATTGGCCAGTCTTATGCTACTTACTACGGCAACACAGATTTCAGATGATACCATGGAACAAATTAAAACTGGTAATATGTTATTTTATGTTTTTGTAGTCGTTTAAGATAATCTAATTTATTTCGAATTTGAAAATATAAATCATAATTATTGAGTCCGTGTCCTGGGTAGAAACCAATAGAAGTGTCCTTTTTGTAGAGGGCAATAAATCTCGAACCCACGACCTCTTAAAATCGAGGTGGACACCTTCACCAATATACCGCTCTTTCACAAAAATAAAGATAAAAGGATGGTTTGCTAATGCATAGTCTACATTTTGATAATCACATAAAGGCGGATCTAGAATTTGAAGGTAGGGATGCGGTGGGGGAAAGGGGGAGGGTTCACCTTGGGAAATAACCCTGCCTCTCGGAACCCTCAAAATAATGAACGTGATGCGTGGACCTCTTCGAGAAATTGGTTGTTTATAAGCGTCACACTTATGTGTGTGCTTCTTGGAAAAAAAAAGATTTATTTTTAATAAAAATGAAATAATTAATTGTGCATTTATTTATTGCCAAATGGTTTAACTAAGATATCCAAACATTTTGAGACATCTGTTTTTTTTTCTGTTTATATGAATTTTCATTTGAATTATTTAAATTAACACTGGGAAATTCCTACCAAAAATAGACTTTCAAACACATGTTTTAAGACTGTGAATGACGTATGAAGTTTAATCAAGTTTTTTAAACACCTTTCAGCCAAATTTGATTACATTTGAATGAAAACAACCGATTTTTTTATCACATTATATATATGACCTTATGATGGCTGATTCTTGATTTTTCATAGCGAAAATACGACAATACAAAAATACACAAAATGGCGGGGCGAAAATAAGAAAATAGGAAAACATGTGTTGGGGCAAAAACTGAAATAACAGTCCGTCATATTTTCGCACCGTCACTGTGATGACGTATTTTCGAGGCAAAAATTACTAGTACACGAAATTGAAGAAATCAACAACCGTATTTTCTACAGTAAAGTAAACACACACATTTTTTTTTCATAGTTGTACTATGTAAACGGAAACTATTTGGCATAAGAGTATTCGTCCCATGTAAGGGTCATTTGCCCAGTGAAATATATTATGAAATATTGTTCAAATCATACATAAATCATACGTTTGTCATTTTCACATCCACTGCATTAGATTAGTATCGAATTCACACGATTTTGACACGTTGAATGACATTTTGAGCGTATATATTTATTAACACCTCAACTTCCGTTCCTTAAATGAACTGCCTTTCGGCAATTGCGTTCATCAAGCGATGAACGCAACATCTTCGGATATGTTCAGATCGTAATTCATTGCATAACAATATACATGAAAGCTATTGATCTTGTTATTGGCTGTATTGTGTCTGCAGGTCACGTAAAATATAGATCAACATTTTTAAAAGTGTAAGTTTTTTATATTTTAAATATATTGGTACCAGAAGTGTTTTAATTTTACGTTTTAAAGTGATTTCAAGTGGTTGATCTTTTCCCGCGTTATTGTGACGTCATTTGAAAAAAATGTTTCCGGTTATAGTCGGGTCGTTCTATTTACAGAATGGGTAAGAACGGATTACTGAAAGGTTTTCTTAAATGAAATGAAGTATTTTCTATAACAATTCTTGAATGAAATAATGAACTATTGGTGTAAATATAAGGAATGAATTGCGGGGTTGATGTCATTATCGGGGATATGAACGCAATCGGGTTGGTCAAAGTACGCGTGGAGTCCTTCGGACTTCGATGGAAGATCGAATTAAATTTCACGGGTGGTCAATAGAAAACAGATTTTCACGAGTTGCGTATTCATTCAATTTATTTAAAAAAATCATTGTTAATATTAATATTCTAAGTAATGAAATCATCCACGTCATTAGACAAGAACTGGCGGTCATTAACTGTGTGATTACATGAATTTTCGGTGGACTGCAGTGGTGGTTCTGACACTGGTGGTGGCACTGTCGATGATGATGTTGCTGTTGTTGTTCGAGTTTTTGTATTCTTTTCATTCGTTTCAGAAAATATTTTTTATTTTTCAGTCTTGAAAGGATTGGCAGCTATTGGGGAGCAGTCGGGACCTGGTGCGGGCTTCTTGGGCGCCCGGTACACCGCGCCTTCCGGTGAGAGATACGGCCTCGAGCTGCACGTCAACATGTCTGAATCTCCCATCATCAACGGTCAGTTCACTGCTTAACGCAAGTATTTCTTTCACAGACAAGCGATTGCAATGATAATCATGGCTCTCTAACTTGTTAATTACATCATTCTGTTGTTGCATCAACGACTCGAGTTAATTAAGTGTCAACTCTCCGATTTGGGGTGTAAACGCACTGCATTTCCCAAAACGGTTATATGCAAGAACATTTTCTACTGCGAATAGTCGTATTCATCTTCAATCTTGAAATAACTTCATACCTATACAAGAAGATACCTTCCAAATGCTATCATTATTCGACAAGAGATTCTCTGAAGGGCCTTTTAAAGAGGCCTATAGCCTGATTGTTCTGCTCATCTCGGCAAAGTTCAGAAACGCTTCAAGATTGTTAAAAGAAGCAACAACACAGCTTTCCGCTACAACCAGCGACTGAAGCTGGCTGTCATCGAAGGTCTTCTATGACTTCAACATCAACAAAGCCGACTGCTTTGCTGAGCTTGGTCGTGAGTTTTTTTGACGAATCCGTCGAAACTGTGTCTGGATCTGACTCTGAATATTCTTCTGATGACCTGTATATGATTCAGTCCAGCACAAATCAGGCACAGAGACACAAACAATTTGTCTAAACTAAAGCCGAATTAATAAATGCAAAACCAGTACCGACTGATTGATTAGCAACACAACATATAAAATATATTATGTCGCCACGGACCATTCTCACTATTTGAATAAATACACGAGTATGATTCGTTGTTTACTTTTTATTAAATGACTGAAAAGGTGGCTGAAATAAATTAAGATATACATAAATAAAATGACAGATTGTTTGACTTAGTCGTTGACTTTTGAAATAATTGATTAAGTAAGTGAGTGTAAACTTAAGGTGATTGACTCAATGACTGAAAAGAAATGGAAAAATGAAAATAATTAAATGATATTTACTTTTTGACTGACAGACTGACTGACTGACTGACCGACCGACCGACCGACCGACCGACCGACCGACCGACCGACCGACCGACCAGCCGTCTGACTGAATGACTGACTGAGTGTTTAATGGAGGGAGTAAATGAACGAGAACGTGTGTGAACACGTATGTGCGTGTGTACGTGTGTGCGCGTATATCAGTGAAGGGCAATGTGAAGTTACAGTCGAACCTCGTTATGTCGACTTTTTCGGGAGCTAGTGAAAAAAGTCGAGATAACGAAAAGTCGACTCATCCGAATTACAAAAAATTTCACCAATCCCAACACGTTTGAGTTGGATTGTACGATATTTACATCCACAATTGAACGGTCTTGTTTAAATATTTTCGTCGTGAAAACAGCAAACTTATTATTGAAATATAAACTGAAACAAAAGAAGAATTGTTTGTGTCAAATTTATTTCTTTTACGTTTATGGATCACACAAAACACATATAAATCCACAATTGCATACATTTGTACAATGTAAGATTTTATACCGGGTCCTTCTGAATTGGTCGACCAGAGAGCAGTGGAACTAACATTTGACATTTTGAAGTTATTCTTTCTGTTCCCATTCGGAATTGATATCTAATCAATAAAATGTACATGTTTTATACAATACCAAAGAGCTTGAGCAATAAATGTCTCTTTGATTTAATACATAAACAAGCAACTTTAATTATTCGCACTTACCAATTACATTTTTGTATCCCCCAATTATGACAGTTTATTATATTGACACGCACGGTATTTTGCGACATGCCGCAAACCGTCATGAATACTTTCACACCTACGTCTCGATCTACAGTTCGACATAAAGAACACAGGAAATGTGTGACACTGGGACTGACAAACGAGGTCGACATAGCGGAAAAGTCGAGATAAAAAAATCTACACAAACAGATTTATTTTATATAGAACAAGAAGGAATGAATTCGGGACCGGAAAAAAGTCGACATAACCGGAAAGTCGACTTATCCGACGTCGACATAGCGAGGTTCGACTGTATTTTACGAGCTGTCTTTATAGCATATAAACTTTTTACTAAGAGGATTTTCATTATTAATATCATCCACAATTAAAACAACCTCTGCTAAGAACCCTTACAAAAGAGAAACAGCACTGCAACTTACATAACTTTATATGCTAATATATGTACCAATGCTTGAGACAAGCTAACATAAAGGTGACTTATAGGCCCGATGGGCCGGGTGTTATCATCATTTATATTTCTCATGTGAATAACGTTTGTGTTATGCACATGTAACGATAATAAAGAACTTACTTACTTACTTACAGGAGGCCGACTGATGGGGGGCTACTTATGGCCAGACGGTACCAACTGGGGTGGGAAACTGGGCGGCATTTTCCAAAACGGAAAATTCAAGCCTGGGGGTAAATAAAGATACTATCGGCATGGTGTAAAATATGAATTTTGGACAATATGTGATATAAACAAGATCCTCGAAACATGATTTTTTTGTTCTGTGTCATAATAAAACGTTTCTTATCAAATTTGAATTACGGCGTGATAAATACTGTATTATACGATATTGTCCGGAGAATAACTGGATATTTACATGTTTGTTTCAGGAAGCTTTGAAATTGAGGGTGGCTACCAATAACATCCCCAACGGCTGTGGGTCAATACTGATTCCAGAAGGGGGTGGACAAACCCATTGCACTTATTCATCAAGGGATTGTTTTATTTATTTTTGCTAAGGTGAACTGCTATAAAGATACAAATATAAACAAATCCATGTGTGTCTTTTTGTATTACCCATGTAAATAGATCAATGTGATTACTTGATATAAAGTTTTGTAGCAAAAGTAACCGACTGTTATAAAGTTTGGTGGCAAAAGTCATCGACTAATATGAAGTTTGGTGGCAAAAGTCAACGACTGTTATGAAGTTTGGTGGCAAAGGTCAACGACTAATATGAAGTTTGGTGGCAAAGGTAACAGACTGTTGTGAAGTTTGGTGGCAAAGGTCAACGACTAATATGAAGTTTGGTGGCAAAGGTTACCGACTGATATGAAGTTTGGTGGCAAAAGGTCAACGACTAATATGAAGTTTGGTGGCAAAGGTCAACGACTTATATGAAGTTTGGTGGCAAAGGTCAACGACTAATATGCAGTTTGGTGGCAAAGATAACAAACTAATATGGCGTTTGGTGACAAAGGTAACATACTGTTATGAAGTTTGGTGGCAAAGGTAACCGACTGATATGAAGTTTGGTAGCAATGGTAACAGACTGATATGAAGTTTGGTAGCAAGGGTAATAGACTGATATGAAATTTGGTGGCTAAGGACTACGACTAATATGCAGTTTTGTGGCAAAGGTAACAAACTGATATGAGGTTTGGTGGCAAATGTAAACAACTGATCTTATACTTTATTTGGTAGCAAAGGAAACCGACTAATAGGAATTTTGGTGGCAAGGATAACCGTCTGAAATAAAGTTTGGATCACATTTCGTTATTCTAACAATTGCAATGACCTTCGAAGAAATAAAGAAAGGCGCAAAGCGTTTAAAAATGTTGCTGTGTGAAGCAATACGATTATCAATGTAAGAACATATTTAAATTAATATACAGCGCAAACCTTACACCATTTTGGAAGCGATTGGGACTTGGAAAGATTGAATAAATATCTGTCTTTACTATTACTGACAAGGAATGGCACGATGCATTATAGATTGATCCAAATGGTGAAAATGTACGAAACTACTAGCACAAATAGCGATCCCTTTAACTCATCTGAAGTAGAGTCATCTATTTCCAAACTTGAAAATAATAAATGCTGTGGGTTATATTCCAGCCTTATTTTTAAAAATATTCTTGCTAGTGTTATGTTTTAATCTGATTATGTCATCATGAGTATTACCATGATTTTGGGGACAACGTAAAATATGCCATGTTATTAAATCTTGGTCAAATTTTCTTTCCTAGGAAACCACTGTTACATATTCTATGTATAAGATTCTTTTTCTGGTGTTATTAATAAGATACTTTTTCAACCAGAACTGGTTTGCATCTGTAAACAATTCTAGTCTCTAATTTCATTAAAAAAAAATATATTGAAAGATACATATCAGTAGCCATACCAATTAAACATAAGGTAGCACTTACAAAATGTCGATGTTCAAACCACAAATTGAGAATAGAAACTGGTCGACATCTAAACACTCCAAAATATGATAGTATATGTTTTACCATTATATTAGCTATTTCGGCCTGATTTTTTTTATTTTCCCCATGTCAATTTTTTCCCATTTGCAAGGCACAGGCGGAAATTTTTTTTTCCAAAAAATCACTGGCATAATATTTACAATATGAGACAGATATATGATCCATAACAAAATGACTTTTATAATCTTATGAAAACAACAAATTATGAGACTCTATGTAAATTGTCTTAATAAATTATGTTGACCATTTTCCTTTAGAAAATGAGCAAATAAAGGGAGGCAATCACGTTTAGAATGTTGATATATCTGCTTGAATCCATTCTCTTGACATAACTAGTTTAAATTATTTAGTTATTTTAGGTTAAAAATTATTGATAAACGCATCTTCTTTTTAAAGCAGTTTTAAGATACATATTTTTTTTTAATTTGTATGTGCAATCCAAAATGTACTCCGGGCAAGAGCATCTGTATCAATGTGTTCACTGTAATATGCTTAAAGTTGCACTTTTACTTTCAAATAAGTTATACCACAATTAAAACAATTGTTTACAGCTATCGAACAGGATGATTAAATATCGGACACAATGGTTCTTACGAAGGATACCGTGTTGAATTTGAAAGAAAGGTGCAGAAAAGACGCCCCTTTCTACATCACGAGACGATAGTTTAATACTGCAAATCACCAGTCTTTTAATATTTTTGCGTTTTTAGCTATTAATTAAGCGGTTACAATCTTGTTATCAATAATTAATATTTTCCATAAATGCATTATTAAGTAGTTAAAGGTTTATAATCAAAATTTATGTTTGTTATAAATGTGTTTGTATTGATTTTAAATACGAGTGTCACTTTAAAGTAAACCAAAAGCATGCTTTTTATGTGTACAATTCCGCCCTGAAAGTCAATAACCTTTTACAGCCGGAACACGCCATGAAGTATCTGCCAGATAAACATGACTTCACGTTCATAAAACAAACACACTTTTCAAGAAAAAACCCTTTACAAGCAGTGGTTAGGTAAATGTAACATGTAATACGATAATAATTTGACAAATAGCCGTTTCCCTCCTCTTGAAATACAAGTCTTAAGAGTATAGACTATTTAATTTTAAATCAGTATATTTTTTTGAAAACTATGTCATTCAAAATGTTTTGGGCTAATCATGTTTTCTCTTTAATGTGTTATGAAAAAGATGTAACATTGATAAAAAACTGCATCTTTAACAAACGTTCAAGGAAGCCTAATGAAAAAAGCAAGAGATAAGGGCAATGGGGATCCAAATGGGAAGATCGTCAGTGGTTAGTTGCATCAGATGAGCCAGGAAAATGGCAATGAGTCCAGAGCAATGGTGTTGGTTAAAGAGCGGGAAACATCCAGAGTCTTGCGAAGCATATCGACCAAGATTTTCAAGATATAGGCTTCACCGCGCATCCACTGTTGGGCAAACAAGCTCGCGGAGCGGACGAAGGTACATAACTTATTGCACAGTTCGATACAAGAATGCATCCTACTGTTAATGTTGTTTAATTCATGGTTAATTGTACATGTACTTGGAAATTGACATATTTAGTATATTTCAGAAGGGCAAACGAAATAGTCAGGAAAAAAGCATACTAGATCGACCAGAACGACTTAATACCAGCATTGCTATTTGGTTTACATGAATGCCTGAGAGCGTACAATCAGAGACTGTAGAAAAGTTCAGAGAAGGTCGTTAACAAGGTGATGGTTTTCACCTCAGTTGGATCAGAGGGCATAGATGTTCCATACTACAACTTCGTGTTAAACTACAATTGCTGCGGGGATGGTATTGATCACTCTGTGATTTTTAACATTTTGTCGTCACTGCCAACAAACCAAAACCAATATGTCCATACCCATGTGTATGATGCTTCCGAAGTATCTATCTCATAATGCATATTAAAATGGCAGACAATAACAGGGTCGTTTGACTATTTTTAAATAACTGGTCACTCTACTTTTTTAATTTTAACGTTTGTTTTAAGGTTTTTGAAAATTTTAATTGGAATGCAATAATCAAGTATTCCATTTTGATATCCATTCATTATAGTTACACTTTAAAGGCGAGAATGGTTAAAAATATTTGAAAACATCCCTTGGTCTTTATTTGGAAACAGTAACCTGCATAGAACAGTTCATGTCGACAAATGTCGAGACATGTCCGTTAGCAAAACGCCATTGACATGTAACCTTCGTACCACTCTTTTTCAGTTGGAGTAAGTTCTCGTATAGGCAAAACAGAAAAGAGCATTGAGTTGCCGTCCTTATTACCCATCGATTTGGTTTTTATTGTAATCCATATATATGATATACAGAAAGGATAAACAATGCATTTATACGTTAAAGTAAATGTAGTGCCTATGTTGCCAGAAACACTACGCACATGTGAAGTAGGGTCCATAACTATAGTTTCAATGATTGTCAAGCTGCGCCCCTTGTTCAACTGAAAAAACAAAACAAAAAGGCAACATACGGGTATTGGCGTTCGCTCCGTCGCTCTCTGTGTAGCTCTTGTCTTGTTTTTTGTTTGTTTTGGAGGCACAGTAAACAAAATCTTTAGTAAACTCGAAAGATCGTTTATATACTTATATTATATATGAGAAACTTGTTTAAGAATGAAATACAATGAACATGGATATAATTAACATCAATTAAAGTGGCTACAAGTTATGAGTAGAGGTGTTTTTCTAGGCGGCAAACGGGTTTAGACTGTACATGTATAGGTTCATCTGATCTCAAAGCATGTAAAACTGACAAGTATATTTCTTTATAGCTTTGCCTAAATTTCAATGTGTCATTTAAGGTCAAGAGTATTAATTAAATATTAGGCCAAACTTAAAATGTACATGTTCGGTCATACATAAGTCAGGACGTCTACTTCTATATATTCTAACAGAAAATCAACAAAATGGATGAAATTGACACTTGGTAGTTTATTTTTCACAAAATGTGTTTGACGGATAATACACATACATATGGCGTTCATATATATATATGACCGAAAGATTATAATTTTAATGTATTTCATGAAGATGTTTTTGACGAGTCCAGTTGGAAGGCGAGGTTTTAAATAAATTCCGTACAAAATACGTATACGTAATGCAAGAAAAATAGCAATACATACTCCAGCGGATAAAACTCCACCACGTGTTGTGTGGTTTTTAGAGAACTCGTGAATTACTTTATGGAGAAGAGAAGTAATATTTGTTTGAAAACCTGCTTAGTTTTTTAATAGCCATGTGGACTGCAGCGTTGGCCAGCCTTCTGCTGCTGACCGCGGCATCACAGATTTCGGATGATACCATGACACAAATTAAAACTGGTAATATGTTATTTTATGTTTTTGTAGCCGTTTCTCCATATTTTGCTCGATTTTAAAAATATAAATCGATTTAGTCGATTGGACAATCATTTTTTCAGTCCAATGTAATGCACCAGTCAATTGTAACCACGCCCCCCCCCCCAGGTCCGGGGGTATACCGGGGATAGCCGGGGAAATGGGCCGTATTTTTACCTTTCAGGTGGCCCCGAAGTGCCGGGTGAATGCGGTGGTTTTGTCTTCGCGCCAAAATAGCGGATAATGGGTCTTAATTGGGTCCCTTGGGTGCGGGGGCATTTGGCAGGGATTTACCAGCAGCTCGTCCCCGCAGGGCGGGGATTTTACCCGGGCTGGACCAAAAGTCAAAGTCCCCGCTATTCTACGGACCTGGGGGCCGTGGTAACAATGGACTGATGCATAATTCAGATTATACTCTTAAATTTAAGATTGATTTAAGTTGATAATTTATTGAATGAGGCGCCTCAGAGTAGAAACCAGAAGAAGTGTTCTTTTGGGGTGGCGGAGAAATCTCGAACCCACGACCTATTGGGTGAGAGCCGGACACCTTCACCAAAATATCACTCACTCTTTCAAACAAACAAAAATAGAAAAGGGGATGGTTTGCTAATGTATGGTTTACATTTTGGAGGATTAAATGGGGGCGGATTTAGAATTTGAAGTCAGGAATAGGGAGGGTTTACCTTTGGGAATAACCGCTCTCCTCGGAATCTTTAAAGTCATAAACGTGATGCGCGAACCTTCCTCGAGAGAAAAAATCAGCATCCCATTTAATTGCGCGTCTCTTTGAAAAACAAACTATTTGTCCAGTGAAAAATATTATGAAATACATGTATTGTTCAAATCATACATAAATCATACGTTTGTCATTTTCGCTGACATTGCATTAGATTAGTATCGAATTAACACGATTGTGACACTTTAAATGACATTTTGATAGCGTATATATTGACATTTAAATTATTTAAATCACCTTGTGATTGATGTTAGGCCACAACGCGTTATTTCATGGTTTTCAAATTTATACCAAAAATTTGCCATCTGGTCCAAATTTCTTAAGCGTGTATTAAGTAGCTTAGATCATCTGGCGTTCTAATTTTGATGGACAAGGCTAAGTATTGATGTACATTATATGCTTAGGCTTAAGGTGTCCTCGAATAACCAACTATGTCAAGCCCGCCGCTTAATAAAATGATGAAACAGTATCAAAGTGTTTCAACGAATATGTAACTTTCTTATTGGCTTTGTTTAGGCGAAAAGCTAAATTTTGATAAACATATGGATATTTTTAAAACGCATGGACAAATAGAAGCCACGCGAAGTAAAAAAATACAAGGGTATTTGTTTTACCTTAAACGTTGACGTAGTGAAACGGGTCTGGCACATCTCACTGTCTTATCATTAGAAACATATCTGCCAAGTAAAACAAATCCACCAATGCACTGCCAAGCGACATCGCGGATTATGCAGAATACACGTATGTTGTACCAATGACCCTTAATTGTGACACGCCGGCACCTTATGGTTAACATTTGTACCAATCTATTTCAAAATCATCAATGCATGGCCAAGTAACAGTCAAAACAAGTCAAAATGCAAGGACTTTTGACCAATGACCCTAAAATGTGATTTTGACCTTGACCTACAGACATGGTCATTGCTTATAGCACACTGTCTTGTCATGAATTTTCTGCCAAGATATGTATAACAAATCACCCGATGCATAGCCAAGTTACTGTCCAGTCCGCCCGCCCAACCAATTTTCCAATCTTCTTACTTTCTAACTTTAGTTTTCCAATGAGGAGAACCTGGTTAAAAATATATATATATATTTGGTTTGAGATAATTAGCAAATGTTTGACATTATACACATCATTTAAGCAATACTTTTTTGCTTTTAGTTTTTTCGTACTTATTTTGAATTTGATTCGAATGGCTTGTGTTTATGCAACCGGCGGGATAGGTGGTGCAAACGTTGTGTTTTAGAAGTGACCTGTCGGGTGTGTAAACCAATAAATAATGAAAAGTTGAACTATTTAAATGACATCAATATAAGGGATGGATCCAGGATTCGTCGTTAGATGTGGGCGTTACTTTGGGGCGTACTCTTTTGACTTGCGCCCCTCCGTCAGAAACGAAATTTATTTGGTTTTATGTGTTGGCAGAAGGGTTTTAAGGTCCTCCCCCATGAACATTTTAATACTTTCTAGTCCGAAATGGTGCATCTTGTGCGTATTTTATTACTTTTCTTCTCCTATATTGAAATAAAAAGGAAACTCGGACGATTCCCCCCCCCCCAAAACCGCTAGTGAATATTTAAAAATAATGCTCTCAAAGACTGTCTGATTTAGTAAACAAGTGGTTCAATTGGCTAGCTCGCCCAAGTGATATTTTGCCGAGCTACGTGAAACGCGTATATAGTTAGAGAATGCAGGTCGTGAATGGTGTAAACAACTGAACACTTTGTTTTTCAATTTTTAGTCCTTAAAGGGTTGACAGCTATTGCGGAGCAATCGGGACCTGGTGCGGGTTTCGTGGGCGCTTGGTACACCGCCCCTTCCGGTGTGAGAACCGGCCTAGAGCTGCACGTCAACATGTCTGAATCTCCCATCATCAACGGTCAGTTCACTGCTTAACGCAAGCATTTCTTTCACAGACAAGCAATTACTGGTTAACAAGATAGGCTTCGTGTTACCACTTATCTATAAACGCATTTTTGGCTTTTAGCAGTAACTGGTTATCTAGTTATGATTTGCAAATTCCACCTACTAAGTAACATTACAAACTGGTCATCTAGATACGATTCGTGTTACCAGTTACCTATAAATGCATTCCAGATTCAGGCGCTAACAGGTTATCTAGTTATGGTTTGCGAATTCCACGTAGTAAGCAACATACTAACTGGTTAACTAGATAAGATCCGCGTTACGACTTACTAAGCAAAAATTGCAAATCGTAAGTATAATTATATATATTCGAGAATGTTTTTCGGTAACATATATATCATAAGACTGAAAACTGGCTTGAAAAGAACTGCCACCTATTACCTTTTTAGCTGTACAGCAGTGACTGGTTAACTAGTTACTTATGTCTTAAAGTAACATTAGTGAATTTATACAAATATAGTTATGTTCATTTTAAAAATTGCCTTTAATGCTTGACCTGCCATTGTACTTTGGGCATCTTAAAAAGAGCCATCGCTGTAAAACAATTCCTAAATAGTTATTAGCAATCTGAATTTCATTTCATTTTCATTTGAAATTTCTACTGACAGGAGGCCAACTGGTGGGGGGCTACGTATGGCCGGACGGGACTAACTGGGCTGGGAAAGTTGGCGGCATTTTCAGAAACGGGACGTTCAAGCCTGGGGGTAAGAAATTATCGGTATGGTGTAAAATATGTTATAGGACTATGTGAAATAAACACGATCCTCAACATATTATTGAATAACAAACGTACAGTGTGGTGTGTGATTTATATTCTATCATACACTATTTTATGGAGTTCCGTTACGTGAAGGGGTTATTTAATATAGCTTTTCATTTCTTCCAAACATCATCAACAACAACCATAACCACTTCCAACACCAAATTCCCCGCACAAAAAGTTGGTGGAGGGATATATATATATTTGGCGTTGTCCTCCGTCCGTCTTTCCACCTTACCTTTATTGCCCTTTAAATAAAATAATTTATTTTGCTATTTTTTCTTCTTTTGGACCGATAACTATTGTTTTTGCTGAATACAATATTATGAAGTAAATATCGGTCAATACTACAAAGAAATTGTGATCTCAATTTCAACTTAATTTTCTACCCAAATTATATTAATAAGCATTTTTTCAAGATAAGCTTCTATTTCTGTCTTAATGTTTAATAACATACTTAAATCGTTTAATTCTTCGACAATCATTTTTTTTTACGGTGGGGGGTATCACATTTCAAATTTGCAGCACCGCTTGTTTGTGAATTTATTATACATTGTATTACATAATAATTTGTAGTAACTATTCAGTTCCTTCATGTTAACAACGGTAAATTCGGTCTATAGAAATATTGTCAACTATGTGCCTGAAACAATAAATCAGTATACATTGAATATTTACATGTTTGTTTCAGGAAGCCTTGAAATTGAGGGCGGCTTCCAATAACAGCTGTAGGTCAATAGTGATTCCAGAAGGGGGTGAACGGGCCCATTGAAATTACTTGTTAAGGGGTTGTTTTATTTATTTTTACTAAGATGAACTGCTATAAAGATAAAATTATTAACATACCACGGGTGTCTTTTTGCATTAACCAGGTAGATAGATGAATGTTGAAACTTGATATAAATGTTGGTAGCAAAGGTTATTGACTGATATACAGCTTTGTACCAAAGGTAACATACACAGTTACAAAGTTTGGTTGCAAAGGTAGCCAACAGATATGAAGTTTGGTAGCAACGGTCAACGACTTATATGATGTTTGGTGGCTAAGGTAACCGACTTACATGAAGTTTGGTAGCAACGGTCATCGACTTATATGACGTTTGGTGGCTAAGGTAACCGACTTATATGATGTTTGGTGGCAAAGATAACCGACTTATATGAAGTTTGATGGCTAAGGTAACCGACTTATATGAAGTTTGGTGGCTTAGGTAGCCGACTTATATGAAGTTTGGTGGCAAAGGTCAACGACTTATTTGAAGTTTGGTGGCTAAGGTAACCGACTTATTTGAAATTTGATGGCTAAGGTAACTGACTTACATGTATATGAAGTTTGGTGGCTAAGGCAACTGACTGATATGAAACTTGGTAGGAATGGTAGACGACCTATATGAAGTTTGGTGGCTAAAGTAGCCGATTAATATGAAGTTTGGCGCTAAGGTAACCGACTGATATGAAGTTTGATGGCAACGGTAGACGACTTATATGAAGTTTGATGGCAAAGGTAGGGGACTGATATACAATTTGGTAACAAAGGTAACCGACCGAAAACAGTTTGATGGCAAAGTTAACCGACTGATATAAAGTTTAATGGCAAAGGTAGCCGACTGACATTAAGTTTTGTAGCAAAGGTAACCGACTGATATAAAGTTTGATGGCAAAGGTAACCGACTGATATGAAGTTTGGTGGCAAATGTAACCGACTGATATGAAGTTTGGTAGCAAAGGTAACCGACTGATATGATGTTTGGTGACAAAGGTAGCCGACTGATATGAAGTTTTGTGGCAAAGGTAACCGACTGATATGAAGTTTTGCGGCAATTGATACCGACTGATATAAAGTTTGGAAGCAAAGGTAACCGTTTGATATAAAGTTTGATTGCAAAGGTAACCGACTGATAGGAAGTTTTGATGGCAAAAGTAACCGACTGATTTGAAGTTTGGTAGCAAAGGTAAACGACTGATATGAAGTTTTGTGGCCAAGGAAATCGACTGATATAAAGTTTTGTACTTAAGGTAACTAACTAATACACAGTTTGATACCAAAGGGAAACAGACTGTATTTTGAACACACGTTTTGGACCTGAAACTCAGAAGCGCAATGTCCGTTTTAATGAAAAAGGATTACGTAACAATAGCGAGCGAATATTTTCAAGTCTCCTGCTACTAGTCAAATCAAATTGTTACCAAATTACTTTAATTTTTTTGAAAAAAAAAACAACACCAATTTGGTACACGTTATATTGAGGACTATCAAAGAACATTGAGCCCTAGACCCACGCCAAACAAATCCAAGATAGCCGAACAAAGTGAACGTTTGCACAACGATTTTTTTTCATAAAAAAATATCTTTTGTATCTTTTATAACCAATTTAATTATTTTCCTTTCGTGTATTCGCCTACATAAAATATGATGGACAATGAATTTGAATAAAGGCAGTTATCCCCCTTTGTTATAAATATGCTATTTTCCAGATAGCATTGTAATGAAAACATTAGGAGAGAAAAATTAGTGTATTTTTAACATCGCAAACCAACTTTTAGAATGTAGACATAAGTGCCCTCGTTGTTTGAAGATAAAGTCAAATTACTAGCAATGATTTAACACTCAATGACTATTAGAAAAACAACTGATTTTCTTAATCCTAGTCAAACGCCTGTTTGTGCATGTCATTAATTGCAAATAAATTAAGTAGAATTGGTCTGATAGATATTGCAAACACTGGTTTACGCAGTCATGGTCTAGAACATACCAATGTAGTCCTCACATGTTGGCAAAACTTTCTATGCACATAATTTGCTGCACGTGCCGTGTTCTGTCTAATGAAATAAAAATGTCTTGTCAGAGACACCACATTTGAAAATTGGCGATCTCAAAAATAAACTGCTTCCTTCTTTTCTGCGCTGTGGTTTGCAATGACTTTCATATTGTTTGGGGGGGGGAGCATTGCGTGAAGGTAGTTTTCGCTTTGTACAATGAAGCTCTTTTGCCTTTCTTGTCCCTTTTTTTCTTTTTTCTTGATTATCCAAATAATGCTCTTTGGTTGCCTGTTCATATCCGTGATGGAACAGAGAACCCCAGCATTTGCTTATTTGTTTGCAAAAGGTGAATTTGTACTCAGAACTCAATGTTAATTTCCTGCTTTTGCACTTGACTTTGCACATGAGCAGAAAAATATACTCATCCAAGCAGATGGCGGAGCATAAGGATTCAGTAAAAATGCCGGTCAGTGGCAAAGCTGGATGGTGTCTGGTCCTGAAGTAGCCAGTGGTTGTGCATGCATTTCAATGTTCCATCATTCTGTTGAAGCATAAGCAAAGTGGAAGTCCTGATGCACCGACATATACGGCAAAGCATTGCCCAGAAAAGATTAAAGACACATGACTGTTCTTGCATTGAGGGATACCATTAATACATGGGGTACCAATTAAAGGACAAACCACTGGAGTGATCTTCCAGACTGAAATAGTAGAAACATTCTAAATACAAGTGTTATTCAAACTGTGAAAAACATTGAACAAGCGGGCAAGGACCAGTTCACGACGTTTGTAGCTGACAGCTTAAAAGGAAAGACAAACCACTTAGAGGAACACTTAAATAAAAGTTCCATCTTTTCAGTCGACAGCCTCCAAAATAGTAATCCAAAGAAAAACAGCAGAGTGGCTACCTTTAACGGGATTTGCTCTATTTTCTAAATGTACGTTTCATGTGAAGTATGTGATGGTAACCTCTGCTCATGAGAATTTCCTCCTTCTTGGCATAGTTTGAAAATGTCTGATTGGACACCAAATTGGATCATGGGCATTGTCTTGAACTTCACTCACAGTTCACTCCTGAACATTCTCCAATTAACGCCTAAGTTATAGACGAAGAAGTCAGGGTTAATATGCTGAAAACAACAGGTTGTTAATCATTCCAAGACCACTTCACTAATGTTTTCAACCCATGTAAGGGTCATCACCTTTCAACTTTCCAGAGGTTGGATGTGTTGCTTGGGATGCATATGATCTTGACAGTCTGAAATCTGCTGCAATGTTGCACAGAGGGAAATTCACAGAGGGATCCTTTCAGACACGAACATCCCATGTAATCCCATGAGTTATTCTTCTGAGAATTAAACAAGACAAAACAGAACTGTTACAACGTTTGACAGATCATAAAGTCTATGTAAATACCAATGATAAACTGATTGTAGCCACAGGTGACCAAGGTATGGTTCCTTCACCACAGTATGACGCTGAAACAACTTTATTCCTGGCCCTTTCTGCAACTCCATCTAAAGATTCAGTTCTTCAAAAAATGCCAACAATAGGACGTTGTTTTTCTTATGTATGATAAAACCTGCGCAGCAGGTATTAACGTGTTTTTTTTTCTAAAGAATAATTGTTTATTTTAACCAGAACTGGATTGCATCTGTACGCAATTCTAGTCGTTATTTTTATAGCAAAACTTTTAAATGTTGAAAGATACCCATCAGTAGCCATACCATTTACACATGAGGTAGAACTTTTAAAATTTCGATGTTCCAACCACGAATGGAGAATAGAAACTGGTCGACATCTAAACACACCAAGTATGATAGTATATAAATGTTATGTTATGATCATGAACATACAACTGTCTTAGACTGTGAATATCATGCATTTTTTGTTTGTAGAAATTAGGACAACATAAAAAGATAGAATTTTGCTTGAATGTTGTATATATCTGCTTCAATCTATTTTTGGGCATAACTCGTATAGTATTGGTTTAATTATGTTTAATTATGTATGCCGCGATGTTTTGCCGGTGGCCTTAAATTACTAAATAAATTTCTTGACTTTACTTGACTTGTTCATATGACATGTTTACTGTTAGGATCACGTAACCTTAAACAAATATTAAAGATGCACTCTTACTCCCACATAAGATTTACAACTATTTAAAAAATCCAAAAAGGATGCATACATGTCGAAAACAATGGTTCTGATGAAAGAAACGTATTTTAATTTGAAAGAAATGTGCAAAAAACACAGTATTTCTACCATTTGAGATTATAGTAGATCACAGTAAATATTTTAGCATTCATCAATCATTTAATAGTTTTGCGTTTTCAGCAATTAACAGTTACAATCATGTTATCAGCATTTAATATTTTCCATAAATGCATTATTTAGTTAGTAGTTAAAGGTTAATCACTCTCAATTTATGTTTGTTATACATGTATGTGTATTGATTTTGAATAAGATGGTCACTTTAAGAATAAAAAAAATCACCTTTCACCTCCCTCTCACAAAATGATGAAATCCGAACAAAAAAACAAAATGAAACGGCCCCATAGTCTTTGAACGGTTTGAAATGCATTTAAGCTTCCAACAGTAATGGTATGTCTTGTTTATTTACAAATATTTACAGCAACTGTAAGTGACAATTAAATGTAGGCAATTCAACAGTTTTGAACATACATGTACGAGTATGTTAAGAAATACATTCTACAAAAGAGAACACTAGGTGCACAGATTACAAGCACAGTATGAAGACAGTCTTGATTTGATTTATTAAACTGTTATTGGAAGACATAAGTGTAATGCACCAGTCAATTGTAACCACGCCCCCAGGTCCGGGGGTATACCGGGGATAGCCGGGGAAATGGGCCGTGATTTTACCTTCCAAGTGGCACCGCAGTGCCGGATGAATGCGATGGTTCTGTCTTAGCGCAAAAAGCGGGGGATGGGCCTTACCTAGGGTCCCTTGGGCGCGGGGGCATTTGGCGGGGATTTAATCAGCAGTTCGTCACAAAAGGGTTGGGATTTTACCCGGGCTTGGGTGGACGGAAAGTAAAAGTCCCCGCTATTCCCCGGACCTGGGGGCCGTGGTTACAATTGACTGGTGCATAACACGGTCGACATCACGGTTATAGTATTATTATATTAAAGGGGCTGTACTCCGTATGATAAAATAGCGGGAAAAATCGAAAATTGTCGAAAACTGATATAAACTTGGTATTGATGTGTACAATGCATTAAAACTTACTAACTGAAGTACCACAACGTTTACAATTAATGTATTTTGAGCAGTTATTTCACGTTTTTCCATTAAAAAAGATTACTAGGTATGTCTACCTAGTAGAATTCATTCCTTATGCGTGATTGGCTAGTCGATGTCATCACGTGATATTACCAAGTTAGATAGCTTAAATATTCCACTAGTTTGGAGTAGGCCTTCGTAGCACAGTGGATACAACACTGGACTGCAATTTTAGCGACACGGGTTCGAACCCGGTCTCCGACTCAGAAAAAAAACTTTTTTGGTGCCAAACTGGTGTACAGTCCCTTTAAAGATTAGTAATGGATACTCAAGGATTGAGTACTGATGATTCTAAAGGACTTGCAACAAGAAAGTACAATTATTTAATTTAATACACTGTGGGTGAAGAGCGGAAGATGAGTTCACATCTTCAATCAAATCTCGAGACTTCCTGTCAAGAGTCTCTTGTAAGAAACAGGACAAACAAACAAACAAGACTAATTCTGATGCAAGACATCAAAGACGCGGCTAAATAGGTTCAAGTTTGAACGTTCTGATAAGTATAGAAATAAGCAGGGTTAACATGAATTGACATACACCGGTTAAACATATTAAATCAAGAGAGCGCCATTTTGTCAGACACATTTTAAAACTAGATTAAATAAAACCTGTATCCCTCGTCACCCGAATGGGCAGCCAATAGGTCACATCGCATTGAATGTCTGCGGGACCATAAAGGGTTTCAAGCACGGTGATTTCCATTGACAAAGTCTAAAACTTAATAAGTTTTTTTTTTGTTATTGATAACAATTCTTTATAAAAAAAATATGTTTTATATATTCCGTACATTAAAACACTTCCTTTACAACATAGATTTCGGAAAGTTGACAGAACTGAGTAATTGATAAATATTCACCTTTCTTACAATCTAAAAGGTTATCCATTTACTCTTGTCCATTGGAAATTGTAAACATGTATCCTTAGGATGGCCGCGTCATGTTTTAGTTTCTCATTTGTGACCTATAATTCCGTGTCTGTGGCTGTTCAACTGGATACCGAGTAAAGGCTGTAGATCGCCTGTCTCCCTCCCTCTGCCAACGAAGATGTGACATCGGGTCGATCGTATTTGGCCGAATGTCGGTCGTGTAAGCTCGGTCATCTCCGTAATCATTGTACGGATATGACCGAGGTACCTGTTTCGGTGTTCCGTATCTTCTCGGACTGTTTCCGCCACCACCAGGACCGATCGCTCGGTAATTTCCGGTCTGATACTGACGCATAAACTTATCGTAGTTGAACTCTTCACCCTCTTCAAGGTAAACAGGAACATATTCAGCTTCCAGATTTCCCTGTGGCGGACTGGCTCCATCAACCATATCTGGCGTTGCGTGAACGTATGTTTGTCCACTACGTACCACAATACGAACTATAGTTCTCTCATACTGCTTATATTTGTCAAAGAGGTCTTTTATAAGATAGTCGGGTATTTTCGGAAATCCTCGTGAAGCTTCGACTAAATTCACAGTCGTCAATTTTCCGTGGTGCAACATGCCTTCAATCGCGAAATCTTCAGGATATTGTTGAATATTCACGGAACCGGTCGTATTAAATCCCGGGGGAGGACCGGGTAGCACTTCACCATTCGGTCCATAATATATATGCTTTTCATTTGGGTTAGAGCCAGGAAATGGTTGATTGTAACCAGGGAATGGTGCGACAGGTACTGTTGGTTGGGGAGCAGGAGCTGGCATCTGATTGTTGAAATATGGCACTTGTTGGGGAGCCTGGAATATTTTCAAGAGTAGATTTTAATATGTATTTATATGTGTTAGCTTAAACTAGTTATCCTACAACGATAGTGAAACATGTTATTACTACATTATATTAATCACACTCGTTGGCACGATGTTACGCTAGAGTGTGGTTTTGTGTCGTAGGGGAAACCGAGTACTCGGAGGAAACCCGCTTCTCATGATTGGTGACCACAAACCTAACTCACATGCGCCCTATGTATTTAAACTAGGATACAAAACAAACCTGAAATAAAATTATATTCACTTCACACATTTGCAGCAACAGGCTTAAAAAGCACAATATCAATATACGGTACAGGTCAGACACACATCTGGACACAATTTCTCGAAACTTCTTAAGCTTAAAAGGCTTAAGTTGCTTATTTCAATTAGCCAAAATAAATACTGAAAATGGATTTTGATAAATGAAAAATGGTTTATTCTGATAATCATACAGATTATTTCTACATAATTTCTAAAAAAAAATGAAGAAGTAAATATAACACATTTTATAGAACAACAACAATAGTGAGATAAGCTTAATACTGTTATAAGGAACTTAAGAAGTTTCGAGAAATTGGTGCCTAATCTGGAGTTCCTTCCCCTAACACTATCGTTATCGGCACTGTATGGAATATCAGTAAGCAGGGAACCAGACTAACACACATCTTGTTTCACGGTAGGTTATTCCCCGTTACTTATAAATATGTGCAATAATATCGATAATATCGATAAGTCGATAGAGAAGCGATACGTATCGATACTCGACGTCTCAATATCGATAGGTCGATAGAGAAGCGATACGTATCGATACTCGACGTTTCAATATCGATACGTCAATAGAGAAGCGATACGTATCGATACTCGACGTCTCAATATCGATACGTCAATAGAGAAGCGATACGTATCGATACTCGACGTCTCAATATCGAATTAATATTTACCTTGCTTTATGTACTTCATGCTGTTATTACATTTCAAGACCGTTTGTAACGAGAAATAATGACGAAATTTAGCAACCGTTTTTATATGTTATTCACAATATCTTTGTTTTCATTTTTGCGATGTTTTCCCATACCATTCCCTACTTATCAAAAGTGTTAGCAATTGGGGACACATAGTAGAAGTGCAATTACTTGGAACTTGAATAGCACTAAATTGTTTTGTGATTCTTAGAGAATACTGAAATTCTGGGTACAAGTATTTGTTTTGCAGGAGAAGCCATAAAGACTGGAATATATACAGACTGTCCAATTATACGCACAGAACGCTCCAGGGGGACTAAGCAAAGGGAATGGTTCTTCTCCAAAAAGAGAATCAAATGGTGACAGTATTATCAGTGTTATGCTATACTTCAGACGGGTTATTTATCAAATGGTATTGTCAAATTAAAGAAATAAGTTGTGTTTAATGTTTTATTGTGCTTAAAAACATCTAGATTCCATGAGTCGGATCTGGCGCCTATTGAGAGCGCACACTATCTTTCTACTGAAGGTCACCATGACATTTACAACAACTGCTTTATTCGCACCACCGTCTGTTCGAGGCGCACGGAACATGTCCTAGGCATAGTTTTGTGTCATTTTGCTGCAGTTCTGAACACTCCATACGCTCTGGGTGCGTGGAATGGGCCCTGCAAACAGTCTCCGATAAGACGTATGCTGTGTATACCAAATGCGTATCCTAATGGTCTCCCTTGATGATAATAATGGTAAGATTTTGTTTCATTTTAATTGATAATAAATGGTAAATGTATTTCGGCAAGTTCATACCATGATGGATCAAGCATTGCTTATGTGAATACGACATAATGCGAATGTCTTATATTTCGAACTTTAAAGACATGTACGCAAAAATGCACATTCTATTTCTAATATAGTTTTCCGCCAGCACCCGACCTTCAAATATTCGTTAAGACAATGGCTTTTTTGTTCAGAACTTGGTAAAAGTTAACACCGTTTTAACGGCTTCGTTGTTATCGTTTAAAGGAGAACTATTCAATGATGTGTTGATACATTTAAATCAAAGAAGCTGAAACACTTGTCTACAATGTGTTATAAGGATTGCAGATCACAAGTATTTCTATGAAAAAATTAGGAAGAGTTGTAGGACCATATTTTGCACATATCACATTCTTCTCTTTGAAATAGTGATTAAAGAGTGTGATTACAACGGTGTTTCTCAGAGGAGTTGATGGTATATCATACCGAATAAACCATTGTCGGATACGCTTCTGTGCTATGCTTCGGTGTGTATCATATATGAAGTGTATTAGAAAATGTACCGTGGTTGCCGACGATGTAAAGAAAACATGTTTTCCCCGTAAGATTTGTTGAGAAAAAGTTAAAAAAAAACACAACACCTATAGCTTTACATGGGCAGGATACGAGCATTGGGAACAGGCTTATCAACGAGTGAACGACGAAATATAGTCACATTAAGATTGTTTGTTTCTACTATTGTTCGTGTTCCTTTAAAGTTTTTGATTATCATTATTACTTCTTTTCCATTGGCTGTTTTGCCTTTGGCCTCCCCTCTCCCCCTCCCCTAACGCTCAAGTTTACTTTACCTGCTGCACAGGCGGCTGTTGTTGCATCGCGTTAAGCCCCTGGTTGGTGTAGTACTGGTAGGGTTGGGCCGCACTTACAGGAGGGATAACTGGATACTGTCCCTGGCCATACCCCTGCAGGCTTTTGGCGTTCGCTTCTTGCAACAAATTTTTGAATATCTGATCCCCAATCGTAGCCGGTGATGTCTCTGTTACAATATTTCCTGAAAAAGCGTAACATATTAAATTTTTAGTATAATAAAATAATATAAAACTTAATGTTCGGAGACTAGGTGGTCAACGACCCAGTTCGATAGCGACATTGTTGTTTTTTCATTGTATTGTTTATCTAGCAATTTACAGCTGGCAGGGTTATCAGTCACACCCTTGCTCTGTGCTTTTTTGAGTTTTCTAGGAATGTAGGCTTGACTATAATTATTTGGAGGCCCTATTTTTAGATCCGTTCCCATGGTGTATACTCAACATTTCATTGGTCAACCAGTACCTATAGTGAATATTTTGGCGACAACAGTCTGAATTTGCATTCTGCCTTCAATGCGCAAAAAGATCGCTGATTGACCGTTTTACATTGTAATTGTCTTTTCTAAGTTTTTGGGGAATAAAGATAGCATTGTTCAGTAAGTTCATGTTTTTGTATTTTATGTTATCCTTTACTCGTATATTATGTTATATGTTATGTGCAAAATGCATTTTTATTGTTTTATCATTTTTTCGGGTAAAGTAATGAAAACCAGATAATTCTTGCTTTGAAACTTTCATTAGCATTTTCTTTTAGTTTGATATGGCAATATCTTATTTTTTGTGCCGACGTAAAGTTCATTTAATGTCTAATCTAATGAGTGTTTAATACCTGTTTGTTTTAAATCTTCATTTTCTATTGTGAACCATTATTAAATTTAAGTTCATTGTTAATTTCAGATAACCGTTGAAACGTTGAAAGTTGTACGTTGAAAGTTGTACGTTTAAAGTTGTACGTTGAAAGTTGTACGTTTAAAGTTGTACGTTGAAAGTTATACGTTTAAAGTTGTACGTTGAAAGTTGTACGTTTAAAGTTGAACGTTGTATGTTGTGCTTTATATGACGTTGTTTGACGTTGTTCGTTGAACGTTGTTTGATGTTTGAACGTTGTATGAGCGTTGTTTGAGTTATTGACAATAAAACGTGTAAATTGACAGTGTCTACAGTTTGTTCCCGGAACTTAGTCAGGCTCAACCCGCGCCCAGTGTTTAACCGGGTTGAAGGCCGTGAAATCTTACACTTAAAATAATTTGAAATATCTTATCTTTTTTAAAAAATGTATTGAAAGTACGTCAATAAATGTTTTCTATCTTTTTGACAAGGGCAGCCATTCTAGAAGACAAAACATGTATTTTTAAAAGAGTTCTTCCCCCTGCAGCACTCTCAACAGTATTTAATTGTAATACGATACACTTGGGGACGGTAGAAGTAGTAAACGTTGTGGTGGTGGTGGTGGTGGTGTAGGCGGAAGCAGTAAATGTATAAGAAGTGGTTTGGTTGTGGTGGTAACAGTAAAAGCATTGATGTTGGTATGGTGGTGGTTGTAGCAGTAGAAAAAGTCGTGGTGGTAGTGATTGTTGGTTGTGGTAATGGTGATGATGATGGTGATAGTGGTGGTGGAAGTGATTATTGTTGGTGGTTATGTTGATGATGATGGTGATAGTAGTAGTAGTAGTGGTAGTAGTAGTAGTAGTAGTAGTAGTAGTGGTGGTGGTGGTGGTGGTGGTGGTGGTGGTGGTGGTAGTAGTAGTAGTAGTAGTAGTAGTAGTAGTAGTAGTAGTAGTAGTAATAAATATAGTAGTAACAGTAGTAGTAGTAGTAGTAGTAGTGGTGGTTGTTGTTGTGGTGGTGGTGGTAACGGCGGCGGCAGCGGCGTCGGCGGTTGTGGTGGTGGTTGTAGTAGTGGTGATGGTGGTGGTGGTGGTAGTGGTAGTGGTGGTAGTAGTAGTTGTTGTAGTTGATAGTAGTGGTAGTGGACGTAGTGGTAGTAGGGGTAGTGGAAGTAGTAGTAGTGGTGGTTTTGGGGATCGGAAAACGCATCAGCAGAAGAAAAATCATTGAAAATACGTGTTAAAAGATAGCACTGATGATACCTACCGCTGTACCGTCGGGTCTGGGGATATGCTGGAATAGGAGCCGGTCGGGGCTGCTGGCCACGGTAGGAATAATCCTTTGGTACAATTTCGTTCCCGACAGGTCGGTGAACCCTGTTGATGAATAAGAGAAACAAATAGTTATTCAGTAGGAAATAAAGCTTTGTTCGGCCTTGGATGGATAGGTCGGAGTTGCTCAGGGTTGGAATATCCGTCAGGTACCATCGCGTGTTCAACAGAAAGGTGTACTCTGAGTTCAAATAAGATAGACCAGAATTAAGGTCGGAATACTAGTTGGTCGTAGTTACTGCTTACGCTAAGAATATTCCTTTGTCACTGTGTCATTCCCGACTGGACGGTGAATCATGTCGACATAAAATGAGATGGTAAAGAACGGTGATGTATGTTTTATTCATAATATAGACTTAATTCTATCTTGGGATAGGTTGGTCCAGCGACCGGTTGGACTGCTGTTGCCAGGGTCCAATTTTGGTAGCGTTAGTTGGCGAACCTGAGGATGGAAATGCGGTAGGTAAATTGCATTCGTTGTGCCACGGCATTGGAACACAAATACAATCAAAAAGCTTTATCGACCCTGTAGATAAAAGAGCAGGTCGGGGTTACCATATTCCATATTCCATGGGTTCAAACATGGTTAAGTTTACCTCTTTCCGCCGAACACAAAATTCCCTGAAAAACAATTAAATATTAAAAACCGTTATACAGCATGTATCTGGCACCCCCCCCCCCCACACACACACCTAGCTATTAACCTGTGGATAGGGTGGTCAAGCTTTTCAGGTAGCAGCTCTTATTTGTCACCATCTCGTTTTGGTTGATGCTAACGATACGAATATTACTCTGGCACTATCGTGTTTCCAACAGGGAGATGTGCAATGTGGGCAAACAAGACGGTTTGTTGCAATTTTGTTTCAGACCTTTGTTTTCATTCAGGCCGGGGCTGGTCGTTCTATGAACAGTATTAAGCGATATCGTTTCTAATATGATGGAGTTTTCGAGCCGGGAATAATTGTAAGATAAACGACAGGTCGGGGTTCATGTTGGAGCAACATTATCATACCCGTAAGTTCTGTTAGGTCGGCGGTAAAAGAAAACACGATATGTAGGGAAACCCAAAACCAAAAGTAATTGTTTATTACGCCTAGGTAAAAAGAAGTCGGTCCTGGCAGAACAACGACAGATAGAGGTTGCTAATTTGAAAGAAAATATGAGACGATAGTAGATTTGCGTTTTCAGCTATTAAATACACGGTTACAATTGTGTTATCAGTAATTAATATCTTCCATAAATGCATTATTAAGTAAGTAGTTGAAGGTTTATCACCCAAAATGTATGTGTTTTATATAAGTGTATGTATTGATTTTGAATAAGAGTGTCACTTTAGGCATTGTTTCATTCTCCACTGAGCGAATTGCCATATTGATTAATAAGAGATGGTCAAAGGTATTGTGGTTGGTGACAACATGTTTCGTCGAGCCTCTGGATAGGTCTCTATATTTGATGTGCCGGTAAAATATTCCTTATTATTATCGTTAATCATGTAACTTTGTTATAATCAGTAATTGGCACTAGTGGCGTGCCGATTATCGGCGATGGGTCAACGATCAGCGACGCCGTTTTGCCGATATCAATTGATCGAATTATGTTGTTGTTGTTTAAAAATATAATTTTGTTCAAAATTTGACATATTTGTGTCTGTTGTTAGTTGTTATTGTATCTACTAACTAGATGCCAAATGACACAATCTGTATTCTTTTAAATTTTGTGAAAATGATCGATTAATCCGATTAATAAATAATTAATCCAATTGTCCAAATGTTTTTCACTTGTAGTTGTTTTGTTATACAATCAAAGCCCGTTTGCTCGAACTCGCTTGGCTCGAATCCTTGTTGGCTCGAACGAGATGTAAAAGGACCGATTTCTTTTTTTTTCTTTCAACTGAAGGTAAACATTCCCGCTTGACTTGGTCCCTGTGAGTTCGATCCAACGGGGTTCGACTATATTGTTTTACCTGTTAGCTAGAACTGGCGGGTTATCGTCCACCTGGGCAGTGTATCCGGGAGGAGCTATGGTCTCAACATTAGGCGTCTTTGTTCCCTGAAAGTTCACTGGAGGAAGATTAACCAGTCGCCTGTCTCCAAACTTTGTAGACACGATCTTAGCCATAGTCGATATGTGAACGGATGTCTCTTTATATTAATGATTCATAGCGTATCCTAACACACATTTCATTAAAAAGTATGAACATCAAACATACGCAAGCCGATTGCCTTTCCTATCATTTACTCTCAAGTTTATATTTTCACTCGGCCTTTGTGTCTAATATTCAGAATGTATAAGTTCATTCAATCTTTCAAGGACGCTTCTTTTTTGTCTTACACAATTTATCTTGGGCTCATTTTCCTGGGTTCAAAAGTACTGTAGAGAAAAAGCTCTCCCTAAACTTTAGTATCATTTTTTTTTACAAACCCATCTCTCTCTATTTTTAAATAAGTCCGTCTGTAAATAATATACACTTATTGCTATATGATATTTCGAATATAACTCTTGTCTTTGCTTTTTTATAGTTTTAATCCAACTGTACATTCTACAAATTCATGTATCCCTCTTAATAAATTATGAATACATTTGAAGCACTATTCATTTTTCTTAATTTTCACAATTTCATTGCATTTTATTGCATAGTATATAAACTTCATCGGAATAAAATTGAAAAGAATTCCATTTCTGTTCATCAATTTGAAGTAGGTCTCGATTCAGGTTCTATGATTTCAATATCGGTTATAAATACGTGTAAATAATGCATTCAATGCGGTCTTTATGAAATCAATCGAGTAAAAAGATGCGTCAATAGCCAACGCGCTAGATCTCATTTCTTCAAATATCTATTCATTTCAATAAATAAAGTCGTCAGTCTGTCAATATTTTGGAATCATATTTCAAACGTTCTTAATACGTGTAGAATATATGTTTCTGGCGAGTCGTTCAATGTGTGTATCTTCAGTGGGTTCGTTGTTTGTAGAGCCTTCTCTTTGTAAATTATTTATGATTTTTATTTTATGTCCAAGCGCCATATGCGCGTCAAAGCGTCCTTCTTAAAGGCGCAAAATATAGGTAAATGAAAAAAAGATGTATTTTTGTTTCAATTTTAGTACATAATAATGTATAATTCATTTGACTTTAATGATAAAAACAACGCATGAATTGTGTACAGGTAAAATAACAAAGCATTTAAATTTTACTTTTTTCAATTAATAGCTACGTGGCCACAAACCCCCCCCCAGTTATAAAAAAAAACGCCAAAATTCGCTAATATATTTTTATCTGTAGACAAATAATATGGTTTTTGTTCTGCTCAATAAAGTGAAATGAGTTAAGCATAATAATGCGTTATAATTAAAATAAAATAAAATCTGCATTAGTCTCGTATAAGATGATGTTGTGCGCCTTTAGTTCTGCGCGAATATTTTAGTTTATTTACTTGCCTACTTTTCTGATACTATTGTAAATGTAAATCCTTCGAATATGCTCAAACTTTGTATATTACGAAATTGAAAATATTTTTTTTTTAATAAATATGTTTTAGACCAACTGTGTTTGCATGTTAAAACGTTGGGTTCTTGAAATACCAAAATTAAGATCTTATGTTATGTGTTTATTAATGGCTCTAATCAACGACGGATAAGAACTTAAATTCTCCATGGAAATAGCTAGAGTGTAATATAGCTCAAATATTCACTTCAAAAATGCATTAACATTCTAAAGAAAATTAATCTAAAATTATTATTCTTAAGTTGAATAATTTTCACGTTGCCATCAGTTGTTTATTCAATGTGTTGTAAAAGTTTATTTTGTCTGTAGGATTATCCCTTATATATATATTAACATATTAAACACTAGCGGATCTAGGGGAGGGGGGGCAGTCCCCACGGTGCACACATCCCCCCCTCTGAAATCGTTCAAGTCTACTTTAAAATTCAATATAAGAGAAAAAAGTTATAACGTACGCCCAAATTGCACCTTTTCGGGCTAGAAACTGTAACCGCCCCCCCATCATTGCGAACACTTTAAACCAAATGAAGTTCGGTTCTAAGGGAGGGGCGCATGTCAAAATGTTATTACCCGAAGTTACGCCCCACACTCACGTCAAATCCTGGAACCGCCCCTGGTTTACCCTTTATATTTATGGATAGCTTTGTATGATAGCGGGTAATGCGTGTATGTATGCAATATGCATTTTAGATACATACGTGTTTAAGGGACTCGTTCATGTATTATATGGTAAGCCATCGAACAATTCAATTAACGTGTGAAATGTGAACAGAATACCTGCAGCCATTATAAATCCTTTGAACTTCAAATAGAGGTTAATTGTTAATAAACATCTGAAAGCGTGAAATAAATGCTTTATTTTGCCGAAAAGCAATAGTAACGCTATTGAAAATGAAATTATTTAAGGCTTTGATTTACAAATTTCTGCTAAAAGAAGTACCTGTCAGTGGCTGTTAAAAGTAATTCAAACAAATCGATTTTAACAAGGTTAACAAAGTTGTCATCATAAAATCTGTGAGTGAGTACCTTTAAAGCGCTTCCTACAGATCTACAAACTGAAATAATGATTTTTGCTTTGGTTATTTATTTTACATTTGCAATGCAGCAAGCAAATAACGCTCAAATGACACAATGCATCATCATTTAGCATACAGATTAATCGGCTATCAGATTATTCTTATACATTTTTTACAAATTTGTCTCGTACTACAGAAAGCAAAAAAACTAGGGAGCACAGTGCGTAACCTTGTCGTACTACATACTTGTATTTCGAAGAGCAAAATTTTTAAGATCTGTTCAGTGGCACTTAAATATTGACATTTGTTTGGGGATAACGAATGAACACACATACTTCAAAGATTTCCTTGCACATCATTGATACTCTGTAACGCGTTTTGCGTAGAACCAAATACATTATTGAAATCTATATATGTTTTCCAAAATCCATGTCCCTCTTATTTCATTACATTCGATGTTTGTTTTTCAATATAAATCGAGCCGTATTCAATATGCAACTTAGATTGAACTTAAATTTAAGATAAGAAACTGAGTGTTTTGATTGGCCTGTATATTTAGCTCACCTAATGATAAGAGTAAGATCAATATTGAATACTGGCCCAGCTGCTGGTCATCCATTTGAAGAGGTAATTGTAATGTAATGCAATTCGGGATGGTCTGTGGTATATTGACGGCTATCTCTTGACCATTGGAACTTGAATTCGAGCCACGACATATAGACAAGGTCTCGTTACTTCTCAAAATAGTGACCAGTATTGTTTTCTTTATATCTAGGAACAGGAATCTCGCATAATTGTATATGTGAATAATACTAGTATAGATATTTTTCTATAGCTTATTAAAGCTGCACTCTCACAGATTTACCGTGAGACAAAAAATAAAAAAAAGTTGCCAAAACGTTCAATCTGTGAGAGTGCAGCTTTAAGTTAGCAGTATATATTAGTTCTGAATAAAACTAGTCTAAACCTTTAATGGTCAAACACGGTGGCTTCAATTTATTTGTGCTATGAATAGGCTTGTTGGTTTTTAGTGTATTTGACTATGACCTTTATTATTCTTATATTTAAAGATGTATCTGTAATGTTTGAATTCATACACATATTGACCGGGGACCATACACGTCCTGAGCACAATCCTACTGTCATTCCCCAACAAGCCAAGGAATTCTTTTTCTCAGCCCATGTTTAATGGGATTATATTCTCTTTGTGCCAACAATCTAATTAAATTTACGTCGTCGGCAATCCATTGCCGTCATTATTGTTGCAGTTATGTTTTCCCGACGGCTTTTAAATTGATTCATACCCCTCGTATTGTCAACGTATACCCGAATATTTACGAAGCAAACAGCTGCCGGAGAAGGTATTGCTCTGTTTGATAGACTGTATATTAGTTCTTGAAGAGGCGACCTCTTCAGTTCTAAGTGGAACCAGTCCAGGGCTTATTCCCGGTCCAAACAATATCAAAGCTTAGGAGAAAATCCGTTACGCGGTTTAATGCGTTTTGTAATATATTTACAATTTTCATAACGGTGCATTTTGGTTTTACGAGCGATAGATTTTATTATGATTTTTTTGCTGGAAGGTTTTATGATAATTAATAATATTTTTGTATCATTTATGAGACCATAATGGCGCAACTGTATAATGATATTGTGGGTATTAATAAAGGTTTATGGTTTTAAAGGGGATTGAAATAAAACAGGCACCATTTGGGTAAAGTGCACTAGCGCATATTGTCCCTAAGTTATGTTAAGATTAATAAAATGTTCTGAGGACCAAGAATGACGTTAAATTAAATGCACTATAAAGCAGATGATTTATTTTGTCATAAATCGGAAACAAAAGGCAAAAACAAATCACGTTAAATGAATTGTATGGAAGAGTACATCGTACATGGAGATGGTTTGATCGCGTAGTCATGTTGACTTGTTTGTGTGGTTTGTATTTTTGTCATCGGGAACACCTCGACCATTTTCCATTGAAAACAACCTCTCGGATATATGCCGGTACATCAGTAAAAGTAGTTCGTAAAGTTTTAAATAATAGTGTATTTTGTACATCTTAATTCAAATTGATTCCCTGTGAAGTGTAATATTGCATAAATAATTTAGATTCTCAAGAGTAAAGTCATTAAGTTGGAATGCTAAATTGAAATTACTACGCGATCTACTTGCAGCATAATTGGATGTAAAGATTTCTGACAAAGTAAACCGTCCATAAACATCCAAGGTTGTTCTCAAAGGAAAATGGCCGACGATCCGACTGATATTTGTGTATGTGATGCGTATGTGTTTGTGTCTCTAATTGGCCTATGCTCTATGCCTCTAATTGGCCTATGCTCTGTGCCTCTAATTGGCCTATGCTCTGTGTCTCTAATTGGTCTATGCTCTGTGTCTCTAATTGGCCTATGCTCTGTGTCTCTAATTGGCCTATGCTCTGTGTCTCTAATTGGCCTATGCTCTGTGTCTCTAATTGGCCTATGCTCTGTGTCTCTAATTGGCCTATGCTCTGTGTCTCTAATTGGCCTATGCTCTGTGTCTCTAATTGGCCTAAGCTCTGTGTCTCTAATTGGCCTATGCTCTGTGTCTCTAATTGGCCTATGCTCTGTGTCTCTAATTGGTCTATGCTCTGTGTCTCTAAACAAGGTTGATTTTGATGGTGTTTTTTTTACTTCTGGGCTTGTCCCTGTAGTTTTTATTATATTATTGTTTAATGTTGCCTTGCGAGTGATCACACGTCATGCAACTATTATTATGACGATTTGTTCACTTATTAACTAGATACGTCGACATAATTACTGCTAATTGTCGTGTTATACCTCGCAAGTCGACATTAAACAAGTGGAATTGTTCTTTAAAAAAAAAAAATAGCCAGAACTTCATGATTACATCATCTATTTATATGAGTTACCATTCCATAGTATTGGTATAAAATCGTTATGTTCCTTATAAAAAACAACATTGGATTGCAAATAAATTATTTCAATATATCACAAGGTGCTTCATGACGAATTTCTTACATGGTGTTTTCCACAGAAATTTGAAAATTGTCATCGTCTGGACAATTTTACAAATGCTAAAATTGTAATATAAACAAGGATCGCATAATTCCATATTTAATTTGTGAAAAGTGATTTGTAGTGATATATAGACGAATCAACGAAGTGAAAACCATATTCCACATTTTATTTATGAGACGTGATTTGTTACGATACAAAGAACAATTCAAGAAATAAATACCATGAACACTAAAACTAAAATCTGCCTTGTATTAATGCGTTCCTGCAACGGGAAACGAAATGTTTCGTGAACATGATTTATGCAACGTGTTAAAAATATTTAACGAAATGTCTTCCTGGTCTTGGCGAAGGAAGTCTTTCATTTATCGTTTCATTCTTCCTATTTCATAAAATAAATTATACATACTTGAGGAAAGATGTTGGAAATCGTTAGGACCCTTGAGTTACGTTCTCCGACTTTCAATCATAAAACGGTTTGCGCATTTTTGCTGTTTAAAACTTCTTGAATTATTAATTGGCCTACTTGAGTTTGGAAAACGTATTTATGAAACACACTTCCATATAATTTTATAAGCTTATCTTTATATCTATCTAACGGTATACCACATGTTTTAAATGGCGAGCATATCCGAAATTTGGCGACAATTTCCGGTTTTGCACGAGACGGTTTCCGGAATAATATCATTTTTAACCTAACGGTGGGAAAGCAGATGTATTGCAATTATGATTTATTGTAAAGTCTTGTAAAAAAAATCCCCCTTTTTCAACATTGAAATCTTCAGGGCTAAGTCTTTGTTGATTTGGATTCCTTTTGTTTAAGGACAATTCAACTCGAAAATTGCCTTATAGTATCAAAGTGACACTCTTATTCAAAATCAATACATATACATGTATAACAAACATAAATTTTGAGTGATATACACCCTCAACTTCTTACTAAATAATGCATTATGGAAAATATTAATTACTATTAACAAGATTGTAACCGTGAATGTAATAGCTAATAACGCACAAATATTAAATGATTGGTGAGTGCTAAAAGATTTACTGTGATCTACTATCATTTCAGAAGGTAGATTATCATTTTTTCTGCACATTTCTTTCAAATTAAACTCGGTATCCTTCATAAGAACCATTGTTTTCAATATGTATTCATCCTTTTTGGTATATTCAAACAATTGTATTAATTTTGGTAAATCTTAGATGGGAGTAGGAATGCATCTTTAAAGCGGCATCCAACTTATTCTGAATGTATGTAGCACAGGTTGCAATCCAACTTACAATAACTCAAATATCGCATTACAAAGCAAGCTTAAATAACGTTCAAAAGAGGGCGTCATAATTGCCGACACAGAGAGGTTTAACCGTAAGCATTTAACTGTAACTGCTATGGAACCCTTCTTGCCTATTCCACATTCCAAGTTGTCAGAAAAATGATTCATTTATCCTCTTGCAAAAGGCGAACCATCATTTCATATTTGAGTTATACCCGTTTCAATTAACGTATAGAAGAAACTGTTCATCTCTGTAATGAAAGTATAATTAACACAAATGTAAGCATCCGTCAAAATCCGAGACGTCGCTAGCTCTGTTAATTTGAGACGGTCTAAAACTCAAGATTCATCAGGAGCACCGAGCATTTGGAGGCATGTTTTGAAACTAAGCAGGCTAAAAGATGTACTTCTTATGTAAAATGTCTAGTTTTAATGATTTATACATTTTTAAATATATGTTTTTGCAATTTTTGAATTAAAGTTCTTCAAGCATACCTGCGAAATAAAAACTAGGCGTTTTAACCGTTTTGCCATGCGCTTTTTTTTTTGGTTCAACTTACAAAATTTAGAGGTTTTTTGTTTCTAATATCATCACTGTTTTCTGTTGAACTTGCAGCAGTAAGATCTATATATCTTTAAAAGATTGTAACTGTTTTCAGTTCAACTTGCATTTGTTAGATGTGTATTTAAACGTGTTTCATTATTTTCAGTTCAACTTGCATTAATTAGAGGTACCTTTAAATACTTGTCACCGATTTCTGTTCAACTTGCAAACGTAAGAGGTGTTTTTAAAGGTTTGTCAATGTTTTCAGTTCAATTTGCATCAATTAGAAGGGTTTTCAGTTTATCTTGCAAAAGTTAGTGGTATCTTTAAAAACCTGTCACCGATTATAGTTCAAATTGCAAAAGAGTTTTCTTTAAAAGTTTGTCACTGTTTTCAGTTCAATTTGCATCAATAAGAGGTACCGTTTATGCTTGCAACTGTTTTAAAAGTTGAATTTGCATTAGTAAGAGACATCTTTTAAAGCGTGTCACTGTTCTCAGATTAACTTGCAACAGTGAGTGGTATCTTTTACAACTTGTCACTGTTCTTCAGTTGAACTTGAAATTGTCAGAGTAATCTTTAAAAGTGTGCCACTGTTTTCAGTTTAACTTTCAATAGTAAGTGATATATTTAACAGCTTGTCACCGATTCTGGTTTAAATTGCAAACGTAAGAGTTGTATTTAAAGATTTGTCACTGTTTCAGTTCAATTAGCATCAGTTTGAGGTAAAGTTTAATGCTTGCCATTGTTTTTAATTGAATTTGCATTAGTAAGAGGCATTTTGAAAGGTATGCCACTGTTTTCAGTTTCACTTGCAATAGTAAGTGGTATCTTTAACATCTTGTCACTGTTCTTCAGCTCAACTTGCAAAAGTAAGTGGCATATGTAACACTTTGTTCCTGTTCTTCAGATCAACTTGAATTTGTAAGAGTAATCTTTAAAGGTGTGCCACTTTTTTAGTTCAACTTGCAATAGTAAGTGGTATCTTTAACAGCTTGTCACAAAGGTTAAGTACAAACAATGATTTGAGGCACAAGACTAGGGCCAAACAGACGCTGAAAGATAGACACAATACGTACAGACAAGACCGACAGAACACACATGCATCAGACTAGCTTTCAATTCAGCTGCTCCCTCTTTTCGCTAAATATCTTTGCAATTTTACAATGTTTATTATATCATTTTTCCATGCCAAAGAGCAGAACGCATGTCCACTGCCCCTTTTGACTTCTAAAAACCTTCTGAGCAATGGTCGCATTAGATTCTGAAGATGAATGGAACGAGCAAAAAATCTAACAAGCTAATCTACGAAAATGTTTAATTTGCTTAAATTCGATATAGGCCAAATTTCACCCATACAAAAAATAAAGACACGGGGGTTTTCAATTTCAATAATAAAAAATGGACTAGTTTTAGATATATGTGAGATTAGTGAAAAACAATGTAGTTTTCCTTTTCTTAAAATCGAACTCGGCTTTTCGAATGTATTTAAACTTTTCAAAATGTGTTTCTTTTCATTACAATGTTGAAATATTATTTTAACATTGGCAATGATTATGCTATCAAATGTATAGTACAAGGAGTTTATCACTTTTGTATTTTTAATTTCTTAGGTTTTACACAAGCATTTGCGCATTCGGACACCACCTCAATGGACATAATCATCACGCCATGATCTCTACCGGTATCTCATGCAAATATTGTTCAGTATTGTTTAATGGTGATGCGTAAGCTTATTTATACTCGCTCTCGGGCAAGGCCCATTCGGTGAGTGTTTCGATAAAAATTTTCATCAATTTAGTTCTTGAGCATATTGCACAGAAAGAATATAACCCTGTAACCTGGTTCTTTAAACGTGCACCAGTGTATAACATTGTCACACGGGGCCCCCATTAAACGTCCCTTCCGGAAGACGATTAGTTTTCTTTAAGTGGTGTGGCGGAGAAGTACCACTCGACCACGGATCCGCGACCTTTACATTGTTCAATACCTCCAATACCATTTCAAAAACATGAGACCTGAAAGCTGTTAGCTGTCATTGATTGGATTAAGTCGTTTTTTTATAAAGTTGTAAATATATTCTTAGAAACTGTAGGTCTAGTCTCAGCTAATTAGCTCTAAACGCTCAGAGGGTATCGGGGTAGTAGAATATGATTAATATCTTCCAAACATATTAAAATAAATTTCCAAAATACCGTAGCCTATCACGCTGCGTTGTGCACGCATGAACATTCATATAATTTTAGATTTATATTTAAGATAAGCCTTCCAAGCAGTATGAAATTTAGCATTGAGACATGTCTGATACCACTATAGCGATGTAATGCTGATATTTTGGGTGTTAGACCGGTGTTAAATCCCCATTATTAAACTTGCCTTAGGGTAAAATAACTTATCAGTCTTCGATCGGAAAACGCTTTGGTTGGCATTTCGCGTGAGTGAATTTTTTTCATCTACCAAGACATTGAAGTAAAATGACATCGTAATGAATTTTGCTACCAACCCTTATCTGTATGTTGGGTCGGTGTCTTGGCATTCGGCTTTTGATTGCCTGGAATCATAATATGGGGTAATTACTATGCAGTTCTCTGATTTTATCAATATTAATATTTAATAAAACAAAAATGAACAGAAGTCACTTGAAAGTTGGCACTAGCGTATGATATTATCATATATTTGTAAACAAACATGACATGAGAACATACTCGACGCCAGTTAAAAAATGTTAAAATGCAATGACTCTCGCCAGTGACAGTAATTAACGTAGATATGGACTATTTCTTAAGATGACAGCACGTTTCTTGTGTTGGTAAACATTGAGTTGTTTTCATAAGAAAACGTAAAAACAAGTCCGGGAAGTGTGTCACTCCGTATGCCCATGTCTGCACAATACGGCATTGAGTGGGCACACTACAGGTTCATGCCAAACTATATAATGTATTATTATGTTTAACTCATTTGACTTTAATGATCAAAACAAAAACAAAACTATGATAACTGTACAGCAAAACATAATAAGCCTTCTCAATGTTTTTCTCGTTAAATAGCTACGAGGCAACTCATTTCCCAGCTCAGGAAAAGCCAAAATATCGCTATTATTTCTAACAAATAGGTTGTGGTAAGTTATAACAACATATATTCTACATTTAAGCCTGTGCCAATTTTTTGTATAAAGTGTATATATATATTTGTACAACATCGACTAAATACCTCACCCACAGAGACAATTGATATTTATCTAATTACCTATACAATGGCAGTTGTTAGAAAAAATAATATGTGCAAAGTAGTGCATATAGCCTCTCTATCGCAATCTTTAGGCAGTGTAATTGTTTACTTTAATGGCATAGCTATTGTAATAAATTGGAGTTGTATCACTTAACACATATAAGTTTCAGGTAACGTTGGTGCATATCAAGTATATATACGAATGAACTCTTGTTATGCTTCAAGTGTAAGGGTAAATGACGTTATTCTTTAGAGTACACTGAGACACTATATCGTTCACCTACCCTCATGCTACTTTGGTTGTATTTTCAAATACCATGAGCGAAGGCCAAACGTGTACTCGAATTTCTTCATTTTTTTTTTTTATAAGCGTATTCGTATTTTCACACTTGATACAAACATAGTAATAAGTATATGCCAGCTGCCAGCCGCTGCAGGGGCTATATTCAATAATCACCTTAGAATGAACTTAATTTTAAGATTAGAATCTTAGCGTTATGATTGGACTGTTTATTTAGCTGACCAATTGGCTGAATGGAATCACTGAGGCATGTCTAAGGATACGTATAAGATCAATATTGAACACTGGACCTGGTCTCTTTTTTTACTTACTCAAGATTATAAATTTACTCATCTAATACTTCGTTAAAATAATATAGTATGATTATTAACATTGGTATCATATCGTACATTGTGTAGATATTCAGAGTTTTGAAATATTTGGGGACAGGTTAGTGGTCAATAGTTATAGCGACAGTTATTTGATATCATGATCTTTGGTATTACAATAGTTGTATTATCTATTGGTTTTTCTTTGTTCGTTTCTTGCCAGGAGTAACGTAAACTAAAACTACAGTGTCTACAATTTAACTTCCTCTTAATTAATAAGTCATTCGGAATTCCTCGGCCATTGTTCTCGAAAACAACCTCTGATGTATATGGATGGTTAACATACTCAAAAATCGGTATGTTTAAGTCCGCTGCAAGTTGATCGCGTAGTGATTTAATTTAGCAGTTAAACTTAATGACTTAACTCTTGGGAATCTTAATTATGTTTGCAATTATATACTTCGTTGGCTATCAATTTAAACTTAGATCAATAAATGCAAGCTAAAACACTAAATTTAATTAATGATATATTTCAAAAATTTACGAACTATTTCTACTGATATCCCGGCATACATCCGAGGGTGTTTTCGATAAAAATGGCCGAGGAGCTCCGAATGTGTATTAGTTGGTAATTGACGGTTGGTCGGTTACGTAGTTGGTGGCTCCCGTGCTCTGATTGCTTTCCCCAAGGGTTGTTATTCAATATTGGTCTTAAGTGGATCTAAGAACGGTGTACCTAATCGGATTACTTGTTATTAATAACTGACCAATAGCGTGAATGAAGTCCACCCAGGCCCTCCGACCGTTATGTCCTCAAAATCCTAGCAATTCATTTCTGTTCTCTACTCATATAACTGCTCTATTGGATAAACTTAAAACTAATATGTACCTTTTGAAATCATCGAAGAATGGAAAAGGAATCTGTATTTGTCGGTTTATACATATGCCTAGTTTATTTGACTGCACTACCTTTCTATCTTTCTTACTAAAAATCCTGTATCATTGCAGGACTGTTTGCTTTACTTTGTAGAACAGTACCATTCATCTCCAAATTACTCTTTATAATCCTGGAAGAACAGTCAATCAAACTCTCTCCCCCCGCGGAGGCGACTCCGGGAGCTCATAGGACACGATTGTTCTCCGCAAGCCCGCCGACCGTTTGATCCTCCTGAATGTAGCAGCTGCCAGTAGAGGTCGAAATTACCAGCCACTTATATTTAATATACATATCACTTATAACTCCGCCATTATATTCCCCTTTGGCTCATTCAAACCATGTGGCGAAGGAGGCATTTTCTGAGCCAGTTTAGAGCTGTTTCTGCCGTCTTTTCTCGCTGTTCACCCTTTATGCTTTGCTAAAACATGCAGAAAATCCACCCAAGTGTTAATAACTTTGCAGTAACTGTGTAGTTAACTGTACAATAATTGGACTACGTTGTTTTGGCGATTTATTCTATGTTTTGATGGTATTTTGTTGACAGATGCGTTTCGTATGTTTTTATGTCTTCGGCTTCGCATTTGTCAATGAAAAACGAGTCAGTTTTATGAAGGAAGAAATAAAGGGAATTTGAGCTAATCATTATTCAACTGAAATTGGGCATTTACGTACAAAAACAACCTCGTTTGTTTTATGGTTTATTTAACAGTCAGTTCGTTTCGTTCAAAGCAATACTAGATGAACCTTAATATCAAAATACGAAAGAGAATTGGGATAAGCCTAATGTGAATTTGTAACCTATCATATGAAAAGTACAATATACTTGGGAGGAAAAAGGAAAACGGCTAGAAAGTAAACACATTGTGGTAATATTCGAATATTGTTATGGCGTTAGTTCGGACTGTTTTGATAAGCAAATTACATACAGAAAGTCATATGATTGAGGATCATACGCTTTGCAAGCCTTCTTTCATAAAATGACGAGAGTACCATTCACTACTGTCACTACTACAGCTAATGGTTCCAATAGTTCATGAGATAGGCCGCATTTTTCGAAAAATATCGTTTATGACTGCAGCTTTGATGTCTCCGTGTTTAACCTAATATAAAAATATGGCTGCAATACGCCTTGGTTGGCAATACGTCCAACTGTTTGGCATGTTAACTTTTTAATGATACTAGGAAGAAATGCCTATATATAAGACCGTCTGTTTTTAAATATTTACTATTGCTGCAATCAAATAATAATGCTGAGCTTATTAAACTATGTTTGTTTGTTAAAGAATCTCTTTAAGTAAGATCCTCCATAATTAATGTTAGAACTTTATATATTAAATTTGTTCATCCTCTGACTTAGATCGATTAAAACAATTTCAATTGTTACCAATTTGTTGTAATGTATTTACTTGTGTGTGTGTGTGTGTTTTCATAACATTGTTTGTTACTATGTATACGTTGACATAGATAATTATCAACATATGTGTTGTTGACAACTGCTTGTCTGCCTGCCTGCCTGCCTGCCTCTCTGTCTGTTTGCCCGCCCGCCCGCCTGTCTGTTTGTCTGTCTGTCTGTCTTCACCTACAACTGTCAATATTTGGATTAGACAACAAATGCAGAACAATATGAATGCAGTTAAAAACTAAAGATGAAGTTAAATATAATGTATGGCCTCGATAATACACTTTCGTTGGGTGTATAAAAAAAGAAAATAATTTGGTCATTGATACATTTATCTTTATTTTATTCAAGAGTGTGAAAAATGCCTATAATTGTGCCATTATAACGAATTGTGATATTTTGTACATGTTTAGTATTTATTACTTCGCATGAGCTGTATTTGTAGTGTGATAAGTTCATATAAAATAAAATAAAAAGGACTAACCAAAAATGAAATAAATGAAACAACATTTTATAATTGTTATAAATATTTCTGATAAAGTGCATAAGTCGACACTTATGTAAGGATGGAAAAACACCTTATATGGAAATACCAAATTTAACGATGACTGACGTACAGGGTACATTTCACTTCCGGAAAACAATTCAAGTTTTTCCGGGTACTCGAGTACTCAATCAGAGGTCTATTCGAGTACTCAAGTAGCGATTTTACTACTTGTTGCCATCCCTAATAACAAGTGAACGTTAATGGCCAGCTAAGCTGTTTCTTAATCAATCTAGGTTAATAATACAAAAGTTAACGGTAAAATTACAATCGGTAATTATAATTCCTTTGTCTGATATCACTTCCTGTAATATTCAGAGAAATATACTTGAACTAGAGATGAAATTGGTCATTGTTAAAATTAGTCAAATTAAACAAATCGGAAAGGAGCTCTTTATGTTTCTGATTGTTTAAAAGTTGAAGAATTTTATTTCTTTCCCAGCGAACGATTTTTCCAGAAAAGTAAGACAGGTCATCGTTTAAGGGTAAACCCAACGAATGTTACGCTAAATATGGTATACCCATTGTTTTCGGAATTCATTTTGCTTAGTGGGTAAGTGGAGACGCCTTAACTGCCTTGAACATACGAACTGGAAAAAATATACACACATGAAGTTGGCAGTTTGTGTGAACCAAATGCGTGGATATTCGAACATCCACAGAAAGAAAATCTTCATACAGAAAGTCATATGATTGAGGATCATACGTTTTGCAAGCCCTCTTTTATAAAATGACGAGAGTACCATTCACTACTGTCACTACTACAGCTAATGGTTCCAAGAGTTCATGAGATAGTAATACGGTCCTGCTTTCTATCCTTTCTATCCTCTCTATCCGTTCTTCCCTTCTCCCTTATTATCTTCTATCTTTTCTTTAAACACTTAAGTATTAAAATATTAAATAACTGCTACCTGCTCCGACAGTCAGCTTTATAGACAATTTTGTACAACATGTTCTTGCATGTGATACCACTCATACATCAATACTTAAAAAAACAAATATTATGTTATACAAATATTAAGTACACTATATAAATGTCTCAATGATATGTATTTATATATTTACAATGAGCTGTGTTGTATAATATTTGTAAATATTAAATAAAAAAACAAAACTGTCCTGCTTTGTTTTGCTTCTTTGCGCTGAGACCTACCTAACAAAAACGTCATTTCCGGTCATGCTAAAGTGCTGACCAATTAGCTGACGATATGGAAATAGATGGATACTGCTGATCAATTGCTGTATATTTAAAGAAAGTAGTATGACTAGTTATTTCATGTTTCATTATGTAGTATAAATTTGTTAAATGTTTAATAATGATATTTGATCAAAGTTGGTATTTTTATATAGTATTACAGCATTTTATTGCAAGCAGCAAGCAAACTGGCTTACTACCTTCGAAGTCAAGCATTATAGTCCAAACGAATGATCTCAAGAACTTAGTTCTCGTTGGTCATATATATAAACGCCCTTCAAAAAATATAATAATACAGCACATGGCGTTTCGTTACCTTTGAGAGGCTATTTTTGTCTGTATTGAAATATAAAACGTGTTAAGTCAAATATTGTAACACTTGTATACTGTGCATGGTTATGATATTCCTTTCAAAAGCGCTGCACTGACTCAGGAACACAAACATCATCTTAACAATCTATATTACATGTCGAACATTCAAGCCATTCCAACACTAGCCACCCCGGTGGTTTTCAACGGCCGAGCATCTTTTTTAAAGATACTTCTGGTTAATCATATAAACTCAGTTTAGGATTTTTAAGGCACCGGTCATTGGACCTAAAAAATCTTTGTTTCCACTAACGTCTGCACAAAAAATAGGGTCGGAAGGTAGGCACAACATTGTTGTACTATTTTCTTTGAGAACCCGGAGTTCTGTACCAAAACGACCATTTCAGGGTATATTGCAATTGTAGAAAGTTTCGAATATAAATTGTTCAAATTTTAACATGTTCACTCATGATTGAACACTTTTAAGAAAATAAAAACGAAAATAAAATCAACATTTCGGCAAAATAAAGGATTATAATCGTTAGGGGAAAAAAAGGGTTGGTGGGGTAAGTGGAGACGCCTTAACTACATTGAACAAACGAACTGGAAAACATATACACACATGAAGTTAGTAGTTTGTGTGAACCAAATGCGTGAATACTCGAACATCCCAAGAAAGAAAATCTTCGCTGAGAACTGCAGACTAACAATCGCTTTAACCCTGTCCTACATATTACAAGGGAAAGTAAGACAGGACATAATTTCCCATTTTGTTTCACGACTAGAAAACCACAGCACAGTCAGACGTTTTGCCAGCCAAGGCGTACTGCAGCCATACTTTCGATATGAAGTTGAACACGGAGACATTTAGGCTGCAGTCATAAATGATAATTTTCGAATAGTTTGGCCTATCTCATGAACTCTTGAAATCAAAAGCTGTTTAAACCAATGTATTAAATGGTACTCTCGTCATTCTATGGAAGAAAGTTTGCAAAGCGTATGATCCTCAATTATGACTTTTGGAATGGATTTTTTTTGTAATTTTCTTATAAAAAGAGAATCTACGAACGTCCGAACACTAAGGCCATAGCAATTTTCGAATATAATCACAATATCTACGCCCAGCTTTAAAAAATCAATATATATTCAAAAGTTGTTTTTTTCACGAATTAATGTTCAGCCAATATCGAAATCATTTATTTCTAGTTTTTTTTTTAATGTCTATGTTGTGCCATTCATAGGCTTAACATTCAAAAAAGAAAGTGCATTTGTTATACTACAAGAAAACACCGTTTGTAAGGACTGACTGCTCGTTGTGAGCATGTTTCAGACTGTTTCTTACGTTGCGTGGAACTAAAATTATCGCATCCATGCGGTTTTTATCCCCGGTTTATTATTTTGTATTTTTCTTATCCGGGCTCCCGGTGTATCAAAGACTCCGTATCTAGTTAAATTCATTTCTATAGGATAAAAGTTTATAAACTGCTCAAAAGATTGTCTTGATAAATTCCTAATTATGATTGCAAATCACTGATACACGGCAAATAATTTATCCTGGCATTATAAAATATACAATGCATTATATGAGGAATTTATATTTTGTGCTAGATTTATTATTTCTGAGCCGAAACTGAAATAAAAGATGTTATATCTTGTGCAGTAAATGGGAGTTTTAACGACCCATTTTCGCAGCTTATTGAGTAATAATCGTTTATCTGGGAAATTTATTCTCTTCCCGAATCATTGAGTTCATGTGAACATCTTTGCAAATTCAATTCAGTCACGTGATCTTTAACAATTATAAGCGATGCACATTGTTCTTGATAAAAACAATGGAGGGGTTTTCAGTGCATTTATTTTTGGATTAGATTAAAGTCCAAATGCGCTGTTGGTACCGATGATCTGTTGGAAAATTGAAACAGTTCATGTCGTAAAAAACATACTGAATACGAAGAATATTTGATAGCATTGTTTGTTTAAATGCATCGGATAAGTACGGTTGCAAAGAGGTGATATACGCGTTATTTTTTATCTCGTTAAAACGACTTACGTATCTCGTCAAAAGGACTTAGTAACTCGTAAAGACGACCAACTAACTCGTTAAAGCGACATACGTTTCTCGTTAAAGGGACTAAGTCACATCGTTTAAAGGACTTAGTAACTCGTATAGACGACTAACTAACTCGTAAAAACGACATACGTATCACGTTTAAGGGACTTAGTAACTCGTTAATAGGACTTAGTAACTCGTATATACGACTAACTAACTCGTTAAAACGACATACGTATCACGTTAAAGGGACATAGTAACTCGTTAATAGGACTTAGTAACTCGTATAGACGACTAAACTAACTCGTTAAAACGACATACGTATCACGTTAAAGGGACTTAGTTACTCATAAAGACGACTAACTAACTCATTAAAACGACTAACTTATCTCGTTAAAAGGACTTAGTAACTCGTATAGACGACTAACTAACTCGTTAAAACGACATACGTATCACGTTTAAGGGACTAAGTAACTCGTTTAAAGGACTTAGTAACTCGTAAAGACGACTAACTAACTCGTTAAAACGACTAACTTATCTCGTTTAAAGGACTTAGTAACTCGTATAGACGACTAAACTAACTCGTTAAAACGACATACGTATCACGTTTAAGGGACTTAGTAACTCGTTTAAATGACTTAGTAACTCGTAAAGACGACTAACTAACTCATTAAAACGACTAACTTATCTCGTTAAAAGGACTTAGTAACTCGTATAGACGACTAACTAACTCGTTAAAACGACATACGTATCACGTTTAAGGGACTTAGTAACTCGTTTTAAGGACTTAATAACTCGTAAAGACGACTAACTAACTCGTTAAAACGACTAACTTATCTCGTTAAAGGACTTAGTAACTAGTATAGACGACTAACTAACTCGTTAAAACGACATACGTATCACGTTAAAGGGACTTAGTAACTCGTTAATAGGACTTAGTAACTCGTATAGACGACTAACTAACTCGTTAAAACGACATACGTATCACGTTTAAGGGACTTAGTAACTCGTTAATAGGACTTAGTAACTCGTATAGACGACTAACTAACTCGTTAAAACGACATACGTATCACGTTAAAGGGACTTAGTAACTCGTTTAAAGGACTTAGGAACTCGTAAAGACGACTAACTAACTCATTAAAACGACTAACTTATCTCGTTAAAAGGACTTAGTAACTCGTAAAGACGACTAACTAACTAACTCGTTAAAACGACATACGTATCACGTTAAAGGGACTTAGTAACTCGTTAATAGGACTTAGTAACTCGTATAGACGACTAACTAACTCGTTAAAACGACATACGTATCACGTTTAAGGGACTTAGTAACTCGTTAATAGGACTTAGTAACTCGTATAGACGACTAACTAACTCGTTAAAACGACATACGTATCACGTTAAAGGGACTTATTAACTCGTTAATAGGACTTAGTAACTCGTAAAGACGACTAACTAACTCGTTAAAACGACATACGTATCACATTTAAGGGACTTAGTAACTCGTTTAAAGGACTTAGGAACTCGTAAAGACGACTAACTAACTCATTAAAACGACTAACTTATCTCGTTAAAAGGACTTAGTAACTCGTAAAGACGACTAACTAACTAACTCGTTAAAACGACTAACTTATCTCGTTAAAAGGACTTAGTAACTCGTAAAGACGACTAACTAACTCGTTAAAACGACTAACTTATCTCGTGAAAAGGACTTAGTAACTTGTAAAGACGACTAACTAACTCGTTAAAACGACTAACTTATCTCGTTTAAAGGACTTAGTAACTCGTAAAGACGACTAACAAACTCGTTAAAACGACTAACTTATCTCGTTAAAAGGACTTAGTAACTTGTAAAGACGACTTACTAACTCGTTAAAACGATATACGTATCACGTTTAAGGGACTTAGTAACTCGTTTAAAGGACTTAGTAACTCGTAAAGACGACTAACTAACTCGTTAAACCGACATACGTTTCACGCTGAAACGACTTAGTAACTCATTTAAAGAGGAACCAGAAACTTATCAGTCGTTTGAACGAGTTACTTAGTCGTTTTAACAACTAATTAAGTAGTTTAAACGAGATAAGTTGGTTGTTTAACGAGATTAAAAAACACGTATGTCACTTCTATGCCACCCTAAATGTGTTTTTATCTATGATGATTGTTTGGATGTGTTTGTTTTATGGGACTGCAAAGCTGGTTCTCTAGGAATAAATATTGATTAGTTTTGTCTTGTTAAAGGCAGTATGTCTGTCGTATTTTAGGCTTGAGGCCGCAGACATACATACTCTGTTCGTACCGCAAATCGAAATCAGGCCTCCTGAGATCTACTATAAGACATGGCATGTTAAAATAGTTAAAGCTTCGGGGTTATTAAATTGGACGTATAGTGTTATATAGTTTAAAAAAAGTGCAAATTGAAAGACCAGTTTATCTAAAATACGTTCATAAAATTGAAACGTTAATGTTAATTTGAAAGCTAGCGAGGGAAGCAGATAATTATAGATAATAACGCAGATATTGGAAATGTGTTGACTAAAAGACCCTGTCTTAATTTACCTACTAAAAATTACCAAAACGTCCTTAACAAATAAAAGTTACTTTACACTAGCAATAAACTCGCGAGATGAAAGCAAAGTTTATATAATCTAGTATATATAGGTTTATCAGTTACTGTAATGAAACTGGCTAATTGAATTAAAAATTCGTCAATTTAGATTATTAAGTAATGACAGGCTTTTATCGGTTACAGTTTGAGGCCACTCGAAAGATTTTGTATTTTGGATTCGATATTTATTGCCTGAGAACAGACTTGAAAATAAGCGTGTCGAGCCGAGACTTTCAACACTTTCAGCGATTTTTTCACCGTCATGAACAGAACAAAAAAATTATCAAGGCCATAGACCCATGTGGCCGAATAGTGTACTAAATAGCGACTAATGCAAACATTCATTCACTTTTATCAATCGAAATTACGAACAAATTATTCAAAATAAATGAATAAATACATTACGAAATAACATGTCACAAGTCTTATTTTGTTGCAAACACACACACACACACACACACACACACACACACACACACACACACACACAAAATATCGACATGTTTGAGTTACAACTACCTTGCTACCAAGTCTGTATATGAGATGAATAAAAATAAATAAGTAACATACTGAAAATCGTATTCAGGTGTATAAAGTCATCTTACACTTTCTATATGAATTTGCCTATTTTTCAATATTCATTTCTAGGCAATTAAGAGTATACATATGCATTTCTTTGTTGAAATTCCTTTAATTATGCCCATGCTATGACTTTGTCGTGTTGTAATTTTCTGCAACCATGATGAACATTTAATTTGAATTAATTAAAAACGCCCTATTGCATAGTCCATACGTATGTGAGGGACTATATTTTAAAAGAAGTAACCTCAATTTACATAAAACCTTTCATAAATAAACATAGGTTTATTAAAATAATCTACATTGATTGAATCGTAAATATAATTTAAATGACTGAAATGTAAAGAAATATCACTAAAACTATTGATTCGACATGTATAACATATACTGTTGATGGCTGAAGCACATGTATTGATTTTCACTGGTGTAAAACAGTGTTAAACCTCATTAAACATTTAACAAGTCAATACGTTTATGCCACTAAGTAATTATCAAAATGACCATGAGCAGTTTGTTTTATTAAAAGAATCGACCCACCCCTTGCATCAACAAATTATTGATTTAAGTTGAATATTTTTTATATAAACACGTACACACAACATGTTTTCCTGGTGCACTTGGGCGAACGAGACAACATGGAGACAACTTAGTTTATTGAACGCATGAACCTATATAAGGTGATTATTTAAGTTTATTGTCCTATACAATTATAGGCAAACTCATATAGATAGTGTCCGTGATTCTTTATAAAACGGTAAAATAATAATTAACAACAGTTTTAAAACTAGAAATACGTTATAATTATGTTTAAATAAAGTATACAATGTACAATTAAGAATTTATACGAGTATAAGCTCTCATTCACCCTTATTATATTGTTAATTTTTCAGTTTGTACTAATTTCTTTTAGCTCGATTGTGACGAAATGTGACAGCTTATAGAATCCCACGCGAGTCCGTTCCAGTGTAAAAACCAGTACAGAGATTTCAATAGCGGGATTCCATGATTCCAACACATTCTTACGTTTTCATTTCAATATACCAAACTACAAGTTTGTATTTCAAAACAAATTCATAGCATAGGTATCTACTCTCGGAAAGATCCTCCATTCCTTCGGCCTTACGAGTTCATCATGACCATGCACCATTGGGATCGAACTACTACCTGTTGGGTATTATAAAGAGAAGGAAACTAAGAAAACTAGACCGATCTCAGCCTCTATATTATTATGTTAAAAATGAATTCATTGAATACTGTGCATTCAAACTTTTAAAACCAAAACACTGTTAAAGGTTAAAGGGAGTCGCTCTTCCGCTTTTACAAAGAGTGTATAATGTATTTTTTGTTGGTGTTATTCTTTTTACATTCTTTGGAAAAATCTCGTCTGTTCTGAACATGATGTTTTGAAAAGTATTCCGCAAATTATTTTTTGTTTTATTTATTCTTATTTTGTTTTTTTCCATCGAAGAAATGAAATGAAATAAAAATAAACTATTTTTACTGACTCATTCTTTGTCTAAGTTCTAAAATAGTACAATTATCCACATAACCACTTACTACTAGGAAGTACAACGATTAATTTACAAATGCATTTTGCGGTATGACAGACAATTAAAAATATAACTGTTGTCAATGGATCATTATCCAATGACATAAGCTCAAAAGTGCGTTTATCATAATCATGCGCTGAAACAATCAACTGCGTGTTATAAAAAATACGTTTAAGTTTTGATCCATATCAGGGGCGGTTCCAGGACTTGACGTTAGAGGAGTGGGGGTAATCTAGGGGCACAACATGCGCCCCCCCCTCAAAACCAAAAATTAAGTAGTTGAAAATGTTGGCAATATTGGCAGGGGGGTTGGGGGTAGTCCCCTAAGAAAATTTTAACAATTTCTAGACAAAAATGGTGATTTCTGGCGTATTTTATAACTTTTGTCTCCGATATTGACATAAAAAGTAGTCGATTTTAGGGCGTGGGGTGGGGGGCGTGCGCCAGGTGCGCCCTCCCTCATAGATCCGCTAGTTGCGTATCATGTGCTTAATACTAAATAATACATGTATATCAGAGTGCTCAGCTGATCATTTGTAATAGACTACCGATGGTCATGCCGAGGACAGACACTTGGCCAAGATCCGGAGGGCATATTTGAAGTTGGATATTGCTTTCTCCTAATGATGAAGTACTCACATTACGTGTTATTAAAGCGAATCGTTCACGTTTTATAGTCAGAAATCGGAAAACAAAATTCATATGAAATATGAACAAAATTCTTGTTACAATAGTAACACATCGTCAAAAGTTTCAATAAGAGCTCTACTGTTTTTTTGTTGTTGTTTTTGTGTGTTTTTTCTTAGAAAAATAACAGAAAAAGCTTATTTTGCTGTAAATTGAATAACTTTAAGTTTGGATTTACTAGAGTCAGTTCATATTCACAAGTTGTTTTATGTTTGTTCATAAAAGTAAGACAAATATCTCAATTTGAACAAACTCTATAGAAAATTAATGCCATCATAAAACCTGTTCACGAGCCCCTTTAAAGTATCTGCATGTTGACTTTGCATGTGATTCATTTAGCCAAGTATTATTCCTATATTTATGATTAATAGATGCATTACCAGGTCTTGTCGCGTGATAGAATATTTTCATGGATGGGAGTCACGGTGCGAAGAAATTAAACCACGAGGATGTTAGCATCGAACAAATAAAAAATTTATAATTTACTGTATATATTCGATAAGCTCAAAATGAATACGAACTTACACTATACACTAAACAAAAATCCTAACCGGCCACCTAAGTAATATTCTAATATTCCTTTCCCTGTGAAATAAGCATCATTACAAATTAGTTTTTAGAAAGACCATTACCTCGTACACATGCTGTGAAAACTTTGTTCACACATTCCGCTTTGTCAAAAAGATACAGTGTCTCAAATGACAACACTCTCAATCATAAAAGTCACAAAATATAACATAGCGTGTAAAGGAAGAAAAATAAAAAATACCACCCTTAATCACTTTAAAATGATTTAAATGCATTATATGTGAGACTGAAACACAGTCATCAACGGCTTAATTAGTTCAAATGAATGTTCAACTTTAACATTACCATCTATGTGAAACAAAGCCTGAGTCAAAAGATTGCTAAAAATACAAATACAATGAAAATTTTGATTCCCTATGGAATTTGCATTGTTATTTCTTTTCCTTGTGACTTTTGGATTTGGGAGTAACCGCATATGAACTGTGTTTTTTTTCTCTGCCGTTTATGCTTCGATTTAGCTGAAAATTTTGAAGACTATTGCCACGAGATAGCGGATATTGAATACTGAACTGTATATTGATTATACTTCATGCACTTTTCAGGAAGGTTACTTTACTAAGTGGCCGGTTAGGAATTTTGTTTAGTGTATTTTTGAATGCATTACAAAGGAAGAAGACTTTCAATGCCTACCATGAAAGCGATTTTACAAGTGTAACATCTTGTATTACCATTGCTTTAGTTGTATCCAATCATTTTGATTGAAGATTAAGGAAGATAAATGTCAACAATTACTAAATTCCTAATATGAACAGGCAAGGCATTCACGTAAGGTAGTTACTAGTAAATCAAAGTAGTTCCACGTCCTTCGGTATTGATTTTTTTTCTGTGTATTTGGAATTTATTTGTTTAATGAAAAATAACCTACAACTATTTGTTATATACGCTCGCACAAGTTGTGTACTTCATAACTTCTTAAAACTACCCTATTTTTGAGAATGTCTTTGCAAAAAAGGGTTTCAAATCGCACACAATTAATCAATATATTGTAATATTTCAATAGTTATGGATTAAAACTCCGCCTTGTATGGCACCAATGCAAAACGCGCTTTTAACAAATAATACCTTCACAAAGTAAAAGTACATATATTTGATTCATAACTCAATTACTTGACTGATTTCCGATAACAGTTTCATATATATCACTCAATGGTTTTAAAAGGCATACTTATTATGATCTACTGTGTCAAATGCTTTGGTGATAGTTATGTAAAAAACTAACTATATGAAAAAAGTTTACGCTGAAAGTTCAGTATATAACAATATAGCTTCAATCATATACATGTGCGTCACTCACTTTGATGTAAATATATTTCTGCATAAATTATAGATAATAATTTGTAAGAAATGAAAACGATTAAGAACAATACATTGTATATACAATGAATATCTATTGTTTTTCATAAACATGGATGTTTTATTATGGCACAGGCCATATGTTTGCTTGAAAATACAAAATAAATATACATCATGGCGATTTGTGTTGATACAAATTTTCAGATTATCTCGGATAGCCAAGAAAAAAGGCATCTATGCACTGCTGCAAGTCTCGTTGACATCTCAAGGTTTGGAGAAAACGAACTCATTAACGTTCTCTCAATTGGTAAATGAAGTGGCTTTGAAGATGATAATAGATGCATGAAAATCATACGGAAATCACAGGGCTGATTTATAATGCACTTAATGACCCTTTAATGTAGAAAATAATCTTTGGAAACCGATATGTCTTTGGTTCTGTTTAGCTATTGGTGTCCAATAAAACAAGGTACATTGTAGTAAAAGCTTTGAACTGTGTGCCTGTTATATTTTGGAGGGAAATGTTTACATGTTCTGAACCGTGATTCATAAAGCATCCTAAGTCATCTCCTAACATAAGACAGTTTTCTAATTTAAAAACATCATTGGTCATATGACACATTTGTCTTGTAAATGTCAAAACTACTATATTTTAAGAAACCAGCAACTTCAAAATGCATAATTTCATGTAAAATAGCATGATTAATGTATTTTGATATGACTATGAAATGTGACTTGAGATAAGAAATGACTTAAAGCGTTGATGATTACCACCCCTGAACTGGTTTTAAATAAATACATTTGGGTATTTGTAGTGAACCTCGTATGTCATATATATCTTGTATTATACATTGTACTCTAATAATCTTTAATAAATGCTCATTAATGTTAATTAAACTCATATCAACAGTATGTTGAAAAAATACACCGTACTTCGGTGGCATAACGGTGACATGTGTTCTGGTGGGAACGACTTACAAATTTATTTCCATGACTTAGTATATCGTGGCCACGAATTACGTCCTCGTCCACAATACTAATAGTTTAAGCCCGGAATTATAGTTATTCGGGTTTTCCCAGCCTAATCCTCCGGTACAAATAAAATTAAACCGTTGTTATATACACACTTTACTTCGGAGACAATAGAGTCATTGGACTGTTACATGAATTTCAATAGCTCGATATTCACCTTTTATTTGTACCGGCATGGGAAAACCCAGTTAAGTTAATTCCGGGCTATATATATTCATTAGCGAAGTTGTAGCCACGGCATACGGCATACTAAGTTGTTGAAACAACAAAGTCGTGGCAACCAGATAACTAAGACGTGGTCACTAGGTTACTAAGTCTTGGAAGCGGGATAGTAAGTGGTAGCCACGATATAAACAAATCACACATGTCACATATATTCCACCGTACCTTACTAACACTCAAATAAGGATTATAACACATACATCATCCGTAAGCATTTTCAATATTTTGAAATCACACAAGGTCATTTATAAGTACGTAGACACTGTACATAATACATTAAACAGGGGCAAGATGTATATGTAAACATATCACATAAATCGTCTGAATATTTTCTCTCAATGTGAAAAATGTCATTGAGGTACATTGATTTTGCATGAAGAAGTTATATTTTGAAATTTATGAGGTAAAGCATTTATTACTTTTTATACTGAACTCTCATACTGCACGCATAAACTTTAGAGAATATATTAATCAAACTGACTTTCCCTATAGATACGCTTGAAACATTGCCAGTAATTGATGGTATTTATGTGCCAACTCCAAAAAGCTAAAATCGCTTTATAAACAGACACCTTCATTTTGGCTTTTAACTCATCTTTCAAAATGTCATGAAATCTATTGACAGAACAGATACCTTACGAAGGCATGAATGTTTAAAGAGACTTACGAAATGATCTTCGAAATGCATTACATATCAATCAATGCTTATCAAAAGTATCAATAGACAAGTTATTGCATTCTATTTATGTTATGCTTGCTGTTCTAGAGCACCATTTACAACACATTCATGATTTCATGCATCAATCAACGGTATAGAACATACAATATACATACGTTTTAATAGAGAACCAACCAGAACATTTACATCACTCATTTACGCGAAACAACGGTATAGAACATACAATATACATACTTTTAAATAAAGAACCGACCGGACCATTTCCCTGGAATTGTGTTATGTGTGGCGTAGGTGATATACGCGCCCAAACGTGAGGACTGACATATTTATCTACAGTAATTGTGCGCGGCTGACAACTCTATTATTTATACCCGTCTAATGCATTTTTGCGCACGGTGTGTTTATTCTGAGCAGTTCTGGTTTCTAGGGAGGACGGAAGAAGAGGGACCGTTGGGAAATGAGCGGCGCCAACTAAGAGGAAACGATTGGGTAAAACGGTGCAAGAATAGCAAAAAATCTCGCAAGTGCACGGTGTGTATTCATTGATATAAATTATTTAGTAATTGAAGCCGGTAGATGAAATAACGATGCTGCTTTATCTGTTAGGGATTTTATTTTATCAAACATGCCATGCTCTTGGAGATGAGTTTCATTTTTGTTAGAAGGTTCAATATATAGTTATTTAAGAAGACAACATATATGTTAATACTAAACTCTAATGGAATATCTTATTTGAACGAAAGTTTGAACTCAATTGCAAAAACAAAAAAAAACAAAACTTAGACAATTAGCAATGTTCTGAAATGAGCACTCAATACTTTATGTATAATATTTTTATAGGTATTTTTTTATGATATTTGTCACCTTACTGTTGTATAAAACATGCTGTTTGTTCTGCATATTTAGTTTGTGAGTAAGTTATATAACTATGTCCATTCATTTTTGTGTGACTAACAATTGGTGCATGATTTGTACCTTTATATTTATGTATTGCACTGATGTATACTCATGAGCCTATAGATTTTATGTATTTGAAATAAACTATGAAACATACAGTATAAAACAATACTGACTTAGCTAAAAGTGATCTAAAATCATAAGGTAAAGGTACGCATCAAAAGTAAAAAAAAAGAAGACCTTTTTGGTCTCAATGTGGGCACGGTATAAAAGGACGTCCATATTTAGTTATTATGATCAGGAAAGTTGTCGTCAATTAACTATCCACTGAGCAAATTTATGCCATTCGTCACATGATTAATCATTGGACAATCGTGAATAAGAATGTGATAAGGGAATGTCGTGGCGACGGACAACGCCGACAGAAAGGATAAAAGTCCTGTTGGCGTTTATTAAGCCTGTGAGCAGTTGACTTTGAGGCACTTTTAAATGCGGCAACATTTTTGTATCAAAAGTAGTATTACTATATTTATTGAGCATCTTTCAAATACATTGCTGTGCGTGTTTATCGTCTTCTCTATGACCAGGACCTCCCATAACGTGATTCTATGCTACGCTTATCTATTTCTTTGCACATTGGAGGCATTCTCAGGACACATTGGAGCAGTTTGTTCCTATGAACATTTTTTCAAAAGTAGAACTGCTCTGTTTTAAATCCTTCCAAGGAACTCCAAGGTGTCTTACTGTCCATCCTGCTCTCAGTGAACATTCCGAATTCAAACATGACTGCTGATCCGAATGACCCCTCTCTCAATTCATTGTTCATACTTCGTTATAATTATACTTACAAACATCTTTTTATTGTCTTACACTACACAATGCTGACAACTAGTGACAACATATACTTTCTATCAAGAGAGATTAGGAGAGATCATTGTTGACAGATGAAAAGACTCTTTTAAGATGTGTAAGATGAACATTCCGTGTTAAAAGTGTATAAGTAATTGAGTCAATAAATACGTGTGTACTTAAGCACTACGTCCGCCATTTTGACTATCATTTATTTATTTTTTAAACCTACCTTTAAAAATATGTGGTGTGAAAGATAATGTTTGGACATTGTTCTTTACTTTCTTATCTTCCAGCATGTTTGTTCAATGACATGAAATATGGTCAATGATAATTCTTGTCCATATATCGCTGTTTGTTTCTTATCAGGATTCTTATGTATACGTGTACGAGACTTTTTTCAGATCCTTTTTTCAGACCCTTCGGTATCATATAATTAATATGTTATGATCATGATTGAAAAGCGTTGACAGTGCTACATTTACCAGTTACCGTCAATGAACATGGCATTGCCACATTTATACTTCGGTATATATTTTGTGCTTCCAAGATTCATGCTCATCTAGAATGTATACAAACAAGAAAAAAATCAAACCGTCCTAATTACACGTCAGCCGACATGTCAACACCTCATAACTGTTGACTGCCACTGGGCGTGTGCGCATGACGAGGGTTGTGTGTATTTTACGGCGATACGACCTGTAGCCAGCCAGTCGCAAATACCGGTCTCTGTCTTCTACTCCGGCAATCTGGAAAATACAAGCTTGCCTGTATTCTTTTTTCTTTCAGTTTTGTTATGCAGACCACATTTCTCCATTTCTGTTTAGTTCCATGTAAAACTACACTTTTGCAGCTTACATATCGACAGCCTCTTGGATTGTAGAGCCCTGAAAGTTGATCCTTTCTCATACAACCGTGTGTTGGGTGTTGTAACAGAATCATGTGACATAATCATACGGGTCAAAATGACTATGCGTCTCCTTTGTTGTGTGGTTTGAAAATATCTCTACCTAAAACTTGATTTCTTTTTTCAACAAATTGTGTAATCATTAGCATAGATGATATATTATAATATAATACTATTTTTATCGCAATATTATTTTTACTTCGCAATTGATTTTGAAAAGTGTTATAAGTACCCTAATAGATACAGTCAAGAAATATTTCGAGATAACAAATATTCGATATAACCGACATGCAAAACATGTCTTTGTAAACCAAACATAATCGTTTAAAGTTCGACATAACCAGAACATCGAGATAACAGAATTCGACATAGAGAGTTTAGATTGTAGTTTATGTTTGTATCTGAAAATATTCAGTACACTGCATTTTTAATATCCACTTATTTTGCATTGTTTTAAAACTTTGTGGCAGTGTATTATCCACTTTAAGAGGTTTGTCGTTTTTCTGGGTTTCCTTTATTTCCATTGAAACAGCAATATATTTGATTCAAAGGATATAACATAACAACATTTATTCGAAGGACATCAAACACTATCTATATGAATTTGCCTATTTTTGTGATGTTTATTTTCAAGCAATCAAGAGTATACATATTCATTTTTTGTTCAAGTAAACCTTTATTCGTGCCCTTGCTCCGATTGTTTTTATTATTTTCTGCATCCATGAATTTAATTTGAATAAAAACGCACTGTTCCATAACTCACACATCTATAAAGATATATACTTTTAAAGATATAACCCCGTTCTTCATTAAACCTTTAATGACTTATATAGGCTTATGAAATATAACACAATTATACATTAATTGAATCGTTAACATCACCAAAGTGTCTAATGAGTAATGAAATATTACACAAAAACTATTGTTTGTACATGTATAACATGTACTTTTGATGAATGAAGCACATGCATTGATTTTCACTGGAGCAAAACCGTGCTAAGCCTTACTAAACATTTACTACGTTAAACGTTTATGCAACTAAGTAGTTATATACATGACCATGAGCATCTTTTTAGATTTAAATCCCCCCACGCACACACACTTAAACCAACACAATGTTTGCACAAATATACGTATTTGCAAATATTTTCTTGGTGCACGGGGGAGGGGGGGGAGGGTGCGGTGCGGGGTGAACAAAGTTTAATTGGATAAAACTTAATTAATATATAAATTCAAAAAGTTATTCCAATTTTTAGAATTAACAGTAAGACATCATACGCAGACATGCAGCCATCTTCGTTTCTTGAACGTGAACGTAAAAAAACATCATAATTATAAGGTCCATTTTTCATTATTATGGTAGGCAAACTCATAATTATACAGATATAGAGAGTGTCCGAGGTTCTTTCATATGATGCTAAGGCTATCGTATCATTAGATAACACATGTTAGACTGGGCTGAATAAATTGTAAATCTGGGTAAAACAAATCGTACACTTAGAAAGACAATAAGTTACGACAATTATTTGGACAAAGAAAGTGAAGCACAATTTTGACAATTTCATATAAACATTGTACGTAAACCAGCATAAGTGCCAAGTTCACAGCAAATAATGTGACGAACAATCAGTTTGTCTTGCCTTCCTCATTTCTTGTTAGTCCTTCCGGCTTCGTAAGTCGGGTTTCCGGGGACCGGAAAATAAACACAAAACTCAGAGCACTAAATACAAAGGCACTTTGTCCTTTGTTTACTCTCGGTATTTATTTGACGTAGATCCTTTTCCGTGCCATACCGTTGGTGGGTTATTATTTTCTCCATTGTTTATTGTATCCCGGTTGTCTTTGTCCGTTATGTTGGAAGTTAATAAATTATATTTGTTCGACTGTTTGTGTTTCGTTTGAACAAAGATGCGCAGCATAAGCTAGACATGTGTGTGAAAAAAGGAGTAACCGAGTCTGACATTGAAACATTACTTTAACATTAACAACACAACATTATTTTTTTTAATGAAGTATAATAAGTAAACTTTCAGCCAAATTGTACTTAGCAATAACATTAACAATTTAAATATGTATGAACGTGTCCATGCTTTTTGAATCTCTTCAAAAATGACGGTCCTAAGTGGTGATCAGTATCTTTTGTCTTCAAATTCAAACATCAGTGATAAATCTTACGCATTTATCTTCTTATTCTGCTCTTTAATAAAGGGTACACTAAAAACAGTTCATTACCATTGCGGAAATTAGTCTTCATTTTATCCTAATTCTCTTATATCGATTGTGACGAAAGCTTATGTTTATATTCAGTCCGTTTCATCAGTAATACCAGTATTGGTGTTGATTTTGGGAGGCCATTAGAAGGTACACCTGGTAGGGCTCGAACCCAAAACCTCTTGGGTAAGAGGCGTACACCTTAACCACTAAACCATTCACACCCATGGGGATAATGCAAAAATCTGTAAACGCCTACGCCCTAAGTACTTGCTCAACTGATTCGTAGGATATTGCATAATAAATACGATTTTCTTCCTTATATTGTGTCGGAGATGTCAACTGGCCGACCGCAGACTTCACGTCTCTAAGTATGGGTGTAACACAATTCTCCATTGTCATAAAGTTCTGAGTCGTTTCTTTGTGTTCTTATATAAATGCTATATGTGATGTTATATGTGGAGTATGTTTGATTTTTATGTATGCTATCGGCCGAACTTGTAACCTTCTTGTCGTACGAATAATTGAGTATTATATACGGACACTATAATAATTATACAACTGATTATCTCCTTTCTTGCATTGTATTATTTCATTTTAGATGGGTTTTTTTTTCGATTCGCGCCAAAGCCTAATTTGGATCTGTTAAAATGAGTTCGTGGTTTACAATGGTTTCATTTTCTAAATTAAAATTAATTTGATTAGCTCATTGGTTCGTTTTAAAGATAAACATATGCAATAGTTTCAAATACTTTTAAATATCTTATAAATGTCCGACGACCGCTGGATAGGGCTGGTAGCATTGTTGGTTTTATCATATGAGTAACATTTAATTACATGAGATAGTCAACCCAGAGTCCCCAAATCAAACATTTTACCCTGGGTCAGTACTCTGATATATGTGTTTGTATAAAATTTTATAAAACCTTGTCCATCTTTACAATGTATTGTATAAAAAAACGTATGAGAAAGGCTGGCATCGACGTGACTAGACGGGTAGTTTGTTTATAAAAGCTGCCTCACGCAAGGGACAAATGACTTCCTAATAATACAAATCCGTTCTATCAGCACGAGTACAAGTGGGTGTACGATAATGCACGATAAAAGGGACACTGAAGAATTGTGGGCACGAGAAAATCGATATATCAATGCAATGGTTTATATCAAGACCAACAGAACCTATTCTTGAGCTATTTTTGATAGGGGGTCGGCTATTTGTCTGTTGTGTTAAACTGGCTTTGTGGGCTAATAAGCTACCCATACATTCCGTTATTTCTGTCATTCCGGATATTTTATTTTCAATCTGGTCTGATCAAATTAATGTTTCTTTTTTGTTTGATGTATAAAGACGTTTACAATGACTTTTTTCATGTTCATTTCTTTGTTTGAATGTCTTGTTCATTAGCAAATGTATCTGAGAAATAAATATCACGTACAGGAAGTAACTGTATTCACTTCTTTTAATGTTAATTGTGTGTAAAATTATGATTTATTTACGACACTGTAACCAAATTCTGAATATGATGATGATGATGATGATGATGATGATGATGATGATGATGATGATGATGATGATGATGATGATGATGATGATGATGATGATGGAGGTGGTTATGGTGGTTGTGGTGGTGGTGATGTTGATAATGATGATGATGATGATGATAATGATGATGATGATGACATGGTTCACATGCATTTTATACATTAATTGTTTCTAAATATTGCTTAATTAAAACGTTCATATTATTTGTATCCGGTATTCCCACAAAAGATTTTAACATCCTTGTTTAAAACAGAATTTAAAATGAAAACAAAACCAGAAATTATTTTTGCCAGCTCAAAGTGCTTTGTTGTGTTTTAAATTTCAGGAGTCTTAAAGCGCGTGCTTCCCTACTCAAAAGATAAGTAGACCTTTAGAAAATACTTAATACAAAATCACAATTTTGACAAAGAAGTTGTAAACACACAAAATATCAAGATTCAAAACGCATGATATACCTAAGCATCGCGAAGTTTTATTTGTATAACTGTACCGCACAAGCGATAAAGGCGAACGCTCATTGGCTGAAGCGAAGAGTCAATCCGGATTCCTATTGGCTAATCACGCTCCGGAGGCGGACCAGCGAATTGCGTCTAAGTGCTGGGAATGGACCTCGGATGCTGAGGGGATGTTTTAACAACACGTTGCTTATGTTTAAACACTAACAATTTACGAGATTCACACAAGCGAAGTTGCTTAAGACTTAAGTGGTAACCACTTTTGCAAATCTTCAAAGTTATATACCCTCGAAGTTATGCTTTAGAGATAAACGTATTCCTTTGAGATTTTCAAGATTTCCATCTCATTGAAAGCACTATGTATTCCAATCACAGTTTTTCAACGCCATTCTCAGTGAAGGACATTCTTAGTTGGACGGAGCAGCAGCAGGCACATTATGGAATGGATTTTAATAGTTTTAATATGAATGCTGGGGGATACTTCGGTTATGATACCCAGCGACTAAGTGATCAACTAGGGCCCCCTATGTCCCCCATGATGGGGAACGGAGGGGGGAACGTTGGTGGAAACGCTTGTCTATATAGCAGTAACAATACGGCACCGTCACTTCAACCGACGTACACGAATCTCACGTGCAGCCCGAGTGTCTCGTCAATGACGTCACTTTCATCGGCGATGCAACTTCCGGTCCAGATGAGTGCTCAGATGGACAATTTGTCACCGAAACAAGATCCATACGATACCCATAATCCTCCAACGCCTGGGTCCGACCATGATGAGATGCATCCAGGAAGTCAACATATGTCTCATGGGAATCCGCCACCAGCAAATATGGATTCCGGGCCGCTTATGACGTCAAATACACCACAAAATTTGCCGTCATCACAAATTATCAAAGAAGAAAACCCAGAGGATAGCTTATTAGAAAAAGGTGAGATTACATTGAAAATTTACAATTTCGTGTAAAACAAGTTCAACCATTCTTGTCAAGGTAGATAGTCCTTAAAAAAATCGATAACAAAATTCGCACGTGCACTTCTCGTGCATAGGTTTGGGTCAATTGTAGGCACTCGGGTACATCAGAAGAGGGTCTTGAACGGTTCCATATTACCACCATTGATCTCTTTATGAAGCTCTTGTAGCTCTTCCATGGAACTCTTACATTGGTTCTATTCACTAAAGGTGTTTCGATTGATCGCCGATTGATAATGGGAGAGCAGATACTTTAAACTCAAGATGCACACTTTTAATTGATGTATGTTGTATGAGAAATTAAGACTATCCAGTGCTCTCCTACTTTGCATTATCAAAGAAAATCTAACTTTCTAGTGGCCACTTCTAAGAATTTGTATTTTCTTCAAGTACCTTCATTTTTTGGTCTTGTGTATAGATTCTGTCATTTTCTCTATTATTTGGGGTAAGCTAAATGCGCATGTTGGACTAAGGTTTCCAGAAACAGGAATTTACTGCAGACAAATTTAATTGAAGGATATGTTTAAGGATGTTTGGAATAATATAAATAGATAACAACAGCTTGTAATCGAAAACAAGGAAACACTCACATGATAGGAGTATGTGACGACAGTGTTGATTCATTTGTCATTTTTGAAATCTTCAAATTTAAAGGAACAAACATATTAATCAACAACTACACAACACCGGATAGTGATTGTTTATCAGTAAGTGATGATGTTAGTATGCGTGTGTGAATTTGTCTGCATTCGTTCCGTTCCAAAATAAGACGGGTTTGGAGATAATGTAAACAAAATTCAAACACCATTTTCTTCCATGCATTCTTATTCGCTTAAATTGATTGTTTTTAAACCGTTTTAAACAATACTTTTAACTACAACAAGTTTGTTTAAAGTCAACTGAATTATGACTCTTATAATTATTCTTTATTCGCAAAATGTTCAACACATTATTTTAATATCTCTTTAAAATGAGTAATTATGATATTTGTTCAATTGAAAGACAAGTTGCTGGTTTAGGTCGACGCCGCCTCAAAGCCGCCTTTAATGGGTTCGGTCTTCAATCGGCAAGCAATAAGTTTGAACATATTCAAGTGAAAATTAAGCCAATTGCGCATAAACACTTTGACAAATACTAATAAGAGAGAAAACAATATCATACCAGACTTTAAACTAGTTTCCAAGATGGCATTTATAAGTGTCATGTAGGTCTACAAAAAATGTGTTTAGACAGGTAGTTATCGCGGTTCGTGGTATTTAGTAATACAATAGCTCCGGGTCTGGTAGTCCTTGCTTGCTGATAGTAGGACGAGGCTGGCTTTACGCAGACTTTTGGGGTAAAATATGTCACTTTATTTTACCCGTTTTCAAAACAAAACAAAAAATGAAACTTCTCAATGAAACTAAAGCACACTATTTCTGAATTTCTTAATTAATTGTTAATTCATTCTTTAAATTCGACAGTCACTCATCATTTATAGACTTAAATAAAGCATTAGCGAAAAGAACTCGATCAAATATCTTCCCATTTGTTGTTCAACAGTGCTGAGTCTTCATTTTTTATGAATACTACTTTTTTGTTCCTTTATTAGCTTTTTGTATTTAAGGACAAATATACCGTTTCTTTTAGAAATACATCCTTTAACATTTATGAAAACAAATTGTATATCTTGTTGATTAGAATCAACTGGCTGCTGTAGCGGATATTTCATAAAAATATATAATTATTTGTTTGCCATAACCGTTTTTAGAAAACGTAGCTATGCTTATTTAAATGATGTTAACCGTGTTCCGTTATCCAAGTGAATAATATTTGATTCGTTTTTCTCTTTTTATGATTCTTGCATTGCAGGACCTTGCATTTAATTAAAAAACTGTTCTGAAGCAACCAATTATTTTCTAATTCTCCTCGATGCGCGTCTTACAGCATATAATTCTGAAATCAGACTTGAAGAAAAACTAGCCTAACTCCTGGTGCTAGGCTATGGTCTGCCATCCGCCCAGATATATTTACACAAGGTGGCGCTCTCGCGTCTCCTCCTCGCATCTCGCTAGGTCTGGACGTTTTCTGAGGACACAGGTGGAGGGAATTTTTTTATATATAGCTAATTATAATGAATTAAGAAAGAATGAAAAATTCTACAAATTTAAACGAGGGATTTACACTTTGGCAACTAATGCATGCACGTTCACCACCTTGTGAGTCAGTGTTTCAATTTTGTTATTATTCACTAATGTCAAATTTTGGCGCCTGGTTACCCCAAATTATATTGCTACAAATTACGAAATTTAAAATGCAGATGAAGAAATTGTTATTATAACACCGAAAAACAAAAAAAAAATGTACTTTTTGGCAAAATCAGTTTTCAATTTCGATTTTAGTTGAAATACAGAAAACAAATACAAACCGCAATCTGTTTATCTGTAATGTAGATTCGATCATTTATATAACATAATAGCTATCAGCAAGCAAAATGAAAACAGAGGATTTTCAAATTTCCTGTTCATTACTTTAATGTAGATCGATCCTGACGAATGCGCCAAAATTGATTCATTGAGTATATTTCAGTTAGTTTATTTTACCACTAAGGCTTTTTTGCTAAACTAGTATGAGTAGTAAAAGGAAGCATATACATCGAAACGGATAAATAAATAAATATAACAAAACATGAGTTTTTCTGCATCTTTATTCATATCATGTATTTTAGGACAATATCCATATAAATTAAAAGGCTTTTCGTGGTTAGAACTGAGTCTTTAAATTGCAATTCTACGATAAACAAAACGCAGTAACTTTACTCTTTAACGCGTACAAAGTATTTAAAAACTAAACATTAATTAAAAGGACCGACATGTCAAAATTATGGAAGCGTATATTGTATTCACCACGCAGAATTGTCGACTTGTATTATGTCAACTTGACGACATATTGTACTTATCAGTTTATTCACTTATTTAGACCTATTTTTGTCCATAGCGATTTGATGGGAATGAACTCCAGATTTGGTGTCATTTGACCTGTACACAATTTAGTGACATTTAGCATAACTAGTTGGTAGGAGTGACCCCTTTGATAAATCTGAAGAAAAAACAAATATTTAAAGTTAAATGTCACTAAATTTTGTACAGGTCAAATGACACCAAAGCAGGAGTTCATTGCTATCAAATCATTGTGTTTTTGTCGACAGATAAGGTTATACGCGTTATGAATACTTAATGTACAACAAAGTCCATATCGTATCTCCAGTAAGTTTTGTATGTGTGTGTTTGTTTCGGCAAAATAAAGTCTTACATATCTAATTAAAAAGTGGACAAGTCGACATTGATTCTGCAAAATGTCGTGTTACATCTAGTCGACGGGATTACAAAGCCACACCATCAGTATATAAGAATACAGTCGAACTCCGTTGGCTCGAACTTCCAGGGACCGGTGAAAATACCTCGAATCTCGGACAAGCGGGAATATTTACATTCAGTATAAAGAAATCGGTCCCTTACATCAAGTTCGAGCCAGAAAATTCGAGCCAAGCAAGTTCGAACCAACGGGTTTCGACTGTATACGCTTCCATACATTTACTCAACATACTCGGTATTGTTCTATAAACTTAAGTTTCATGTTGTGTGGTATCAAAAAAGAAGAAAAAAATATTGCGCTTTTCATTTCCATGTAAACCATTTGAAGTTCCTTCTTTCATTGTAAACGCTTGTAATAAAACAATGACTAACCATCCAGAAACTTTCCCATGAATTTCTAAAACAATAAACCATTGTCCAAGAGAATGTTCGGACAGAAACGACGAAACAGGCGAAATAAATCATAACCGCTGTATGGAAAATATAAAAGTCTTTCAAATACAAGGAAGTAAAAATTTCTTCAAAATGCTTTATGGCATTTTTCTATGCTATTAGTGGTTTTTATCATAGACATCGTTTTAAACGGAAACATGTAGAAATATATAAATTACGTTTTGACGATAATTGTGGCCTCAATTTTGCTTAGATCTGAAATGCGTATTGAAATCGTTTATGTTTGGTTTAAAATGTGCTCAGTTTCGTATCATAAATTGCGCTAAAGCTAAGGTTCTTTTATATAATACACAGGTTTATATCATACTTTAAAATATGAGAATTTTACACACAAATTGATATTCAGCAAGCAAAATCAAATTATTTTCACGCTGTGCATGAAAGAGAAAGGAATGTAGACCTTATTCTGAGATAGTTTTTGTAGGATTTGTATTTTCTGAGACACTGGGATTGCTTTTATCATATACTGTCTAAACCCACTGGCTCGATATCGCATGGCTCGATTTCCTCGTTGGCTCGAACTTGATGTAATGGACCGATTTTTTTAACTCTATGGAAGCATTCCCGCTTGGCTCGATATTCGCGAGGCTCGAAGTATTTTTGCCGGTCCCTGTGATATCGAGCCAACGGGTTTCGACTGCTATAAGTTGTAATTTCTTTCGCTGGTTATATTAAGTAATCTTACACGCCATTGAGGGTCATATGACATTATAAGGACCGGTCAGTCAGCCCCCGGAAGTGTATATGGACGTTAGCAATAATCGAGATCCATTCACCTTTGGGGGCTGACTGGCCGGTCCTTATATTACCATATTTCCCGAAGTTGCGTGCTATGTTTCTTATTTTATACCATACATTTTATATTACCATTCAATATTTTTAAATTGTTTATTTGTTAATTGATTATTACTGAAACGGCTGAAATATCAAAGTGTTAACTTGCTTGCGTCTTTGCATAGAAACGCCGGGTGGCAACGTCATGATGGAATCCGAACTACAATTGCACTGAAAGGGGCTTGTAATTCACCTTAAAAGCTGTAGAAATACATTGCCGAATACTTCAGGTGTCAATATATTAACATCTGTCATAAAACAAACACAGAACATATTCTGATTTTTATCATTATTTTTCATTGTGAAGAATGCGAAAAAAATGTTTTAGTTGGGAAAAAAAGCATCGCTTTCATTTTGTTATCAGATAAAAGAAAGCCGTGTTTTTTAGTTGTACTTTGTTCCATTTTTACAAGCACATATTTATACTTATCGACGTAGTGGGAAGGTTTTTTATGAATAATGCCGACATGGTTGAAAGGTTATATAAAGGTTTACGGGGTTATCCGATAGTTTTTATCGTCGGGAAATAGTTTTCGTACCGATATGAACCTATGGTAGCAAAACTCACAATGCTCCATGTTGCAAACAATATCTTTGAGTTTTTTTCTTCCCTGGTATGTTGGCATTTATTTTTTAATACGACGGCATCGTTAAGACTAATAATTCGTACACAAAAAATATGGAAAATTTCTTGCAAGAATTCGGTTTCTCACTTAAGGAATTATAAAATGAAACGGTTCTATTAAATATGACAAATATTAATGTACGTAATAACATCTTGAAAAATAACCGGGAAAGGCGTGGGTTGGGGTGAGGGTTCAAACGGTTTTATCACTGGAATCCTTAGAAAGAAAAGAAACACTTTCGAAACAAAATAGTCATTTCCGGAATCTAAACTTATTTGATATCATTGTTATAAAACAGCTTTATTATAATCGTTTAAAGTAATGTAATAAACATTATGTTGCAGTTTGAAAGAAAACCTTTAAAATAAACATGCAATAATTTAATACGCGTACTTAAAACTCAACAAAAACTAGAACGAAGTATAGTGTCAGGCATACCTTTCATTTAGCAGAAAAAGAGAAATGTGTTTGATGTTTTTCATTAATATTTGCCCCCTAAATTGTAGTCCCCGTAGAGCAGAGAGGGATTTTGTGTGAGAATAAGGCCCGGAAAGGGGTCATAGAGCTATAAATATTTCCGAGACCTAGTAGGGAGTAACGGGGACCCTCCTTGAGGGCGGGTATTAATTTCGTTTAGTAGGGGTTGAAAGTCTAAAACGTCAGAATACATCATCTCTGTATGCCTAAGCACCCTCATGATAAGCCAAAAAGAGGCTGTATACATTTAGGTGCCAGTTTAGTATGATTCGGTTTAGTTTTATTGATGTAGCAATTTGTACCAACCACTACATGTCACCTCAGCGTCAGATTTCCATTGATCTAAGTTTGCTTATATATGTATGTGAAGTGTATTTCGTATGCTTATACACGTGAAGTAGCTTTCTTATGTTTATATATGTGAAAAAACTTTTTTTGCTTATAAATGTGAAGTAACCTTTTTATGCTTAAATATGTAAAGTATCTTTTGTATGCTTAAATATGTGAAGCCACTTTAATATACATGAAGTAACTTTCGTATACGTATTTATGTGGAGCTACTTTCTTATGTTTATATATGTGAAGGAACTTTCTTACGCTTATATATGTTAAGTAACTTTCGTATGCTTATATATGTGAAGTAACTTTCGTATGCTTATATATGTGAAGTAACTTTCGTATGCTTATATATTTGAAGTAACTTTTTTATGTTTATATAAGTGAAGTAACTTTCTTATGCTTATATATGAAAAGTATCTTTCGTATGCTTATATATGTGAAGCTTCTTATGCTTATATATGTGAAGTTACTTTCTTATGCTTACATATGTGAAGTAACTCTAGTGTGCTTATATAATTATGTGAAGCCACTTTTCATGCTTATAATTGTGAAGTTACTTTCGTATGCTTATATATGGGAAGCCGCTTTTCATGCGTATATACGTGAAGTAACTTTCTTATGCTTATATATGTGAAGTAACTTTCGTATGCTTATACATGTACAGCCGCTTTCTTATGCTTATATACGTGAAGTATCTTCCTTTATGCTTATTTACGTGAAGTAACTTTCGTATGGCTTATATATTTCACTACGTTAAGTAACTTTATTATGCTTATATATATGTGACGTTATCTTATCATACTAATACATTTGTATATGTAGGGTAACTTTCTTTTACCTATAGGTATACATATAGTTAAGATCTCATACTTACTGTGTGGCCGTTTAAAAGCAATACACGAGAACTAAAGTGCTTAAAGCTGCACTCTCACAGATTGAACGTTTTGACAACTTTTTTATTTTTTTCTCTTGGGACGAGCCATTTTTTGCGAAAATCCATGGAAACCAGTTATATAAGACTGCTGACAAAAAAATATTCGCAGATTTTAATATTGAAGTTCAAAAATTAATGTTTAATGTTAGTAACGGGTTAAGCCATAAAACATTAATTTTCGAACGGAAATATACAAATCTGCGATCTGATCTTTGGTCAGCAATCTTTTATCATTGGTTTGCAGATATTTACGCATTTTTTTTCTCATTCCAAGACAACAAAAAAAGTTGTAACAACGGTTTATCAGTGAGAGTGCAGCTTTAAGGGGCCTCAATACGAACAATCGTGCTCATCTATAATGACTTTTTTATATATCTAGCTGTAGGAAAGAAAATAAATGTATATAAAGTCGTGTACGTTACTTGCCAACGGGTTATCGGCATGGACCTTGGGTATTCAGTGGTTCAACACATTTCTGTCGAGTCATTAAAATCGTGTTATTATTATTACCGCATACTTAAGCCAATCGCCAATGAAATAAAGATATTCTTAATGACTGCTATCATTCCGTCAACTACAATAGACCACTTAACCCAAGCAATAAAACAATTAGATTCTAAGAATCGATCAATTATACAACATCGAATTTCAATTGTGAACATTGTGTTATCTGTAATTTTAAGAAACGATAATCTTTAGAACCAACACATTTGTAGTGTTTTTGAATTGAAAGATCTTTGTAGTTTGAGATAGTTTAAGTAGTAGTAATATAAATCTGGCTCCACTATCACAAAAAACTAAGTCTCAAATCGTATTACCACATAAATCGAAGTTGTTGTTTTTCTAAAAAAAAAATACACATTTGAGGTGCACAATATCTCATCAAATATGTTGATTTAAAAATGGTCAAAACTACCGTAAAAATATTCTACAGCCCAAAAATTAACTGAGAACGACTCATTTTTTAATACAATTCCACACGTACATTTTGGGGTCTATGATAAGTTGTCTTGAATATATTGACAAATGGTCAATCAACGCATTCTAACGGAAAAATCGATTTTAAAATAAGAATAAAAACGTACAAGATTTGTTTAATCGTAATATGCTTTTATGTGGTAAATGAGTTGAGATTGAGATCAAGATTTGACTGGAGTTTTTTGTGATATTGGGATCAAATCCATGTCTGTTCAATTTAAAACCATCACTTCGGAAAACTAATAGTTTTAACTTTTCTCAATCTATCTAAGTAATATCATATTTAAAACTATCCATACAATTACATTGATTAAGATACTTTCAAATTTCTTATATGTATAGCATACCTTTGATTGTAACTAACGTTTATAAACTATGCATGTAGGGACTCGCTCATGTTTTTGGACCAAAAATTAGTGTTACCGGTAATGCATCTGCAAAAAAAATCTTATTTTGTAATTATTTTTCTCTATGATATTGAAATTGCAGAAAAAAAACATTATAGTATGAAAAACGTATTTTGGTTTTATTGGGGGTGCGAATCACATAAAGTCAAGGAAAAAATAGAAAACCGACGCCTTCACCACTAGGCCACCTGAATATATACAAACGTGATGGATATTTTGACTTTTTAACAATACATTGATATAATCACATGATAATGCCAATCAACCAATTACGTAACAACAAAGCCATAATTAAGTGACCATTCACGCTTTCAACGGTATTGAAAAATGTGGTCTTTAAAGACGATATCTACGCAAATATGAACATTTGCTGAAGGGTCCCAGCTTTTGTTATCTTAGTTTTAACACTCAAAATGATTTGCCACACTTAATCTCATCTTACAAAAAAAGTGCATTATTCAAAAACATGAGAAAGTACCTTTAACAAGTTGAATTGCACTTGGTGCCTCAAAGTTTACACAACATGTTCTACCAAGTATGATTTTATCCATGTGATCTCCGCTTGAAATTGCATGTGCATTATCTATACGATTAATTTATAGCTTATATTGAAGTTATGAAAACCTTGATATAATCGCAGAATTTCTCCGGCGGTCGAAGAATTATAAATTGATATCACATGAAGTTTTAGGATTAAAATTGTCATCAGATAATAGGTTTAGTTTATTTCATTTATTTTATGTTAAATCATAGTTTTAATCGTTGTGCCGCGTACAATGAGAAATTATAATTATATACATTGTTACATAGAATAAATCAAATGAATATATTAATTTATTTATTATAACAAATATACGTGATAAAATATGCCGCCGCTGAACGCTCATGAAATCGTTTTTTAAAAAGCTAAGCAAGGGACATAACTCAGCATTCATTTAGCCAGAATGATGGGACATGTACGCGTTGTCAAAGTGAACATATGTACAAAGTCTTGTGTTTATTTATTTTCAACGGGTGATTAGGTTAGAAATTTTTGTTATTCATATTTACGTATCTTCTTAAAAACAAACAAAAAGTATAGACTAAAAATGCATGGAAACATAGACTATTTTTTCACATATTTGTGGCTCCCGCCCACTGCTCATAATCAGGAATAATCTGTGGAAATTGTGTTTTACATCTATACTCGCCATTTTGTGGAGATTTTCGGGATATTATCTACAGATTTCAAACGTTGATATCTGACAAAATAAAAGAATCTTATCCACATCTATCTTTTTTATGGATGTAAACTCGATTAATTCACAACAGGAGGGGAAACCACTGTATCCAGCGAAAAATGTTAGCAACGAATATCTTAATTTTCTGGGTGGATAGTTTTATCAGTGTGTCTTTCACATAGATCTGTGTTTCTTTACTTTTTCCTCATGTGAAAACTTTCATTGCACTTGTTGCAAACCTGATTATTTGAATTTATTATTTACTTCGTTAAATTGCATTATAAGTTTCTTTTACCTTGGGAAAATTGTCAAATTATCAGTATTAGCAATGTAGATGTCCCCAAAATTAGATGAAAGCCGGAGGAACAATACAAATAGTTCTTTTGTGCCCCTATCCACCAGTCATTCCGGTATTGACGGGTTTAAAGATAACCTCAAGCATTCAGCAGTAAAAAGACATATCATCTACTGGAAGTTTTCTATAAACATTTATCATGACTTCAGATGTGTATTTTCAACAAATCCAATCTGAAATATAACATAAATGTTTTTGGGGATTTTAACATCAAAGAAAATATGTTTAAATGTTTACAACCATATGGGTAACCTTAATCCGATTTGATACAAGATTATTAATTTCTCCCACCCCATATTGGTAGATGCAAATATTTGGCCATACTGGAAATCCTTATCTTACCCAAAATAAAAGTACTCGTATTTTTCATAAATTTTGTTTAACCGAGGTGCCCCGGAAAAAAGGCAACTACCATGTCCGCTCGTATAAGCTAGATTCATTCCAACCCTCGCTCAAACCTCGTTTCCGCAAAACACCCTATGCGGGGGTTGGGATAAACCTATCTTACACTCTCGGCCATGGAAGATACTTATAATCCAATACTGAACATCTGTGTCTTTTCTATGAAACTATTGAATATGTGACATTTGTGAACAATTATTACTCACAATAAACAAAGAGACAATGACTGTAAAGGAAGTTAATCAGATATAGATCTCCGTCTGAACTAATCTTAACTTTTCTTTGTATCCGATGTTTGACAAAATCCTACATTTAGGCCCAATTACGAGTAGATCAAACTTTTATCACCGGAAACAGATTTTGCTCTTTATTTCCGGTGACTGGTTAACGAAGGAAATGCTCGCGAGACTCTGTGAGTAATTATCAGTTGACTTTAGCCTGTTTGACAAATTTTCATGTGACGAAAATATTTTCTCAACCACTTAAGTGAAAGATAATTCGGTGTTTATAATTGCCCTTTTTGGGCATTGAAAGCGACGTTTTGTTGTTGCTGAATCCGGATTTAAAGCTAACTTTTACACCCTCCCCTTTGTTTCGATTCGTTTGGTTAACGGATCCGAAACCCGATGCCATCCGGACTTAGATACCGTTTGAATGGTAAAGTAAACAGATTAGACAATATGCTAACAAGTTAATCCTTGTTCAAACAGACGGATGGTTCAATAAAACCCCATAGCGTTCACTACTGTTTTTGAAATAAATAAGCATGACACCAATCGTCAAGGAAATGTTATTGTTGACTTTAAGATATGTATACCCCGCCTTATTGACTTCTAGTTGTTGTTGTTGTTTTTTTCTTTCGCGTATATCACTGTACATGTGTTTGCATAATACATGGTATATACAGCAATATGAACGTAGGTTTCTTTTATTTGAAGTATTTTGTCAAATGTACACCCTGTTTTTTTTACATGATTATCATCTTACAAAACGTATCCCGTAACTTCCAACAACTATATAATGCATATGAAATTTTATTTAAAGCATCTGGTTGTCTCATACACACTACTAACATAAACTAGTCGAAACAAATTTTAAGTTACATTTTTTTAATAACGACCAATATATTGGCGATTCAACCAATAATTTCGGCAAATAAAACGTCGGTCGATATGAAAAATAAGACTTCGAAAATTTGGAAAAATTCTGCAATCACATTGGTCGAAAATTAAAATCAGCCATTGACCAGTACATTCATAGACACATTTCTGTAAGAAGTTATCATGTTTTGTTCATTTGTGTGTTGAATTCGGTATTAATGTTCTCATTTAACTCATTAGTTCGACAGATGCTATGTTTTAGTACTATAACTATAAAAAAATAATCTTATTTCAAAGTTATTCACATCATTATATAATTAATGATAAGCAAATTCATGAATTTATTATATACATGCATACTGAACGTCAGCACGAAAAGATGTAAAATGTTCTAAAATATTATCATAACTACCTAAATATTTCTTACACGCAGTAAACTTTTGCAATGAAAGTTTAAAATATTATTTCGTGGAGATATCAAAATGGGAAAATCAGACTCGAAACACAAAATATGAAATAAATGATTTTATCTCGGTAGTTAAGGAATAACTTAGCTACAGACTAAGAGATAACACACAGGCTTTATTTCAAGTAATTTGGTGGTATTTTTCCTTCCGCTTTGAACTCAGCTGGACGTAAGATTAATTTAGAACACATTAAATGGTCTCAAATTTTAAATAACGAAAGACGACGTTATAATCTTTTTTCGTAAAAATCACACATTTTCGCAGCGTGTGTTATTTTACATGTAGCATTTTTTTTAATCATTTAAACGGATTTAAAGTCAGGATGCGCCAGAATGTACAACACAACTGGTCTATATTGCAGACATTATCCTCGTAAATATAGCTATTTAAATATGATACTATTTATTCAATATCTTATTTTCAGTCTATTTTTTATAGGCTATTAGTATCATTTTTTTCAACAAGGTCATAGGTTTATCAACACTAGCTTAAAATATGTACTGTTTACTGCAAGCATTACCTAAGATATTAAAAGTATACACCAAGGCTACAGGGGGCTTACAGCTGGCGTTGTAACTGTTTTGTTTCAATGACAATGTTCAATAAATAACGTACGAATAAGTGAATAGCGTTGCTATGTATCCGAACGAAAGTTATAGCACGGTTGATCTCCGCCTTCTTCATACCGTTCCGATATGGAGGTTAGAGTATAGAGGAAAACAAAAAATAAAATTCGTTTACATGTTACAAATTTATTTTACTGTTCATCTGATCTTTGATTGTACGGAAAACTTGATCACTATAATCGAATGATTTCCGTTGTCACGTATGCATTTTATTCTTACTATTTTAATCAACAATTTCGAAAATTTACGTATATTTATAATGATATTTGCATAAAATAAATATCAGTCAAAGCATATCTGTAAAGATTCTTAGAACATATCTTTGTATTTTTTGTCAAATCTCGCGGTTTTCCACACCAGTTGTAGACTCCGAGAGTTGGGACGAGATTTCTGGCTCCTATCACAAGCACAGCACGAGATTAACTATCTGTTGAAACTACTCGGAGGCATTAAGATTAATGTAATTTGTAAATGATAGGGGGAGGGCATTAGAATGTGTTCAGGCGAGGAATATGGCTTGTTTTGATGTTAGCAGATCCAAGAAATCTCTTAATATACCCATCCTGTCTGTTGAATGGTCATTTTGTTAATCGTTTGTACATCAAATCCAAATGATTTAAAGGAGACAGAAATATAATGTTGCAAATGGAGTTTTATTTTAGAAAACGTTGTTAGGTTATATGCACTGTACTTTATAGAAAGTTAAAGTGTACAGATTCATTTAATTATTTATCATTTTATTATATATTATTTATTTATCTACTTATATTTGTACTTTTTATTTATTTATTTATTTTACTTTGTTTTATTTTATTTATTTATTTATTTATTTATTTATTTATTTATTTATTTATTTATTTATTTATTTATTTATTTATTTATTTATTTATTTCTCTTTTTATTTATTCATTTTTTTAATTATTTATGATTTAATCTACTTTCATTGTAAATTTCTTGTTTATCACTTGTGTATCAGTTATTTATTTCGCTGTTGTAATTAAATCATTACGTGAACTTGATATTACAATATAAAAAAAATCATATTCAGCTTCATCATTAATTCTGTAATAAAGAAAAAAATACATCTATTAGCCTTAATTCGCTGTCATATTTCATAAAATCATTTATTTCATAATAGAAACAGTGCATACACATTCTACCATGGCGGGATTCGGAAGCGGGTAAAACTCGCGCAAAATCTCTTAGAATATATCACGCTCCATATGCGCTAAACAAGCCGAGACTGAATGTGCCTTTAGATCGTGTCGGGAATTTCATACGCCGTTTGAACGTTTATCTTGTCCTGAACAGACGTATAAACACTAGCGCATGGTACCGGGGATAGGACTAAGGTCAATGGGTGCAAAATGTGTTTGGCGATTTTGATCAGATAGCGCTGTGTTATGTTGTGTGACAAAAACTATACGGTAGCGCCTGGGTGTAACGAGTGCTACCGTGTCAGAATATTTTATTCTTTGGTTCATGTAAACATCTATAACATTTGAATTGGATCAACTGTTTACTTTAATACTTTGACTGCACTTTACTGAGACAGGCTAAATGTTTGACCTTTATTTTCTTAAAACACATACAGTGTAAACAAACGATACACGATTTGAAGACCTCAAAGCAAAAAAAGATAATGAATACTTAGAATTATAAGTGTTTTTAAATGGAATTTGACCTTAGGCGTAAAAAATGTTTGCCTTATTTTTGTTCTCCCGTCACTTCACTTTTTCGGCCGTAGTGTGGATGTCTTTTCGTTATTTCCTAATAATGTGCTTTTTCAGTGAACGTGTTAAAAAAAATACCATTTTATTTATTAGATATTCTGCAATAGTGATATACCCTGATATAGGTCGGTTTGGTACAGAGTCCCGGTTCTCAAAACAAGAAATAGAAAAAAAGTTATGCCTATTCCCCTACACTATTTATTCAGAGATGCTAGCAGAAACGGAACTCTTTATTTGGCCTAATGAATATTATAACTGTTTTTAAATGGACTTTGTATTGACTTGTGACCAAAAGATCACACGATCTACATTATGGTAATTATTTTTAATGGAATTTGTAATTAAATTGTGACCAAAAGATCACATGATATACAATAGGCTATGACTTCTAATATTAGTGTATTTTCTATAATGGTTATCATCTTGCGAAGGCAAATCGGCCTTCTTGTTAATTGGTAAATATACATGCATGCATCTATGTACATGTACATAGATATTCATATGCCCTCAACGTTCGATTACAAAAAGAACACCAAGGTCTTCATTGTCCTTTGTTGTACCTTAATATGATCGATGTAATCAGAAATAAAGGCGTACGTGCGATTTGACGGACATAAAAATGTGCACGTGCAATTGTCCACACCCACCTGGAGATTTGTTCCACTAAAAGTTATCTTTTACGTCTAACAATTACTGCTAATAACTTAGAGACAAAGAATAAAAGAATATCTGAGATCAGACCCCAATTTCCCTAAACGTCTGAAGTCCCTTATACTGTGACAGACTTAAGCTAAGCTTGCTATTTTGCGTTTCCATATTTTGAATAATATGAACTTTTTAAGTTTTTTAGACTTTAAATTAAATACTGTTATAATAATAAGCTCTATGAGTATCACAGTAAACCACTTTTCGATTATCAAAACCACATTAAAGTGTGTATTTTGGCTAATTTAAATAAGGCTCTTAAGCCAGTTAAGCTTCAGAAATTTAGAGAATTTTGGGTTTGAGATCCAAATTAATTAAATTGCAGTAAAATGGTATTAAACAGAGAATAAAGTGTCGTCATTTAAATGAAATATGTTATATTAAATGGGATTTCTATAATGAGTTTTAAAAATGAGAAATGACAAACGTGAGATGGTCGACATTTTTGCGGTTTAGTTAGGCAATAATTAGCAACAAGAATGAGTAAAACCTCTTATGCCAACAACACCCATGTGTATATGTTTTGTTGTTTTTGTTGTTGTTGTTGTTGAGTTTATAAAGGTTTGCCCGCGCCCTATAAATGCTGCGTTATGGCTTGACCCCGTCACATCCCCAAGTGACAAAAGTTCGTCTTGAATCCAAAGGGGGAGTTTTACCCCTACCGGTTGATGTTTTCTTGAAAACAATGTTGATATTTATATTATTTTGCTATGTGTTATAGAACAGATATTCCTATTTGTATTATCGTAATAATTATCTTGATTATGAACGTCTTACATCTTTGAAAACTGCACAAACTATTAATTTTCGTACACGTTACAAAACAAATCTAGATGTGAAAACACAAGTCCTTGACTGGTAATATGCCGCGGTACTTCATTTCATTTATATAAATAATAAAACGTTGATTGAATTAATGTAACAAAGGTGGAAAATACTTGAAATATCCTGAAAGGAAGATCCAAATTAAAGTTTCTGCTTTTTCGTCTTTGTGACGCGAACATCTGTGAGGCAAAAAACTGAATTTATTCATATATTCTGGAAATAAATCAACATGTGTTTTTCTTTACAGTAATGTAACGGTCCTAATGACTTAGTTCTATAACACTTAAGATACATAAAAATTACATAAAAGTAAATGATGGGATAAAAACCTATGGAAACGGGATAGGAAGGGGGGTTTTCTTGCAGTAAAGGGAAGGGGTAAGGTTTTAGATGTGATTACTTAATGACAAGTATATATTCCCAGCTAAACGCCCAAAGTCCTGCTAGCTGGCCACATGAAACATGAAACTAAGCTTTAAATGCTGCGAAACTGTTAATTGAATAATGTCAAAGTACCAAATATTTTTCATGTTTTGGAACCACTTGGTAATCGTGCAATGTCACCACCAGCATCGACGTAAATCATAGATTTGGCCGTCACGAACTTCATTTGGTTATTAATATTGCTTCATCATCATCATCATCATCATCATCATCATCATCATCATCAGTAGCAGCAGCACTACCACAATCGTCATCATCATAATCATCATCATCATCATCATCATCATCAGCAGCAGCAGCAGCAGCAGCAGCAGCACTAGCAGCACTGCCACAATCGTCATCATCATCATCATAATCATCATATCGTCATCATCATCATAATCATCATCATCATCACCAACAACTTCAACATCATCATCATCATCATCATCATCATCATCATCATCATCATCATCATCATCATCATCATCATCATCATCATCATCATCATCATCATCAATAACAACAACAACAACAAGCATCATAAAGATCACATTTGAAAACCATTTCATTCAATTAAAAGCAATTTGTGTCAATTTCAGATTTCAAAGTGTCAAAAGTAAAGTTATGTTCTTAACGTATACAATCGTTCAATCACTTGTTTCCTTTTCCTTGTTTTTTCTTTCTTTCTTTTTTGCCATTTTCCCGTTTAATACAACAAGATGCCTTACAGTTTGAATTAAGGGAATCGTAGAGGAATTAGGAGATCTGAAACTGGCTGCAGACAAACGGTTACATTGCAGGAGCGTATGAGGAATGTATCTCTGTTACAAACAGACAAATAAACCGAGACAAATATTTATTCTAGAGTATATCTAACCCCAGCACAATAGCCATTTTCCCGACGTTAGAATACAATTTATCAAAATCAACTGGGGGCTGTGGTATACGTCTCCACCTAAATTACTACATTGTTTATGTTGTTGGCTGGGCTTATCAGCAGAGCGAAATGAAGACAATTATAATGCGTTTATTAAAACATTGCGTGCACGCCTCAGATCCGAATTCTCCGAATGTTCTTTCAGTGGGCAAGCTGTTTTAATAAAACTTATATTACTGTGTTATTAATGAGACATTTTTCGTCATGTCTTTGATGGAAATAAAACATAGTTTGAAAGGATAGCACAGAGAAGTTCGTAGTTTCCGTGTATATTGGTCGAAGTCGAAGAGTGAGAATAATTAAATAATGTTGTTAATATGTTATTTTTATTTCTCATAAATCTTCATGTTTTAATAATTAATTAATTAAATGATTCTTTTTTCTCATTCCAGACTCCAGTTCCGGCATGGTAGCTGATGACGATGAGTCCGAGAAATCCGAATCATCGGTTGGTGGGGTAAAGAAGGAGGGAACTTCCGGTCAGGGCGACTGCCAGATGAGCAAACAGCGAAATCGTCGGAAACCACGCGTGCTATTCTCACAACAACAAGTATTTGAGTTGGAGCGTCGGTTCAAACAGCAGCGGTATCTGTCGGCACCGGAAAGAGAACAGCTCGCCAACATGCTCAAACTGTCCTCCACGCAGGTCAAAATATGGTTCCAAAACCGCCGCTACAAATGTAAGCGTCAAAAACTAGACCGGAACCTCGAACTGTCCACCATGTCCGTCCCCCGACGGGCGCCGGTGACAGTCACAATGCGGGACGGTAAGCCATGTATGCTCGGCGCCAATATGCCGCCTTCCTATCAGGCCACACCCTACAATGTCAATATGTTCCCGAGCTACTCGACGTCATATACGACGCCTTCCTACAACAACGTCAACATGGGACCGCTTCCGGGAGTGAACCAGATCTCCCCACAAAGCGGAAGTTACGTTCAACAGCCGCCAATGCACCAATCAGGTATCAGGGCCTGGTGACAATGAATGAATATCTGTCAATCAGATAGAGATTTTTCTGGGTTACAAACTACTAAAAGTTATTGACCTCAGTGGGCGTTGCTCAGTTCCAGAGCCGAAGGCAGATCTCTGTATAGTTCACACGCGTGTGAAATGAAAAGACAATGCCAGATGCCTTATATGAGTTGCTGGAACTAAATACTGTTTCAATTTATATGATGGACTTGCCATGAACAGAGGTTTCCAGATTTTGAATAAAATGCGTTCTACTGTGTCCTGGTTTGAATTTGTATAACATGTAATCAACGTGAAAGGGCGTGCTCAATGACAAGAAAACGATAATTGTGAATCAGTCTAGAGACTTTATACTACTCAACTGTCAGTTATAGACAATTTAAAAGACATAACTGAACTAACCAACCAAATCCCTTACAATGGCACTGGACGTCACTGATAATCAATATACAGCCGCACCCCGACAGGTCATAATCAAATATGATACATATGAACAAATACTAGAAAATTAAAGACCTGTTTTATTCGTATGTTCGTATGCAGCACTTCTTATATTGTTATTGTTATGTTCATATTACATGTCAAGTACAAAGTAATTGAATTTGAGTTGGAAACATAACTTAAGAGCAAGAGTGTACAACATTGTAAACAAAACAAAGTGCACCACTTTAACATTATTTATTTCACCAAAGTGCTTAAACCCGTGTGCCAAATGTTTTTCTCACCCTAGTCACGATTTTTTCTGGTCTCAAAACCATTGTATGGTTTTATATGTTAATATTTTAGTGTTATTTTGTTATATAAAATGTTCGCAATGTACGTATATTTCACTATCTTTCATAGATATTAATTTTAAATTCCATTTTTTGAAACGTTTTTTTTTGCCTTTATAACAAAACAACAACAACAGCAGCAACAACAACAATTACAACACGAACAGAATAAACCACAAAGTCATTTTTTGTGTTAATAACTAATGTGCCAAGTATATTGAAAAGGTTCTATGCAACTCAAACAGTTTCTGCCTTAAAGACAATATGCAACCATTTTATATACATTTTTTACATGAACTTTCATTAGATGCAATATTCAATTTATATTTTATTCCTTTCATTTCATATTATTATATTGCAACTGTTTGTCTCAATGTGTATATATGATGAATATATGTATATACTATGTATGTGTTAACTGCAAATAATTGTTATAATGAAACAATTTTATGAGATAATAAAGTTTTATCAATTCATATGCAATTGTTTGCTTATCCCATAGTAATCAACACATTTCACTGGCGTCAAAGTCTGGGAGCTGTAATCAAGACTTTGAAAATAGGAGCGATTTTAAACTTTAAGGTCTGCTGTTGCAAATCACTCCTACAATGCGATTCTACTGTGATAGGTGAAAAACACTCATAAATAGGAGATTTCCACTAGGATTCTTCATAAACAGTATAGTTCTCTGTTGAAAATATCTCCAAAATATAAGATCGATACTTGAAATCTTCACAAACAGTGAAACTATTCTGTTAAAAGTATCTCTTAAATACGAGATATCTACTAAAGGATTATTGATAAACAGTGCAGGTCTTCTGTTGAAACTTTCTCCTAAACACGAGATCGCCACTAGGATTCTGTACCAACAGTTAAGATCAACTACTAAAAATATCTCCTCAGTACGACATCGCTACTAGGATTCTTGATAAACAGTCCAGTTCTACTGTTAAAAATCTCTCCTAAATATGAGATAGGTCTCTCCTAGATACGAGATCGCTACTATGGGATGCTTGATTAACAGTCCAGTTCTACTGTTAACAATGTCTCTCCTAAATTCAATACCACCACTGGGATTCTTCATTGATATTGCAATTACCTATTGAAAATATCTCCGAAAAAACGAGATCGCTACTAGGACTCTCATAGTCATTGCAGTTCTACTGTTGAGAATCTCTCCTAAATATGAGATCGCTTCTAAGAATCTTCATGAACAGTGCAGCTCTCCTGTTAAAAATATCTCCTCAATAAGAGATCGCGTGTAAGAATCTTCATTAACAGTGCAGCTCTACTGTTGAAAATCTCTCCTTAATACGAGATCGCTACTAGGAATCTTCATAAACAGTGCAGCTCTACTGTTGAAAATCTCTCCTTAATACGAGATCGCTACTAGGAATCTTCATAAACAGTGCAGCTCTACTGTTGAAAATCTCTCCTAAATACGAGATCGCTACAAGATTTTTTTACAACGCGTTCCCATAAGGCAGATTCTAAATCCGGATAGTAAAAATCTTAGTTTTCTTGCAAACCATTGATGGTAAAAAATAAGAAATACAATTACAATCTTTTCTGTCCATTTACTTTCACAAGAACGAAAACTGAACATTATTTTGAAACGATATCTGAGTCAAGACGTAAGTATTAAGTCAACATTTGGGAATTGGAGTATAAAACAATGTCTATTCCAGTCAATTAAGTTTAAATGGCATTTATCTCGAAAAGTGCCTACACGAAAAAAAACTCAGTGAGGTTGGTTTCTGCATTCTGTAATCAGTTTCCGTAATTGTTAAAATTGTTTGTTATCGACCTTGAACTCAACCTTGAAATCGACTCGTTCATGGTCAACGAGAAAATAAAGTTTGTCAAACCATCAGAAGTGTTAAAACAAAGATAGCGACGACTGGAACCCTTTAACAAATGTTGACATTTGCTCAAATCATGTTTTTGAAGTCCAGGATTTCCAAACCCGTTTCTAACGCAATTCAACAAAAGGCTGTAGCGGCATTGGTTGATTGAAATTATCACTTGATGCTTTCTACAGTTCAACACCGTTGACTCGAACTCGCTTGGCTCGATCTCCTCGTTTTGCCGGTCCCTTGGAGTTCACTAGGAGTTCGAGCCAACAGGGATCGACTGTATGTGTTTTATAAAGGTTAAAATATACATCAAGATATGTATGATTCTCTTGGCCGAGCGGTAAAGGTATCGTTTTTTCTTGACTGTAACGGCCTGGGTTCCATCCGCACTCCATTTTTATGCAATTTCGGTATCAAAGATTAAAATAATTATAAAATAAGTGTTTTCAGATGCATTTTCGGGGGAAAAAATTGTTGGTCCAAAAACATGAGCGAGTCCCTTTAAGCGGAATAATATATACGTATGTCAGAAGAGCACCGAAACCTGTGCCATCGGCCTGAATTGAAAAGGGCCGTAATGACTCAATAATGGTAACAAAGCAGGGGTTAAGGGCCTTGCAAGAACATGCGTGTTGTCTCTGACAGTATGTGCAATAAGTTCCATTTGAACATCTTCAATGTCTTTTTACTTATGGCAAAGGTTAATGTTTTTTTGCACGCTGGCGTTGACAATGATATATTAGGACTATCATCATACCAGACGAGCTAAAATTGAAATTGTTACCCGTGTGGTATATGAAATTTAAAGAATTATAGGTTTTAGACGTAGGCATGTTAATAACTTAATACAGATCTGATGCTTCTTATGACTGTTCCCAAATGTGTGTACATTAAGGGTTTTGACATTAACTCTGTATTCGTGGTATTTGAAGAAAATACATTTTTTGGATAAAGAAACAAAACAGCTCATGGTAAAAACTGATAAAAACCATTATTCTTCGACTGTTGTACATTTGTTCGAGAGTGTAAGTGAAAGAATCGAAGATACATGGACAACCCCATGCAGTAACCTACACTGTAACCAGAACCCTGTTTAAAGGTACCAGCATGAACCCTTAACCAAAACCAAGCAAGAAGAACCGCGCTACAAGACAACATACATTTAACACATAATATACTGAAATAGCGTCATTGGTGAATGTTGGGGTAACTGCATTCGGAACTCCTCGGCCATTTTCTACGAAAACAACCTCGGGTGTATATGAACGGTTTACTGTTTCGGAAATCGGTATACTTTAACTACGCTGCAAGTAAATCGCGTAGTAATTTCAATTTAGCAGTTAAACTTAATGACTTAACTTTCGGGAATATAAATTATGTTTGCAATAATACACTTCACTGGCAATCAATTTAAACTAAGATGCACAAATACAAGATAAAACACTACATTTAATTAATGATATAATTCAAAATTTTACGAACTACTTCTACTGATATACCGGCATACACCCGAGGCTATTTTCGTAGAAAATGGCCGAGGAGTTCCGAATGGGGGTTATTGCCTTGGCGCGGTATGTGAAGACTAAGCAACAATTCTTTGGAGGCTCAAACCAGTCAGTGGGCTCACAACCCAACACTTGTCACAACATGTATCAAAAAAGTGTTAACATCATACGGGCACAACACACGATGGTAACAAACAAGAACTACAAAACACTCAGAATAATGAAACACTAAGTTGCGCCCCTTTAATCGTAAAATCCTGAAACCGCCCCTGACTTTCGCTTCTTTTCATTCTGGGATAGGCTGCAAAACCAGATTCTGAGAGACAAACATGCGTTGAATGTGGTCATTTACAGCATCAAAATTGTGTATAAGAAGAGATTAATGAGAATCCTCTTATTTAACCGTTCGGAATCTTACCACGTAATGATCGTGTTTATTAAATTACTGACAGCCAGTCCCTCAATTTCTGACTTGCCTGCCTTGGTTTGTAATCCAGTTGAATTAAAACAGTGAGTCAGGTCAAACCCATAAGATGTCATGATCATTGAATTAAAGATTTTAAAAAAAAAATTATGAGGAGCTATGAAACGATGAAAATGGACTGATTTTAAATTTACCAAAATGAATATGAATGCGTACCAAAACTCAACAAAAAAATTACATTAGATTGTTTAAACATATTTTAAAACACTCACAGATATTTTCTCTGAATTCTGTTTTAATCTGTTCAGTATTGTTTTGTTTTTTAAATTAATTGAGAATTATCCAGGAGAATTGTTTACAATGGTGTGCACAGGTATATGAAAAACTAAAATTTCTTAATTTACACCTTATAACGTAGTTTGTTTATCATTTATATGCCAGTATCGGTGATCGATTACAAAATTGCATCCGAAGATTCACACACATGCACTGCGCACATTCTGGTCGTTGTTTATTTATTGTATGGTAAAAGTCAAACAATCACATCTTTACACAATTTTTTTTATTCGTTAGCGAATAGAGAGTTACGAAGGGCGGATAAATGCAGATTTTAATCAGAATTATTGTTTATATGATAAAACAAAGTCAGGCAATGACAGTAATGTAGGAAAGACTGCCATGTGCCAGAAAACACTCTGAACTTAAGACAGATTTTGATTTTTTTTTTTAAAAATCAAAAAAAAATCGATACCTACCCTACCTAGAAATGTTGGGAAGTTTACCCTAAACAATTTTTTTTAGGCCTTATGATAATAATGTATGATGTTTTATTATCTAAATTTGATAATGTTACCGTGGGCCATAAACGAATTACATAATAATTATTAAATTCTGAATACTCTGCCAATGAAGAGAAACATTTGTTTTTAATTTCTGCTAAATTATCTTACAATTAATTCACATTTATATTCACAAATCTTGTCTAAATCCGTAAGAAAATGAGCCGCAAATAAAACACTCATGGCAAATTGTCTTCCAAGGGAAGTAACTCTCCATTGCTAAATTGAAGGATAACGCAGGGTGATTCTATATTTGAACAAACTATGATTATATTTTAATTGTCCTTACACAAGATTTGTCAGGAGTCTTTCATATTTGCATTAATTAAAATACCAAGTTACAAAACTCGTATAAACTACCAGTCTTGTTTTATATTGTATGGTCCTTACCGTATATCCGACTCTAGCGCCGCCCCTGCTGTCCCCTGACATATCACTCACTTAATTACTAACCTTTCACGCATGACTGCTTTTCATGGGTAAGCTAAACATTCGTTAGCTCTTGTGATGGCCAGTCCCACAGTCACATACACATCTT